>NW_022900917.1:65550401-65623013 GCF_012274545.1 Fukomys damarensis
TCACTGACATTTGAGCAAGACTATAATAGGATCTTTGAAATTAAAATGTCAAACTAACACACTACCACAGAAATTACTCTACAAAAGAGGCTAAAATACAGTGAAAGTAGCAAACTCCACAGGATACACCTACAGTCTGTT
Organism: Fukomys damarensis; assembly: GCF_012274545.1. Taxonomy (NCBI): domain Eukaryota; kingdom Metazoa; phylum Chordata; class Mammalia; order Rodentia; family Bathyergidae; genus Fukomys; species Fukomys damarensis. The sequence goes on from NW_022900917.1 coordinate 65,550,543, forward strand.
TTGCTCTAAAATGTGGTTTTTTTATTTGAATTAGCTCAAATGTGACCTATAAGTAGAAGATTATCATTACATTAAGACTATTCATAAGCAATTTTTTTCTATGCAAAGGAACTGCAAGAAGAGGAAGTAGAATTACAGCTTTCAGCAAGAAAAGAGAATGTCCTCATCTTGGCTGCTGCATAAAGAATCCTTTAAGTTTGAAATTAATAAAATAGAATGTATACCTGCACCCAAGGCTCCCTTCCTAAAGACAATAACCCTAATCACACATGGCTCTCTATTCAAGACTGGCTGCACCTCCTCCTGCACTCAAGAGCTCTACATTCATCAGCAGTCTCAGCACTGCAAGCATTGCTACTCAATTACTGTTCTGAGTTTTGTCTTGTTTTTGTATCATTTTCTCATTACAAAGTAATATATACATTAAACATTTTTAAGACTCCCTAACATATGGGAGGAGACTCTCCTATAATTCCTTTGATTAGCTTTAGTGAATAGATTCAAATTTTCTAGCAATCTATCATAGGAAAATAATCAGAAATGGGAAAATGCATTAACCAAGATAGTCATCACAGTTAAATATAATAAACTGAAATATCCTAAGTATCCTAAATATTTCAATATCTGCTGGAACAGCCAAAACTGACCTGAAGTCCTGGGACTATCCAAGTAATCTCCTGAGGTACCATTTATTTTCTGTTAGTGTTCTAGCTAAAAAGTTAGATATATTGAGAATTGGCTCCCCCAAACTCTAACTTTTCAATAGTGAAATTTTATAAAACTTGTTTTTATGTAAAAGCAGAAACACCTGTGTCTTACAGTAGTAAGTTTTCAAACTGACTTCTTATAAAATGTGTTGTAAAACCAATTTAATGATTGAGGGTTAACTTTTTTAGTAAAACAAAAAATATAAAAAAGCCAAGTACATCTCTCATAAAAAGAGTACTATAAGCATTATGTCACAAAATATGTTTTGATTATTATTTGGGCTCTGATACAAAAATACTTAGTTTATGTCACATTAACATATCCTCCTAAAACAATTCAAAGTACTAGATGTTAAATGACTTACCAAGAAAATTAATGTTAACTACTAAACGGTACTGAAAGTTTTCATAAAAATGATCATCACTTAACTTCAAAGTGCCACTGAAGAAGACAAAGCTTTATTCACATAATAGTCTCAATAAAGCAGTCACACCTGAAACACCAGTACCTTATGATACCCTCAGAAAAAGAGTATATTCAATCAGAATTTAAAATCAGACAAAAATTAAAACTGAACAGGAAATAGACTGTCAAACAAGAAATTCCTTTCCATTTAAAAAATACTGATAACGGGCCGGGGATTTTAGCTCAGTGGTTCCAGCGCCTGCTTTGCGAGCACAGGGACCTGAGTTCAATCCCAGAACCAAAAAAAAAAAAAAAAACTGATCTCTAATTTCTTGCAAACAAGCCTTCCACTTTAATTATTTTATGTAATACAGATATATTTATTAAGTTTGCAGGTATATAGTTTTTTAAAAAGAAACAATATTAAACAAAATATTTAAGGTTGCAAACTTGGTTTTGTTAGGTTGTTTTTGCAGTGCTGGAGATCAAACTTGAGGTCTAAAATTAACCTTTTTTTTTTTGGTACCGGGATCAAACTCAGGTCCTTGTTCTGCGAGGCAGGCACCGGTACCACTGAGCTAAATCCCTGGCTAAAATTAACCATTTTAAAATTAACTTGGATCACTTCTCAGCCTTTTGGCCAAGATCTAGTATCTGTTCTTACAGCTTAAAATTAATCTGGAACCATTTAGTACATTCAAAATGTTGTGAAGCCAACACTTGTCTCTGGTTCCAAGATACTATTACTCTAATGTCAAACAACTTATCTTTTTAGCAGTTTCTCCCACTGTCTCAGCCCCCTGGCAACCTTAACTGGCATTCTATTTCTGCAGATTCATCTTGTGTAAATTTTCATGTAAACAAAATCATAAAATATGTAACTTTGTGTCTGGTTTGTTTTAGCATAATGTTTTGGAGATATAGCCACACTACAATATGTAGCAGAACTTTGTTCATTTTTATAGCTGAATAACATTCTGTCATGTAAATATATCACATTTTGCTTATTCATTTATCCACTGTGGACATTTGTGCTATTTCCACCTATTGGTTATCATGAATTTTGCCACTATAAACATGATTATAATTGTATTTGCTTTAGGGTGTTGTTCTTTTGTTTTGGTTTGATTTTGGTTTTGGTTTTCCCATGGAGGAGGGATATCTAAGAGTGAAACTGCAAGGTCATATGCTAATTCTACAGTATCTAACTTTCTGAGGAACTGCAAGCCATTCCCCACAGCAGTTAAACCATTTTCCATTCACACTAGCAATGCTAAAAAAGTTCTCTATATCCTCACCCATACTTATTTTTCATCTGTTGTTGTTGTTGTTAATAGTCATAGTATAACCATCCTAGTGGGCATGAAGAGACACTGTGGCTTTCATGTGCATTTCCCTACTAGTAACTGATGATGTTAGAATCTTTTTTCACCTACTTGTGTCCACAATCTTTTAAGTAGACTTTTATGAAGAAATCCCAATGAGTCCTGCTTCCCCAATGTAAGAATGAGAATTCAAATTCCCATATTTTCCTGTAGTCAGAAAACACCACGTGATCCATACAGTGCCAATCTGACAGATGTCAATGTAAAACTGACATGAATTGATATGGAGCTGGGTAACATGAAGAAAAGTACAACTTCCACAGGTACAAATGACAAATCAATCCAACCTCAGAAAACAGCCATTTCCCAGTGTTTATAAGGTCAATTCTTGGCTTCTCAGAGTCATCAAAGTATCAATGGGAGTACTTCCTCTGGTGTTTAGTGAAACAACAGGTTGTGATAGCAGTTTCTTCCTCAAGAGAATGGACAGAATTATAGAAGTGAGCTTCAAATCTAACTCTCCAACCCTATCAACAATTCTTTGATCCATTCAATATTAATCTGATAAATACCGTTTCTGTTATATATCATTATTCTGGAAGAAGGGCTAGATTTATTCTGCCTACCTCCAGACTGAAAACCCCAGATAGGTGTCAAGAATTTACACAAAAGCAGATCTACTTCAATCTAAGAAAAATTCCTAATGCTTAGAAGTCTACCAAAAAGAAAAAAAAATAAAATAAAAAATAAATTATACTTTAAAACAGTGAATATTCACACACTTAAAAATTAACACTAATATTACATGGTCTTTCAGGGGTATAGTGAAGGAGAAAACAGAAGTTTCAACAAGACAGTCTAAGAGATTTCCCATTACCAATGCTCAAAATTGTGAATATTGCAGCCTACTCAGTATCATCCAATTTACTTGTTTCCTAGCAACCAATCTCAGATTTTGTCATGTAATGATTTATATAAATACTCAGGCTAATCTTATTCTTCAATATCTTTTGCTTATTTGAGAAAGTCATGTTTAACATATGAGGAAAAATTATACATAAATTTTAAAATATCAAGAATCTTATCTACTAAGAAAAGTCACTAAAAAATATTTTGCTGAGTGTCCTTCAAAACATTTTTTCTATGCTGACATCCACCTTATAAGAAAGAGACTATAGGGCTGGGGATTTAGCTCAGTGGTTCCGCTTGCTCAGTGCAAGGGCAAGGACCTGAGTTCTATCCCCTGTACCAAAAAAAGGGGGGGGTCTGTAGCTGGGCATGTGGTGCACACCTGTAATCCCAGCACTTGGGAGGCTGAGGCAGGAGGACTGCTGTGAGTTCGGGACCAGCCTGGGCTACATAGTGAGTTCCAGGTCAGTCTCAACTACATAAGTGAAACCCTGTCTCAGAAAAACCAAAAAATAAATAAAAAATAAAATAAAAAAATTAAAAAGAGGCTCTAGGGCTGGGGATTCAGCTCAGTGGTTCTGCTGCCTGCCTTGTAAGGGAAAGGTTCTGAGTTCGATCCCCGGTACCAAAAGGGGGGGGTTAAAATAGAAGTAATAGCTAATATCTAATTAGTGCTTATCATATGGCCAGCACCTATTCCAAATGCTTCACATGTTTAATTCATTTAATCCTATTATCTCCATGATGTACTCTTATCTACATTTTATCAGAAAAAGGAAGAGAGAAGAAAAATAACTTCTCATGGTGATGCAGTCAGAGACAAATATGGGGACAAAGGACAAATAAACTCCTGGGACCTTAATTTGTTTCTCATTAAAATTACAATTTGTGGGTTTTTTGTTGTTTTTTTTTCTGAGACAGTCAGGGACTTAAAAGTACAGTAGTATTTAGTAAAACCCACGGTATCACTGGACCTACAGATGCACATGGGTATATAGGACACATGTGTGTAAATACCAAAGTTTCTCTAGTATGAGAAACTGAAAGTGTAAATAAGGACTAAAAGGTGTAACAGATAATGTGAGATAGGAAGAAAAGGTGTAAAGGAGAAAGGGAAATGGGAGGGATAGGGGAAAAGAAAGATGGAAATGGAATTAACATGAGAAAAAAATGGAAACAAAGTCTTTGTAGATAGGGAGGTGTGAAAGGGTTGAAAGGAAGGAAGGGCAATGGGGGAAAAATAACTAAAATGGATTATGTAAAGGTACAAATTTCCAATGATGAATGTCATTACATAAATGTACCAATAAAATTATTTTTTTAATTCACATGGTTAAAAAAACAAAGCTTGACTTTCATTTTGTGCACCTTTTCTTACCTTAAAATTTCATACATAGTTAGTATGTTAATCACTTAGGAAAGTCAACAGAACAAAGTTCATCAGACTTAGATTTATGCAGCCTATCTGATATCCCTCCCTACCCCTACAAGACACAGGACACCAAGATAAGCGTAAACTAATTTTCAGGATTCACCTGATACATCTGATTATCAGCTTTTACAAAGTTCTGTTCCAGACCATGCCCCATGGAACAACCCTAGAACTTCCAGCCATTGTCCTAAACTTCTAGTCACCTGGGTGCCGGGAAATACACAGACTCAAGTAACTGAGGCAATCATTTTATGGGGAGAGAACCTCCTCTCAACACCCCACCTTTTTTTTTGAGCTACAAAACCAGGACTGAGATAAATGACTGACCAGACTGCAGCCCACTGCACTGACCTATAAAACTGGTCTCTTTTTTTATGGGTAGGCTGGTCCTATTGTTTCATCAGTGTTGTTCCTCCCTTAGGCTACTCAAGTTGAATGAAGTCTTTTCTCTGTTCGCTCTCTGTCCTACTAAAGCTTCTGCCTATAAACTCATACTGTCACTTTCGTTTTAATTTCCATTATCACCAAAGCAAGGAACTACTCTAATCAATGACACCAGGTCCCTTGAATAAGAAGTAACAGAACCTCATAGTAGTCTGACTCCACAGTTTGTGCTTGTAACACTATGCTAGAATGACTATACTGCTTCCAAGAATTGATCACTGTATATATACTAGTTCCCCTAATATAAATATCTTTGTTTCAATAATTATTTTAAAAGCTAAAACCACAGGAAATACATATTTCATGAATTTATTTTGTAAATCTATGTAAAAAACATCAAGTTTAAGGAAATCCTTAACATTAAATATTTCATATGAACAAGCTCTGTTAGAAAACAGCTTACTCTTATGAACAATTCAATTTATAAAGCTAGTATGGATTAAAATACTCTAGAATTCCATGCCTCCAAAAATTCACATTCATAAAATCACAAAGGTATGAGATTAGAGCTGGGGGTAAGTCGGACAACTAACTGGGCAGAGTGTGTTTAAGTTCATAAAAACCCATGGCTTAACAGGTTGAGTGAGAGATTTTCTAAAGAGAAGACATACACAGAAATAAGGACCAAAAATGACATCAGGCTTATGGCTGAGCTCTGTGATCCAATCAGAAAAATGCTGTTTCCAATCCCTCACAACTGAATCTCCCTGTTTGCAGTCCCAATCAGAAACTGCTATTTTCAATCCTGTATTTCTATACAGCACAACCAGTCAAAAGACACTATTCTTGATCCTTCGTTTATATCTGGCAGGAAGCCAGTATTTCAGTGGGGCAGTTTAAATCAAAGTGAATTCCTGATAGCACAGCTATATCAAACCTTTATTTGCATGAGGAAGAAAGACAATCCAGAAATTTTGGTTACCACAATAAGACCCTTTTACCTTTATCCTCTGGCCGCTGTGCACCTTTTCACCAGCCTCTTCTTGCCCTATAGAATGTACCTCTAATCTACCTTCAATGTATGCCTTTTGCTGCCTTTTCTGTGTGTCTTTCTTTTCTAGGATACCAAGAACCTGAAAAGAATCGACTTGGGACCCTCCATCCAGTAACAACACAGTGTGTGTATTTCATGTTAAAACAAGATTTTAGAGTCAAATGCATGCCATTGCTATTCTCTTTCTCCTTGCAACTCCCCTCCCCTTTAAAAAATAAGTTCAAAACACTCAGCGTACTACTGGGCATTTATAGTAGGCAATCCATAAATACTGACAGTGACAAGGCTTTGTGGAAGTAAAGAAAATCCAGAAACAGGTCATCTTGTGAAAAACAATGCAGCCAGACTTCCCTCCTCTCATAAGGAAACCTTACATATACAGTACTCACAAAGCATTCCAAGATAACACAAATGACTTGTCACAAAACAAGCAAGCTAATACTGATACCCTGTAATAAGGCCAGGTAAATATGTCTAGCAACCAAACAGGCAAAGTACAAAGCCAAAAAATTAAAATAAAGATGAAAACAAAGTATGTAATTTCAACTATTCAATGTGCCATGTCCCAGAAAAGTATTTGATCTTAGGGTAGCCCTTTAGAAAGGAAATCCTACATATGAAGGCCTCTACTTTGAATGTCTGGTAAATCATCATGAATGAATATTTTAGCAGTTCAAACTTTAAATAGATGGTTTGTATTGTATTTAAAATAATTTCCTCTTTAGGAATTTTAAGATTCTTATCCATGAACACAAGGAAGCCAATTATAAAAATATTAATAACAATCTAATTTTTTTCTGAATATAAAAAACCCGGGCAATAAAGACAACAGAAGAAATGTGCTTTGGTTTTTTTTGTTTTGTTCTGTGGTACTGGGGATCGAACTCGGGTCCTTGCACTTGCAAGGCAGGCTCTGGAACCACTGAGCTAAATCCCCAGCCTAGAAATGTGCTTTGGTATGCCAGTCTAATTACTTCAAACAGTTGGAAGATGAGCACACTCTACCCAGAAGGCCAAGGATAACTTAAACATTACACTCTTCTTCAAGACAAAAAAAAAAAAATGTTTTCTTGAAATAACATACCACACTCCCAGACTGCAAAAACTGACACAAATATATCAGTAACTGACAAAGTCGTTGCTTTTATTTATCCTCTACTATTAGCATATCCTATGTGATTAAAAAAAAAACCCAGCCTGATTCAAGAAAAAAATTCAAGTATTATTTTTCCTACAGTCTAATTTCTAAATTGACAGAGTTCTATCAAGAGAGAACAAATAATCCAAGAAAGAAAGCAAGCAGAAAAAGTCCCACGAAAGACAAGGTAGAAACAGATGTATTAAGAAGATAGTAATAGGAAATATGACGGGGGGGAGATTGGGAGGGGGGAGTGAGGGGAAGAAAAGACCATCTGAATCCATAAAACGACTTTCATCAATTAGGTTATACCTTCCAAAGCCATGTATAAATCCTTCCTTCAAAGATTGATCAGAAAAATTCACAAAAGCTACCCATTTCAGGGAATTCTTATTTTACTTTCAGGAAAAAAATACATAAAGGTGATTACTAGTGGTCTTCAGAGAATATAAAAACAGCACTACTATCTGTCAGCATTATCTGACAAAACTACTTTGTTCGAGTGGTGTCTTCTGAATGAAGCATCTATTTAGAGAAAAAAATCTACACAAGATAATCATGACTACCTTAACCATTCCAAAATAAAGTTGACAGAACTGATCAGGGACAAAGCTCAGCTTCTTCTCAAAGTCTCACTTTTCCTATCTTTCCTGTATAATCAAGTTTTCTTGTGCTGTCATGGTTCGAGGGACACTAGGACTTACTACAAAGGTTCTAGTAACGTCCCCTTTTCATTTCCCAGACAGACCTCTTACCAAATAAACTATTCAAACAGAAGAGTACAAGATAAAATGATTGCACATAACAATTTCATTTTTAAAATATATGTAATATTTAGTGGTCCTTAAACAATTAAGATATAATGTAAACTTTTGTGTTTTGTTTTTTACTTTCCTTATGCTACAGTTGCCTAAATGATGGATCAAGCAAGTTAAGAGTACAGCTGTCTCTTCAGTATTACAGTTAGCCTAAAGAACACTGCTCTCAAACCCCCCAAAAATGCCATTTTTTAATACTTTATACACACAAGTATGAAATAAGATACAACAGCTGGCAGGGTTTAGATCTGAGGCGTTTCCCGAAAGCCTCATGTGTCTTGGAAGGTGACTGGATTTGGCGTTCAATATGCATGATGTGCTCACAGCTGACTTGCTGTTAGGAGGTGGTGCCTGGTCTGAGGCAGATCAGGGGAGGATGGTGAATCTGGAAGGGTATTTCATCCTCAGTGACTTTCCTCTCTGCTTCCACTGTGACTTGAGCAGCTTTCCCCTGCCAGATCCTTCCACAGTTCTATTCTTGCATTGAGCCTCCTAACCATGGATTGAAACATCTGAAAGTGTGAGCCAAAATAAACCTCACCTCCTCTAAATTATGGATGTCAGGTATTTTGTTTCTGCAATGAGAAATAAAACAAGACAACACCCTCAGCCATGTGTGGTGGCACAAGCCTATAATCCCAGCACTTTAGGGTAGTCAGGCAGAAAGATTTTAAGTTCAAACCCACAAAGGCAACTTAGTGAGATCTGTGTCAAAATAAAAAAATTTTAAAAGGCTTGGGATATAACTCAATGAGAAGGCCTTAGAATCAATCACCTAACTGAGGAGGGGGAATTACAATAGAGCCTACTGTCACTAAAAGGGGAATATTTATTCATAATTAATAGTTCTCTACACATTATTTATATTTACTAATTTTAGGTGGGGTATAGGTCTCTATTTCATTATTTTTAAAGTATTCTGGATATACATAGAAAATATATAGAGAAAATAAATTTAAAAGTCTAATGCTCAATATTTCTCAGGTTGGTTGACTAAATTAGTATTTCATCAAGTATGTTTCACTGGCCAGTATCATGAGCAGCCCCTGAGATATCATAAGCAAAACAAATTCTTCGGCCCCAACGTATAACTACTAGATCAGAAACAATGAGGAGAGGGCCCAACAATTTATGTCTTTATAAGCATGAGAACTGGCAGACTAGATAACAGATCGTGGCATTCACCAAGAACAGAAAATAAGAAATCACAAGACAAAGTGTCTGGGTGTTCTACCAACTCAATTTCTCCCTCTTTCCTAACCACATCCCCTAATAACCACGGTCATCTTCTTTTTATTTATTTTGGGGGGTTCTCTATATAGTTCAGGCTAGCCTTAAATTTACTATGTGCCCCAGGCTTGCAACTCACAGTGATTTTCCTGTCTCAGGCTCCCAAGCACTGGGATTACAGGTATACACCACTATGCTCTGCTATCTTCTTTATTTTTAATTTTACCCAGATAATTCACTTAAAACTCCTGAAACCACTAGTTTATTAATACGATCATATACACTTTTTAATCTCTAAATTTTCAACTGAGAAATTTTGGAGAGTGTCTTAAATATACTGATGACCCAGTGCCAAGGATTTAGCTCAGTGGTTCAGTGGTCTGCCTTGCAAGCGCAAGGACCCGAGTTCAATCCCCAGTACCGAAAAAAAAAAAAAAATACTGATGATCCAATCTCAGCCCATATTAATTAAATAAAATTTCCTAAGGGTAGAGACTGGCCTACCATATTTTAAAAACGCTCCAGGAAATTCCAGTATGCATTCTCATTTGAAAACCACAAGGTCTACACTGAAGTTTTGCTGCCTACTTCATTATTTCTCAAAGTATGATGTGAAAACAATCTGGGGGTATCAGAATCACCAAGGGTATAGTTCCCAAATTGATATTCAAAATAATCTTCAATGGTATATGCAACAATTAACTTAATAGCTAAGTGTGTACTTTTGCTACATATTTTATTTCACTGCAAGTTGACAGAAGTTTTCCACATAAGGTAGTGAGAGTTTCATTTTAATAAAAGATTCCACTTTCTCAAAAACTAAGTCAATAAAAGAAACCACTAGAAGATTAATTAAGATTTCCAGGAAGATAGCAGAGTGGTAAATAGCAGAGAAACAGCCTCTGTGAGATTTGGTGTGCAGTCACTGAAATATAGCTTTCTTTCTGAGCCCTGACTTACTGCATGGGAAGGGCAGCTCAAATCTGCAGATGCACAGTGAATACTGGCAAGCCCAGAGTCCTCCATAGAGAAACACACTAGTAGCACAGAGCAGTGGACACAGCAGAGTGGAGTAGCTGGTGAGTTATTCAGGTTCAGACCCCAGGAAAGGTCAACTGATTGGTAGTCATCATGCAGAGGGGCCAATTGAGCTTGGAATTCTAAGTAGCTACAGGCTGGCTCTATTAAAATGAGGTGGAACCAAGTTCAAGTCAGCTGAAAGTCAGGGAGCCAAGTTCAAGCCAGCAGAAGACACATGGAGTACTGCAGGCTGAAAAACCAGGTTCCAGCCTCACAGGCATAAAGCAGCCTGAGCTTTAGAACTAAAGGTGCAGTCTTGCTGGGATTATCTGCTACCCCACTGTACATCTACAGCTGGCTCATTGGGATTAATCAGTGTGGATCTGGGCTCGGTGTGCCCAATTTGTCTACCAGTGATAGCAGAGACATGCCTTGAACTGGACTATTTTTTTCCCATGTTTTTGTTTTGTATTCTTTTCTTTGTTCTTGATCTTGTTTTTATAGAAGTATGAACACTGTTTCTAGTTTTTTGTTGTTCTGTTCTGTTCCTATTTTTATTTATTCCTTCTCTATTTTCCTATTGTCTCTTCGCCATTCCCCAAAGTTTGCATAATCTTCCTTTGTCCTCCAGCCTTGCTTCTAACCTTTTCCTCTTCTTCTATTTCTCCATTTTTCCCCCTAACTCCTTTTAAATTTCTCCTGAGGGCAAAATGGCTATACTGAGGGCATATTTACTATACACAAAATTCTCTGGTTTTAGATTTTGTTATATAACCACTAATCTAGTTCATACCATTAAAGGTGGCAAATAAATATTTACCAGTTTGTCATTTTCCAGGCTGTTTATAATGCTATTATTATTGCTGATTGCACTATTTAAAATAAGGTGACAAAATTATTCTGTTTGTTGCTTGCTTTTTGTTGTTGTTTGGTTTGTTTGTTTGGTACCAGGGATCAAACTGAGGACTTTACACTTACAAGGCAGGCAGCAGAACCACTAAACTAAACCCCCAGCATGACATAATTATTCTAAACAGTTGTTCTTCCTGGTACAAGTAGACTGATATTGCCTAATGGTCATAAAAAATATTATAGGCCAGGGCCAAATAATCAGGGGGTAGGACAAATAGACAGCAAGAATTAAAAGCATCATACCATAGCAATACATGCACACCCTTGTTTATAGCAGCACAGTTTGTAAAACCTAAATCTTGCAAACAGCCAAACACCCATCAACTGATGAGTAAAGAAAATGGAATACTACAAGTACTACCATACTACCCTGCCATAAAAAGATACATTTAAGCCATTTTTATGTAAATGATGTTCCTTGAGGCAATTCTTTTAAGTAAAATAAATTAGACACACATGAGTAAATACTGCATTGTTTCTCTTCTGTGAGTAAATAAGGACCAAAATTAATGATAGATATATACGAGGAAATAGGAAATAAAAAGATATTTAAGCCATTTTTATGTAAATGATGTTCCTTGAGGCAATTCTTTTAAGTAAAATAAATTAGACACACATGAGTAAATACTGCATTGTTTCTCTTCTGTGAGTAAATAAGGACCAAAATTAATGATAGATATATACGAGGAAATAGGAAGAAAATGTTAAAATGAGAAGGGGAATAAAGGAGGGGAAAGGGAAGGAAGGAAAATGGATAAAGAGAACGTAAGGTCAAAAATGAAAGCAACACTTTTGTAAATAAGGAGGGGGAAGAAGGCTTAAAGGGGCCAGGGATTTAGCTCAACAGTTCGGTAGCCTCCCTTGCAAGCTCAAGGACCCGAGTTCAATCCCTGGTACCAAAAAAAAAAACAAAAAAAAAAGAAAAAGGCTTAAAGGGAGAAGAGGGGAATGGAGAGGAAAAAAAAAAGGAATGAAGATATATTATGTACAGGTACATTCCCTATGATCAATGTGATCATTATGTATGTCAAGTACCAATAAAATTAATTTTTTTTAATTCCCACATAGTGCCAGGGATTTAACTCAGTGGTTTCACTGCCTGCCTCACAAGCATAAGGTCCTGAGTTCAATCCCTGGAATAACAAAAAAAAAATTTCCCACATAAAAGCCATATCCAGACCTAATAAATTGGATCACGTGGTGTTGAGGATGAAACTTGAGCTTGTTTTTTAAAAATATTTCTCAATGATACTCATGTGCATCTAATTGAGCTCCTACAAGAGTCCCTCAACCAAATACAGAAGATTCCGACCAAACACTGCTTCTCAGGGGAAAAAAATTCCAAATTGCAACACCAATGAAGGTGATACAGAATTACTTATTTATATTTATCTTAATCAGGGTATTCTGTGTCTAAAACATAAATAACGTTCATTTACTCTAATCTGACAGGTGTTTTTTAAACCAAACATCATACCTCTAAATATGCAACAATAGTTTTTACAGAATCAAACTGACTCAGATATAGACATAATATTCTTCAAGGCCTAAAATGATGTCATTTACAGTATATCCACCAATGATCATGACTATCCTGAGCAAGGAAGTTAAAATGGATAGACAAGGTGGCTCATACCTGTAGCTATCTGGGAAGCAGAAGTAAGAGGATCACGTGAGACTAGTCTGGGCAACACAGGAAGACTACATGTCAAAAGAGGAAGAAAGTGGGAAGATAGACAAATACTATTAATTAGTATGTACTGCAAAATACATTCAAATATAAGTTCAAAGTTCAATACTACATATCACAATTTCGATTATCTTTGGAGTCTTGCTGATACAAACCCATGTCATGACTATACTCATTATACTCAGTGCAATTAGTTCTAACTCATTCAATATCCTGTAGGAATAGATTGCAGTTTGATATAATCTCTTATCATGTAAAATTCAAATTTAAAAAACCATTTTGTAATAAATGTCACTAAAATATGTATACATCAACTGAAAAGTCTACTCTTAAAAAATAAAATCCAGCTTTATTCTTGATGTGACAAAGAAATACAGTAATATTTAATTTTAAAAAGATACAATTTTTCTAACAAATGAACCTGGCACAAAGAGTCACAGTTGTATCCACTTCCTGCCATAATGCCAGCAGGAAGTACATCCAATTTCAAGTTCCTCTGAAGCCAGTGAGTTGGCAGAACACAAACAGCCAAAATGAGGAACACATGGTATTCATTTCTGAAAGAAATCGGCAATGGGGTACAACCAGGAGGTGAAGCCATCTGTCACAAGAAAAAGAAATGGCAGCAGCTAACAATAACTATAATAGGCAACCTCAACCTGGGCAGAGTCAAGTTTCAGATTTTAATTCCAGCTAATTCTTATAAGGAGCAAGTTTTCCAAATTATTAGTGTCAAATTATGAACAGAATGAACAAGAGGAAGAAAAACCACCCGCCAACACTGAAACCTATGGAAAGCAACAACACAGTAGCAAATACAAACCACAAATATAGAAATTCAAAAACTGGCCAACATTTTGACAAATTCAATTCCCTCTTGCAGGGAAGCACTGGTATTTTTACGTGGTGGTTCTAACTCATATTTGCCCAAGATTTCAAAATGAATGAAGAAGCAACTTCCCTAATATCAAGGAAAAATAAACCACATAGGATAAACAATCAACACAAAAAAAAAGAGTAACATTCCTGTACATCAATAACAAATCCACTGACAAAGAAATCAGTAAAACAATTCAATTTACAATAACTTCAAAATAATTAAATATCCAGAAATCAACATAATCAGGAATGTAAAGATTTTCATAATAAAAATTATATAACTCTGATGAAAGATTAAAGACGACATTAGAGCAATCAGGAGGCTGAGACAAGAGGATTGCTGTGAGGTCAAGACCAGCCTGGGTTACATAGTGAGTTCCAGTTCAGTCTCAACTGCATAGTGAGACCCTGTCTCAGAAAACAACAACAAAAAAAAAGAAGACATGAGAAAATGGAAGGATATCTCATGGTCTTGGATTGGGAGAACTAATATCAGGAAACTGGCAATATTTCCAAAAGTGATCTACAAATTTAATGCAATACCTATAAAAATGCCAACAATATTCAACATTCATCACACAACTAGGAAAAATAATCCTTAATTTCATATGGAACTGGAAAAATACCCAGAATAGCCAAAGGACCCTGAGCAAAAAAGACAAAGCTAGAGGCATCACAATACCACAATTCAAAAGCAACATGGTACTGGCACAAAAATAGACCTGTAGAACACTGAACAGAACAAAAGATTCAGAAACAGATTCATGGAGTCCAAATCAAAACTAGAATTTATGTCCTTTGATATAAAATTATGTGTTCTGTCCACTCTACAACTGATCTTCAAGCCTATCAGACCCAATATTGCCCCTAAATAACCCTTTTACTATCCTGAAATGTAATATGAAAATGCTGGGACACAACTACACCAAAAGACAAGCACACTCACAAAGGGAAATCCGATGGGTGACCACACTAGCAAAAATCCAAGATTGCTGAAGTGGTTTTCCAAAATAATAAAAACTCTAGGGTAGGCTTCCAAACAAAACAAAGTACCATCTTCCATAAACTTATACAATGGTCCCACTGCTAAAAATTTCAATGCACATTAAAGCCATTCAAAACATGAGATTGTACTTATGCATACTTATGCAACTCAGATCACTATGAACAGATTTTTTTAACTACACAAATTTCTGGCAAGACATTTGAAAATCATATGGAATGAGGGAAAACTTTCAATGTCTAGACCAATCTGAGGCAAACCAGTAGAGTCTCTCTTGAAATAAATATCTTTCCTCAGTAATACTAAGAGAATTCCAAGAATTTTATCTGCTATCACTTAAGTAGACTGTCTTTTTCCTACTTGATCTCTTCAAAATGCTCTGTACCAAAATTATTATGTGTACCACAAATATTGTGAATACCATAATTTTATGCATATTATCTTTTTTTTTTAAAGGGTTTTTTTTGGGGGGGGTACCGGGGATCAAACTCAGGTCCTTGCACTTGCAAGGCAGGCAAGCAGAACCACTGAGCTAAATCCCTGGCCCACATATTATCTTTTCAATAAATGCTTTTGTAGTAAAACGTGAAATAAACCTCCATGAAACTACAGGATAGAAAGACTGGAAACACTCATTAAAGTATGCTTCTCTCTTAAGAAGAAAGCACCTATTCAAACTTTCTTTTCTGTGAAGAACAGACATGTTGCAAGAATAAGTTGCTAATTATTCAGTTTATTCTGAAAGTGAGAGAACTCAATTTTAAGGTGTCCAAATACTGGCAGGAAATGCTTATTAAGCATCTCTCATGGAAAGTTTTTTACAATCTCTATTATCTGATTTGTGTCTGAGGAACACAGTACAGTAACTTCTTCTCCATCCCATTAAGCTTAACAGGGTTTTAAGCCTTTGATTAAAGAAAATCAAAAGTATTTCCTAAATTCTCCCAATCCCTCAATAAATTTTACACAATAATTTTTAGTCCCCAGTAATGTTTTTTCCTTGAAATAAAATGAATGCTTACAGGAGGTTTATAATGTTAAGTACAATGCAATTGTTTTTTTTTTTCAATGTTTTTAAATACTGTAATACTGTGCTTAACCAAGTATTATTTCTGAATAACTATTGTAGCAGTTTTGCTTTCATTTTATACCATTATCCCAGACCAGGAACAACAACAATACTGAGTAGTACTTCTCCAAACTCATTTTTTTTTTTTTTTTTTTTTAAGACAGAGTCTTTCCATGTTACCTAGGCTGGCTTCAAACTCAGTTCTCCTGACTCACCTTTCCAAGCAGCTGTGATTACAGGCATGTGCCAGAATGCCTGATCCATCCAAAAACCCTTAATCCCATAATTATGAATTAACCGTAACATATCATTTATACATTTGATGATCAAAACACTTGAATTATAAACTTTGTCTTTCTCCTCAGATTTCACAGAGCATAAGCAATATAGACAATGAAGAGGGCTGGGGATTTAGCTCAGTGGCACTGTGCCTGCCTTGCAAGCATAAGGTTCTGAATTCGACCCCCAATACTGCAAAAACAAAACAAAACAAAACAAAAATACTATTGTTGGGCGTGGTGGCACACGCCTGTAATCCCAGCACTCGGAAGGCTGAGGCAGGAGGATCGCTGTGAGTGTAGCCTGGGCTATATAGTGAGTTCCAGGTCAGTCTCAACTACATAGTGAGACCCTGTCTCAAAAAACAAAAACAAAAAAAGACAATGAAGAGACAACCTGTTAAGCTATTTTCTTCAATTATGCTTCTAGGATACATCTATGAATATGGATGACAAAGTTTCTAAACAAAATTGTACGGCACAAAGGAAAAGTTACATTATATTGGCTAATAAAATGGTTCAAACTCAACATTTCTTATGCTTATAGGAGCAAGAAAAAAAGGGAGGGCTGGGGATTTAGCTCAGTGGTTCCGCTGCCTGTACCGCAAGTGCAAGGTCCCAAATTTAATCCCCAGTACCGAAGAAAAAAAATGGATATCTTTTTTGCCACGCAGAGACTTATAAAGTAAATGAAAATGAAACACACAAAATAAAAAACTCACACATAATACTCCAACTCTGGTAAGAGGTGACATATAATCATGGTCTTAATTCCTTAAAACCCCTTTAAAACTACTGTACTATGTTCCTCCAATACAAATCAGGTAATAAAGATGATAAAAAATTTTCCATGACAGTGGCTTAATATGCATTTCCTGCCAAATTTGAACTCCTTAAAACTGAGCTCGCTCACTTCCAGAATTTTACAATGCTTTCTAATAGTTATTTTGGTAATATAGCTTCCAATTGTCTAGAAATCCCCTTCTTTCTTTGGAGTAAAATAACACTGTTCAGAAAATAATTTCTAAAATATGCATTTACTATTGGGGAATTCAGTTCCTCTTCCATTTAGTTATGGATGAATATAGTTACAGGAAATAGCATCTAGACACTGGAAGAATAAATCTAAGAATTAATTTGGAAATACTTACAACCAAAAGTTGATCCTGACCCTTTAATTCTTTCATAGTAAAAACTGGCTAACTGATGAGAAAGAGGAATTCTTATCACAAAACCTCAAGAAAGTACTACAGCCTGCTTAAGACAGCTGACCCAAGGAATCTCTGTAAAGATTGAGAAACAGATGCTATCAACATCAAAGAAACAAAACAATGGCCATTTTGGTATTTTTTTAATTACTCATTATTACTAAAAAAAAAAAGAATAAATTCTAAACAATGGAAAAGAATCTTGTTTATGTCATAAACCATAATACGTTTTGTAACAGTGAACGGAAGAGAGAAGAAAGCATTAGCATAATGGGGAACAAGCACACACACAGTACCCAGTTAAAAAACAAGGCCTCAGCAAATCTGAAAAAGGCTGATACACATAAAAAGACATAAAATATTAAAATAGGGCAAGGAAAAGTAAATGAATTAAGTGTGAAAAGAAAAACCAATTACTCATTTTTATATACATAAATTCAGTCAATAATATAGATGACATATATAACTAACCTGGTTTTCTTCCTGCACAACTCTATACTGTTCCTTCCAAATGGTGATTTTAGAAGCTTCATCTTTTCTCAGGGCTCTCTCTTTCTTCAGTTCTGGGCTCCAAAAGGTCTTGATGCTATTCATTGAAGAACTCAATTTGCTCTCCTTTACTTCTACATCCTTCCTCAAGAGATCATTTTCCCTTAATACCTCCTTCAGCTGTGTCTGCAAATCCATGATAGTATTATCTCTTGCCTGACGAAGAGAGTGAGGTACAGTGGATGCCAAACTCACAGGAGGGAGGTGATGCTCTCCAAATGCTATGGTGTCACTAGCAACCCCACTACTGGCTATATTGGGGCTACTGCCCATAGCTGTCATCCTAACACCATAAGGCAGATGTCCCCCAGAACGGCCAAGTGTCATGGTGCTTTTAGGTGTTTCTGAACCTACATTTTCATGGTCACTTAGGTACATAGGGCCAGATGTAGCATAGGCAGCATTTAAGGATTGTATATTCTCCATTGAAAGAGTTTTTCCACTGCCACCTCCAACACTGCTTCCAGAACTCCCTCCTGTACTGTTGGTCCGACGGTGCCCTAAGCGAGGGGAGCGTGGAAGCCTGGGTGAACGCCCAGGGCTCTGGTTGCTTGGTTCTACTTTCCCAACTGAGCGGGAACTCCCATACATGGTTGCAAGGTGAACTCAGATGCCAAGAAAGGTGTATAGCAGAAAAAAATGGAACTCCGTGAGGTTTCTCTTTGTAAGTCAGCTTAAAGCTATCAGAAATAACAGGTCACCAGCAGTCCGGTCTTGAAGAAATATCTTACGCCATATCTGTAATGGAAAGATCACACATTAAATCCTCCATTCATAAATATTTCTCTTCTCAAAACCTTCCATCATCCCTACCTGAGAAAAAGCCCCCTTCTATCATATATTTACTCATAGATTCAAGAAGTGGTAACAGCACAATGTGTTTCATAGTAAATACCATTATAAAAAAAATTGGGGGGAGGGGGCAAGCCACCGAACCGCTGAGCTAAATCCCCGGCCCGCTAAAAATGTATTTTATATGTTGAAAAACAACACTAAAACTATACCATGCAACTAGAAAAGAAAAAAGGTATAAAGACTGACAAGAAAGAGATAAAATTCAATGCTTGAATATATGATTTTCTTACTATAAACCTACAACTACCAACTAATGTATTATCAGAACTAGTAGCAGAGTTCAAAATACTAATCACACCAAGATCAATGTATAAATTTTAATATTCTCATGTACATTGGTAACAAGTTAGAAACGCAGTTTTTAATTTAAAATTTTTTAAATTCCATTCACAATAACAGCAAAACTGCAAGAGTACTTTTATATAAATGTAATAAAACACTCAAGCATTTTTGGAAAAAAAATCTAAAACCCACTGAAAGACATGAAAGGATAAATGAACAAAAGGAAAGTTAACCAAGTTGAAGGATGAGAAGACAAACATCATACGGGTGTTTGCTTCTTCCCCAACTACTTAGCACATTCCCAACAAAAATACCTACAGAATTTTTCACATAACTCAAAAAGCTGATTCTAACATTCAATGGATAAAGGTAAAAGGAATAACCAAAACAATCTGAAACAAATACACAAAAAAGGAGGACATTCCCAAACAGCAAGACAAATTATAGATCTATATTCCTTTATCTGTTAAAAAAAAAGCTCTTAAGATAAATGTTTTAATCATTATGCAGCAAAATTTGACCAGATCTAATAGAGAGTTATTGTTTATATGTAAATCATTGAATGTAACATTTCATACATTTCATTATAGTCCACAATACCCCCAAAGTATTAACCGACAAGATTCTGGGCCAAAAAAAAAAAAAACCCCACACCTGACTACCAGGATTTCTTACAAAGAATTTCGGTCATGTAAAATCATAGTAACTAATACTATAGTCCTAGTACAGGAATAGAGTATAAATTATATATGCAAGTTTAATATATCCTTTAACATTTCAAAACAAAAAAATTATTCAATAAATGGGGTCTGAACAGTTAGTATTTTTGGAAAAAATACTTCATATGACACAATGAAATAAATTCCATGTACATTAAAGATATAATTTTTTTAAATATTAAAAGTACTAGAAGAAAATGTAAGAGAATATCCTTGTAAACCTGAGTTAGGATAAAGTTACTTAACCAGAAAGCAAAAATCATACAGAAAAACTAACACACTTAATCATGTCAAAATGGCAAAATACTACACCAAAAAACAACCCTACATAAAATGTCCAGATAAGTCAAAAACTAAGTGAAAAATATATTCAACATGTGTATAAAGATCTGTTACTATATACAGAAATCCTATATGGGAAACACTAAACTTGAAAAAGCAAATGTTAGAGAGAAGGAAGCTATACTTACAAAGCTTTTTCTTAAAACTATGATAAAATTTAAATTTTTTACACAAGAAAATATGTTCTTACTCTGTAAGAATAATTAAAATTTAAAAACACATACTATATCTATCTACTTTCCACACTTCTCTCAAAGATAAATCAGTACACCAATGTTTCAATTTTACAAAATCAACTTACACTATTTCTCCAGTTTTTACCTTTTTTTTCTTGTGTTGTTTAATAATTTTTGTTTTGTGTTTGCTGTTTGTTGATTTGTTTGCTTGCTTGCTTGCTTTCTGAGATACAATTTCACCCTGTAGTCCAGGCTGGCCCTGAACTTTATGATCCTCTGTTATCAGCCTCCTGAGCACTAGGATTATCATGGGCTAACAGGCCTGGCTCCTTTTCTTGTTTTTTAGACATGAGTTTTCACCATGTTGTCCAGGCTGGCTGGAAACTCCTGAGCTCAAACACTCCTCCTGCCCAGCCTCCTGAATAGTTGAGACCAGAGGCACACACAAATCAATATGTCCAGCAGACTTTCAGCTTTACAATGGTACAAATGTTATATTCAGTAGATACCATATCTCCAATTTTGAATTCTGATCTTTTTCTAGGTAGCTGGGAGATGTGGAGTAGCATCAGGAGGCACAGCTCCTAGTCAGCTACCCAACTGTGAAAGTAAACAATCAAAATTCTCGAGTACACTGTTACTAAGCTATGACATTTAGTAAGCTAGGTGTAGTCAATGCTTTTGAAAAACATTTTCTACTTATAATAGGTTTATCAGGACATGCTCTCATCATAAATCAAGTACTATCTATATCTCTAAACTAAATCTCTGATTTCCTGACATGATTCTTCCAAAGTATTGCCTTAAGTAACAACTGGCTTCAGCCTATTAATAATATTTTCAGCCGGGGATTTGACTCAGTGGTTCTGCTGCCTGCCTCGAAAGCACAAGGGCCCAAGTTCCACCCCCAGTACCAAAAAAAAAAAAAAAAGAAAAAGAAAAGAAAAGAAAAGAAAGAAAAAGCCTCTTATTAATGTTTTCCCAAAATGTATTATTATGTAGAATTTATCTTATAAATGCTACTTCACAGAAAATGGTATCCAAGTAAACCATATGGTCAAAAATAGATCTGTTTTGTTTTGTTTTGTTTTTGTTTTTTGAGACACAGTCTTACTATGTAGTTGAGACTGACCTGGAACTCACTATGTAGCCCAGGCTGGTCTCGAACTCACAGCAATCCTCCTGCCCCAGCATCCCAAGTGCTGGGATTACAGGCATGCGCAACCACACCCGGCCTAGAATTTTTTTTTTTCAGTACCGGGGATCAAACTCAGGACCTTGTGCTTGCAAAGCAGGCATGGTGCCACTGAACTAAATCTCCAGCCAAAAATAGAATTTTAAAGTGAGTATATACTCTTGTCAAACTCAAACAGATTAAAAATCTTTTAAAATGTGAACACACTGGCAATCTCATCATTACATTAATAAACCAGAAGATAGTCTTATGGTAAAAAGAAACAGGACGGGAAATAGAACCTGAACCTTTAAAGAAAAACTCCAATTTTTCTTCCAAATCAGAAATAGCAGTGGTCCCCCAAGCTCAGACATTGCAATGTTTTGATAATAATGTTAAAAAATTTCTTTCCAAGACTAATGTAGCTCATGAAATTTCTTTTCATATATTTCATAATTTCAAAATATTTCATAATTTCCTTTCATAATTATTCTGGACTATCTGGCAACATAATATATACTACTGTTGGAGATCAACTGTATTTTAATATCAAAGAGGTACACAAAGCTTTTTCAGTAATCTGAGTATCACTTCAAACAAGCTATCATGATCTGAAATTCTCTGAATTAAAACAAAAGCTAATATTTAGTAAATGTGTATCATTTTAGGGCACATTTTAGGTTTTTGCGGTGTAAAACTTAGCCACATTTATTCTTTATTAAAAGAAAGTTTTTAGAAAATGGGACACATAAATAAATAAAATGCAAGCAACAAAATACAGAGTAACACAGTCATGGGCCACATAATGGCATTTCAGTCAACATACAAGGCAGTTACCATAAGATTATATTGGCTGGTGGTATCCAAGATACTTTAATTTACATAAATACATTCTCATTTTCTCAAAACAGAATCATCAAACAATGCATTTCTCTGAACATATCATGACTATTAATGGATCTAAGTCAGAAATTCAGAGTCTCAGGGATAATCATGCCATCAGAATATTTTCCTCCCAGTGTGGAGGACCAAACCCATGGCTTTATGCCTGCCAGGCAAGCACTCTAGTGCTAAGCTATACCTGCAGTTCCATGCCATCAGAATTTTAAAATGCCACAATCAACTTCACCAAATTTCCTCATGCTGGGGCACAACCTTCATTCCCTCCCCTCCTCACTCACCCCAAATGAAAGGACAGGGTATGCAGATGCCCACCTCAGGAGAGCAAAGCCCTGCTCCCACACCACAGCAAAGAGAAGGAGAGGAGAAAGAGGAGGAAGGAATGAAATGCATGTGGAGTTTTCCACAATCTCACTGTCTTTCCTCTCCCCTTTCTTTCTTGCACTATAAAAGACCCTTGCACACATGGACACACAGTCAGACAGTGATCTGAGGCACTATGAGATCCCTTCGTCACCTCAGAGCTATTTTTGAACAAAGCCTTTCTTCTTTCCACCAAAATAATGACCTCCCATGCTTTTGTAGAGGTGAGGATATGCACCTGAGCATCAGGTAACAGCACTGGGACCAGAACAGCAAGTAACACTCTCATCACATTCATTTATATCAATACCTATCCTTAAAACTATTTTTCTCCACTAAACTAAGCTTAGTTCTTCCACAGGTACTTTACTACCAACTCACCTTACTTGGAAGAACCTTATATGATTGTTTTTCCTCTCCAGTGTCTTTGTAACTTCCATATATAGCTTTCTATCTTAAGCACTCTCAACTTTTTGACACTGTCTCCCTTGGTTTTCTTATATTATACTCTGTCCCCTTCTTTCTTTGTTCATTCCTCCCTTAAATGTTTCTGATCTCCTGAGTTACATCTTCATCCCTATATTACCTTTACATAGTATTGATGTAGGATCAAATGAATAAAAACTAGATACAAATAAGGCAAGTAAATTGAGACTTTAAAAATGTACTTAACCAGGCAGGGGGATTTAGCTCAGTGGTTCTGCCACTTGCCTCACAAGCATAAGGTCCCGAGTTAGATTTCCAGTACGGGGGGCTGGGGGACACCCCTGTACTTAACTGCTGCTTCAAGACACAGAAGTTACTTATGTCATTTTCCCTTCCAGGAAACTCACTCAAAAAAAATTTTTTTTTTTTTTTTTGCGTAAAGGTCTTAAAGACAATATATCCAGGTCAATAAATATAAGGGTCTTAAAGCCTATAAATTCCAGGCTTTGGACTTGTCCTTTTCCCCTGTAAATAGCACTTTCTGTAAATGTGCCCCCAAGGAAGAAGCAGTACTGGTGAGCAGCATATCTCAAATTCAAGCACATATAGAAGGCTTGCATTGTAACCTGACAGACACTAATACCCATCCTAAATCACCTATCTTGAAGACACCCTCTTAAATATACCTAACTCAGGCTTATGATGCATCTCATTTCTCAGTCCACTCTTGAATACAGTATGTCCTAAAAATCTCTTAATAAGCCCTTCTCATTTCTCTTACTTACATGTCCTAAAAATTCTTTTTCTAAGACAAGAGTCAGTGAACCTGCAAACTTATTCTACAAGGGTGGGGATAGGTTCCTCATAGCACCTCGAGAACCCTCAAATCCAGCATGGTGATAGTATCATCCTTGGGGAATTCTCCTTGCCCAATTCTTCCTGCCCCCACCAGCTTAAAATCACCATACAATGAAGACTCCTAATTTGCATGTCCAGTCCTAACCTTCTCTTTTGACAGGTATCTCACTTGTTTGGACAACTCCAATTATACTTTTCACATGCACCTCAAGCTAGCATGCCCTCAACTTGAACATCTAGGTCTCCCCACTCCATAACAGAACCTCCTCCAGCTGCAAGGAAAAAAACACGGTAGTAATACAGTTAGTAACAAAGGCGCTAAGTCACTCCCTTCCCTCCATTTAACTCTACACAGTCCCCAACAGTTATTCCTACTTCCATTATTCTGAGAGGTAGAGAACAAAATAACAAAAGCAGAGGACAGTGAAGGCAAACTTTTTAGAGACCAAATGCCCAAACTACAAGCCAAAACTCATTGCAAAGCACCAACACTGCAATTAAACCTGAATAATAAGGTTTTGGTTTAGGAAAAACACCTCATACATTAAAAAAAAAAAAAAAAACACACAATCACAAAGTTTTCAGTGATACAAATAGCCTGTTGCAGCACACGTGCCATATGTTCGCCATCACTAGCCTAGGAGATCACTGATGCCCTAAGCCAGTGATGGTGGACCTTTTACAGCTGTCAATGATACAAACAGCCCCAATGCAGCATATGTGCCATAGGTTCACCACCACTGCCCTAAGTGAAAGCACAGGTGCCAAAGCACTGGTGCCAAGGGAGATTCAGCAGAGGTGTCTGACTGAGTTGTCAGCCTTTTTTTCCCCTTTTTTCTGTTCCTGCTGCTACCTGTGACTGGCCTGCAGTGCTTTTCTGTCACCCTGGCACCTTTGTTGACATGGACAGGCCTTGAACATGACTTCCTGTGATCTTTAATAAACATAGCTACTTACTACGTACTACTGGGTGTACAGTTGGCAATTCTTTCCTCACTATACACAGAAACCACAACTATTACTGGCTCATTCAACTGTAATACCAGGAAACCTCATTGGACAACAAGCCAAAGGTCTTCTTTATTACACAGCAGCCCTGAGACCCCACCAGATATCAGAGGCATTGGTAGCCCAGAGAATTTTGGAAACCTCAGCAGAAGCAGACAACCAGAAACCCAGTCAAAAAGCTGGGTAACTCATTTTTTTCCTCTAGTCTCCTTTTCACAAATGACCAACATACTTGTTAGGGGTGCTGGATAAGTGGTAAACTGTGTGGAAATGACTAGATTGTGGGACAAAAGGCTTCTATATTTATGAGGGACAGGAGTCCCCTGCCAATCAGTTGGGCTTATATTGTTTTAGATCTGCACAATGAGGAAAGTCTACCTTGGAGGCTGTGACACAGACTTCAATGGGGATATACCTAAGCAGAGCAGAGCAGAGAAGGCTGCTGCCTTGGCAGTAGGCAAGTGCTAGGGCATAGCTGCCCACAGCAAGGGACCAGGAGACATAAACCTTGCCTACCTGAATTGCTGCTTTTCTCTGTGGGGGTACTTGGTAACTTACCCTAGACTTGGGCAGCCCTTTGTTTAGCACCAAGGGTGTTTGTGTTTCCCTGTAGGTCCAGGGCTCATGACTAGTGCTTTCTTTCCAAAGGTTTTAGTTTCCTCCTCCTATACTGATTCCCTCTCCCCCTCAGGCTTTTCGGTGTCAGTATTCCATTTGTTAAATTGTTGGTTCTGGATATCTCAAACAACAGGGTTAGGAGATACAGTGTCTTCCCACATGGAAAGTAAAAAATGTGTGCATTTTTCAATTCCTGCCACACCCCTCTAGCCTTCAAGCAGCAGCCTAGCCAACTCGAGTTAAATTGATCCCTTCTGGGTACTAAAGCCCCCAGAGCTGACACTTCTGAAGTAGTTTGCTAATACTAGTTTGCTCTCTTTTTTACTCAATTTTGCTTTCATTGTGAAAACTGTGACTTTAAATTTATGCCCCTACCTGAAAGAATGTGTAACTTGTATTTGCAGACTTAATTTACATAGTTCTGACTTGAGTTTTTGTCAGCAGACCTGTATGCTTTGCGGCTTGAAGTTTATCTGGGGACAGATTTTATTTCCAATTTTTAGACTGTCAGTTAATAATGTCATCTGTGGAAATATCCATTTCTCCACCAGAGGGACAGAGAGTCATATCTCTGGGGAATCATCTGGAGCTCTGGGGTTCTGTTGAACAAAGCAATTGCTACCCCTTCCAAAATAGAATATTAGGTAATTTTAAAACTGGCTGATACACAGTCAGTGAGTCATCCCAGGTCTGGACTCTGTGTGTGGACCCCACCGACACAACCAAAGATACTAAGGTTCCAAGTTGTCCAGGCCCAGAGAATTCAGCTTTTTCAAGAGACACTCTGATATAAGCTGAAAAGGGTTACAGAAAATCTAGAGGTTGCCCTGTCAGGTTTTCATGTGACACTAATCCAGAAAAGGTTCTATACAGCTTCTATGACATAATCCCAAGGAATTCAGCATAACCAGGTCATGTCCCTGGGGCTGAAAGGCTCAGGACAAAATCTTGTTTCTACTCCTCCTTTCTACAGACCTATCACGGGAAATGCTTCATCATTCCAATTCCATCCTCAACCACTGGAAAGAGTTCCACCTTAAAATCCTTCAAAGAGATCATCTTATAATTTTGTGTAATAAAAAATGGTCTATGTGTGCACTTGGGGAAATGTGGCCACTCCCTGGCAGCCTAAACTATAATGCTATATTTCAATTATATCTTTACCGTAACAAACAAGAAAAATGGCCAAAGATGCCTTATATTCAAGCCTTTATGGCCCTCTACCCGATCTATACCCTAGAAGTAATGAGCCCTCTGTTGATGCTGCAGAGGCCTTCCTCCTATCAGTTCCTCCTCCTCAGCAACCTGCTCAGTCTGCACCCTCAAGCAATAAAGGCCATCTCCTTAGTCCACAACATACCAGGTCTGAGTTGACTTATCACAGAACCCCAGATTCATACACAAACTCAGGCCTGGAATCTAGAAAATCTAGAGAATCTGGAAAAGGTCAGGTTATCCTAAGATAGTATTTATTAGTCAGCTCTAGATATTAGGAAAAAGCTCTGGAAACTTCAACTGGGCCCACAAACCAAAAAAAGCCTATTATTTGATAAAGCCAACTGGTTATCTGATGTTCAATAATTGTGATGAAGTAGAAGGCAAACAAGAACTGAATAAAGAAAAGAAACAGGCTAATGCCATGCTCATGACAAAGCCCACACAGCACTAGGGGAATTCAAAGAGTGATAAAACCACGTCAGAGTGCTTCAAGTGCAAACAAATGGGGCACTGGGCAAAGGAATACTCTCAGAAACTTCCTAGGCCTTGCTGGACCTGTCAGAACATGGAAGAAGATCCTAGGCATTGGAAAAGGGACTGTCCTCATTACCAGAGAGGGATGAGGTCAACCCTCACCATGGTGGCCCAGAAAAAAATGCCCAGACAGCAAGTGGCAAGGGTGCCTGAGACAGCCTTTAAAGGACCTATAAGGACCCCTATAAAGACTTCAGTAACAATGTGGCACACAAATTATACTTCCCTGCAATACTGGGGCAACTTATTCAACTCTAGTTTTGGGGGATTTGGGGATTTTTTTTCACGCACACATGTAGTTTTATTGTAACAATGCAACTTGAACACTTTGAACGTTTAAAACTCTGCATCACATTTTCCTTTCCAGTGAAAACGAAAAAGAATTTCAAAATAAACCAACAAAAGTACAATAGAGAATGTCAATTCCAAATAAGACCCTTCAGGTTCTGCTGATTCTCCCATTCAGTAGAAGGACTCAAGACATCATTCGGAGAGAATTTTATTTTAAAACTGTCATCTTAAACTGCAAGGATATCTGTTAACATCACAATTAAACATGCCAAAGGAGAAGCCATGTTGTCAAATGCCCGCTTAACCCACCCAAACATCTCAAACCCACCCTTTGTTCAGCTTCTATACCCCATTTTTAAAGGTATTTTTTTTCTTTTTTTACACAAGAGAAAGTAGACAGGTACGTGCTGGTGTATGTTAACTGTCCATATTCACATAGAGACACAGTGTAATCTCTGAGCCCAATATATAGAGAAAGGAGATAAAAAGCTAGAATTCTATGCAGTACTACACAGGGGTCTAGCACCCTCCAGCTTCCAGCAGAATGAAGGCAACAGCAGGGTTTTCTTTTTTCCCACAGAGCAAGGTAGTGCTGATTCCATACAGTTTGTGTGGAGAAAGGAGGGGATCAAAATGAATTTAGAACAGAAGGTTGCAGAGATCCTTTTCCCACTGTATTCTGCTCAAGGTAGCTCCCCACAAAATAAGTCGAGAACTATGGTGTTTGAGAAAAGACTTCAAGAACAGGGTAAATGAGCACAAATGTGGGGGTGACTGCAACTTGCTCACAGGGACTGGAGAAAAAAATTTAAAAATAAAAAAAGGAAAAAAATAAAAAGTTGGAATCCATCAGTGGTCAATTAGTCATCTTCTCCTTCATCCTCCTCTCCTCCCCTTTATCATCTTCATCTTCTTCACCTTCAGCCACATCCCCTTCACCATGTCTTCCAACATCCCCTCCCTCACCCCTTATCTTGAACCAAGTAGTACTGCATCGGAATTGGCCAAATACATCTTGGCGGGGGTACCCGGGATTGAACTCGGGTCCTTGCGCTTGGAAGGCAGGCAGCGGAACCACTGAGCTAAATCCCCAGCCCTCACATACATCTTTTAAGACCTCTCCTAATTCACTAATTCATCTGCACGGTAAACCAGGTAGTAAAGAAGCTCTCAGGTTCTTTTTTTCTTTTGGTACCAGGGATCGAACTCGGATCCTTGCGCTTGCGAGGCAGGCAGCGCAACCACTGAGCTAAATCCCTGGCCCTGGCCCTCTCTCAGGTTCTTCATGCTGTCTCTTCCTACTGGCTTTATTCTGTGTTTGACTTGAACGTTTTGTCAAATCCTTCCCAGATTTCCATTTGATTTCAGTAGACTTTGAAGATGGATTAACACTCTGGTTCAGATGAAATTCTTTGGAGAGAACTTTATTTTTGAAGTAAGGATTTTCATCAAAATAAAAATATATTCTGTAACCTGATTTTTGTATCTTCAAATTCTGTCATTTCGACTCTGGTCAAATAATGCAATGCCTTTTGGGCTTCCTCCCCAAACAGTGCAGACACTTGTGGGTGGTTAACATATGTTGTTACTGGGATTTTGGAGATCAATTCTATTATTTCTTTTTTTCTTTTTTGGTACCGGGGATCCAACTCAGGTCCTTGCGCTTGGGAGACAGACGGTGGAACCACTGAGCTAAATCTCCGGCCCAGCAGATCAATTCTGACAGGATTTTGGAGATCAATTCCTACCTCTTTTGAAAAAAATGATTTGCGGAGTTCCTTATATTTCTGTTCTACTTTCAGTATCTCCTCGCTGGTTTGTTCATTAAGTCTGTTTCATTTTGTACTTCATCAATATGTTAAATTGCTTCTTGTTCTTTTTCTGAAGTCTAGTTCTGTCACGGTTGGAGCTGAACTTTTTACTGACATTGGAACGGCGCGGTGCTGCGCTGCTCTGAGGTCGGGGAGCCGGGAGGGTGAGAGAAGGGAAGCAAAGGGAAGTGGCGGGGGTGTCCCCTCTCAGGCTAAAAGTACCAGGCATGGCTTGCCCTCCCCCCTTGCTCTGGCTCACTCTGCCCTTGCGGCCTGAGGATCAGGGAAGGGCGAGGGGGCGTTTGGCTCCTTATTCGAGCTCTGGGCTCAGGCCCGCTCTCTCGGAGCCAACGCCTCCTCCTCTACTTCCTTCTCACAAATGGAAAGACTAGTCCGTTTTTTGGTTTTTTTAAAACAGGATCTTAATATGTATTTCAGGCTGGCCTTGAACTCACTATGTAGCCAGTCTGGCCTTGAATTCAAAGCAATCGTCTTATTTCAGCCTCCACACTGCTGGAATCACAGGCATACATCACCATGTCCACCTTAGTTCTAGTTTCTTATTGCGGGAGCTTTCATCCCCTTCTAAAGTTGTTGTGGGCCTTAAGGGAGTTAAGTAGACAGCTTTCTTTACCCCTACTCTGAACTGCTGTTTGGAAGATTTCTTTTTCCAAGATGCCTTTATGGTAATACTGGACCTTCCTAAACTAGTAACTGAAAGAACCTGACAGCCTAGACAAAGTTGCCCACATGGGTGCCTTCCTCTAAGACCAGGTAGACTCACTAGCAGCAGTGGGCATACAACATGCAGGCTACTAGAACTCCTAACAGCTGAAACAAACATGAAATGTTTGCCCCTAAAAGAAAAATGCACATCTTTTGTCAAAGGTCTAAAATAGTAAGAGACATGGCACAAAAACTGGCTGACCATGCTTCCAATATCTATGAAGAACTACTTGAGTCATAGATCTTCTGGCCAAATATCTGGAATTGGGAGTCTTAGTTACTAACCTGGAAATGACTTTTATTAATGCTTCTTATAAACTTAATAATTAGATCTTAGAGGGGGCCGCGGGTTTAGCTCAGCGGTGCCTCTGCCTGCCTTGCAAGCACAAGGACTCAAGTTCAATCCCCAGTACCAAAAAAAAAAAGTCAACAGATCTTACATACTTTTACTCTCTTACTCAAATTTGTTTCTTCTTGTTTGACAGCCATCAAACTGCCATAACTGAGTTCACCATACCTCAACATTAAAACCTACTTCTACATCCACAGTTCACCAAGAAATTTGAAGGCCTCAAATTCCTTGGACTCACAGATCAGCCAGGGCAAGGGATCCCTGGTGTCCTCATAGGTAGGTCCCACAGCCCTATTCAGCCTAAAGTAGCTACAGACAGAACTTCCTCTCCTCAAAGATTTCTGGGAGCCAGGGCTCGCAGCGGGTAATAGTACAGATAGAAACAAAGATGCTGAGTAAGTCACTTCCTTCCCTCCTTTTAACACTAAACAGCACCCAATGGTTATTCCTGCTTCCATTATCCCAAGAGAGGAAAAAAATAAAGTAACAAAAGCCTGCAAAGGGCCAGGGATTTAAATCAGTGGTTCTACTGCCTGTCTCACAAGTGCAAGGTCCTGAGTTCAAGCCCCGAACCAAAAAAATAAAATAAAAAAGCCTACAAGATCCACAAGTGCTATACCACTGCACTACATCCCCAACCTGAAATAACTCTATTAATTATACAACAAATTAATATATAGCCAGAAATCTATGAAGTACTTAAAATAGGTTTTAGTAACCTACATTTTAAAAGTTGTTAAAACTACCAAATGGATGAGGTGGCATGCACCAGTAGTTCAAACTACATGAGATCAAGGTAGGAGGACCTCTTTATACCTAGAGTTCAAGACCAGTTTTTCTATTTTCACCAAAGAAAACAAAAACAGAGAAAAGTCAGCTAGCTGCAAGTTGGTCGGGCTCTGGGTCTTTGCTGGCTGGTGAGATGGCAGATGAGGAAGAGGATCCTACATTTGAGAAGGAAAATGAAGAAATTTGAGGAGGTGCTGAAGGTGGACAGGGTAAAAGAAAGAGACTTTTTTCTAAAAAATTGCGATGTATGATGTATGGGTTTGGAGATGACCAGAATCCTTATACCGAGTCAGTGGATATTCTTGAAGACCTTGTCATAGAGTTCATCACTGAAATGACTCACAAGGCAATGTCCATTGGAAGACAAGGTCGAGTACAAGTTGAAGATATGGTCTTCTTGATTCGAAAGGACCCGAGGAAATTTGCTAGAGTTAAAGACTTGCTTACTATGAATGAAGAATTGAAACGAGCTAGAAAAGCATTTGATGAAGCAAACTATGCGTCGACACCTTATGTACTTTCTGAAATGTCATTATTTTCTATGGAAACCATATATATTTATTTTCTGTAGTATTGTCCTGATGCTTAGGCATGTACAAGAGAGGAAGAAACACAAGTTTTGAGCCTTTATTTTCATGTCTTTGTTTTTAGAGCATTTGGTTCCAGCCCTTAATTGCCTGCCTTTATATGACCATACTTGAATTAATTACTTACTAGATTTTAATGACTACATATAAGTTATGACTGCAAGCCATGCAGTTCCTTCTGACTTTGGACTGTCTGAAGAATAAACTTGTATTATATATTAGACATATTCATGCCATTATAAG
This sequence comes from Fukomys damarensis, assembly GCF_012274545.1. Classification (NCBI taxonomy): domain Eukaryota; kingdom Metazoa; phylum Chordata; class Mammalia; order Rodentia; family Bathyergidae; genus Fukomys; species Fukomys damarensis. Next base: position 65,582,826 of record NW_022900917.1, read on the forward strand.
CTGTATGCTAGCTGTTTAATAGGTAAAATCTCAGTGGCCTTTTTGACTGACAGCTAAGGCATGTACTTCATGTATTCTGAAGTTTTTAGACAGCAGTCATCATTTCTGTGTGTAAGGAGAGGGTGTAGGAAATTACAAGTTTTTGTAACAAAATTTTTTTTACTATCTTTTCTAAAGATAACTTTTTTGTGTGTTTGTTTTTGACAAAATAAATTATATGTCAGTGCTCCTGTGTTAAAGCTTTTGTTGATTTAAAAGCCTTTTGGCTTCTAACATACTACAGGTATTTGCTAAGTTTTAGAGAACTCATTTTCCCAGATCAAACATTCTAAATTTAAATGCTTTTAGTAGTAGCAATGGTGATCAATGCCTAAAAGAATAATGGTAAAATAAGCATTTGGAATAGTGTTATATTAACATATTTGTAAGTAGTTGCTCATTATGGAAATGTATACTTGATTGAAACTATATGCGGCCATAGAAACTCCCTTGTGTAATTCAGGACAGATAGCTTTTGTGTGTACTTAGCTTATTGCATTAAATTATTATTGTCTTTAGCTTACAATGAGTATTAAAATTACATTAAATAAATCCCTGAATGTTAAAAAAAAAAGAAAAAAAAACAGCATGCAAATCTCAAAATCCTAGGTTCTCAAAAAAAAAAAATCCTAGGTTCTCCTATCAAGAAAAGGCACAACTGTTTTTCAGGAGGAAAAATATATTAAAAACACTCAGACAAATGGAGCTTTTGGTGATGTTTGTAAGCAAAGAGTTTTCTCTTAAAGGCATACAAGATGACCAACATTTCAAAGGTTCATTTTAAAAACAATAATTAAAATAAAAGGGAGGGGCTGGAATTGCACCTCAGTGGTAGAGTGCTTGCCTAGTAGCATGTTTGAGACCCTTAAACTTCAACACCACCAAAAAGAAAAAGTAAACTTCTCCAAATGAAGTGGGATGTCAAATACTAAAAAGACAATTCCAAATCATGAAGCAAAAGTGCTCAGGATATTTAGGCATAACAGCCTTTATATTAATACTTCTTTAATACTATTGTCACTGTAGTAAAGCCTATTAATAGCTGGATATGTTGGCACATGCCTGTAATCCCAGTTATTCAGGAGGCTAAAGCAGGAGGATCATATGTTCAAGGACAGGTGAGACACTGGCTCAATAAAAAGGGCTGGGGATATAACTCTGCTCCCTGGGTTCAATTCATACAGAAAATAAAGAGAAAAAAGGGAGGGAGGGAAGAAGGGAGAAAGGGAGGGAAGGAGGGAAGAAAGGGAGAAGGGAAGGAGCAGAGAGAGGGGAAGAGGGAGAGATCACCAGGAGTATTTTTCTACAAAGTGTTAAAATGTTAAGCAACAAACATACCATGTATAGAACTCCAATACATTCCATCCAGACAAGCATCTTAGGACATAAATAATCATTTCTTATTGTGCTCCTATGGGTCATACATGTAGTAACTAGTAGGAAAGGCCTAGTTATGATTCAGTTTCACTACTTAACTATATAGTTTTTAACAAACTTCTCATACCATCAATATCCTAACCTAAGAAATAGATTACAATCTTCTTCCAAAGATGGCTAAGAAGATCAAAATAACTGAGTATAAAATATCTGATTAATAATAAGCAAGGACGTACCACCTGGATGTCCAGATGGTGGCCAACTAGGTTACCTATATTCTATTATACATATTGCTTTCTCTCTCCATTATGACCATAATAGTGAAAAATTACAACTTAATATGAGTTTATATGAGTTACTGGCTAAACTATACAAGGTAAGACAAACTACCAAATGGGGTTTCTATCCATAATGGCTTAAAGAATGTTCCCCAAAAAGCTAATGTTGGGCTGGAGATGTAGCTCAGTGGTTCCACTGCCTGCCTCGCAAGCAAAAGGTCTCTAGTTCAATCCCTCATACCACCAAAAAAAAAGCTAATGTCTACCCAACACCTCAGAATATGACCTTGTCAGGTGTGGTGGCACACGCCTGTAATCTCAGCTCTCAGGAGCCTGGGGCAGGAGGACTGGCCACCCATTCGAGGCCAGCCTGGACTACCAAACTACATAGCAATACCCTGTCTCCAAAAAAAAAAAAAAAAAAGTTGACCTTAGTTGAAAATCAGGGTCTTTGTAGATGTAAGACAAGTTTATACTAGATTTAGGGTAGGCCCTCAATGATTGATGTCTTCATCTAAGAAAAGAAAAGGAGATTTAGACACAGATACACACTAAGAAGAAGGCCAGTTAAAGAGAGAGACAGAGATAGAGATCAGAAAGATGTGACTGACTACAAACCAAAAAAGCAGATCAGGGGCCTCCAGAAGCCAAGAAGAGTGTCTGTCTTTCTTTCTTATTGCTGCCCCAGGATGCTCAACACCCCCAACTTAAAGGGAAAAGAGGTTTATTTTGGCTTACATTTCAGTCTATAGTTGGCTCCAAGGCAGGAACAGGGGCACACAGAGGAATAGTGGCTCACCTTACAGCAGCCAAGTAGCAGAGTCAAGAAAGGAGCCAGGAAAGCAATATACCCTTCCAGGTCACACCCACTATAACCTACTGCTTCAGTCCAGACCCCATCTCCTAATATCAAGCTAGCTATAATGGCCCTATAATCCAATCACCTTCCAAATACAAGGCTTTAGGAGCCATTTTAGACCTAAACCATAACATTTTGCCCAATCCCATAAGACTTGTACATTTCTATGTGTAAAATCCATTAAATCCATCTCTAAGAATTGTTGAAGTTTTAACAGTTCTAGATTTTAACAGCTCCAATATTGCTGAAAGGTCCATGTCCAAGGTCTCCTCTGGGATTTAAGGCAAATCCTTAGCTGTGAACTCCTATTAAGTATCAAGAAGTAAAACACTGCCGACAATACAAATGGACAGGGTAAACATTCTGATTCCAGAAGAGAGAGAGAAATAAAGGGATTAGAAACCAAAGCAAAACTGAAACCCAGAAGGGCAAATATTAAATCCTATAGTTCCATTTCCAGCACCTAGGCAAGTTGTGGCAACGAGGTAAGACAGCCCTACCCAAAAGGGTTCTGAGGTTGTACTCTACATGGTTTCTCTTGGGGAACTGCATTCACGGCCTGTGGGTTTCCTCAGCCTAAGTTCCATGTTCCTGGCACCTCCAACTTTTCTGGAGTCTCTGCTGCACTTTCAGCTTCACTCTCACAGCTTCACACACTGCCCTCTCAGGGGCACACTGCCGGGCCTCTCAAAACTTCCTTTGAAATCTGGGTGAAAGCTTCCCTGACCCAACAACTCTTGCATTTGGGGGGTGGGGGGGTTTGAGACAGGGTCTCACTATGTAGTTGAGTCTATGTAGTCCACTATGTAGCCCAGGCTGGTCTCGAACTCCCAGTGATCCTCCTGCCTCAGCCTCCCGAGTGCTGGGATTACAGGCATGCGCCACCACACCCGGCTAACTCTTGCATTCTTCATGCTGGTAAAATTAGCACCCTATGGATGATGCTGAGGTCTAACACCAGCTCAAGCAGTATCCAGGCCTCCTTGAATCATGGCTACAGAAGCCTCTAAGTGCCTGGTGGCCAAGCAATGTGAAATAATTACTAGCAAACCAATTCTGTAGGTGGCCCTTCTCTGGCACGGTGCACTAGGACCTACTTCTCAAATGAAAGCTTTTACAGCCTTGCACTATGAGAGCTGAAGACAGGGGTTTTGCTGATTCCTGACATGCTCTCAAGCCAATATTTACTACTGTCCTGATTCAAAGTACTTGGGTCTTTTTAATGTCAGTCTTTTCATCAAGCAAGCTATCCTCTGCTCCATCTTTGCATTTGTTCTGGAAAAACTAAAAACTTTTTAAATGGGCTTTTCCCTTCTGTTTTGTACATATTTTGCTAAAAGCAACGAGCAGTAACCATGCTAAAGCCTCAATGTTGGACTGCTTTGAAATTTTTGCTGCAAATTAATTATTCTGCCACCTTTAATCTCAGTTTCCTGCAAATCTCATAAGCAAAGGACATAAGCAAACTGCAGACAAATTTTCTGCCAGAGTATAACACACATGGTTATCAAATCAAATGCCAACTGAGTCTGTTCCCAGCTGAAAATTCCTGAGGTAGTCTTTTTCATCTGTATTTCTATCAGCATTCTGGTCTTCTGAGCTCCAATCAAAATATCACATCAAGTTTAGCTTATGTTATTCTAGGGATGTTTCTCCAGCTGGCATCTTCAAACCTTTCCAAACTCTTCCCAGAAACCAGCTCCAAAAGCTTCTTTCTGAACCACATGGTCACGCAGTATCACAAAGACCCAACTTCTCTAGTACCAAAATATTTCTTAGTCATTTTTTGTTACTGGAACAAAATACCCAACATCCACAATTTTAAGGAGAGGTTCTTCTGCCTCACATTTCAACCCATAGTCAGCTGGCTCCAAGGCAGGATGACACAGCACAGGGGCATGGTGGAAGAAAAGGTGCTCACCTTATGGCAGTCAAGTAGCACAAAGTGAAAACAAGAACTGGGAAGGCAATATGCCCTTCCAGGTGACACCCACTATGTCCTGCCTCTTCTAACCAGCCCCCATCTCCTAAGAGCAAGTCAGATATAATGTCCCCATAATCCAATCACCTTAGAGACACATGAGGTATTGGCCATTTTAGATTTAAACCATAACAAAGAAGAAAGGAAGAATTCTCTCTAGAGTCTTCAGAGAGACCCTGGCCCTGCCAACATCTTGATTTTGAACTTCTAACTCCAGAATTATTAGAGAATAAATTTCACAAAGTTTGAGGTTTGTTCCAACAGCCATAGGAAACTAATATACTATCTCGGTATAAATGATGCAGTGGCTCTACATTTAGTGTTGTAGAAGGATTTTTGTGACACACTGTTGAATCAAAGAGAAAAAAAGTTATGATCACAGATTCCATCTATGTTTAAAAGAATTATGACAGGTTACACAACTCTAGACAGTAGGTTTTCTAATAATGATCTCACTTTTATACATCTATCCAATCTATATTTTTTTTTTCCTATGAGCACATACTATTCCTATAGTCACAACAAAATAAAAACTATTTGGGAAAGGGTAATATAAAGATTTCCAAAGAAAGGGTATATTGGCCTACAATGTTTCTAGGTACAAAAACATCTACTACAACTTCTAGAATAAAGCCAGAATATTTTCCTTATAGTCAGAATCAGTGGATGGAGTCTCAACAATTCTAAACAAACATTTTTCCTAAGCCGGGCATGGTGGCGCACGCCTGTAATCCCAGCACTCAGGAGGCTGAGGCAGGAAGATCGCTGTGAGTTAAAGACCAGCCATAAGCCGGGCGGTGGCGCACGCCTGTAATCCCAGCACTCAGGAGGCTGAGGCAGGAAGATCGCTGTGAGTTAAAGACCAGCCTGGGCTACATAGTGAGTTCCATGTCAGTCTCAACTACATAGTGAGGCCCTGTCTCCAAAAAACAAAAACAAAAAAACATTTTTCCTAAAACCACCACCACTACCACCACCACCGCCACCTCCTCCTCATCCTCATCCTCCTTTCTCCTCCTCTTCACCCTCCTCTTCCTCCTATGTTCCCCGGTTTAACAAAATTCATTCTGACTGTTTTTAGTCTCTATTTAAATCCCTTTAACTAATCAATCACTATGTACATTAATTCTTATCTTCATAATATAATTATTTCCAATCTTACTTCCTCTCTGGATAGCAAATAGCCTCCTTCACTATACAATCTTGTCTCTCCAATCTACTGATACTCAATTTTATTATCCCAGCACAACATATTTACAGGACATGACAATGTAATCATTAACAGAAGCACACTCTGGGGCTGGGGATTTAGCACAGTGGTGCGGCTGCCTGCCTCGCAAGTTCAGTCCCTGGTACCAAAAAAAAAAAATAAAAAAAATAAAGCACACTCTAATAGAATTTCTCAAGTTCAAGGTTTAGGGCATATCAGAAACCCAGAGGAATATTTCTGGTTTTATAAAATTCCCATATTCCAATACTCTCCCAGCCCAGCCCACAACATCCCACTGAGAATCATAATTTTCTCTGTCTTTTCATTTTTGTTCAGTATTTTTTCAGATATGTTATTGGTGAGGGACTGGTTCCAGGAACTCCCATGAGTACCAAAATTCATACTACTGGAGTCCATTATATAAAATGGCATACAGTGTTTGCATAAACCTACATATATCCTCCCAATATACTTTAAATCACTTCTAGATTATGTATAATCCTTAGTATAATGTAAATGCTATAAATAGCTGTGATGCTGTATTACTTAGGAAACAATGGCAAGAACAAATTTCTGAATATATTCATTGCTTATACGTTTTGATCAGCAGTTGGTTGAAAATACAAAAGCCAAAAAGGGTCAACTATATTCACAAATCTGGGTAGTCATCACCATTAAGTACAGAATATTTTTACAACTGTGAAAAGAAGCCCCACAAACTCATAAGCAGTCACTTACTGTTTACCAATCCTCAGGCCCTGGCAACCAATAATCTACTGCCTATTTCTATAATTTTGCCCATTTTAGATACTTCATCTAAGTAGCATACAATGCATGGCCTTTTGTGTAGAAGGTGGAAGAGGAATAGCTATAGAGATCAATTCTCTGCAATTACCTGCTTTTTATATTATCAAAACTGAATTCACACCTGGCCATTACTATTCAACCACAAAGGCTGTGAGTCAGATTGTGAAAAATACAAAGTGAATATCACAATTTCCAGGATCATCTGTCTCTACAAGAAAAGAATTGATCCATATAGTTGATACCATACTTCAGAGAAAATTCCCCATAATCCCCCCACACGCAAATTCCCCTAATAACCTACCCTGAATCCTGGAATATACTCAAAAGTAAAAATAAATATTTCTCCACACAATGATTACATGTGACCTTTAATTCTCACTCTTCCCACAAATAGCTATAAGCATGGCATGTGGCAGACAGCATTCTCTCCCTCTCTTTCCTGGTAGATTACAAGGATAATAATAGCTCTCTCTTCAACCTCCATCTCCAAAGGAACACCAAATATCCATAAAACAAATCAAACTAGAAATTTCTTTAATAGCAACATAGCAACACTTCAAATTAATTATAACTGAATAGGCTGGTATGTGTGCTATATAAATAAGGTAAATCAGAAAACATAATACATCACTTGTTACTATTTAAAGCACTATATATAAATATGACCTAAATCTCAAAATTAATAGTTAACCTACTATACTCACCAGTAATTAGTATTTAATATCAGAAAATCATTTAAGGATTTTAACACTGTATTTCAACATTTTTTAATTTTTTATTTATTTTTTTTTCCTTTGGTACTGGGGATCAAACTCAGGACCTTGCAATTGAAAGGCAGGCGTTTTTATTCATTTTTTTCAAAAGGCTATAAATATTACTATGGGTAAGAAATGTTGCTATCTTAAGCTATCTATGAAAAGATTAACAACAACTGACCAAAATTTTTTAATTCCACTGAAGTACAATTTGGCAAAATCTATCAAAATCTGAAATGTCCCTACCATCTGATCTAGACATTTCACATTAAAAAATATTCTCCATAGGGCCGGGGATACAGCTCAGTGGTTCCACCACCTGCCTCACAAGCTCAAAGACCAAAGTTCAATCCCCGGTAAGGAAAAAAAAAAATTCTCCATAAAACATTTTCATGGAGCCCGGCGTGGTGGCACATGCCTGTAATCCCAGCACTTGGGAGGCTGAGGCAGGAGGATCACTGTGAGTTTGAGACCAGCCTGGCAGTCTCAACTACATAGTGAGGCACTGTCTCAAAAAAACAACAACAAAAAATTTTTTTTGCATGAATCCAAGGAAATATATGCAATGATATTCAATTATTGTATTATGCATACCCACAAAAGAAAAAACAACTTAAATTTTCAACAAGTGATTGTAATAAACTATGTTATTTCCAAACTATAAAATATAAGGCTTAGCCAAACATGGTGATGAATGCCTGTAATCCCAGCACTGTGGGAGCTGAGGCAAGAGGATCACAAATTGAATTTCACCCTGAGCAACTCAGAGACTTAGTGATACCCTGGCTCCAAAAAAATAAAGAGGGCTGGGGAACTGAGGATGTAGCTCAGTGTGAAGACCCTGGGCTCAATCACCAGCACTGGGGAAAGGGGGACTTATGCATACAATGCAGTAATCCAAAAGGATATATGTTCATACATGTTTGTATACACACAGGAATGATCTGGATGCTAACAACCTATTTTTGAAAGATCAGATACAGCCACTTCTTCCCTTGCTTATATACTTTCCCCCTTTTCTTTTATACTGAGCAAGTATTACTTTCATATTTTAATAAAAAGTTTCACTATAAACTACAGGTTTAAATAAGGATCTCCATTCTGCACTACATTATAGGGTAGTTAATGTATTCGGAAGGATACTGACTGCTAATATATCTGTGTGTAGTAGGTTCAGAAAACAAGATACACATTAAAGAAAGAACAGATGTCTCTGCCCCCTCCCCCAGCATGTAACTGAACAATATTAGGTTTGCTAACACCATGCATCTGGTATATGACCTTAATCTAATTCTCCAATATTGACTTGGAACTAGAAGGTACAGGAGTGCCAAATGTGCCTGAAAGAACACTTCTGGTAGGAGCAGTAAGAACAATTTAAAGGCACCATCATAACACTTGACAGTTACCATTTCATCCTTTTTTTATGGAGTGGTGAGTAATTCAGTTATATAATCAGGTTAATTGCAGTTTTTAATAATTCTTATCAGTTTACCGAGTTAATTATAAGTTCTCTCAAAGTTCTCACCATTGCAAATATCTTGTCAAGTGGATACTTAGAAGTAAACACAAGGTTGCTAATCATAGTTGCTCTCCACTTCTATTAGCAATCTGTGTCACTTACTTCAAGAGTCAATTCTAGGTCCAGTAGCCTGCCCCAATGACTCCACTCCTCTCTGCTCCAATGACACACTAGTATTTTTAAATCCTAAATTTTAAATTGTATCTTTAGTTCCCCTGCATGTTATGCTATATCTTATTAGTTCAACACAAAGTTCAACAAATCCTACCAGAGTAATGAATTAAATTAACAATATAAATATATGTTGTTAGGCATGGTGTTGTGCTCCTGGATTTCCTATTAGGATGGCTGAGGCAGGTACATAACTTGACCCCAGAAGTTCAAGATATGGAGTTTGTGCCAGCCTGGGCAACAGAATAAAAATGTTATAAATATTAAATTATTAATATCAAAATATCAACATTAATGTTGTCTAAGTAATATTAAAATATTTTAAATACAAAAATAATTTTAAAATATATTACTTGCTCACAACACTTATCCACAAATCTACATTCCAAAAATATCTGAAAATCTAAAAATCATGTAACGAACATGGTAGCAAAGCCAGGCTGGGGCTGCTACAGAAATACCAATGTGTAATAAGGAATTATAGAAAGCTCCCTTCCACTTGCTTGAAAAGTTAAGTATTATATATTATGTGATAACATCACCTTCTTTCTTTTTTTTGGTACCAGGGATCGAACTCAGGTCCTTGTGCTTGTGAGGCAGGTGGTGGAACCACTGACCTAAATCCCCAGCCCCATAACATCACCTTCTTAAATCTGAAATATTCTGAAATCCAGACCAAAATATCTTGGCTATAAGCCAGTGCTATTGGTTAAGATTAAACATCCACATTATTGTTGGTAAATAAAAACATTTATATAATCACAGAGAATTCTACAAAGAGTTCTAATTCTACAATATTTTCTTTCTTAAGCTGGGTGTAAAATACAATGATTTTAAACAATCCTCAATATTTCTTTCATATCTGAAACATTATGTAACTTTTTAAAAGTTTAAGTAACAAGTGAAATAAATCTGATACATATTTAATTATCAAAATTTCTCTGGTATGAGAAACCAAAAGTGGAAATAAGGACTGAAATATACAATGGATGCAGGGACATGGGAAGAAAGTGTTCAAATATGAAGGGGAACAAGGGAGGAGAGAGGGAGAAAGGAAGGGACAAGAAAAAAGGTGAAAATGGAAACAAAGCTTTTGTACATAGGGAAAGGAGGGGGCTTGAGGGGGAAATGGAATAAACTAAAATAAAATATAATAAAAAAGTTTAAATGAAAAATTGTAGATACTAGCTAAACACCTATTTTCTTCCCTAAAACAACAAAAGTATTTGGAAAGCAGCAAGTCTCAAAATGGGTTGTTGGGCTTGGGATTTAGCTCAGTGGTTCTGGCACCTGCCTCAAAATGGGTTGAGTCTTAAAAACATTCATATCTCTTAGCTGGATGTGGCAGTGCATACCTCTCATTTTAGCACTGGGCAGAAAGATCACAACTTCAAGGCCAGCCTTGGCTACACAGTGAGTTCAGGCCAGTCTGAACTACATACTAGGACCCTGTCTCAAAAAAACAACACAAACAAAAGCAAAAGAATCCTATCTTTGGATCTAGTAAGCCCATGAAAAGGAAAGATCATCTATTTAAATAATCAAAAATAAGGAGAAAACTTCATTAAGTACAACAGAGTAGCTTTACTACTTCTCATCTCATTAGTAAATTTTTTTTTTGTACCGGGGATCGAACTTGGGACCTTGTGCTTGCAAGGCAGGTGGCAGAACCACTGAGCTAAATCCCCATTAACAAATATTTTATTTGTTTGTTTGTTTTTTGGTACTGGGGATCGAACTCAGGTCCTTGAGTTTGCAAGGCAGGCGCTGGAACTACTGAGCTAAATCCCCAGCCACTTAACAAATATTTTAAATAAAATCTTTCTGACTTAATATGCAGCCTATTCTATATATATATATATATATACATATATGTACATATATATGTACATACATATATATATGTATGTATGTACATATATATATATACACACACACATATATATATGCTATACAGATATACCAAAGCATTATATTTATACTTTACTAGCATTTGTAAGTTTAATCCTAACAATTTTACAATTTCTTATTCCCCAAAAAAAAAAAAATAGAAGTTGCTGCTATATCAAAACTGAGAATTGTTAGACAGCCAACCACAGTGATCCACATCTGTAGTCTCAACTATTCGTGGGGTTGAGGCAAGAGGATCACTGGAGGTCTGGTGTTTGAGGTCAGCATGGACAACACGGCAAGATCCCATCTCAAAAAATAAAAAAACAACTAGGCCTATGGTTCAGTGGTGAAGCACTTGACCACCACCATGCATAAGGGCCTGTGTTGAAATTCAAGCACTGAAAAAAAAAAAAAAAAGGAAAAAAAGACAAAAAGGCCAGAAGCACAATAATAATCAAATTTCAAAATGGGTTCAGAAAATTGGTAATGTTTTAAAACTGTCTCCCAGCTAATCACTAGAAAGATCATATGAAGTCTAACTGTTCCTACTTAATAACTTTATATTTAAATACATGGAAATACAATACTGAGCAAAAGTTCAGCCTAAATTTAATACAATAAGTTTTCAGGAAAGACATGAAAAATTATTTGAAATGCTCAAAATTACCCTGCCATTAATGAAAGCAAAGGGTACCAGGAAGATATAACAGACACCTCTATGGCCTTTCAAGGGATGTACCATAAAACACAACTACTTCTTGGGCCGGGGATTTAGCTCAGTGGTTCAGTGGCCTGCCTCACAAGCGCAAGGACCAGAGTTCAATCCCCAATACCAAAAAAAACAAAACAAAACACAGCTATTTCTTGTTTCAGAAGAAACTGTGAATCTCTTAGATCTTTAATAATAACTTCAAAACCCATCAATCTCTTAGACCTTTAACAATAACTTCTTTTGATCTATCAGACACTCAATAAAGTCTTTCCTTCTTAAGCCGGGCGTGGTGGCGCACACCTGTAATCCCAGCACTTGGCAGGCTGAGGCAGGAAGATTGCTGTGAGTTCGAGACCAGCCTGGGCTAAATAGCGAGTCCCAGGTCAATCTCAACTACATAGTGAGACCCTGTCTCAAAAAAACCCAAAAAACAAAAAAACAAACAAACAAAAAAGGCTTTCCTTCTTTCTTGAAAGTTTAGTAATAGTGAATCTGTTTTGGACAAGTAAAAAAAAGATAGACAACCAGAGATTTTTTTTTCCCCCCAAATAAGTGAAACTTTCAAAGGAAAACAAGAATTTTGTATGTGTGATCTTCATACCCTTTTTTTGTTTTTTTTGGTACTGGGACTCAAACTTGGGACCTTGCGCTTGCGAGGCAGGCGGTGGTGGAACCACTAAGCTAAATCCCCGGCCCTCAACCCTTTTTTTAGAACGATCCTCCTAAATTGCCCATGCTGAACATGAACTCACAATCCACCTGCCTCAGTCTCCCACAGTGCTAGAATTACAGGGGTGTACTACCACACAACTAAGAAATTATTTTATTGGTAAAATTTTAATTTTAATATCCATATAATCAGCCATATTTAACAGGTCAAAAAAGAAAAAAATTCAATCTCAATAGGAAAAGCAGATAGTTACTAGCATTTACTAATGATTAAAAATCTTACAAGAGAAGAAAAGTTTCTTAATCTAATAAGGATTGTGTGAAAAAGAAAAGACAGGGCCTGGGATTTAACTCAGTGGCACTACGCCTACCTTGTAAGCACAAGGTCCAAAAAATAAAATCTAAAATAAAAATAAAATGTTTAAAAAAAAATAAACTAAATACAACAAATTGCTGAAGGAACAGCACCCACTGTGGTGCTTTCGAAGCCTTTAGCTTATTTACAAGCCTCCCACAACAGATGATGGGAGAGACCTATAAGATGCTAGCTGCTGCCAGCTGTCTCCTGCTACTTGCCTATCTCCCCTAGGGACTATCATGACAGCTTCTCGTGACTCCATGGGTTCTAATGAGACATGGGGTTTTTAGCCTGCCTGCCTTAGAACAGCATACAAAACCATTTAGCAATCTGAAATGAGCTCTTCATTAATATATATCTCATACCTCACAATGCAGGCAGTTTTGCTTCTGTGTTCTCCTTTTGTGGTACAGGGAACAAAGACCACAGATTTGCAATACCTGCAATTTACCTTTCTTTCTACTGATAGTGTAAATGATAAAAGTGCTTGAATCTAAAGGGACTCAAGTATCTTTATCAGTGAAATCAGCAGGCCTAGCTTTAACCTTGTCTTGGCTTCACAACATCACATTCAAAGGAGAAAAGATAAATGATTTCCCTTTGAGATAGGAAAACAACAAGAAACTCTACTGTCACTACTCTATCCAACCTCATGCCAGAAATCCCAGCCACTGAAGGAAGAAAAAGGTGCAGGAATCACAAAAGACAAAACAGTATTCACAAATGACATAATTATTTTAGCTGTAAATTCAGGAAAATTTACAGATAAACCTATTAGAGTTCATAAGATTGAATAAATTTAGCAAAGTACAGGGTGTATCAGACATCCTTACCCAGTACCAGCAGGCTATGAGTGGCACATGCTTCTTGCTTTCTCTAATTTGGCTATATTTTATATCAGGAATCAGACTGAAGCCCTATGTGACTCAAATGGGCATCTCAGATAGCAAAGTTGGGCTAGTTATTGCTCCTTTGCTAATAGCTGTCACTGAGGCCTAAGGCTTGTCTGTGAAGTGGCAGGGCTCTGAGTTACATACAGTTGACCCCAATTAAAATCCTCTCACTGACCCAATGAGTTGCTACCTAATTGTACCCGGTCCCAGTACCTGTTTGTTCTAAACAGATAAGCAGTGCTTACTCCCTTACAGCCCTGCCTGGCACCATCATGCCAGATGTTAAGCCGTATTTCACTAGATGCCTTCAAGGCATATCCTGCTCCCTGTTCCTTCCAATGGTTGTATTCAATAAATACTTGGGGGCCTTTGTCTTTGTTGCCTAGAGTAGCACTGATCAGTCCCAAGACCCAGCTTCTCTCTGTCTCCTTTCCTGTCTTTATTCTTTAATTAACCTTCTGCCGTCATGGCTCACAGGAGACCAGGACCCACTGCAGGGGTTCTGGTAACATTCCCTTCGCATTCCTTATAACAAAGTTAATATTCAAAATTCAATTTTGTTTCCATGTACCACCAATAAACAAAATAAAATTTATTTCAGAATTCTATTTACAGGCTGGGGATATAGCTCAGCAGTGCTACACCAGCCTGAGTTTGACCCCCACTGCCAGAAAAACAAAACAAAAATTCTATTTATAAAAGATCAGTCCAGGAGGGCTGGGAATTTACCTCAGTGGTTCTAGCACCTGCTTTGCAAGTGCAGGGACCCAAGTTTGATCCCTGGTACCAAAAATAAATAAAAGATCAGCCCAGTGGTGTGTGCTTACTACCATATGAGCTACTTGGGAGGATGAGGCAGGAGGGTTACTTGAGCCCAGGAGTTGAAGGCCAGCCTAGGAAACACAGTAAGAACCTATCTCTATTTAAAAAAAAAAAACAATATTGATTCCATTTATAATACCATCAGCTACCTAGTACTAAATCCTAAATCTAACAAAAAGTGAGTAAGAATAATGAACAAAAAAAACCCAAAAGTATAAAACATTACTGATGGGCCGGGGATTTAGCTCAGTGGTTCTGCCACCTGCTTCACAAGCACAAGGTCCCAAATTGGATCCCTGTACCAAAATAAATAAATAAATAAAATAAAAAATTACTGATATCGATCCACAGTACCAAAAAAAAAAAAAACTTTACTGATCTGAAAAGCAACAAATGAAAATATATTCAGGGCCAGGGATTTAGCTCAGTAATTCCGCCACCTGCCTCGCAAGCACAAGGACCTGAGTTCGATCCCCAGTACCAAAAAAAACAAAAAAAGAAATCATTCAGTGATTCAAAGACTACACGTTATGAAGAAATAATTTTATACAAATTAATCTAAAAATCCAATTAAATTCCAGTTTAGACCACAAAACATTTATTTTTTGGTATGGGGATCGAACTCGGGTCCTTTCGCTTGTGAGGCAGGCACCAGAACCACTGAGCTAAATCCCCGACCCAACATTTCTTAACTTATTGAACTAATTCCAAAATTTACCAAACACCATAGACAAAAATACAAGCAAAACATTCTTTTTAAAACAGCTTTAAGTCATAATTTACATACAATATATCCATTTAAAGTGTATAATTTGGTTAAGTTTTATGAAATTTATAGTTATGCAACTAACAGCACAATCCAGTCTTAGAACGATTTGATCACCCCCAAAAAGCTTCTTATGCATTTTCCAGTTTCCACTCAGACCAAACCACCAGAATTCACATAAATAAAACTGTAAACCAGTGATTTCTTACTTTACCATAACATTTTTGAGGTTTACTAATTTTTTTTTGTTTTTTTTGGTACCAGGGATTGAACTTGGGACTTTGTGCTTGCATGGCAGGTGGTGGAACAACTGACCTAAATCTCCAGCCCTTACTAATATTATTAAATTCACCAGTGAATTGTTCTTTGGGGGCGTGTGCAGGGATTGGAACTCCAGTTTTTGCACTTGCAAGGCAGGCAGTGGATGTTCTTTTCTAATGTTTATCAGTTCAGCAGCTAAGAAGAATTTGTATTGCTCTGTTTTTTGTTTTGCTTTGTTTTGTTTATTCCCCCAGTACTAGGAATCAAACTCAGGACCTTGAGCTTGCCTGGCAGGAGCCAGTGCCACTGAGTTAAATCCCAGCCCTGTTTTTTTCTATTATGAATATGCTGCTAGGAATACCTGCATACATGCCTTTGTGTGGACTTTTTTTCATTTTCTCTTTATAGATACTTAAGACATGAAAGACTAAGGATATTTGGTAAATATAAGTTTAACCTAAGAAACTACCAAAACTAGCCAAGCATGGTGGCACATGGTCTGAATCTGAGGCAGGAAAATCACTATGGGTTCTAGACCAGCCTGGGTTGAGGTCGAGGCCAGCCTGAACTATACAGCAAGACCTTGTCGAAAGAAAGAAAAAATGCTGCCTGCTTTGCAAGCCCAAGGTCCTGAGTTTGATCCCCGTTACCAAAAAGGAAGAAGAAAGAAAGAAAAGAAAAAAAAAGAAACTACTAATTTTCCATAACAGCTATAACTTTTAACATTCCCACCAGCATGCGCTGGGATGTAGTTCAGAGACTGAACTTTACCTACCATGCCCCAGTTTCTTGACATCCTTGACAAAACTGAGAATTTCAATTTTCTGATTTTAGCCATTATAATCGGTGTGAAGTAATGCCTCATTGTGGTATCTCATATCTAATGACTAATGGTAGTGAGCATCTTTTTAAGAATTTATTACCCTGGTGGTGACATAGCTATTCAAATATTTTGCCCATTTATTCTTCTGTTGTCTCATTATGCAGATCTGAAAGTTCTTTACATATCCTGGACACAAGTCCTTTATCATCTATATGATTTGCAAGTATTTTTTCCTATTCTCTGGTTAGAATCTTTATTTTCTGGATACTATCTTTTGAAGAAGAAAACTTTAAATATGTTAAAGATCAAATGTCTCTTTCTTCTTCTAGGAGTCATGATATTGCTATCACATGGAAGAAAATCTTTTTAGGACCAACAATGCTAAGAAAATCAGCCAATTGTCTGAGAAAAAAATTAACCTCAACTCCTACCTCAGTTACCTACAAAAATCAATTATGTATAAACATCACAGAAAAGTGTATAACAATTCCAGGCGTTTTAAAAAAATAATAAAAGACAGTAACTTCATTTCTCTAAAGTTCTATTGTTGTTTTGACTCTATATGTTGCCCAGACTGGGATACAACTCACAATCCTTCTGCTCCAGCCTCCAGAGTAGTTGGCATCATAGGCCTGCACCACCAACCCTGGCTGAGAAGACTTCTTAAGACATAAAAAGTACTAACCACAAATGTATATATTGATTAGAGTTCATAAAATGTTTAACACTTCTGTTTAAAAAAAAAATACCATGAAGGAAAAGCCAAAATAAAAAGCTACAGAGATAGAAATATTTGCAACACAACCAGAGGGCTCATATACAAAATATGTAAGGAACTTCTATAAATTAAATAGACAAAACTGAGCAAGATATTTAAATAAGCATTTCACAAAAATCCCAATGATCAAGAGATATAAATATTCAAGCTCATTAATCAGTGAAATGCAAATTAAAACTGAGATTGAACTATTAATCTACCAGAATTAATAACACTGACAAAACCAAGTGTTGGCCAAATGTATGGAAAAAAGAAACACCAAGGCATTGTTCCTGGGACTCAGGAATATTGTTCAGCAAATATAAAATGTATATGAAAATCATACATATATTCTAGAACCACAACTTTCACTTCTGACTGTATAAACATTAGGAAATACATGTTGAAATACACCAAAACACTTGTAAAAAAAATGGGCACAGTAATATACTTCATAAGAACCCCAAACTAAAAACAACATAGCTATCAATATAATAAATGATATTTTTCTATAATAGAATAATACACATCAATAAAAACAAACTTAAACTACACACAAATATAAATACCACAAATAAAATAAATACCAAATTAAAAAAATATAAAATAAACAATATAAACAAATATAAATACCACAAATAAAATACTGAATCAAAGACATAAGGCATGAAGGAATAAATATGAATCCCTGAACATAAAGCTGCAAAACAGATCAAACTAAACTAAAACTGAAAGGTCTATCACAGCAGTCCCTCCCCTTTCTATATTCTTACTTTCTACCATTTCAATTACCAATTGTCAACCATAATATAAAAACATTAAGTACAAAATTTCAGAAATAAGCAATTTAAAAGTTTTAAATTTCAAGTGTTTTGAGTGATGAACTCTCAAGTCATCTACCCCACCCTGCCCAATGAAGTGAATCATCCCTTTGTGCAGTGAAACTATGCTGTATATTCTACTCACCTATTAGTCACTTAGCTAATTATCAGATCAAGTGTAACAGTATCAACTGCTATTTCAAATAAGACAGTTATGTTCAAATAATGCTTAAAGAGGAGCAAAACATTACATGACAATTCCTATTGTCATTCATCTCATTTGATTTCAACATACAAGCATTAGTATCAACCCACATCATTAGCAGAAGGGTAAGTACAGTTCAAGAAGATATTCTGACGGATTCAAAATAGCAGGATAAAGACCAGCAGCAAAATACACCTATCCAGGACCTGGAATCTGGACAACTTGAAAACTTAGCATAGAGAAAAAGATGAATTCCAGGGACCGAGAAAGAGCCCACAGGAAAACTATAAGCCAGAGAAACTGAAGACAACACAAAGAAAAGAACTAAGTCTGAAACACTAACTCCAGCCCCAGGAAGGTCTTGTCTCTGCAAACACAGGTAAGCCCAAACAAGGTAAAGAGCTTCCCAAGAAACAACAGACCAGTAGCCGTAGCCCTAAGAAAAGCCCATGGTTATAAGCCACAAATACAATAAGGGGCATTACTCTGAAATTGACTACTTCCATATGACACACTAGATTTAGTGAAGAAATTCACTGCAGCATCCACCATACTTGAGAATGATATAATCAAAAGCCATTTAGGAAAAGGGTTTATTGTTTAACAACTACTGCAGAAATCAGAAGTCAGTGAACAACTATACTACAGTGTCACTGGAGTCACCCCTACAATAGTGGGTGGGAGATGGCCCTTAGAGAGAGAATCGGTCAAGGGGTGTAGTTGCCAGATCACTTGAGACATTTAAGAAGCAGCAAGCTCAGGTTGTAAAGAACACAGTGGTCCCACCCTCTGTGTTAAGAAGCCAGTCAGGTTGTGCAAATTCTGAGGTGGGGTTTCACAGTGCTGACATTAAGCCCAAAGGACTGCTTTACCCATCCCCCACACACAGATGCCTACTTCCAGCACAGAGCTCAATGGCCTTTGCTTTTCCCATCTGCCATCATCATGGATACTCCTCAACTTAAACAGTAGACAAACCTACAGTGGATGGACAGAGGTACCTCTGGAGCAAGGGGAGGCACTTCACCAGCCCACTGGGCCTAAAGCTAGTGGGAAATAGCAGTGAACTGGGGAGCAAGGAAATGCACAAACAACCTTGACTAACCATGCCCAGGTGGGAAAGGTAGGCTGGGACTCAACAGTTACATTGTAAAAAGTAGGAGTGAACAAAATAGTATCTAGTTGTGATTCATTACGCTCCATCACTATCTAGTAGGTTCCAGTATCACAGGACCTGGAAAGAAACTATGCGCCCAAAGAAGAAAATTTTTTTTGTACTCATTTTGCTTATGCTTTCATTTTATTTTGGTGTTTCATTTGTTTAGGGATTATTTTTTTGTTGTTGTTCTTTTTTTTTCCTTTCTCTTTGATTATTTTTATTTTTCATCTTTGTCTTCTTCTATTACTTTTACCTAACTATATTAACTTTCTTTTATTCTTTTTTTTTTTTTTTGGTACCTTGTGCTCGTAAGGCAGGTGGCAGAACCACTGAGCTAAATCCCTGGTGCTACTTTCTTTTACTCTCTCACTGGATTATCTCACTTTTCTCTCCTCCTTCCCATCTTCCTTTGCTTTTTCAAATTTTACTTTTCATTTTTCCCTCCCTCATCCCCTCCCTTTTTATTATAACTATAGTTATTTACCGTATGTCAATATTGGGTTTGTCTACCATATTAATGAACATCTCTTCCATTGATAAGATGGTACAGTTGCAACCATTATTAGTTCTTGTGATATAACAATAATTGATTTGTCTTTAACTATATTATTATTCTGATTTCTATTGTTAATGGTGGCATAATTGTTGCTTTTAACTGGTTTTTACTGCATGCCATTATCTAGTTTGTCTTTGTTTCATCAACATAAGTGCAATACATTTACTTCTCTCTTAGTGGTTCTGGGGATCGAGCCCCCAGAAGAAGGATGGACACTAAGAACACTCTATACCGAGTAAGACAGGCACAACTACCAAAACACAACCAAATATGAAACAAACATAACCATACAACAGAGTGATTCTAACAAACTCCCCATGGCAGTGACAAGTTTCTCTACCATAACAGAGCTTCATGCCACAGTACAAAATCAACAGAATCCTAAGAAAGCAAGGTAACAAAGGCAGGCGATTTAGCTCAGTGGTTCTGCCACCTACCTTGCAAGCGCAAGGTCCCGAGTTCGATCCCTGGTACCAAAAAAAAAAAGGAAAGCAACAAGATGTCCCCTTACATCCCACCCCACAAAAGCTGGTCCCATGGATAATGATGTAGAGATATCTATAGGCAAAAAAACTCAAAGACCAAATGATAAAAATGTTTGAAAATATGTAACAGACCTAAGAAAATACAAGATAAAAGATATGAGATAAAAGAAGATATAAAATATAAACAAATGCATAAGAAATGTAATAATCTCAGCAGATTTAAACAAATAAAGGATTTTAGCAATAAAATTTCTGTTAAGCTTAAATAAGAAACAAACAAACTGAGTTAAGCAAAACAATACGAGGCTTGATGTCACTGATTGACCACTTCAGTAAGAATTAGAAAGTATGAAAGGAAATCAAGCAGAAACACATGATTTGAAAAATTCAAAGGAAAGCATAGATGGCAAATTTGACCAATGTGAAAAGAGTGTCAGAAATACAAGATAAGATGGATACAGTAGATCATAAACTTAATGATATACTAAAAATGACCAGAAGCCATATAAACTTGAACCAACCACAGAGTCATGAGAATAAAGGACAAAGGAAAAGATGGCACACAAAGCATAAAAAGTGTATTCACTGACATCTATAGCAGAAAAATTCCCAAGTCTAGGGAAAGAATTCAATATTCAAGTACAAGAGAAATATAGCACCCCAAAAGACCAGAAAAAACCTCTCCGTGACACATCATAATCAAAATTCCAGAAATTCAATAGAATGAGAAAATACTAAAAACTATTAGAAAGGTAGGAAAATTCAGCCTCCCCAAGATCTGGAGTTCAGACACTGGAAACACAAACTCTGTCAAAGAAAAAAAGAGAAGATCACTGGGAATGGGAAGGAATTGAAAGAAAAAAACTAGAAGCTACCAAGAAATTGGAAAGATGGTCCACAACAGAGAAAAGAAGGAAACAATTTGAATTTTTTCAACAGCTCCTGATGCTTGTGGGGAGAAGAATCAGGCTCCCCAGAAGCAAGGTAAATGAACTAGCAGTGGAGCCCACACCCTTTGTGAACTGCAAATACAATGTGGGAGTGCCGGGGATTTGGCTCAGTGGTTTGGCCACCTGCCTCGCAAGAACAAGGGCCCAAGTTCAATTCCCGGTACCAAAAAAGAAAAAGTGTGGGATCTTACTCCAAGAGGACTCCCACACAGTAAGCAACAGCCAGAGTTCAAGCACTGGTGCCACCATATCATCAGAGAATTTGATCAAGCAACATTTGGGGAAGGGGTTGAATATTTAAATCAGGGACTCAGAACACTAAAAACAACATCACTCAGTGTTACCTTCCTACAGTCAGTGGGTAAAAGACAGCCAGGGGAAACAGCTGTGGACAGAAAGCAGGCTACAAAGAGATCTCCTGAGAAGTTTAAACACAAAACAAGAAGGACATGGAACTCACACCCCATGGACATAAGACAAACCTGGTTTGAGCTGTGCTTAGAAACATCTGGATCTGAAAGTGCCTGCTAGCATGAAGTATTTGAACCCTAATCCTACTGCCTACATCCAGCACAGATCTGAGGTCTAATTGCCTTCCCTATCAACCAACATGAGCAAGGACACATCTCAGTCTAGGAATTGCCACAACCTGGGATAAACAGACTGACTCTGGAATACAGGGCACACCTCACAAACACACAGGCCATAAGGTTAGGCAGAGAAAACTGAGACTTCCTAGACTCCAAACTGTGGATCCTAGAAAAAAACACTCACTTTGAGATTGGCATGGTGGCACACGCCCATAACCCAGCACTTGGGAGGCTGAGGCAGGAGGATCGCTGTGAGTTCAAGACCAGCCTGGGCTACATAGTGAGTTCCAGGTCAGTTTCAACTACATAGTGAGACCCTGTCTCAAAAAGCAAAAAAAAAAAAAAACAAAAAAGAAAAAAACACTCACTTAAAAACAGAGGGGATGGCCGGGGATTTAGCTCAGCAGTTCAGTGGCCTGCCTTGCAAGCTCAAGGACCCAAGTTCAATCCCCGGTACCAAAAAAAAAAACAAAAACAAAAAAAACAGAGGGGAAAAAAATGTTTTCATCTGTTTTTAGACACACATTTTATTTCCTTTTTTTTTTTTTTTAAGATTTTGTAAATGAGGGGAAGAAGGTTGAAGGGAGGGGAGGGAAATGGGGAAAAAAAGAAGCAAGATATATCATATACAGGTACAAATTCCCTATGATGAATGTCCCCAATATGTATATATAAAATGTACCCAATGAAGTTTTTTTTAAAAAAATGATGGACAGATAATGCATTTCGATGACAAAGAGCAAGACAAGAAATTAAGGATCACCCAGCCAGCATTGCAAAAGGAAACCCTACAGGCAACAAATCAACATTGTCAAAAAACCTAATAGAATGCTATGCCAGGCAGGAGTTAAACAGGAGGGATGGGGGGGCTCAAAAGAAAAACAATACACTGACATGAGCAAGTCAATACCTTTTGGTAATAACTCAATGTCATTGGTCTCAATTCTCCAATAAAATGACAGTGTGGCATAATGAATCAAGAAACAAATCTAACAATATTTAGTTTATAAGAAACATTTAATCAAAACAGAAGCATACACATTTTTTAAAAATCAAAGAATATAAAACAAGATCCCATGCAACAAGAAAAAACAAGAGCAGCTATCTAAATTTCAAACACAGTGGATTTCAAGCAAAAACTGACCAGAAGAGGCAAAGAAAGTCACTACACACTGGTTAAGGGAACAATTCAACAGGAAGAGATAAAAATTATAAACATACATGCACCAAACACTGGTACTCTCAACTTAATAAAACAAACATAAAAAATGAGATAAACACCAACAGGATTATACTGGGAGACCTCAATACCCCAGTGTTACAAACAGATCAGCTAGACAAAAAAAGGTAACAAAGGGTTACCAATCCTTTCAACAAACAGACTTAATAGATATCTTCGGAGTGTTCCACGCAACAATGACAATACATTCTTCTCTGAAGCACATGAGATTGTCTCCAAAAGAGACCATAAGTTGCTCACTTCAGCAACACATATACTAAAATTGGAACTATACAGAGATTAGCATGGCCCCTGCACAAGGATGACATGAAAATTCATGAAGCGTTCCATATTTTAAAAAAAGAGAGAGAGAGACCATATGATAGCCCGTAAACGATGCTTAGGTAAATGTAAAAGAATTGAAATTTTTCCACACATATTTATGAGATCATACTGCAATGAAATTAGAAATCAATGGCAAAAGAAATAAAGGCAGCCAAGCACAGTGGCACATACCTGTAATCCCAGAACACAGGAGGTTGAGGAAGAAGGATTACCATGAGTTTAAGACCAGCCTGGACTACAAAGTGAGTTAAGGCCAGCCAGAAATACATAGTGACACCCTGTCCCAAAAAAATAAAGAAAGAAATGATAGAAGGTACGGAAATTAAACAATACATTCTTGAATAATCAGTGGGTCACAGATGAATCAAAACAGATAAAACAGAGATGGGTGAAAACTGCCCAGCCAAGCAGGGAGCTCACTGCTCCTCCTCCACCTCTAGCACCCAGGCCTTCACTGGCACAGACCAGTGAGAACCCCCCAGTTGCACAGACGCCACTGCAGCATTCCCCCACCCTCTTGGGCCTTCTGGTTGTGCCGGTACCTGGATCCACACTGCAGAGACAGAGGGAGTCCTGAAGGCCATTTTACTAAGCTCCAGAAGATAGAATGGAAGTGAACAACAGCAATAAAGGCACATTAGACCTCCACAGTTGGTAAATTGGAGAGATCACCACCTTACATCAGAACTCGGACTATCTTCAGGGGAACAGCAGCTGGAACCTGCAGTAGAACCTTGCAGAGTTCAACCCTGCAGGAGGTCTAGAAGACCAACTTGGGACTTGCAACCAGAATTAAGCATGAATCTCAAGGGTCTGCCATTGGCTAGCTGAGACTAACTGAGACTTAGTTCTGCACATTGCTGCCCACATTGTCTATTGTGACAGCAGAGATACACCCTGAAAGAGGCTCTTTGATTTTTTTTCTTTTCCTCTAATTTTTAATTTTTATTTTTTTCCAATTCTACAAATTCTTTCTTTTTCCTTTCTCCTAGCCCCCTCAGTCTCTTGCTCCCCACATTATTATTCATCTCCCTTTTTGTTCCTGTTCCTACGCTAATTCCGATTTCTTCTTTTTCTTCTCTTCTCTCTTTTTCCTTCACCTGATGGTCATTAGTTTCAAAGGAAAGTGAGTACAATTTATAGCTTCCCTATTACTGTTAAACTGTTCTATTCTTGTCTTTGTTCAACTCTGTCTTTCCTGCTTGTCTTCAACAGTTTCCTAGAGTTTGCGTGATCATCCTGTGTCCTCTGGCTTCACTTGAAACCTTCTATTCGTTTGCTTTTTCTTTTGGTACCAGGGATTGAACATCCAATCTTTGCTCTTGCAAAGCAGGCAGCAGAACCACTGAGCTAAATCCCCAGGCCAAAACCTTCTATTCTTTTATCTATCTATTCCTCTCCTCCAAACTCCTTCTAAATCCCCATCCTGAAGGGTAAAGTTGCTGTATTGAAGAGTTTATTCACTATAAACACATTTTGGGCTGGTCCTCAATTTTGATTTAATTTACATGATTAAAGGTGATAAGATTACTAGCTACCACAAAAGGCCAATTTCTAAACTGTGCTTGATGCTATTGTGTTGCTGACTGTATCAACTGGGCTAAAGGATTGTGACTGATTTAATGAGTTGTCCTTGGGAAACAGAAAATTTCCCAAACAGAAGGGAAGAATTTGATATATGGATAAGAGGTTGTTTTCTTTGCGGGGGGGTATTGTTTTGTTTTTTGGGTTGATTTTGGTTTTGGTTTTTTGAGACAGGGTCTCACTGTATAGTTTAGACTGACCTGGAACTCACTATGTAGCCCAGGCTGGTCTTGAACTCACAGCCATCTTCCTGCCTCAGCCTCCCAAATGTTGGGATTATAGGTGTGGGCCATCACTCCTGGCTGGAGGCTGTTTTAAAATTTGAAATATGTCACTCCAGGCTCTCCTTGACCTGAAGGTTTGTCTTGAAAAGTTTGCTGTGATTCTGATGGGCTTTCCTTTGCATGTGATTTGTTTCTTTTCTCTATCTGCTTGCAGTATTTTGTTCTCCAGTTGGGTTCCCAGGATCTTGACTATTATATTTGTAGGTGTAGATTTTTTTGATCATGGCTAATTGGAGCCCTATATGCCTCACTTATCCATATGTCCTTGGACAGAGGACTAACATCAAGTACTCAAAAAACTGGACCTCCCAAAAATAACCCAAACAAAAAAATGGCAATTCAAATGGACAGACACTTCTCAAAAGAAAAAATACAAATGGCCAATAAATAAATGAAAATTCAACATTCAACATCGCTGGCCATCAAAGAAATGCAAGGGCCAGAGATTTAGCTCGGTGGTTCCACCACCTGCCTCGCAAGTGCAAGAACCCGAGTTTGATCCCTGGTATCAAAAAGAGAAGTGCAAATTAAAACAACACTGAGGGCTGGGGATTTAGCTCAGTGGTTCGGTGGCCTGCCTTGCAAGCGCAAGGACTCAAGTTCAATCCCCGGAATAAAAAAAAAAAAAAAAACAAAAAAACACACTGAAATTCCATCCTATTCCAGAAAGAAACCAAATAAATACTGGCAAAACTGGGTTGGGGCACCCTTCTTCATTTTTACTGAGATTATTAACTAGTTCAACCATTATAGAGATTTCTCAAAAACTAAAACTAGAAATTCCTTTTGACACAGCTATTCCCCTCCTAGATATTGTTTCCAAAGAGTTAGACATATTACAGTAATACATGCACACTCATGTTTATAACTGCACAATTCACAATAACTAAATCTTACAAGAGGCCTACATGCCCACCAACAGGTGAATAAAGAAAATGTGATATATATATATATATATATATAATGGAGTACTACTCTGCCATAAACTTCAGTCATTCATAGGAAAATGAATGCACCTTGAGACCACAATGTTAAGCGAAATAAATCAGGCACACAAGCTTATACATCGCATGGTTCTTACATGAGAAACCCAAAATATAAATGAAAACTAAAATATATAATAGAGAAAAAGATGGGGGGGATGCAGCCAGGAGGGAAGGGGACACTTAAAAGAATTAAAATGTGTTGTATACATGTACCAATTCCTCATGATGAACATAATCACTATATACTACAAACACGGACTCAAAAGACCCCAGGTAGGAACACCACCACTGCAAATGAGCTCATGGGCCTTCTTACAGAAATGTAGGCTTCATTCTACTCAGATCACAGAGGACAGGTCAGTAGGTTACAGAAGGCACATCAGCATGGCACAAGCAGTCCCTCAAGGACAAGTCATCAGGTCACAGAGGATATGTCAGCAGGTTATGAACAGTCAGTCCCCCAAAGATATGTCAGCATGTTACAAAGGACACAGCAAGCCACAAGCCCACCATTTTTCCAACCCACATTCTCAAAACTCCACAAAAAAAGATATAAAAAAAGCCTCTTAGCCAGGCGTGGTGGCACGTGCCTGTAATCCCAGCACTCGGGAGGCTGAGGCAGGAAGATCACTGTGAGTTCGAGGCCAGCCTGGGCTACATAGTGAGTTCCAGGTCAATCTCAAATACATAGTGAGACCCTGTTTGAAAAAAAAAAAAAGCCTCTTAGACTATAAGAGTTACCTTCTCCATTCTACTCACACAGAGATCCCTCTCAGGTTTAGTAAATAAACCTGCTTTGACTGTTGAGTTTGCATCCCTCTTTCCACTCACAGGGCACTGAAACCTGAGAGCAGGAACTGAGAACAGGAAGCAATGGGCAGCAACAATCTAGGAAGCAATGGGCAGTGGCAGCTCATGTAGGCTTACTCCTAGATGTTTAGGGACTCCTGTTTCTCACCCCATTTCCCCTCCTTCCCAAAGAGTTGGTTGTATGGACTCAATGGCCCTCTGTAGCACAACTGAGAAGATCTGACCACTCACTCTGTTGAGCCTTCAAAACCACAGGAGGCAACTTTCAAACCCTGACTGTCCCACCCAGTAACAAGAACTCTCCCTTTCCTTCCCCAAAACCTTTACAGAGCTCTTTATAACGAGCTCTAGTCCTGGGACCATCCTACTCTAACTCAAACCAGACATTCACCACCAGCTGGTAATCCATCACCATTCCTGGGAGGGTAAGATTCTGTCCCAATGGACTTGGTACCCAGATAAAGTCAACCAACCCACTGTTCCACTTTACCTTGCTAGACCTTTTAACTCCTTTCCCATTCTCTATTTGAGAACACCACAAAAAGGGGTCCTCCTGCACTCTGACTGGGGGGATGCTTCCCTTCTACGTGCAAGACAATCTCCTCCGGAAGCCATTTCTCAACCTCAGCCACCTTTTTTATTCCCCTACAATAGGCAATTCTCCTCAAAAACATCAAGCAACACTGCCCTCAGCTATCTCTTGCATAATCTTTCCAAACTGGGATTGAAAGGAGACATTAAACCAAAAAACTTAATCTTTTACTCCACTTCCATGTGGCCCCAGGACAGACTCAATAATGGGTCATACTGGCTGGGTAAGGATACTTTTGATATCCAAATCTCCAAGACCTTGATAACTTCCTCCAGAGGAATGGCAAATGTTCAGAGATTCCCTATAGCTAAGCTTTTTTTTTTTTTTAATCTTCTGTGAGCAACCTTCGCTCTATCCTACTCTCTCATTGCTTCAAATTTTTCTTGCGAAACAAAAAAATTCTATCCCCACAAAAACTCCTATCCCCACTTCTGACACAACAATATCATGCCCTTACCGCCACACACCTTCCCATTGATGAATTCCCTCCTGCTGTTTCTTCCAGCTTCCTCAACAACCTCAATCAAACCCACAACTTCCCAACCAGCAGCCCTTCCCTTCTCCAAGTGTTCCTTCTTTTCAACATCTGGCAGCCAGCTCTACCTCCTCCAATCCAGTCCTCTCCTCAAACCCACCCTTTTCTCCCCTCAGACACCCTCTCCCATTCTTTCTCACCCTATACCTCCCCAGATCATTTATCCCATTCTACCCTTTCAAGAGGTAGCAGGTGTGAAGGGGGCCATTCATATTCACATTTCTTTTTCAACTACTGATCTAGAACGTTTCCAACAAAGAATGGGGTCCTTCTCAGAGAATCCCAATAAATTCAGGAAAGAATTCCTCTTACTCAAATGTACAACTTCACTTGGGGAGATATTTACCTTATCTTCTTGTCTACCCTTACTGGTGAGAAAAGGGAGTGTATTTGGCAGCTGAAAACCACAAAAATGAGCTCTGTAGCCAACACCATGACAGGTACACTAAGGCAGCTCGACCAGGACTAAACCCCAAGAAGCCAAGTGAACATATCAACTTGGCAACTCTGGGAGGGCAGATCCAAACATGATCACTTGCCCCCAGGCAGTAATGGAAAACAATAAAAATAAACAGGTCAACTATGAGTGCCTCAGAGAAATCATCCAGGTGCAGATGAAAATCCAGCCCTCTTTATGAACCACCTTTCAGAGACCATGATTATACAAATACCATCCCTAATCTCCTAAAGGCTAACTCTTCTATACCTTCACTTCATCTCCTAATCTTATCCAGACATCCACAAAAAGCTCCAAAAATTAGAAAATAGACCCCAAACACCTCAGAAGGAGCTTATAAGTATTACCTTTAAAGTTTCCAAGAAAGGGCGGGGATTTAGCTCAGTGGCACAGTGCCTACCTTGCAAGTACAATGTCCTGAGTTTGATCCCCAGTACCACCAAAAAATAAATAAATAAACAAATGGTTTTCAATAACCAAGATGAGGAACAGAAGACTCCAAAAGAAAATCAGACTTAAAAAAAAAGAAAAAAGAAACCCAAAAGCCGCTGATGGGTTTTTAGCTTAATGGTTCTGGTGTCTGCCTTGCAAGCACAAGGGCCCAAGTTTGATACCGGGTACCAAAAAAAAAAAGGAGACCCACAAGAAAATCAGACTAAAGCCAAATATCAAATCATGGTCTTCCTAGTTCAACCCCCAACAAAAAAAATCTGCCAAAGCCTCCACCTCATACCTATCTAGCAACTGTTTTTGCTGGGATAATACAGGCCACTAAGCAAAAGCTTGCCCTAATCCCAGGCCTCCTACAAAGTTAGGTCTGAACTGTGGACAGTGGGGTCACTGGAAAATGAATGGCCTCTGGGGTAATCAGCCCCTTCCCTCAGGTCTCTACCCTCCAGGCAACCTAACATACCTAAAAAGATCTTGTGGCCCTCGCGGCCTTATCTTCAGCTGCTGGCTGATGTGACACATATCCCAAGTCCCACTCCATAACATCATCAATGGATTCATGGGTAACAATATGATAACCAATAACAAGGTTTCCTTTCTGGTCAACTTAGGGACCAGCCTCTCTGACCTTCCTGAATATTTGGAACCTTTGTTCCCCTCCTCTATCTCAGTTATTAGAATGAAGGACCTAAAAGAAACACCAGCCAAGCCATATAATTTTTACTCTTTTTCTTTCTTTCTTTTTTTTTGGCACTGGGGAACAAACTTGCACTTGCGAGGCAGGTGGCAGCACCACTGAGCTAAATCCCTGGCCGACTAACTTTTTGTTAATCCTCCCTGCCCCGTGATGCTTTTGGGAAGAAATAGCCTCCTTCAATTGTGGGGCATCTACACACATTCCCTCACTTCCTTCTGAGCTCTTCTTTATCCTACCAGGCATACCAAGCCAGCAAGTAGCATAGCCAGCCAGCTGGAGACACCCTTTAGCTTGCCTATTTATCCAAACAGCTCAACCTTGTAATAAAAGGATGACCTCTCTGTTAACAGATCTTAGCATCAGGTGCACTCCTTATCACTGTGGCCCAAGATTATTCTCCCCAGCCCTGCAGGTATACTCTTCACACAACCTCTCCAACATGCTCAGCCATTGGGCTTTAACCCTTCTCTCTCCAGCCCAAGGTCAAGTTCTATACTCTCCACTCTTACAACCCTCAGTTACCTTCCTCTTTCTGCTCTAAACCCTGCCAACCTACTCCCAATACCTGACTGCCCAGACTCAACCCCTCAACATGAGTGCACTGAGTTCCTTGATTTTACTCTTAACCACTTCCACTACACAAACTTGAAACATATACCAGGGTCGCCCAACTAGTTTATTGATAGAAGCTCTTCAAAGGGTACATCATCGCTGAAGGGTATCATGATAGCCAATCCTTCTACCCTCCCCAAGAAGTAATCAAGGCAACAGCCCTTCCTACAGGGACAACTTCATAGCAGGCAGAACTCATTGCAGGCACTAGAACTCCCTCACTTTTTCGAAAAATAAAACATCAATATTTACAAAGACTCCAAATATGCATATAATATCCTACAGTCAAATGCCTAGATCTGGCATGAAAGGGAATCCTAACTACAAAAAAAATCCCTATATAAAATAGGCCCCTAATTCAAGATCTTCTAGAGGTGGCTCTTTTACCCCATAGAGCCACTTCATTGCAAGGGTCATCAAAGACCTAATTCATGGGATAAACATCCCAGACATATCATTTGTGGAAATAACAAGGCTGATAGAGCAGCAAAACAGGCAGCAATCAACCCTCTCTCCATCCCCTACTTCTTGTTCCCTCCTACAACTTTCTACTTACACCAAGAAATAATTCTACTCAAACAACAAGGGGCACAACAAGGGAAACAATGGTGGTTTCTCCATGAAAAAATTGATCCTTACGGAAAGCTTACAAAACAAATTCCTTTCATCTTTCTATGACCAGTTCCATGTCAGACCATTCCCTCTGCTCCAATTCCTACAGACTCACATAAATCTCTTCCCTAGTTTTAGGACCTGGCTGCAAAAGAGTATTGCCCAGTGCTCCATCTGCTAAACCACCAACCCCCAGAGCAACCTCAAACTTCCCTTCCCTACCCAGAAATTTTGGGATCCCTCCCTGGCACTAACTGGCAAACAGACTTTACTCACATGCCTTCCATAAAATATAAAAACATATTTTTAAACATATTTTAACCAAGGCCAGGTGTGGTGGTGCACACCTGTAATCCCAGCACTCAGGAGGCTGAGGCAGGAGAATCGCTGTGAGTTCGAGACCAGCCTGGGCTACATAGTGACTTCCAGGTCAGTCTCAACCGCATAGTGAGACCCTGTCTCAAAAAAAAAAAAAATATATATATATATATACACACACACACACACACACATACATTAACCAAGACATATCATGTAAAGGTACAAGATCCCAATGATAAATGTAACTGTAGTTTGCTTTAAATGTACCAATAAACTTAATGGGGAAAACAATGTTTTTTAAAAGATACCTCCTCATGGGCCAGGGATTTAGCTTAGTGGTGCTACCACCTACCTTGCAAGCACCAGGACCAGAGCTCAATCCCTGGTAAGAAAAAAGATACATCCTCGTCCTAGTTGACATCTTCTCAGAATGGATAGAGACCTTTCTGACATCAAACAAAAGATTCTCCACAGTAGCACATATCCTACTCACTGAAATCATCCCCTGCTTTGGACTCCCAACCTCTATCCAACCCAATAATGAACTTAAATTTATTTCACAGATCATCCAACAGGTAGCCTCCTCCCTAAATATAACCTGGAATTTCCACATCCACATCGACCCTAATCCTTGGGTAAGGTCAAAAAGGTTAACCGCTCTCTTAAACAGAGGCTAATCAAGTTTTTCTCCAGTTCCAGACTGGACTAAACTCCTACCCTTCTCCTTTTTCAAACTCAGGTCTCTTTCCCACAAAAGTCTTATGCTCAGTCCCTTTGAGATTCGATACGGTGGGGCTCTCATTGCCTTCACATTTCCTACCTTCAATTCAAACCTACAGACCCCTCTTTCAAATACCTTACTTAACACCTTTAGGCATCTCATTTGGAGCTATACTGAGTCCACTCCACCATTTCTGTATTATAAATAGTTGACAATAAGGAGACATTTTTTCTTTCCATTTCATAATACAGACTTCCTCTCTGATATGCTAATAGCTCTCCCTTTTTCAGTTTTTTCTTTTGCAGATCTTTTGGCACTTCCTTCCTACAGTGTCAGTAACCCAAACACGTTCATTTTGTATTGTAAAAGAGTATCACTGAGGGCTGGGGATTTATTTAGCTCAGTGGTGCCACCACCTGCCCCGAAAGCACAAGGTCCCAAATTCAACCCCTGGTACCCCCCCCCCGCCAAAAAAAGAGCATCACTGAGTTCTGGAGTAACTGATGTACTTACGATAAGAGTTTTTATAGATTATGGCACAAAAACTGTTATTTTTTCATAAATAAACACAAATGAGCAAAAGAAAATAACCAGAACTTGTTAGATTTCACTAGAACAAACATCAAAGGTGAATACAAAGTTCTAAATTTAAAAGTATGCAAAAAATAATGGATATAAAACAAACAAAAACATTCGAGTGTGTCTCATGCAAACAAGAATTCACTGGTTGAAATGACACCTGCTGTTCGGGATAGTCAGTACATAAATATGCTGCTGGGTGATGCTGTTAAGGGGTTAAGTTTAGAGGGGTGTCGCTGTTATATAGCAATAAAAAAATACTATAGTTGTGAAGAGGTTGAATAAAGGGAGGACAGAAAAACAGCCATTGGCTATTTTCACTTTTAGGGAAATAGTGGAAGCTACACAGGACAGAAACAGGTTAGAAGAAAATAACAGGTAAACACATAGTGATGGATAACAGATGTATACATCTCTTACAAAAAAGTTTGGCTGTAAGATGAAGAGCAGCTTTACAAGTCAATAGAGGGTTAGAGATGTAGCCCACTAATAGCAGTCTAAGCACTTGTCTAGCATGTGTGAGGCCTTAAGTTCAATTCCCAGAATGGACTAAAGCCAATAGAATGGTGTTATGATAGATCAAGAAAGACCTCCATTGGTTGGGAAGGTGACTGAATCATGGGAAATACACCACCCCTCAACAATGGAAAATGACACTGGTACCCTCCTCTCTCCCAGCACCACTGTCAGACTATTATTCCTGAACACTCATGAAAATCTATGTTTTGATTCTCAGGACTTCAGTCCTCTACCTCCACCTCTTTCTTCACTACTAATTAACCACCTCCTGGACATGCTCCACATTCAAAAAAGATATGGAGGCTATCAGTTCACAGCTGCCACAGTTCTCTATATAACCACTTCTGCTATCATCCCAGTCATTTCCCACGTGTATAAATCATCTAACATCAATTCTTCAAACCCTTCATCTCCAGTAAGCAACTCTATTTACTGGACCCAGTCATTCAATCACCTCTCTTTCACTTAATTATACCATTACCCATTCATTCATCAAATATTTAGTTAAGTACCTATTTGCTCAGTACAGAACACAACAGTCACTATCTTCATGAAATCTAGTACACATTTTTTCACATTTTCCACAAAGCTAAAGTTTAACTGCATGACAACTACTGCGTTTCCTTTCTGTATCAGCCAAGTAACCACCTCAACTCTACAAAACCAGAAATCATCAGCAGGGCATAATAGCACATGTCTGTAATCCTAGTACTCAGGAGGCTGAGGTAGGATGATCAACACCAGTTTGAGACTAGCCTGGACTACATAGTGAGACTGTCTCCAAAAAAAAAAGTGGGGGGAGATAAAAGCAGGTCCCATCAGCCCAAGATGAGATGGATAAGGGGAAGGTTAGGCAACAGTCTGAGATGAGCTGGGAGGGGAGGGGAGGGGAGGAGAGGATGGTCGGGCCTGGAGACCTGAGCTGTGTGCTTAGGGAAAATCAGTCACCTATAATTAATGGAATCCTCTGTAACCTAATTCTAATCACCATGTGCACAAACACCAATGTGCACGAATACCAAATATTTGTACTTTAAGAGCTTTTTTTTCTGTCAGCGCAAGGAATTATCTTGATGTTATATTCATTCTGTTTGATACTCAGTAGGCCATAAATTGGATATTTTCTGCCTTCCGAAATTTATTGTTTCCTTCCAAATGATTAAGAAATCAAGAACGTTAAGTAGTTATAACTAAAACACTTTTAGGTTATTTTCACTATTTTACTTAAATGGATACAATCCAGCCAACATCCAAAGGGCAATTTTAAAAGAGTAATTTTAGTTTAGGTATCTTTTGTGTGTGTGTTTTTTTTTTTTTTTTTTGGAACTGGATATTGAACTTGGGACCTTGCACTTGTAAGGCAGGCAGTGGAACCCACTTGGCTAAATCCCTGGCAAGAATAATTTTAGTTTATTGAATGGGAATAATAAAAATGGGTGGTTTATTCATACTTAACTGTTCCTAAAAGGCAAGAGAGAATAAAAACAATAGAGTATGATACTGAGAAAAGTAACATGTTAAAAAAAAAGCAACATGTAATTAAGAAGAACTAAAGTATGTATGTGTGTTCCTATGTGTAAAAACTAGATTTTGTTACTTCAAATGCAATGTGATAGACATGTGTTCACAGGGCCTTTCCTCTTCAGGAATGTGAGGTGTTATATGTTTGTAGCATTGTATTTGTCTTAATTTTTAGAAAATGGAAGTCTTGGCAATAGGTTACACATCTCTGGAGTTGTAGTCACTGTCATTTTTGTTTTATCCAGGAAAAAGTGTATTGTAAGGACACTTATTGTTCACCCAAGAGCTGCAAAGCAGATCTTGACTTCTGTGAGAAGCTTTCTCTGTTAAAGAACCAGCAAGCACTTCATCCAGCTTTTTGCTCTTTTTCTGCTCTGAGTTTCTCCGTAGTGGGGTGCAAATTTGGTTTGAAGTGGCACTAAGTGAGTAAGAAGCCAAGACTGCTTAAATATTGAATAGTGTTGTGGCCTCATTTGGACATACGTAATAAATATACATTTGCACATATATGTACCCCTGAACTTTCAAAGCAAAATTATTCATTTAAGATGCCCTACATTTCAGAACAATAAAAAAGCTGAACCTGTTTAAAATTAAAAAACTAGAATCATTGCCAGATGTGACATTTCCCTTCATGAGAGTTCTAAAGCTAGGTTTTAAATAATCTACTCTATTATGTCACAGCTCATATTACATTAGAAAATAAAATATTTCTTTTATTTATGTAATTTTAAAATAGCTAAATGTCATATTATTGCACAGGATTTCACTGGTAGGAAAAACAGAAACTGGAAATAAGAGATTACCTTCAGGAAAAAAATGAGATGGAACAGAAGAGATTCCCTTTTCACTAAATACTCTTTCGTGGCTTCTGATCTAGTACATATATTATCTATTTTTTAAATGGTATACTTAACATTTACAATTTAAAAAACTCCTTCATACTAGTATTAATTCACAGGCTACTTTGTTCCGAAAAGAATGAAATATTTCTTAAAAACCAAACCATTGAGGGCTGGGCATGGTGGCACATGCCTGTAATCCCAGCACTCAGGAGGCTGAGGAAGGAGGACCGCTGTGAGTTCCAGACCAGCCTGAGCTACACAGTGAGTTCCAGGTCAGTCTCAACTACATAGTGAGACCCTGTCTCAAAAATCAAAACAAAAAAAAAAGCTCAAGATTCTCATATTATCCCATCCATCTCATCCCTCTTGCTATATATTATACTCAAGCAGGCTATATGTATTACCCAATACTCTTGATTCAGTTTTAAACAGTGATACAGCTGATAACTTCCTCCTTAAAAACTTCCTTTTCTCCACTGGTAGAACATCACAATTTCCTGGTTTTCCTCTTTAGTCTGTGATCTCTTATCCGTCTGCTGAGTTTCTCTTCATTTTCCCATGTATTGAGAAGGCAGAAATTCTTATAAGCTTGTTCACTATTATACCTAGTAGGCTTGAAAAACACCTAAGATCATACTTATTAACAACTGTGAAATGAACAAATGAATGAGTCCCTTGTTATGATTTATATTTAGGTGGCCTTCCAAAGGCTCATGCGCTCATGAGGAGGCTTTTTGGGAGGTGACTGGATCATGGGGGCATGATACTCATCAGTGGATTAGTCCATTCATAATTTTATAGCTAAATGAGATATAGGGAACTGAAGCCTGGTCAGAGGAGGTGAGTCACTGGGGAATGGCCTCAGAAGAGTGTACCTCTCTCCCTCATCCCTTGATCTCTCTCTGCTTCCTGTGTTTCATGCTATGAGCAATCTCCTCTGCCGTGCCCCTCTGCCATACTATTCTGTCTTGGAGCCAGCCAACTATAGCCAACCTTTAAGAATCATGAACCAAAATAAACCTTGTCTCCTTTAACTTGTGGATGTTGGGTATTTTGTCCCAGCAATGAGAAAAGTAACTAAGACACACTCCAAGGCTCAGAGATTCCAATCTTTTCTCTACCTAAATGCACTCCCCTGACAATCTCACCCGCCTCATAATTTTACATGCCAGTTGAAAATAAGCTAATATCTCATTCTATGTAGACATCCTGCCTAAATGTTTGGCTTTTCCCCAAACGTGCTCCACCAATTTCCATTTGTTACTAGTAACTTCATTCTTTAGTTCTTCAAGCCATAAACTTTATTCTTTATGCTTCTGTTTTTGTGTTCATATCAAATAACCAGCCAACACTACAGGTCTACCCTGAAAACAGATCCAAACTCAAACCACCCTGTGGCAGGTAGGGTGAACCTCAATCCCAGGGAACTGGTGAAGCACACTTCTGGATAGGTCATGGAGGAATGGTGGTCCCTTGTCCCTTCCACTGTGGCACACTTCCTTGACTCTGGTCCCCTGCCTCACCCTTCTTCTATGATGTCTCTGCCTTGGAGCCAGGTGATCATAAGCTGAAACTGTCAGCAAATTAAATCTTTCTTCCTTTAACATGCAGCTATCTAGTATTGTGCCCAGCAACAGGAAAGCTAATACAACTTCTCACCACTTCATCTTGCTATATATATAATCTTAGTCAAAGCCTCTCTCACCTGGAACACTACAATAGAACTACCTGACCAATGATCTTCTGTCTTACTTCTATCTTGCAACCCTGGTCTAAGGCCCCACAAAGTAGTCAGAGACATTCTTTTGAAACATCAATCAGATTATATCATTCCTCTGCTACAAACTCCACAATGGCTCCCAACCATAATCAAACAGACACTGTCCAATGATCTACAAACCTCCCAAACCCCCTATCCCCATATCCCTTGTCCTTTTTTCTTGCTTCATTTGTCTTCACGGCATTTATCAACTCCTAATATATATGTACAGATCATTCCTTTAGTTATTTTATCATCTGTCTCCTTAACTAAAATAAAAGCTGCATCAAAGTTCAGATTTTTGTTAGCTTTTTTTGTTAGCTTATTGCCAACATCTAGAAATCTTATACATAATATTTGCTCAGTGTATTAAGTGAATGAACAAATAGCATTTACAGTAGAAAATTCAACAGATGTTAGCAAATCCACTAACTGCTCTAACTATGAGTTAACTCACTTAAAAACACCATAAGAAGTTAGGTACTGGGCCGGGGATTTAGCTCAGCAGTTCGGTGGCCTGCCTTGCAAGCACAAGGACCTGAGTTCAATCCCCAGTACAAAAAAAAAAAAAAAAAGAAGAAGAAGAAGAAGAAGAGAAGTTAGATACTACTGTTTTTATTTCCATTCCAGAAATGAAGAAATAAAGGCACAGGTTAAGATTAAGAAACTAAGGTTGAAAAGTTTGCCTAGGTCATATAATGGCAGAGGTAGGATTTGAACTAAGGCACTGATAATATGAGAGACCACACTCCAAGGTGCTAGAAGACCAGAGGATCATAATCATTACGTTAATTTATTTTATTGTATTGTACTGTTCCAAAAATTGGTAATCAAAGTACCTGTTGTTATTTGATTAACCTGAGACTTAGTTCCCTGATCTCTCCCCATAAACTTAGTTCCTGGTAAAATATGTGTAAAATGCACATTTAACGACTCTCATACTACTTCTAAAAGCATAAACATGGAGTAAAACAGAGCAACTATTGCTATGAGAACCTTCAGTTTTTAAGTTTCAGTATTCACGCTGAATTAACTGACTGTCGTTTATGACTAGCAAAGAAAAAAAGAACATCTCAGTAATTCAACAGGAAGATTACAGAAATGAATGGCAACCAACATTTCTTCAAAAAAAAAAGGATGATTTTTGGTACAAGAACTTCTAACCAGGTCTCTAAATAGGTTGCTTCTACCTTAAATCATATGATTTCATTCCTATGAGGAGAAGAATTACATCACTGTCAACCATGCAAATGTCATTTTAGGTGTACACTCAAAATTTCACCCAATATCTCATTTCCAATTAATTAAATAAAAGTATAATTTAAAAATCAAAACTAAACGTGGATTTTTAATTTTCCTTCCAAACAGTCCAAAATCAAAATTACTATACCAACTTATCATTCAATCTGTCTGAATATGACTAATTTAATCTTTTATTCATAATTACAAATTGGAGCACACACTTTCTCACTTAATAGATATTATATCCTCTGCCCCACAAACCATAAGTATGGAGGAGATAATAGTCTACTCATTAAGTAAATATGTAAAAAAGACAATGATCTGCAACTACTGAAATCAATCTGTAAATTACTCTCTTGGGTTACAGGAAAGCACTTTATTGGCAATTTTCCCAAATAAACTGAGTAAGCCTTGAGAAAATAACTACTTATATTCCATTTCATGACAATCTCTCTTCCTCCGTAAGTGAATTAAAAGTCATCACTACTTCTATCCATTACATAATACATGTCCATGATAGGACCTGTTTTCTGAAAAAGAAATAGCTTATATGACACTGATAGGTAAAGACTGAATACTGTAACTGAGTAGGAAATACAAATCCAGAAAAGATTCAAATTTACTACGCTAAGTTGTGAAATACTGATGTAAAGAACAGTAAACATTCTTGACTGTCAGTAATATCTCCCAACAAAGTTAGATACATGCTGTCAAATGTCATTAAAGAGCATTTTAAAAGTACTGTACTTTATTCCGAGAATATTTCTGGGAAGCTGACGGACTGACCTACAAAAAACATCAATTTTCTTTTTTAAAGTTTTAATAAAAACTGCAATAAATACACCGTCCACTGGGAAAGAAACGCCAAGAATTCAGCGTTAAACACAAAATGTCCAGATATCAAGGTCTACTGAAAAGATGTTAAAAGACCGCTAAGAAAACATACGAACTTGTCATACAATTAGCTCCAAAAGAAATGTTCGTTTTACCCACCCAAAGGAGTCAACTACAACCACCTGCAACTATCAGAAATGTGTCATCTAAACAAAGCAACTAACCTGAGTCTCAGGTTGTCTCCTAGGGGGTCAGAATAAAGCTATTTTTTTAAGTGGAATAAAGAGAACTTTAACGCACAAGGAGAAAGAAGTAAAATGCAAGGAGAGCGAAGGAGAGAAGAAAGAGAAAAGAAAATTTTAAACCTGGAAAACACCTTTAAGGAACTAATTGTGATACCTAATGGTGGCTGCCAGAATGAAGTTTAAACCGACATCTCCTTCTTCTTGGCTGTTAAACTTCAGATCCATCCACGCTCATAATTTATCTACCCAATAAAGAAAAAGGTTTATCTTTCCTCCCGGAACCCCTACTCACCCCGCCAGAAGAAAAACAAACAGAATCAAACCCTAAAGTAGAAATCTGAGATCTATACAATAGTTTCCTCAACTGCCTCAAAGGCAACATCCACAGATCATCCTCCTTTAGAAATACAATCATACATCTTCTATCCCATTTCCAAAAGAAAAAAAATAAAAAATAAAAAAATAAAAGAGGGTCATCTTCAACATTTTACATTAGCCACAAGAACCACAGATCCACCCAGACCGCACCCCAGCCTCGGGACTCCCCGGTTTCTTGTCTTCCCGCTACCCTTGCCCGCAACATCACGCCTCACAACCTCCCGCCCGCCGTCCTCCGCGCGCCCGAATCCCCCACTTCTTCCTCTAGCC
Organism: Fukomys damarensis; assembly: GCF_012274545.1. Classification (NCBI taxonomy): domain Eukaryota; kingdom Metazoa; phylum Chordata; class Mammalia; order Rodentia; family Bathyergidae; genus Fukomys; species Fukomys damarensis. The sequence continues at coordinate 65,622,962 of NW_022900917.1, forward strand.
TGGGGTCCCAGCCGCCGCGGCTTCAGATCCCGCCCCACCCCGGAGCTGCAGG
>NW_022900917.1:65623738-65677676 GCF_012274545.1 Fukomys damarensis
CCCGCCCCTGCCAGGCGTGCGACGCCGGGCTCCGCCTCCAGTTTGCGCTGACCGCCTCGCCTTCTCTCACTCCCAGAGGGTGGCGCGGGGACTTGCAGGCCTGGCCCTTTCAGTAGGGAGGGGAAGGGAGGCCGGGGGGGCGACTGGGGCGACAGGTGGTAACTGAGCACCCAAACAAGTCGCGGGCCCATTGCGTAGACACGTACACAGCGCCCTTCACACGCACCCACACGACCCCTGCGGTCCCTGAGGGAAGCACTCGACAGTCCCTGGCTAGGGGCCATAGGTGGGAGCGAGGAGCGGCGGCTTTTGGTTCCTGCTGCTTGCCGTAGGAAGTGGATTGCTAGCAGCCAAGAACCTGACTCGCCTATTTCCCAAACCTCTAAGGCGCTCCTCCCTCGCGGCCCGGAACCGCAGCCACCCCAGGGAGTTGTGCTGAAATTGACGCTGGAGTCTCAGCTGCAGTGGGCCGCGGTTTTCTGAAGGAAGTTGGATTTTTCCGCTCTCACTTCCACAGCATTTACAAATGTGGCCGCAGAAGGTAGTACTCTGAGACCCTGGGTCTGTACTGGCGGACGTTGCAGAAGACACCACCGCAGATCGCTTTTCTGTAATGATTGTGCCAGGACTGGACAGCGTGGGCGGAAATGAAAGTCCACATGCAGTCCCTGTTCCTTGCCAAATGTTACCTGTTTTATTTAGCCTTCACAACACCAAGGTGAATCTACCCGTCAGCTGGTGCCTTATTTCAAGCAACCCAATTTTCTTGTACTGAATCACTCAGTGTTCTTTTGTCAGAGCCATGCAAAGAGGATGACGTTTTAAGGATATGGATAAGCTATTTCTAAACGGAGAAAGTAAGAGTGATATGAATTATATTTATTCCCAGCCTACCAGTGTTTATTAAGATAATTCAAAATGCCTTTGAGATGAGAGGAGTTAAGTCATCAATGTTTACTGTCTCCTAATTCAATTTACATTTGCCCATCTATCTACAATAGTCACAAAATTCTGTTTCTGCTGCCCAGGTTCTCCAATTTTTTTCTCTTAGGTAGTTGCAGCTCTTGAGCCTGCTATTCAGACTCTACTCACACACACAACTCACACACACTTCCAACATAAGGCTAGTAATTATTAAAGGATATGCTTGCTCCAGACAAGCTAACCATATAGTTGCCAATCAAGCATTCTAAAATAAAATAGCTCTTGGATATCTATGTGTCTTCCCAGGAAAAGCCTTTCTTGACTATTTTCAAGACTTTCTCATCCAATCCTTAAAATAAAATTGAATTTGCCTTGCTAGGTTTTAGACTTTCTTGGCTCCTTTCCGGTTTCTCTCTTTTGGAATGGAAATACGTCCAATGATGGTCCCACCATTGTATTCCTCAAGTATGTTATATTCTGGAAGCAGAAAGGAAGAGGAATTTTGCCTGAAAATGATCCATCTCAAGTCTCAACCAAACTGACATAGATAATACGGGTGAAGTATCTCTTACCTAAACTGCCTCATCAGAAGTCTTTCAGATTTTGAGTATTTTTGGATTTTTGAATACTTGAATATATGTATTAAGATTTCTTGGTTATGGGATCAAAGTTTGTTTCATATATACCTTACACATATCCTTGAAGTCATTATATACAATATTTTTAATTTGTGCATAAATTTAATGGTGGAGAATTTTTCATTCATGGTGCTATGTCAGCATTCAAAAAGCTGATTTTGGAGCATTTCAGATTTTCAGACTAGACATGCTTAACTGTTTTTTCTCTTTGTTTTCATTTTATTTTGTTTCTGAAGTGAAGTCTTACTGTATTCCCCAGGCTAGTCTCTTATTTGGCATTCAAGGGATGCTCCTTCCTCAGTGTCTTAGTTACTTTTCTCATTGCTGGGACAAAATACCCAACACTCACATTTATTTCAGCTCATGGTCTGTAGAGGTTTCAGTCCATAGTTTGCTGGCTCCAAGGCAGTGTAGCGTGACAGAGGGGCCTCAGAGGAGAAATAAACCATAGCAAGCAGGCAGGAGACAGTGAAGCTTCAAGCAGCAGCAGCAAGTCTATCTTTCTTGTCTTTTGTATTCCATCCAGGCTATAAGCTTATTGATTGGTACTACGCACACCAGAACTACGGTAATTCCAGTCATTGGACCAATCTAGTACTATACATCCTTAATCCCAGTATTATGCCCTAGATGCACCCAGCTCTGAAAAATCCCACCTAGGAGCACATGAAGCTTTGTGGGGTACATCTAGATACAAGTCATAACATTTGGCCTCCCAAGAATAGAGACAATAGGTGTGTTCTTTCATGTCCTGCTTAACCTGTATTTAGATAGGACTTTATACTAAGAGTTGATGAAATGGATTGAGACTATAGGGGCTGTTGGGATGAAGTGCATGTATTTTTCATGTGAGAAGGACTTGAACTCAGGGGGTCCAGAGGCCAGAGTGTTATGGAGTGAATTGGGTTCCTTTGAAAATCATATTGAAATTTAATGCCAGTGAGGTCATACCCAGTCTGTGGCATTTTGGCATTCACGGCCCTAAGAGACTAATGTATACACTGTTGAGAAAATGAAAAGACAACTGGCTATGGTGGTACCCACTTATAATCTCAGCTAATTGAGAAGCTGAGGCAGGAAGATTGCAAATTTGAGGCCTGCCTGGACAACTTAGCAAGACATTGTCTCAAGATAAGATAAATAACAAGCTGGGTATGTAGCTCAGTGATAAAGCACTTGTCTAGTTTGTTCAAGGTCCCAGGTTCAATGCAAAAACAAAGTAAAAAGAATGGGGAAAAATTGAAAACGTATCTGATATTCTGGTTTTTTGGGGGGCGTTGTTTGTTTGTTTGTTTGTTGGATTTTTGAGACAGGGTCTCACTGTGTAGTTGAGGCTGACCTGGAACTCACTATGTAGCCCAGGCTGGTCTCAAACTCACAGCGATCCTCCTGCCTCAGCCTCCCGAGGGCTAGGATTACAGGCTTGCACCATCACGCCTGGCTTTGATATTCTGTTTTGAATATATAATTAATTTAAAATTTAACAGTAAAGAAACGATTCATTTAAGAAAGAATAGAGGATCTGGAGAGTTCTCCAAAGATGTGCAAATAGCCAATTAGGGTATAAAAAGTTGCTCAACATCATTATTCATTAAAAAATACTATTTGATTATTCATTAATCAAAACTTCATTGAGATACCATATAAAACCCTGTAGGATGGCTAAAATTTTAAAGAAAAGAGACAATAACAAGTTGTGTTACTTTTCTCTCATTGCTGAGACAAAGTACCCAACACCTAAAGTTAAAGAGGGAAAGGGTTATTTGGCTTACATTTAATAGAGATTTCAGTCCTTAATTGGCTGGCTCCAAGTCAGGGTGGCAAAGCAGTTCAGGGTGGAAGAAGACAGCAGAAGCAACAAGGAACTTTAACAATGTCTCTGCCCCCTTTATGTTATTCAGACTACATAGGGCAGGTAGCAGTCACTTTGTTTTTTTTTGTTTTTTTTTTTGTACCAGGGATCAAACTCGGGTCCTTGTGCTTGCAAGGCAGGTGGCGGAACCACTGAGCTAAATCCCTGGCCCCACATTCTTAATCCTAGTGCTCTTGGGCCTAGCATTGCACCATGAATCACACATTCTAGATTCAGCCACCTACAAAATAGCCCCACCTCATTCATATGAGGCTTTGGCGGGGACATCTAGATACAAGCTATAACATACCACCCCCACCCCTCCCCAAAGACTCATGTACATCTCTGCGAAAATCATTTAGTCCATCTCTAAAAGTTGCCAAAGTCCTAACAGTTTCAGCATGGCAGAAAAGTCCAAGTCTCAAGTCTCTGAGATTTGGAGCAAACTGTTAGTTACAATCCCTGTACAAATCAAGGGAAAGCTAAACACTTTCAACTTTCAGTGACGCAGTATAGACATTACCATTCCAAAAGGTACAAATAGGATACAAAAGAATTGAGACCAAAGCAAGTCCCCAATCCAGCTGGGCAACATTAAATTCCACAATTCCACTCCCAGCATCCCCAGCAATCTATGGCAAGTTGTAAACTTCAAAGGGCTTGAGTGGCTCTGCCCTATGGCACTGCAGATGGTTGTAGCTCCCACAGCTTCTCTCTTGGAACATTTCTGTTCCCTTCTTGCAGCTTTCCTCAGATGATCCACAGTCCTGGGTTCTGCAAACTTCTGGGGTCTCCACTGTATCTTCAGCTTCACATTCACAGCTTCACTGTCCTCTCAGGGGTGTACTGCCTGGCTTCCCAGGCCTTTTTCTGAAATCTGGGTGGAAGCCTTCCTGACCCCACAGCTCTTGCATTCTGCATACACCTAAAACAAGCACCACATGGATGATGCCAAGGTCTGCTGCCAGCTGGAGCGGTAGCTAGTTTTCCTTCTCTCTTGGCATTAAGCGTCAAGTGCTTGGATTGCTGAGCACTCTGAATCCAATTCCAAGGAATAAATTCTCTAGGCCTCCACCACTCTGGAATATGGTGTTCTTAGGCTCTCTTCTAAAAGGAAAGGCTTTCACTTTTACAATCTTGAGGCTACAAAGGGTGGATTCCTGCTGCTTCTTGTGATTTCCTCAGGCTATCTTTTCTATTCTCCAGTTCCTTCTCAGAAATTAAGATCACCACTATTCTATCTTGCAATCAACAGCTTTACTGGGGCTTCCTTTCTGGCCAAACTCAAACCATCTTAAATCATTCTGCTGGGCTCTTTGCTCTTGATTCCCAGCATAAATCTGGTCAAAGGCCCCCAACATTAGTCATGCCACCACTTCAACATTAGACTGCCTTAAAATTTCTTCTGCAAGTTTAATTAGCCACATTTAACCTCAGTCTCAGGCAAAGTCTCTGGACACGAGCAAAATGCAGACAAACTTTTTGCCAAGCTATAACACACTGTCCAGCATCCAGTGCAGTCCTTCCAGCAAAAATCTCCTGAGCCTGATCTTTACTGGCTTTCTGGTCTTCTGAGCTCTGACCAGAATCTCCTGGACAGTACAGTCTAACAGGTCCCAGCTCTACTTCTCCAGACAGCATCTCCAAACCTTTCCTAACTCTTCCCCTTCCCACAAGCTGGTTCCAAAGGCTCTTGAGGCACATGGCCAAGTAATGTCACAGCAATGACCCCACTTTTCTGGTACCAAATTCTGTCATAGTTACTTTTCTCTACTTGCTGAGACAAATACCCAACACCTAAAGTTAAAGGGGGTAAGTTTTATTTGGTTTACAGTCCATAAAGGTTGCAGTCCTTAATTGGCTGGCTCCAAGGCAGGGTGGCAGAGAGGCAATAGTTCAGAGCAGCAGAAGACATCAGAAGCAACAGGGAACCTTAACAGCCTCTCTCTGCCCCTTTAAATCTTATTCAAACTACTTAAAGAAGGTAGCACTCACACCCTTAGTCCTAGTACTCTTGGACCTAGCATTTCACCATGAATCGCACACTCTAGAATCAGCCACCTCCAAAATAGCCCTACTTCATTCGAATGAGGCTTTTGGGGCACATCTAAATACAAACCATAACACAAGTATTAGTGAGAATGTGGAAATTTGGGACCCTCCTATATTGCAGCTGGGAATGTAAAATGATATAGCCACTTTGTAGAACAATCTGCTTTCCCTTGAGAAGTTAAAGTTACTATATGAACAGCTATTACACTCACAGACGTATAGCCAAGAGAACAGAAAACATGGCCACACAAAATTTTATGAGCAGCATTATTCATAATAGATAAACACTAGAAACTAAATCATGAGTAATTCCTACCCCCCCAAAAAAAACAGTTTGTAATTAATTCCTGGCTTTGCAAGAAAATAAGGGAGTTTTGCTCAAAGATTTATAGCTTGGGTATGATGACATATGCCTATAACCCCGGCTATTTATGAGGCTGAGGAAGAAGGATCACAAATTCAAGGCCAGGCACGGGAGAATATGTCTCAAAACAAAAAGCTGGGGTGGTAGCTCAGGAGTCCTTGAGTTCAATCCCCCACTACTGCTATTTTTTTTTTCCCTCACTAAGTTAAAAATTGGCAGGATTTGGGGGGTTGGCTTCCCTGGCCATACTTTAGATACAAATTAAATTCAAGTCAGTTCCACATGTCTCCTATTCATGGACCCAGAATAAAAGAGTAGTAGTTATATTTCTCTCATGGTGGAAGGGAAGCTCACAAGAGACCAAGCTATCAAAACTCATGATGGCTGGGGATTTAGTCCAGTGGTTCCACTGCCTGCTTCGCAAGCACAAGGTCTTGAGTTCAATCCCTGGTACCAACCCCCTGCCAAAAAAAAAACCTCATATGAAGCCTCTGACCAGAAATGTCATATGTCCTGTGTGTTCATGTTTCATTAACCAAAGCAAGTACTTCCTCACATCATTTTGTGGTCATGATGTGAGGAAATATTTGCTTACTATGGAATTGAGAGAGAGAGAACGAAAAAGATGTGGCCCTACCTTTAAGAAAACTTCCTAAAATTGTGGCCATGTGAGGGACCTGGCCAGGAATGAATAACTAAACTGAATGATTAAACTGTAGAGCAAAAGCACATAATTAAATAATTAAACTGGGTAAAAAGCACACAGGCTCTGTGAGGAGTGAATGCTAAACTATGGGGCAAAAGCACACAGGCAGTGTGAGAACTGAATGGCTAAACAACAAAAAGTATGTTGTGTCTGGCCATTTGTCCTTTCCTCAAGAAAAACTGCCTAGCCTTGAGACAGCTCCTGGCCCAAACTGCTGTTTCTCCCGTTTTTTTCTCTTACACTGGTATTCTAAATAAAAGCCAGAGAGTTCTCAACTTGGTGGCTTTTTTCTTCTACCAGTTTCCCTGATGGCTGGGTGATTTCAGATAAGGAAATAGCCCCCTCTAGGCCTCTCAGTGATTGAATTAAGTCTTGTTTCTGGGTAATATTTTTCATCCTCTATGCCACCCTCAGTCGCTCTCTGTGACACAGTAATCTATATAATTTATGATTAAATGTTAATATATGGTTAAACCTTGCCTGAGGGAAGATTGGAAATACAGTGATAAGCCAGTTGTCCAATGGCTTCAAGCTCGAACTTTCCACTATTCCAACAACAAAGTTCAAAAAAATTCTGCTCTGTGTTTATAATTTTGCTCAATAGTCAACTGAAAATCTGACTTGAAAAATCCTATAGGGCTGAAAAGCAGTCACATGCCATATCTTGCTGTGGACAAAGGAGTATTGCTCTTGCCCAGACAACAAATAGTACTGTGTCACTGCAATTAAAATTTTGCTCTTATTTTTTGCACTTTATTTGCATCAAATATTATAACCATGGCTCCAAAGAAAGTCAGTGATACCAGCAGTAAAGCTAAGAAGAAAACAGTGAGAACCATGATAGAGTTAAAACAAGAAATCCTTGTGAAATCTATTAAAAATCTGGAAAAAATGAATTTGTAAGTGTAATTTTGGTGCCTCAGAACCAATTATTTGGTTGCGCATTATTTCTTATGGAAGAAATATGTTCAGGTCTCAAACTTTTTGATGTTCACACATGAATTTGGAACAAATTGATTTCAACATCTGAGGTATCACTGTATATAGTCTGTATATAGAGTGACTATACGCACAGTTAAAATTAAGAAAGGTCTATTATAGAAATAAAAAGAAAATGGCTATTGAAAGAACAAACTAGGGATCTCTAACACAAATACAAGAATATAAAAATTTTGAAATTTGTTAGACACATTCAGTACATTTGAAGAATAAATGAATTGGAAAAGACAACTAAAGAAAGTATCTAAAAAACAGAGAAAAGGAAGACCAAAAATGCGATGGGTTAAATTAAAAACATGTAGAAGAGGCTGGGGACTTAGCTCAGTGGTTCCACTGCCTGCCTCATAAGCACAAGGACTGGAGTTCAATCCACACCCCCGCCTCCCGCTAAAAAGAAAAAGGAAATTAGAAAAACAGTTTTATAGTTTCATAGTTTAAATTTGTTTATAACACCAGGAAAATAAAGAGAATAGAGGTAAGATAAGGTTTTTTGTTTTCAAAGAAATCATGAATATTTTCCAAACTGATAAAAGGCATAGATCTACAGATCACTACAAAAACTAAGAAGAAAAAGTGAAAAAAAAATCCTAATCTAGATACACTATATTAAAACTGAGAAGTAAAAAAATAATAATAATACAAACATAAAAAATAAATTTAAAAAACTGAGAAGTTAAAAGACAACACATCTTAAAATCAATTGTACTAAGGGCTAGGGATTTAGCAGGTACCATGCCTGCCTTGAAAGCTCAAGGTCCTGCCTGAGTTTGACCCCTGGTACCAGAAAAAAAAATCAATTGTATTAGTTTCATAGTACTACCATAACAAAGTGCTACAAACTGGATGGCTTAAAACAATAAAAATTATGGTCTGACAGTTCTAGAACCTGAGAACTAGCCTCAGTGCTTAGCATGTGTGAGGCTCTAGATGATCCCCAGCACCTCCCCAAAAAATAAAAAAGATTTCTAGGGCCAGGGATTTAGCTCAGTGGCATGCACCTGCCTCAAAAGTGCAACGTCCTAAGCCGGGGGTGGTGGCGCATGCCTGTAACCCCAGCACACAGGAGGCTGAGGCAGGAGGATCACTGTGAGTTCGAGACCAGTTTGGGCTACATAGTGAGTTCCAGGCCAGTCTGAACTACATAGTGAGACCCTGTCTCAAAAAACCAAAAAAAAAAAAAAAAAAAAGTGCAAGGTCCTGAGTTCGATCCCCAGTACCATAAAAAAAAAGAAAAAGATTTCTATATCAAATAGCTTGTTTCTAAAATGTGCCTCTCCAACTAAATATCACCAGGTTCAGGATTGTTCACCTTTCCTTCTGCAGTTGGATTCCAGGTTATTCTGATCTTGAATAAAGAATGGAATGAAACAGGCAAAAGGCAGTGGCAAAGTTTATGCAAAAAAGTAAAAGTGAAGAGTTGAAGAGAAACTTGCTCTGCAGATCAAGACTGGGCCAAGTAAAGAGAAAAAGAGGGCAAGAGCAAAGATAAACCTACATGTTGTGTCTGGGAAACACAGCATGGACTATCAGAAAATTGTGATAGCCATGCGTGGTAGTACATGCCTATAATCCCAGCACTTGGGAGGCTGAGGCAGGAGGATCATTACAAGTTCAAGCCCAGCATGGACTACATAGTGAGTTCAAGGCCAGCCTAAATTGCATAGTGAGATCTTGTCTGGAAAAAGACATAAATAAATAAATAAAAATAAATAAATAAATTCCAAATTGCAAAGAGAAATATTTTTTTGGTTGGTTTTTTTGTTTGTTTGTTTGTTTGTTGATTGGTTGTTTTTTTGAGACAGGGTCACACTATGTAGTTGAGTCTGACCTGGAGCTCACTATGTAGTCCAGGCTGTTTTCAAACTCACAGTGATCCTCCTGCCTCAGCCTCCCGTGTGCTGGGATTACAGGCGTGTGCCAGCACGCCCGGCTGGTGGCACATGTTTTTAATTCTAGGACAGTGTTCACAAACCTGTATAGCACATGTGCCACAGAAGGCTGCTTGCATCATTGAAAGCTCTAAAATGTTCACCATCACTGTTCTAGGACTTTGGAGGCTGAAACTGGAGGATTATAAATTTAAGGACAGCCTGAACCACAAAGGAAGACCCTATCTCAAGAAACCAAACAAGGGCCAGGGCTTTAGCTCAATGGTTCTGCTGCTGGCACAAGGTTCTTAGTTCAATCCTAAGAAAGAAAGAAGAAAGAAAGAAAGAATGAAAGAAAGGAAGGAAGGAAGGAAGGAAGGAAGGAAGGAAGGAAGGAAGGAAGGAAAGACTAGTAATCACTTAGTAAGTAATAAATACTTGGTAAGATTAAGTACTATTATTGAGCAATGAATCAGCTAGGAATACTTTTGATGGCAAGCAGGAAAATACCTGTTCTACAGTGACTTTAATAGAAACAATTATTCCCCTCAAAGAGCAGGCATCCCAGAGGTAAGTGATTGCTAAGATTGATTCATTTCCACAATGCCACTGTCCTGGGTTAGCCACTGTTCAATCTTCTTGGACTTTCTCTGATGGTTGCAACACCACCAAGTCATCACATTCTCAAAGTCAGAAAACAGCCAGGCACGATGGAATGTGCCTGTAGTTCCAGATGCTTGGGAGACTGAGGCAGGAAGATTACTAGAGGCCAGGAGTTCAGGGCCAGCCCAGGCAACATAGCAAAACCCAATATCGAAAGAAAAAAGCAGAAAATAGGGCAAGAAAGGGCAGAGTTTCTCTACTTGTGCTTCTCTTTTATGTGACTTCCCTGCCTTTTTGTTTTGCTTTAGTTTGAAAAAATTACCAAGCCAAAAAATGGAGGTGCCAGCAGTTGGAGGGTAGGGTGTCTGTAGTGCACTGATGTAGGTCAGATAGGTAGTATTTGTCAGATACCAATTTGTTGTTGCAGCTGTTTAGCAGGCATCTGAAATCTCACACATTCAAAAGCAAACTTCTGATTTTACCCCCAAATGGGCTTTTCTCTTGTTTTTTCAATCTTAATAAACTGGAACTTCATCTTTCTGGTAATGCAGAACAAATATTGTCATCTGTTATGGTTTGTGTCTACATGTTCCCCCAAAGCCTCAAGTAGTCATAGGTGGGGCTTTTTCAGAAGGGGTTTAATCTAGAGTGTGTGGTTCTGGGATTAAGAGTGTGTGATTACTAAATTAGTCCACTGATTTAAGATGTTTTAAATTTGGCCAGAAAGGAAGCTCCAGTAAAGCTATAGACTGCAAAGATAGAATGGAGATCTTGATTGCTGAGAAGGCACAGAATACAAAAGATGGCCTGAGAGCATCACAAGAAGCAGCAGGACTCCACCCTTTGCAGCCTCAAGATTGCAGAAGTGAAAGATTTTGCTTTGAGAAGAGAGCCCCAGAGCAGCAGGTACAAGAAAGGCAGTGTTCTAGGAAAGTTGTTGCTCAGGACTTGGTTCATAGGCTCTGGATTCCTACAGCCAAGAAGAGAGAAGGAAGCCTGGCTACTTGTTATGGTTTGTGTCTAGATGTCCCCTTAAAGCTTCACAAAGTCATAGGGCTTTTTCAGAGGTGGCTGAATCTAGAGTGTGTGATGCTGGGATTAAGGGCGTATGATTACTAAACCAGTGCACTGATTGGTTTGGCACTGCCCTAATCTCAGTAGCCTAGATAGAATATATATAGAGAGAGGGGGGGGCATGTATTATATATATTTTATATAGGTAAGGAAATTTTTGACTTTTCATAAAATTACCAAATTGCTTCCAAAACAAATGAATTATAGTGAAGGCACCAGTTAAATATAAGTGTAATGTTTTTTAAATTTCCACAAATTTTGCAGAAAAGACTACTGATTATTCTTCCATATTTATTTATAACCATGTCTTATCACTTTATTTGTTGCTGGGACAAAATATGAGACACCTGCAATTTAAACAGATGAGAGGTTTATTTTGGTTCATTTTGCAGAAGTTTCAGTCCTCGCTTGGTTAAGGGCATGGGATAAGGAGATGGGAAGAGGAAAGCTGTTTATGCCCTGGCAGCCAAGAGACAGAGAGGAAAGGAGGAGCCAAGAAGGGAGAAAATTCCCTTCCAGGTCAAGCTCCAAGTGATGTGCCTCTTCCACGAGGCCACACCTCCCAAAATTACATTTAGTTATAGCACCCCCATGATTTATCACCTTTTAAAAGCGCCACCTGTAAGTACGGATGACTTTGGAGGGACATCTAGATAAAAACCATATCAAAACATCAGTAGTACTTTTGAATAAATTAAAATATAATATAAATCGTATTTTTAAATTAAAATCAGCTCCAAGCTTTCTCAGGTTTACTCATCTTTTGATTCTGACTTGTCTTTGGCTCCCTATATCTAAGGATGAATTACTAACCTCCTCTGAATACTGCTTCTTGCTGGCCTCAAACTTGCTATGTAGCTCAGTCTGTTCCCAAACTTGCAATCCTGCTGCCCCAGTCTCCTGACTGCTGAGATTATTGCTCTGTAACACCACGTCCAACTAACAACTAGACTGGGGGTAGGGGAACATTGCATTTGAGTCAAGGTCTAACTATGCAGTTCAGGCTGCACTTGAACTTGAAGTGATCCTCCTGTCTCAGCCTCACAAGTGCTGGGATTACAGGTCCATGCCACCATCCCAGGTAACTAGACTTTTAGAAACAGTCATTACAGAGCATGAACTGGTAAATATTTCTCACATATACACATATTGCTTATATATTTTCACTTATATATATTCCATATAATTATATTTTTTAGAAAAGAAGTGGATATATATAGTCACCCACATAAACATTTATCTGTTTTTGTTCAAAGTTTCAGCCAGGGATATCTCTGGCGTTGGTTATTAATGAGAAAAATAATTAATACCATAACATTTAGATTGCTGGGATAACCCCACCCCAAAGTAACTGGGGTGTCAGTTCACTTTCTTCAGCTACCTCCTTTCCTTATGAACCACCTACTCCCAAATGCTATTTTAGAGAACCATTTGCAACCACTTTCTCCCAAATGTCCACTCCCAAGTGCCTTTCTAAATCAATGTTTCACTGTCTTAATTTGTTGCTGCTCTTGGCAACTGCCTTTGTTTTGTTTTGTTTTGTTTTTTGTTTTTGTTTTTTTTGAGACAGGGTCTCACTATGTAGCTGAGGCTGACCTGGAACTCAACTATGTAACCCAGGCTAGTCTCGAACTCACAGCAATCCTCCTGCCTCAGCCTCCCAAGTGCTGGGATTACAGGTTTGCACCACCACGTCCGGCTGGCAATTGTCTTTTTTAATGTAAGAGCCAATTATCTTTGTCAACTACCATTCCTAATAGGCCATATTTTCAAACTGAACGATTATTTTTTAAAACTCTCATGTTTTGGTTATAAATGTCCTGTTTTTTTATTTCAAACAGTAGAGAGCTTCCCGACTGCCTACGATTCTAAATAAGAATCCAGAGAATACCCTTGTCAGTAAAATGACTAAGATAATGCAACTCCTGGAGAAAAACACAAAATTGTAGTTATATTACTGGAAGCAAATGTGGGGTATATTCAGAAGACATTTCTCCATTCACAGCAATGTGAAGTTTAAGTTAGTAGAATGGAACCAAGAGTCTCTGAATTGTTATCACCAATATATATAACCATAGTGTCTAGTAAACCTCTTTCTATGATTTCTTCATATTACTTTTCCCAGATTTTGTACTTCTCACTTAATATTAAGTTCTTTTGATAAAAGCAATAATGGACAAATGTCATGAATTATGAATATTATTATGACACAATAAAATGTTTAATATATAGCACACATGATAAACATAATACAATTAGTATAACCCCATCAAATTCTCATCTAAATAAAGTTATTGACTATATACTTTTTAAAATTTACCATAGGGGGCTGGGGATTAGCTCAGTGGTTCCGCCACCTGCCTCAAAAGCACAAGGTCCTGAGTTCAATCCCCAGTACCAAAAAATAAATAAATAAAATTTACCATATACTTTGATATGAATGAGTTATTGTAAGATCAACATTGAAAAATTCCTTCATTGGTGTTTGCAGGATGCAAATATACATATACTTGTGTGTGTGTGTGTGTGTGTGTGTGTGTGTGTGTATTCTATAAGCCCCATTAATTCTACATTTACTCAGTAAATATTTATTGAATTTCTGTTATGTGCAAAGTGTATCTCTTGGGCTTATGTTCTTATGGAGAAAGACAGGATTTGGGCCTTCAGATCTCCTGTCCATGCCCACAGTCCATAGCAAGCCTATGTTGCTTTCTAGATTCTCGGAATGTGGATGTAGCTCACTGGCATAGCACTTATGTGGTATGCACAAGGCCCTGGGTTAAATTCCCAGTATTGAAAAAAATTGCACCACCACGTCCGGCTGGCAATTGTCTTTTTTAATGTAAGAGCCAATTATCTTTGTCAACTACCATTCCTAATAGGCCATATTTTCAAACTGAACGATTATTTTTTAAAACTCTCATGTTTTGGTTATAAATGTCCTGTTTTTTTATTTCAAACAGTAGAGAGCTTCCCGACTGCCTACGATTCTAAATAAGAATCCAGAGAATACCCTTGTCAGTAAAATGACTAAGATAATGCAACTCCTGGAGAAAAACACAAAATTGTAGTTATATTACTGGAAGCAAATGTGGGGTATATTCAGAAGACATTTCTCCATTCACAGCAATGTGAAGTTTAAGTTAGTAGAATGGAACCAAGAGTCTCTGAATTGTTATCACCAATATATATAACCATAGTGTCTAGTAAACCTCTTTCTATGATTTCTTCATATTACTTTTCCCAGATTTTGTACTTCTCACTTAATATTAAGTTCTTTTGATAAAAGCAATAATGGACAAATGTCATGAATTATGAATATTATTATGACACAATAAAATGTTTAATATATAGCACACATGATAAACATAATACAATTAGTATAACCCCATCAAATTCTCATCTAAATAAAGTTATTGACTATATACTTTTTAAAATTTACCATAGGGGGCTGGGGATTAGCTCAGTGGTTCCGCCACCTGCCTCAAAAGCACAAGGTCCTGAGTTCAATCCCCAGTACCAAAAAATAAATAAATAAAATTTACCATATACTTTGATATGAATGAGTTATTGTAAGATCAACATTGAAAAATTCCTTCATTGGTGTTTGCAGGATGCAAATATACATATACTTGTGTGTGTGTGTGTGTGTGTGTGTGTGTGTGTGTATTCTATAAGCCCCATTAATTCTACATTTACTCAGTAAATATTTATTGAATTTCTGTTATGTGCAAAGTGTATCTCTTGGGCTTATGTTCTTATGGAGAAAGACAGGATTTGGGCCTTCAGATCTCCTGTCCATGCCCACAGTCCATAGCAAGCCTATGTTGCTTTCTAGATTCTCGGAATGTGGATGTAGCTCACTGGCATAGCACTTATGTGGTATGCACAAGGCCCTGGGTTAAATTCCCAGTATTGAAAAAATTAATAATAATAGATTTCCAGAAAGTATTGGAGTTTTTCAAAACACCTATGAGCAAATTGTCTAGCATTTATTTAAGCTTTAGATTAGCCTGCTTTGTGCTCTGTGTTTTGTGTGATGGTGCTGGGGATTGAACCCAGGGCCTCGTGCATGGCTTCATGCTGAGCTTCATCCTCCACACTGATTATTTGCTATCTATAGTAGCAGTGAATTTAATCAATTAGTATATACCAGAACTCATGGGGCAGAATGAAAGCAATCTTAAAAGGTAAGTTTATAGCCATGAATGCCGACATTAAAAAAAAACAAAAAAACAGTTACTCCAAATAATAACCTCATGATGCACTTCAGGATCCTAGAAAAATTAATAATCCAAATCCAAATCCAAAGCTAGTACATATAAAGAAATTATAAAGACCTGAGAAGACATCAATGAAATAGAGGCTAAAAAAGCAAAATGAATAAGTGAATTAAAGGGCCAATTCTTCAAAAGAATAAATTAAATAGACAAACTCAGCCCCACCTGAAGTATCACTCATTCTCTTGGCCCTTGCCCATTGCCACAACAGGAAGCCCTCTAGATTTTGTTTCTTGGACATTCTGCCAATCTGTGTATTTTGACTAGGGAATTGAGGCCATTCACATTGAGTTATTATAAAAAAGACATTAACTTTTTCTTTTGCCAATTCCTTTTCTTTCTACTTAACTACTCGAACTATCTGGTATATTTATTCTATTGGAAATTTTGGCGTTATTAGTTTCATTGTCTCTGTCTCAGATATGATTAGAATTTTTTTGGAGTGTTGGTTTGGTGGTCCTGAATTTATTTAGGTGCTCTTTTTCATTGAAATGTCATATCTCTCCATCAATTTTGAAAGAATTTTGCAGAATATAGCAGTCTGGGTGGGAAGTCTTTTCTTTTAGGAGTTGAAACATGTATTTTCAACTTCTCATGGCCTTTAAGTTTTGTGGTGAGAAGTCTGTTGTATTTCTTTTTTTTTTTTTTCTTGGTGGGGGTACCGGGTTTGAACTCAGGCCCTTGCACTTGCGAGGCTGGCCACTGAACCACTGAGCTAAATCCCCGGCCCTTCTGCTGTATTTCTAATAGATTTTCCTTTATTTCCCTAAGACCTTTCAATATTCCATTCTGGTACTGAATTTCTTAGATTTAGACTATGATGTGACATGGAAAGTTTTTTTTCTGAATAAAGCTATTTGGAGCATATAGAGCTTACATGTATGTTAAATTCTTTTCCTATATTAGGAGGTTTTGGCTATTATTTCTGTAAACAGGTTTTTTGTGTCATTTCTGCTGTCTTCTGATTTTTCACTAATTGCAGTTAACAATAGGTTAGTCTTATTTGCATCATCTAGCATATATTGGATACATTTTTCATATTTTCTTATTTTTAAGGTAACTGTAGCAGACATCCCTGCCCAGTACTAGCAGGCTATAAGTGGCACATGCTTCTTCCTTTCCATGATTCAGCTACATTGTTTTATATTAGGAGTCAGACTGAAGCCCTATGTGATTCAAATGGGAACGTCAAATGGCAGACTGAGTGAGTATAGCCCCTCCTCCAGTGGCTGCCACAGAGACCTAAGTCCTGGTCTGTGAAGTGGCAGAGCTCTGCTGAGTTACATGCAGCTGAGGTCAGCATGACTCCAGTTAAAATCCTTTCCCCTGAATTACAGCTTCTCGCTGACCCAATGGGTTGCTGGCAAATTGTACCCTGTCTCAATACCTGTTTGTTCTCTCAAAGCAAGATAAGCAGTGCTTCTTCCCTTACAGCCACTTGGCACCATCATGTCAGATGTCTGGCCCTATATCTCTAGATGTCTTCAAAGCATACCCTGCTCACTTTCTTCCCGTGCTTGTAATCAGTAAATACTGGATGTCCATGGGCGCCCTTTGTCTTTGCTGTCCAGAGCAGCATAGCTCAGGCCCAAGACCAAGTTCTCTCGAAGTCTTCTTTCTTTCTTTACTTTTATCAGCTTATGTTATGATATAATGCCTCACAGGAGACTGTAGACCCACCACAAGGGTCTACAGTAACATCCCCATTCCCATTCCCTATAATATCTCTCTATAATTGATCACCAACAGCACACCTGTCTTCTAGGTCTGACACTCTATCCTCACATTAATTGCTCTGCTGCCCATATTTTTAATATAATTTTAATCTCTTTAACTTCTATTTGGTAATTTTCATGTGCTCTAATTATTTTCTTTTTTTTTTGAGAGAGAGAGAGAGAGGCTGTTATTATGTAGTTGAGACTGACCTGGAACTCACTATGTAGCCCAGGCTGGTCTCGAACTCACAGTGATCCTCCTACCTCAGCCTCTCGAGTTTTGTTGGGATTACAGGCGTGCGCCACCACACCCAGCCAACTCTAATTCTTTTCTATGCTGGCAATTCATTCACTTTTTTTTTTTAACTAAACTAGCTTTTTATTAGTGTCTTCTCTAGAGTATCCCAACTTTTTTATTAACATCATTATCTGTTTAATTATATAATTTATCTTCTCCTCTAACAATAGAACAGTTTACACTCTGGGGATTTAGCTCAGTGGCACTGTGCCTGCCTTGCAAGCTCAAGGTCCTGAGTTTGATCCCTGGTACCAAAAAAAAAAAAAAAAAAAAAGTCTGAGAAAGTGTTGCCATCTTTAAAAAACAAAAAGAGGGACCATGGGAAAACAAGTGTGAGATTAAAAAAACTGATAATATGTATATAAAAATCAAACATTTATAACATAGTAATAGCACATAATTAACCATCTAAATATTTCATGAAGCTTAATGGCTATACTAGTGAAGATAGAGGGGGTAGAAAAAAGAGCATAATAAAGTAAAAATTTTTAAATTGAGCAATGGAAGATGAAGAAGTAAGAAAATGAAATAAAAGATCCTATGGCTGAGGGAGGAGGATCACTATGAGTTTAAGACCAGATTAGGCTACATAGTGAATTCAAAGCCAGCCAGAATTAGACTGAGAATCTGTCTCCAAAAAAAGTAACCAAAAAAAAAAGGAGAAAAAAACAAAAAGCAGTGCAAGCTAAAAGAAAAAAAAAAAGGACAAGGGAAAAAAATAAAGGAGAGAGAAACAAAAATCAGAAAAAGAAAAAAATCTTCAAACACCAAAAAACAAATATAGGCGGAAATTTTGGTCCTAAAAATCCCTATGTATTTCTAAGTGAGTAGTTTCCCTGTAGAACCTGTAGTCTTGAAATCCAACATAGCCCTTTCCAGTCAGCTTTCTAGTGTGTAATTTGTGAAGTGACCCCCACCCCAGCTGCAGGAGTCCTTCTGCCCATAATCCCCAGACCATGGCAACAGTCCAGGTTGAGGCATGTCCCTGCTTACACTGGTAAATGGGAAAGCACACAGACCACTGGTCTCCACTGGATGTAGGCAGTGGGTGAATGCTCAAACAGACCACTGGAAATCAATGCCAACAACCTTCAGATCCAGCTGCCTTTGAAAGCCATATCTGCTTGGCCTCATCGCTCATCATACAATGTGGGGCCTTGTGTCCTTTTTTTATTATATGTGCTGCTGAAGCGAGCACACTTGTGTCCTTTTTGACCTGAGCTTGAATTTCTTGAGGGATCTATGTCTAGCCCTTACCTTCTCCACATCTGTCTCCCATGGCTGCCTCTTACCCATCACTGTTGTAGGGCAACACTGGAAGTCCTAGAGTAAATCTGTAGTGTAGTTCTGTGGCTCAGTCCCACACAATCAACCTCTTCCCAAAATTGGCCTGATTAAACTCTCTGGCAGTATAGTAGGTGCTGCACTGGAGTTCTTTTCCAGCTCCATCCCACTGTGAACCAGTCACTCTCAGAGTATAGCCCCATGTTGTTTTTGCAGCTTACAACAGCTGTTAGCTTTGGGGGGCTAGGATGACTGGCCCATCTGTTATTTCTCCCCGAAGCTGCAAATTCATCAGGGCTTACCTTCTCTCCTGGGGTGTTGGTCTTGTTCACAATCAAGTTGGTTTGTTGTTTGAGGCCTCTGCAGTCCTATGCTGAAGGGAACCAAAATGCAGAGCCAACAGGAGTTACCATTTTGACATAGTCAAGGTTCAGAAACCAAAGCATGACTGCTCTCCCCTTGTATAGTATGGTATGGCTCTTGATTCCTTTTTTTTAACCGCCATTATCCAAACTAAAATCAAGGCCTATAATTTGGATTATCTTTTTTTTTTTTTTTTTTTCCTCATTGAGTTTATTGATACATTTTAGGTATACAGTACAGTGACATTCATTATTGGGATCTTGTACCTTTACATGACAGGTCCTGGTTCTCATTTTTTCCCCTTGTCCCTGCCCTCCCTTCACCCCCTTCTCCCCTCCCCATTTACAAACATTTTATTTCCATTTTTTCATTTTCTCAGATTTTTTTCCTTTCCCTTATTACCTTTTCCCCTTCCCTTCTCACTTTCCCTACACCTTTAGCCCTTTTCTTCCTATTTCACATTGTCAATTATCACATTAGGATCTTAATGTACTATTATAGTTTATTCACCCCAGAGAAACTATTCAGTATTTACACATGTGTGACTTATTTATTTCACTTAGGAGTATATCCTCAATATGTATCCATTTTCCTATGAATGAATCTAATTTCTCATTTTTTATGACTGAGTAGTATTCCATTTTATAGAAAAACCACATCTTCTTTATCCAGTCTCCAACTGATGGGCAAATGGGCTGTTTCCAAGTTTTAGTTATTACAAACTGTGCTGCTATAAACATAGGTGCACATATATCATTGTGATATGATTCTAATTCTTTTGGAAAGATACCCACCAGAGGGATGGCTGAGTCAAATGGAACCTCTAGTCCCAGTTCTTTGAGGTATCTCCATATTGATTTCCATAGTGGTTGCACTAGACTGCACTCCCACCAACAGTGGAGAAAAAGCAGCAAGTAAATATATGAAAAAATGTTCCACCTCACTGGTCATTTGAGAGATGCAGATGAAAACAACACTGAGATTCCACCTCACCCCACAAAGAATGGCTGCTATCAAGAAATCACACAATAACAAATGTTGGCAGAGTTGTGGGGAGAAAGGAACCCTTCTCCATTGTTGGTGGGAGTGCAGACTGCTGCAACCACTATGGAAATCAATATGGAGACACCTCAAACAGCTGGGTTATCTATAGAAGGTTTATTAACACATTTCCCAAATCTGTTATCTTCTTTCCAATCTCACTAAGTCAACATCTCTCAGCTCCTATGTCCATACTTCCTTCCCTACAATTCATTGTCCACACAACAGCCAGAGTGATATTTCTATTCAGGTTCAGTTATTTCCCTGCTTAAAATTACTAAAGGGCCCACTATCCTTTATGGGTGATCCACCTTATGGGTGGTCCTATAGCACTTGGAATAGAACCCCTACAATTTACCCTGACATAGAAGCTACATGTAAACCAACAGTACTCCACTGTATACAGTTAGGGTTCCACTAGGGTAGGGAGGGTGTGAGAGGAAAACTTTTATAAGATGTTTACAGGAGCAAGACAAATAAATTATATTTGATCATTTAAAGTAGAGGATTTCTAGTTAGAAGTTAGTTGTAAGTTTCTCATGGCTAAAGTCTCTTGTCAGAATGACTGTCTACTGGAATAAACTTAAGAATTTTAATGTTGACAAATAAATAAATATTACTACAAGACAATCACAGTAAAATCATTTGGATTAATATTAAGATACAGTGATACTTCACCTCACAAACTTAATTTGTTCCACAATTCTGGAAAAGATGGTCGTGTTCATGAAGGAAAGATGACTATGGTTTGTTAGTCACCTGATACAGAGTTCTCAAACAAAAAACTCTGCCAAATGCTTCTGTTGGCAAATCAAATTGTTCACCAATAAAATCCTTTGTGAACTGAGATACCACTGTATTTTTAAAATTTTTTTATTGAGCTGAAGATGTAGGTCAGTGTTAGAACACATACTCAGCATGCATGAGAATCCATATTCCATCCTAAGTAACACACACACACACACACACTCCCACACACAATTTAATGTCCCTAAGTTTATCTCTTAACACCAGCCAGAATTACATCTTCCACAAACTTAGCCATTGCTGGCCTTTTCTTGTAACCCAGGTATGGATGTAAGGACATCATGAGAACAGCAGCTTCACAATATCATCATAACTCTTCATCTGATATTTTATATTCACTCTTTCCCTAGTATAAATTAATAAGTCTAGAATTTTTTATTTTATTTTATTCTATTTTTTTTTGTACCGGGGATTGAACTCGGGTCCTTGCACTTGCAAGGCAGGCCACCGAACCGCTGAGCTAAATCCCCTGCCCCTAGAATTTATTTTCTTTGCTTAAAGACTTACCATTAGAGCCATGAAAACTCATAAAGGGGGTTAAGAAATATTGCTAGATGAGTAAAACAGTATATTTAAATACAATAGGGTGGCATCACAGAGTTAAAGATGCACTGAAATCAGAATTGGGTTTGAGCTCCTAACTCTGACACACCCTAACTTTGCCAGTGACTTCACTTTTCTAGAAGGCAGTTTCCTTAACTGTGAAATAGAAATGACAAAACTGCCTAGTAGTGGGTATTGTATGTGATTGGGTTCCCAGCTACTCAGGAGGCTGGAGCAAAAGAACTGCAAGTTCAAGATCAGCCTTGACAACTTAGTAACAGCCTTTCTCAAAAAAGAAAAAGTCTCATTCTTAGTTTTAAGAATTAATGAGATAATGTATATTAAGCACTTACCCTGTTGAGTAAACAATTAGTGTTAACGTTGTTTTTATTTTTTTCAGAGAAGCTCTATAAAAGTTTTAATTCCTATGCCTCTAGTGAGTAGACTAGCAGTAACTTGACAAGCTGTCTAGTTGTCATAATACAATAGAGAAGGACAGGAAACAGAGTACTCTATTCCCTAGATATCACAGGCAAATTCAGAGAAACACAATATTATTACTGGAGTTGAAACCTGACTGAGTTACCGACGTTACCATAGTGGTGCTTAAGGAAAATGTCCTCCCTCCGAAGCCAGATTCCATCTTGTTGCAGAAGCAACCCACCCACATCCACTCTGTAATACCCAGACCCTTCCAGTTTCAGCCTAGGTAGAGTATGAAGCATAAGGAGGAGGCCAATCGCTTAATTGCCTGGTCCAAATCTCTGTGGGAGATCATATTTTCCAAAAACGTCTGCAACAACTTTCATTTCATGTATGCTTCCTAACAGGGTTACTTCATACTCATTGAGAGGGAAGGCTGAATTTTCTTGCTGAGGTGGGATAATAAAAGGTAGTGCAGCTTCCTTTGGTTCTGGAATTCTTGCTCTTAGCACAGAGTATGCCAAAAAGAACCCCAAGCAAGCTGTAGAGAGGCCCATGTGGAGAGGAAAATGCACTGCAGTTTCTCATTCCAACTGCACTCCAGCTGAGTGCCAGTACTTCCTTGCCAGCTATACAGTGAGCCCGCTGGAAAAGCAGATCCTGCAGCCCTGAGTCTAGCCACCTGGCTCACATCAGGGAACAGAGGCAGGGCTGCCAAAAACAAGATTCCTGAGCAAAATTTACAACATTTCTCTCTCTAAATGGATATCATTTCTAACAAAGGAGAAAATTAATGTGCATGAAGCCCACTGTGCCGATGTCTAAGCTAATGTGCTAATTTTTTCATTTTCCTCTTTCTTTCTTTTTCATTTTTTGTTTATTTATTTACAGTTTCTTGCTTTGTTATTCAAACTCAATTTGAATTTTGGAGCTCAAGCCATTCTCTGACTCAGCCTCCCAAGTAGCTAGCACTACTGGTGAGCCCACCATGCTAGAAATATTTTCACAAGTGAAATTTTTATTGGCTTCTTCAGACTCCCTTTTTTTATTAGTACATGATTGTGATACATCATGAATATATTAATCATGAAGAGTTGGTACATCTACTTTCTTAGTTAGTTTTGTATCACTGGGACACGATACCTGACACTTGGAATTTAAAGGAGAAGACATTTGTTTTTATCTCACAGTTTCAGAAATTCTAGTCTGTGTTCAAAGGCTTAAACACAGAAACTACACAGTGCAAGGGTCTGGGTCAAGGAAAGCTGCTCACATCATGGCAGCCAGGAAACAGAAAGAAAGGAGGAGCTGAAAAGGAAGATACACCCTTCCAGATCATGCCTCCAGTCTTCTAATCAGAGTGTATCTGCTAACAGCAAGTCACCTATATAGCCCATATAATTCAGTCACCTATCAAAAGCTCCAACTATGAGCAATTGAGGGCTCTGGAGGACATTCTTGGATCTAATCCATAGCATTCTTTTTTTTGTTTTTTGGTTTTTTTTTTAGACAAGGTCTTGCTATGTAGTTCAGGCTGGTCTTGACCTCACTATGTAGCCTAGGCTGGCCTTGAACTCAAGATGATCCTCCTGCTTCAACCTCCCAAGTGTTGGAATTAAAGGGAGGAATCACCACACCCAGAAAAACCTTCACATTCTGCCCCTGGCCCCCAAAAGACTCATGCACAACTCTTTATGAAAAATACATTTATTGCCAGGTATGGTGGTGCAGGAGTTTGAGGCCAGCCTTAGCTATGTAATGAGACCTTGTCTCAAAAAAATAATTTAGTCCATTTCTAAGAGTTGTCAAAGTCCTAACAGTTTTAGCACTTTTGGAAAGCCCAAGTCCAAAGTCTCCTTTGAGACTCAAAGGAAGCTCTTAGCTGTGAGCTTCCACAAAAAACAAAAGAGTTTCTCACACAAGCAATGCATCTGAAGTCACTCAGTTGCATCATTTGCTCTTTCTTATCACTGGAGAGATAATTAAAAGTCTCCAACAGTACCCAGCCATAGCCTAAGTTTGGCTGCCCTGAAATTTTGTCCACCACAATAATGAGTCCACCATCCTTAATCATGGTCTTCTGCAAAGTCTCAGAATGTCAGTAAATGATGATAAATATCCTGCTAGAGCATAACAGACATGATTTCAAGTCCAACAGCCAATGGAGTCCTTATTTCTAACTGAAATCCCCTGAACCTGATCTTTATATTTGCTTTTTTTTGAGACAGGGTCTCACTATGCAGTTCAGGCTGGCCTTGAGCTCACTTTGTAGTGAGGCTGTTCTTGAACTCATGACAATCCTCCTGTCTCAGCCTCCCAGGTGCTGGGATTACAGTCATGCACCACAATGTCTGCCTTTATATCTGCAATTTAATCAGCATTATGGTTTTCTGAGTTCTGACCTCCCATGAAGCTTGCCTTACTGCATTCTAGGGCTTCTCTTAGCTAGCATCCCCAAATCTTTCTAAACTCTTACTGTGAAACAGTTCCAAAGGCTTCTAAACCACATGGTCAGGTAAGTCACAGAAATGGCACTACTCCTGGTACCCAAATGTGTCTCTCTCATTCACTTTGTCATTGCTGGTGTTCCTGGGTAGGTTTCCAGGTTCTTTTTATCTCGAACAAAGCAACAGCGGAAAAGTTTATTTGAAAAAATAAAAGTGAAGAGTGAGGGAGAAACTGGCTCTACAGGCAAGGTTGGGTTGAGTAAGAAAGGAAAAAGCAATAGAAAAATATACCCTGGAGGATGTAGGGTGAGCTATCACAAGGAAAGCCACAATAGCCAGCTCTTCATAGGGTCTGCGTTCTCTTATGCTGACCAAATCTCAAGGAAACCTCGAGAACTTCTACATATGGGTCCTGAGTGGCAGTGCTGGGATTCCACGCCTCAGGCTGACATCGGGTCTAGGCATCCTATTAAAAACCTGCTGGAAAGCCCGGCCTGGTGGCGCACGCCTGTAATCCCAGCACTCGGGAGGCTAAGGCAGGAGGATTGCCATGAGTTTGAGACCAGCCTGGGCTACATACTAAGCTCCAGGTCAGTCTCAACTACATAGTAAGACCCCTGTCTCAAAAACCCAAAACAACCTGCTGGAGTTCCCACAAGAAGCCCACATGCAGAGCTTTGGGAGCCGTCCTACATATGTGTTCCAGGGTCTTGTAATTAACCAACCATGCCTACTTCCCCAGCCAGCTCTGTGACGCCCTAATCTCTTATCTCACTGGGACACAATGCTTAATACCCATAATTTAAAGGAGGAGGGCTTTATTTTGGCTCACAGTTTCAGAAATTTAAATCCATGTTTTAAATACAGAAACTACATGGTGAAAGGGCCTCGGTGGAGGAAAGCTGCTCATGTTATGTCATGTGATGGTGGCCAGGTAAAAGAGAGAAGGGAGGAACCAGGAAGTGAAATGTACCATTCCAGGTCATGTCCTGGTGACACACCTCTTCTTACCAGACCCTATCTCCTTAGAACAAGTCAGTTATACCACTCTCATCATTCAGTCGCCTTTCAAAAGCCCCGTCTATGAGTGCATGAGGCCTTTGGGAGACATTCTTGATCTAAATCACAACACATACATAGCACATCTTAATCCCTTTTACTTCACCTTCTCCTCTCCTCCCTCTTGTCTCTCTCCACTTTGA
Source organism: Fukomys damarensis (assembly GCF_012274545.1). Taxonomy (NCBI): domain Eukaryota; kingdom Metazoa; phylum Chordata; class Mammalia; order Rodentia; family Bathyergidae; genus Fukomys; species Fukomys damarensis. Next base: position 65,649,222 of record NW_022900917.1, read on the forward strand.
GATTATCTCTTTTTTTGAGGTTTTTGATTTTTTTTTTTGAGACAGGGTCTCACTATGTAGTTGAAACTGACCTGGAACTCACTATGTAGCCCAGGCTGGTCTCGAACTCACAGTGATACTCCTGCCTCAGCCTCCCCAGTTCTGGGATCACAGGTGTGCACCACCATGCCTGGCCCTATTGGTACTTTTTAAGTATACAGTGCAGTTTCATTTATCATTGGGATCTTGTACCTTTACATGACAGCTCTTGGTTCTCATTTTTTCCCCATACCCCATGAGAATATCTTAATTATTCAATTTAGACAATGTTATCCTCTTTTCCTTAACCTCTGATTATTGTTTTTTAAACAAAGATTTGAAGGTGGTTTGCTCCATAGGAACTATTGTCCTGTGTGGGATTATGTATGCACATATACATGTACATATGTATATATCTTGTAGTATTAAACTTAGGAGTTTGCACATGCTAGGCAAGTGCTCTACCACTGATCTACATCCTGGCCCCTCAGCTGGGATGACTAGAAGACATAGAAGTGAAAAAATAATGGAGCAATCATTACTGTGCCATCTATTAAACATCAGATACTAAGCCATGTGCTTTACATGTTAACTCTTTTCATCCTTTCATGACTTTGACCAGTCAGTACTATTTATCCCCACTTTAGGAATAAGAAACTGGGATGGGCACTGTGGTAAACACCTGCAATTCCAGTTACTCAGGAGGCTGATGTAGGATGACTGCAAGTTTGAGGTCAGCCTGGCAACTTATCAAGAATCTGTCTCAAAATGAAAAATAAAAATAAAAGAGGCTAGTAATATATCTTAATGGTTGAATACCACTGGGTTCAATCCCCAGTACTTCACAAAAGTTTTTTTTTTTAATAAAGAAACTTCAGATCAGAGGTTTGAATCAAAACACACAAATTGTAGTGTGAATCCAAAATTTATGTTGGTGACACAATTTCTAGCTTTGTTGCCCTGATGCCAGAACCCAGTAAGTATCACTGTACCTGAATCTTGTCTCAATTTTAATGTATCAGATTGTGTTCAACTATGAGCAACAGAAAGCCCAACCAAGGGCATTTTCACTCATAAGGATATTTATTATTAACAAAAGGACTGGAAGAGTCCAGAATTTGCATGGTGGCTCTAATCAAGGGTAGCTACACAATTTGTGTGGGTCCAGGAAAAGATGATAATGCAGGGCTTCTTGCTAAAAATTATTAATAGCAGAGGCAGGGGGTGGGGTGTGTGGCTCAGTGACAGAGCAGGTACTTAGCATGACGAAGCCCTGGGTTCAACCCCAACATCAAACATTTTTTTTCTTAACTTCAAGATAGTGACACAGAGCACTGACCCAAACCAACCATGGAAGTGCTAAAGCCGTGAGACTTGGGCCACACTGCTGAACTTGGTTCTAGTGATATCAGAACTCTGGATCGACACATGCAATTTTCTCATCCTTTCTCATCTGGGTAAAAGATGGATGCTGCAGTGCCATACAGAACAGTGTGCAAGAAGTCCTATGAAATGTGTCCTTACATGTGGTTGGCCAGAGGTGAATTTTGGGGCCACTTCCTATTCCAGGCAGTGGGGGAAATTTAATGGCCCCAAGGCAAAGTGGAGCTGAATTGCCTCAATGGCTTAGATCCACCAAGACTTAGCCCAAAAGAGAGCATATTGTTGTCCCCAACCAATCAGAAGAAAGATAAAGGTGGGGTAGTGGGTGCTGAGAATGTCAACACCATAACTTCTGAAAATATTTTTTCAGGTAGCTGGCACACACTAACTTTTCCTATATCCAAAGGTCTAGCCAAGTGGATTATGCTCTGAACACATTCCTAATTTTCTGCCTTTGCAACTTTACTTATGCTTTTTCCTCTACTTAGAATTTATCACACATATAATTTCACATGTATACAAATCTTACACATACTTTGGCATAAAGAAAATGTTATTTCTGTCATGAAGAATTGCCTAGAGAGAACAATTGTGTCCACTTCTAAACCATTAGGAACATTTTTTCTGTTTTTGTTTTCTGTGATACTGGAGATTGAACCCAGAGCCTTGTGCATGCTAGGCAAGTGTGCTCCACCACTGAGCTATACCCTAGCCCCATGTTTAACTTTAATTAATGTATATATTTATCTTATCACCCTAGCAGTGATTATTGTTTTGTCTGCCTAGCACTTGCTAAGGTATCTTGCTAATTAAACCATAATAATGGGTGTCCCACCCTAACCAGTCAAGCAGAGTCTTTCTCTATAATTATTCAAGTTAGATGTAGGAATAATAATCCTGTTTCTTCGCTGCACAGAATCAAAAAGTTGCAAACCTGGAACGCTTCAGTCACATCCCTCATGAATTCCCCAGCCAATGTCACACTTAAAGGAAAATACATAAATAAGACCTAAAAAAAATCTATTGACTCTTAAAATTTAATTTAGTTTTTTTTTCTTTTTTTTTTTTGGTACCAGGGATCGAACTTGGGCCCTTGCACTTGTGAGGAAGGTGCTGGAACAACTGAGCTAAATCCCCAGCCCCCTAATTTAGAATTTTAATAAAGATGCAAAGATAGTGTTTTTGTAATCTACAGCCAGGAAGGGATTTTTAAATTTATACTTTAATATGAGCAATTAAAGAAAAATATCTATAACTATTATTCCATAAGATTTAAAGGTTTCTGTTCAAGAAATAGCACTATGGATAAAGTTAATAGGTATCTAAAAGAGGGCTGGGGATTTAGCTCAGTGGTTCCACTGCCTGCCTTGCAAGCACAAGGACCTGAGTTCAATCCCAGTACCAAAAAAAAAAACAAAATAGGTATCTAAAAGAGGGCTGGGGATTTAGCTCAGTGGTTCCACTGCCTGCCTTGCAAGCACAAGGACCTGAGTTCAATCCCAGTACCAAAAAAAAAAACAAAATAGGTATCTAAAAGACTAACAAAAGATATTTATAAAGTCAAAATGTGATAAGAAATTAACATATTGATCGGCAAAAACTACCTGCAAATCAATAAGAGAAAGATAATAACCACACAGAGGTAGATGAATAATATAAAACAATTGATTTGATGAGTAGAAAGCTAAAAACTAAACAGACTCAGGAAAAGATTCTTAAAATCATCAGTAATCAAAAAATGCAATTTAGCATCTGGGTGTAGTGATGAATGTCTGTAATCCTAGCTACTCAGGAGGACAAGGCCTGAAGATTTGGTTCTAGGTCGAGAGCCTGTCTCAAAGTTTAAAGCGGGGTGCAAGGAGTAGGCTACAGATATAGTTCAGTGCTAGAGCACTTGCCTAGCATGAATAAGGCCCTGGGTTCAGTCTCCAGTACCACACACCAAAGGGAGAAAGGAAGGAAGATGGGTGACTTGAAACAGAAATAAGATAACACTTTACACTCAACAGATGTCAAATTTTTGAAAGCTGAATGATGTCAATTATTGCCAAGGATACAAAGAAAAATGGGAATTCAAATGCATTAAGCTGCTACAGGGAACAAGCCTTCACTACACAGACGAGTAAAATACACATCTCTAACCAACAACTCCACTGCTGTAAGTCACAGAGGGCTTTCACACAATTTGTTATTGGAACATTTATGATGACGTTCACTATTTATAAGGGCCGGGGATTTAGCTCAGTGGTTCCACCATCTGCCTTGCAAGCGTAAGGACCTGAGTTTGATCCCCAGTACCAAAAACAAAGCAAAACACTATTTATGATGATGGGAAGTGAAAAGTAAACTAGTGTCCATAGATGAAAATGGTGGAGGTACACCAAAGAGGACTCTGTAGCACATGGACCTAATGTACTGGATATAATATTTGTTAATTTCCTTGAGCCATCATAACAAATTACCACGATCAGGGCGGCTTAATAGTACAGAAATTTACTTTCTCTTGGTTAGAAAGGCTTAAAAGAGGAAAGGGTTAACTTAGGTGCTGATGTGGGAAAATTCAGGCTATAATCAGCTGGCTTCAAAGCAGGAACCTCATGACAGAAGTGTACGGTCGAGCAAAGCAAAGCTGCTTCATTTCATGGCGGACTAGGATCTGAGCAAGGGAACAGTGCCAGGGAGGAGGTGGCAGGGAACCATATATAGTACTCAAGGCCACACCTCTATGACCCAAGCACACCCAGGAGAGCGCTCTACTAATTTGCTATGTGTTCCTTCACCCAATGAAGTTGACACATCAGGATTATATTAACTGTCACAGTGTCCCCACTCTATGTTTTCCTTTCTCCTCAAGCATTCTGTAGTGTGGATGTTTGAAGGTTTCTTCTTTATGAGCTTTTCTTAACTAGCTGTACCAGAAAACCCCAATGAGAATTACCAGGCCAATGTGGGTCACACAACCCCTGCTGAGTGCCTCCTTTCCCATCCTCACTGAAATTCCATCAATGCTCCTTGAGTATCTTCTCTAGACATGGCATTGGCCAGATGCTGCAGCTTGGAGTTACACTCCGGATAGACTCAGTGACCATGGCACCAATCAGAGTGTAGGACACATGGAACCTCTCTTGGCCTTTGGAGAAAAAACACAGGTTTCTTCTAGCCTGGCAGCCTATGATGGATGAATCTGTAGGTGCTCAAGATTAGGCAGGTGGGAAGGATCAGACATAGTTCACATTTCGGTGTGGGGCACATTTCATTTGCCAGGCAAAATGAAAAAGCAGCTACTATCCTTTTGAAAGCAGCATATTTACTTACAAGGAAAATGGAATGGTGAAATAAATAGAATGTGGGGTTGTACTTACCAGGAATAAAATCAGGACAGGCCATCCGAGAAAGGAATGTGTTAAGAGGGAGCCTTGTGAAGGCCTGGGAAAAGAGCGTTTTAGTCAGATAAGTGTGTATGCACAGACAGGGGTGAGAGTGGACACGCTTATCTTGTTCTTGATTTTATAGAAATAATTTCAGTTTTTCCCCACTTAGTGTGATATTGGCAGTGGGTTTATCAGAAATGGCTTCAATCATTTTAAGGTAAAGTCGTTCTTTACCAATTTTTGCAAGGTTGTTATTGTGAATGGGGGTTGGATTTTCTCAAAGGTTTTTCTGCATCTATTGAAATATTCATATAATTCTTATCCTTACTTCTTTTTGTTTGTTTGGTTGGTTGGTTGGGGTTTTTTTTTGTGGGGGGGGGTTGAGACAGGGTCTCACTATGTAGTTGAGACTGACCTGGAACTCACTATGTAGCCCAGGCTGGTCTTGAACTCACAGCGATCCTCCTGCCTCAGCCTCCTGAGTGCTGGGATTACAGGTGTGAGCCACCACACCCGGCCTGTCTTATCCTTACTTCTATTATGTAGTATATTACTTTTACTGATTGATGTTTTGCTTTGTGTTTTTTTGTTGTTCTGTTGTTGTATTTGATACCTGGAATCAAACTCAGGACCTTGCATTTGCCAGGCAGGCACAGTTCCACTGAGCTAAATCATATATCCCTAGGATGAAATCAATTTGCTCAAGATGTGTGATCTTTTTAATGATTGGCTGTATTTTTTTTTGTAACTATCTTGCTGCAAATTTTTGCATCTATGTTCACTAAGCATATTGGTATATTTTTCTTTTTTTGTTAGGTCCTCATCTCACTTTGCTATCAGGGTAATGCTAGATATAAGGAATGGTTTTGGCAGTATTACCTCTTTTTTACTTCATGGAAGAGTTTGAGAAGCACTGAAGCACTGCAGTTCTTGTAAAGTTCAGTGGTAAGTCCAGCAGATCTGGAGCTTTTCTTGGTTTCTTCTTTTTTTTTTTTGAGACAGGGTCTCACTATGTAGTTGAAACTGACCTGGAACTCACTATGTAGCCCAGGCTGGTCTCGAACTCACAGCAATCCTCCTGCCTCAGCCTCCCAAGTGCTGGGATTACAGGTGTGCACCACCATGCCCAGCTCTTAGTTTCTTCTTGTGTTCTCACTTTCTTTGCCTGCTATTGGACTGTTTAAGGACTTTGTATTTTCAGTTTTGATAATTCATAAATTTGATAATTTGATAATGTGTTTAGGAATATATCCATTTCTTCTACATTCTCTAATTTGTTGGAATATAGGTTTTCAAAAGTAGTAATTTATAATCCTTTGAGTTTGGGCAGTTTCCATTGTGACTTTGACTTTTTCACTTCTGATTACATCGATATGAGTATTTTTGTTCCTTATTTTGGTAAATTTTCCCAAGGGTTTATCTATTTTCTTCATTCTTTGGAAGAATCGACCCTACTGATGCTTTGTATTGTTTTGTCAGGCTTAATTTTATTAATTTCAATTATATTATTTCCCTTCTTTACCACTTTTGGGTTTTGGATTGTTCTTGTTTTTCTTGGATATTGAGGAGCATAATTAGGTTATTTACTTGGCATTGTTCTGTTTTTCTTATGTGGTCATTCACAGCTATGAACTCCCCCTTTGAGATTGCCTTCACTGTTTCCCTTACATGCTTTTATGTTGTACGGGCCTTATTATTATTATTTTATTTATTTATTTATATGGTACTGGGGATTGAACTCAGGTCCCTGTGCTTGAGAGTCAGACGGTGGAACCACTCAGCTAAATCCCTGGCCCTAGGCCTTATTATTTGATTCTAAGAATTGTTTAATTTCTTCCTTGATTGCTTCTGCAACACACTGATTGTTCAAAAGTGAGTTATTTAATTTCCATGTGTTTGCATAACTTTTGTGGTTTCTCTTGCTATTGATTTCTAGTTTCATTGTGCTAGGATCTGATTATATGCATATGATTATTTTGATTCTTTTGTATTTATTTAAACATACCTTCTAGCCTATTATGTGATCTATTTTTGGAGCCTATTATGTGATCTATACAGAGGAAATATGTATTCTATTGTGGTTGGGTGGAACATTCTGTAGATATTATTAAGTCAATTTATTGAAAGGTTTGGTTCAATTCAGATATTTCTTTGCTCATTTTTTTGTCTAATTGTTCTGCCTATCTGTGGTAGTGACTAATAGTCCCCTACTATGACTGTAGTGATCTTTTATGTTTAGTAGTATTTGTTTTAGGTAGGGGTGTCCTGATATTTGGTGAATATATATTTGTAATCTTTATCTGTTCCTGTTGAGTTGTTCTCTTACCCATTAAACTGATATTTTTTGCCTCTTCTGAGCAGTTTTGCTTGAAGTCCTCTTTGTATGAAAATAGAATAGCTACTCCTGCTTGCTTTTGTGTTTCTGCTGCATGGAATATTGTTTTTTTATCCTTTAATTTTTAGTCTGTTAGCTTCTTTATGGATTAGGTGTGTCTTTTGTATGCAACACATAGTCAAGTTCTGTTTTATTCAATCTGCTAGTCTGTCTTTTGAGAGAGTTACTACGGAAAGGTACTGAGTGATTCCTGTCATTATGCCATTTTCCTGTCACTGGTTCCTTTATTTTTCTACTTTGCTTACCTGCCTACCTTGCTTGATATATTCATTCCCTTAATATCTTTTGTGATGCTGCCCTCATTGTCTCTGCTAAGGTATCTTTAAATATTTTTTATAGTAGTTTGGTAGTCGTAATTTTTTTTTCTCTTTTCTTTATGGTCATTTTTTTTTTTTTTTTTAGTACCAGGGATTGAATTCAGGACCTTGTGCTTGCAAAGCAGGCAGCGGAAACGCTGAGCTAAATCCACACCCAAGGTCACATATTTCTTAAAGTGCTCTTTGCCATGGAAAAATCCTTATTTCTATATTAATTTTGAAAGATAATTTTGCGGAATATATTAATCTGGGTTGAAAATTGTTTTATTTTGGTGCTTGAAAATCCTTGCTCCAAGCTCTCCTGGTCTTTAAGGTTTGTGTTGAGAAATCTGATGTAATCTTAATGGTTCACCTGGGAGTTTTATGTTTTCTCTTATAGCTTTTAAAATTCTACCTTTGTATTGGACTTCTATGATTTTAACAATGATGTGTCATGGAGAGGTTCTTTTTGATCATAGCTATTTGGTTTCTTATGCCTTGTTTACCTATATGTTGAATTATTTTCCTATACTTCAAACATTTTCTGCTATGATTTATGTAAGTAGCCTTTTAAAGCTTTTGTGCTGTCTTCTAATTTTTCTTAGGTCAGTTCTTTTTTAGTCATCTGTCAGTTGTTGAGTCCATTTTTAACGATCTCTTGTAGTTTTTAAGGTATCTCTGACTAGATGGTCTCTGGTATCTGCTTTGTCTTCCAGTTTTGTCTCTTCACAGTGGTATTTTCTGTCACCCATAGTTTCAGTAGAATTTCCTATATCCTGGATTTCTGTGTGATACCTTTTCGTGGACTCTAATTCTTTACTTAACTGGCCATTCTCAACTTGTATCATCTTGGTTAGTTCATAAAGCTTTTTCTTTGTGGGTTTTTTTAACTTTGTTGGTATTTTATCAATTAAGTCCATTATCTGTTTAATTACATTATCTTTGTGCTCACTGAATACCTTATTGATCTGTTTTTGTTTTTTGGTTCCTTCTTTTATCCCCTCATACATTTCTACCATGTGTTTTATTTTTGTTTTTTAATCTCTTCTCATTAATCATCTTTGAGGGAACTGAGAGTTTTTGGAGGCAATTTGTTGTTTTGTTTTCTCTTATTTTTACTGTTTTGTGTGAGTGTGTGTATGCACATGTGTGTGTGTGTGTGTGTGTGTGTGCATACACATGTATGCTCACTGAGGGGTGAGGAGAAATTAGAGTGAAAAAACTCTGTTGCTAGTATGGAGATCTCTCTCTTTTTTTTTTGGTTTTTTGAGACAGGGTCTCACTATGTAGTTGAGACTGACCTGGAACTCACTATGTAACCCAGGCTGGTCTCGAACTCACAGGGATCCTTCTGCCTCAGCCTCCCGAGTGCTGGGATTACAGGCATGCGCCACCACGCCCGGCGAGATCTCTTTAGTTAGTGTCTGTGATGTGATCTTGGCTGTGGTTGTGGTACGCTCTTTACATCCCTTTTCAACCCACTCAGTTTAATAGGATCAGACCCAGCCAATATGTTGCAAGAAGAGAATCCCTACTGCTTTTATAAACACCAACAGATCCAATCATATGTCAGTCCTGTACACTAAAACTTGTTTTAACAATTTCACACTTTTTGCCATAACACATAAAGACTGTAACATACTACTACAGACAGCTAGTCTAGGATGTGGTGGATAGGAGAAGGAAAAAGGAAAAACAAAGGAAAGGGGGTTGTTCAGCAAGAATGAGTAGTAAGAACAAATGAAAGAAAAGGGCTCTATTGATACAACTTTATAAGTGAAATGCAGGAGTGTTGAAGGGGAGATTTGTGAGAATATCTGTGGAAGCAAGAGGAGAGGTCCAGAGGAAGAGCAGTGTAATTGGATACTGAGGGATACTGAAGCAACCTGCAAGAAAGTCAGAACTTGTAGTATACTGATGTACTTACAGCTGAGAACTACAATGGTCCCTACAACTTATGTGTTTGGATGGTGACTGGCTTATAGGAGCCCTAGAGTTGAGTTGTTAGGAGATGAGGTCTGGTCAGAAGAGGTGGGTCACTGGGAGCGTGTCCTGGGAGAATATTTCTCCCTTCTCAGCTATTCTTTTTGTTCTCTGCTTCCCAGCAATCATGATGTGAGCAGTTATCCTGCATATCCTTCGACTATGCTTTTCTGGCTTGCAAGTGGCCAACAATGAATGAAACACTTGAACCAAAATAAGTTGGGATTGGATCCTAGTGATGAGAAATTGACTGAGACAGATTTTGATACCAGGAGTGGGTTCTTGCTGTGACTATACCTGATTGTGTGTCTTAGAAGCCTTTGGAACTGGTTCATGGAGAAGTTTGGAAATAACTGATTATACTGAGTAAAGAAATCCTAGAATGCTGTAATTCAGGGTTGATGGAGGATTGTGGTCAGAGCTCAGAACATCAGAATACTGAGAGAAATACAGACAGTAATGACTAATCAGTTGAAAAAAAAGGACTGCACTGGCAGTTGGACTCAAGGCCATGCATAGTGTGCACTAATAGAAAACTTGTCTACATTTTGCCCATGTTCTGAGACTTTGCAGGAGATTGAGTTTAAGGGCAGGGGACTAATTAATCTGGTGGAGGAAATTTGAAGGTAGCCCAATATTCAGGCTGTAGCAAAGGTATTGCTAGCAGGTTGCAGCCAGATGTACAGTGAGAAACGTGATCAAAAAGCCCATTTGAAAAGATTCCAGTTTTACTTGAAAGGAAGCCTCTATGCTGGGCATGGTGGCCTGTAATCCCAGCACTGGGGAGGCTGAGGCAGGAGGATTGCTGTGAGTTCAAGACCAGCCTGGGCTACATAGTGAGTTCCAGGTCAGTCTCAACTACATAGTCAGACCCTGTCTCAAAAAAACAAAAAACAAACAAACAAACAAACAAAAAAGAAGAAGAAGACGAAAGGAAGCCTCTGCAAAGTTGGGCCAAAGACAGCATGGTTGCTGAGAATATTAACATTAAAAAGAATCTAATGGCCGGGGATTTAGCTCAGTGGTTCCACCACCTGCCTTGCAAGTGCAAGGACCCAAGTTCGATTCCTGGTACAAAAAAAAAAAAAAAAATCTAAGCACTTTAATCAGAACAATAGTATAGAGGTCTTGAGGCATTTTATGAATCCACAGATCCCACTCTTCAGTTGGTCAAGGGTTTAAAAGGGTAAACATAAACTACTTTGAAGGAATTTGCTTTGAGAAGAGAGCCCTATAGAGCTTAGTTCAAGAAAGGGCCACCTAAGAAATGGGTTCCTTATGATTTGTTTCACAGTGCTCAGAAATCCCAGCACTCAGAAGCCCTTCAGACATGATTCGAGGTGTCATAACTACCTCTTGATTTGGCAGCAGCCCTTGACAAGATCACATGGTCTTAGTTTTACCAGCATGCAGAGTATAAGAGATGTAGGGTCAGGGAGGCTTCCACTCAGATTTCAAAAGAAAGCCTGGAGGCCAAGCAGTGTGCCCCTAAGAGGGCAGTGCATGAAGCTGTGAAAGTGAAGTTGAAAGTACAGTAGAGACCCTAGGCAATTAGACATGCCAGGAATGTAGAATGTCTACTGGGAAAAGCTGTGTGCAATGAGTACAGTCAGCCCAAGTGAGAGGCCATGAGGGCTGCAACCAGCAATGCCATCAGGGCAAGGTTGCCCAAGACTTTTGGAACTCAAATCTTGTCACAACTAGCCCTGGGTGCTGGAGACAAAGTCATAGGATTTAATGTTTGCTCTACTTTGTTTCAGTCGTGCTTTGGTCCTATTCCTCTTTATCCCCCTATTTCTCACTTTTAAAATGGGAATGTTTACCCTGTGTTAGTGTATGTAGGCAGTGTTTAATTTTCTTTTTTCTTTTTCACAGGAGCTTTCAGATAAGAGTTTTCCTTGAGTCTCAGAGAAGTCTTTGAACTTGAACTTTTCAGAAATGCTGGAACTGTTAAAACATTGGTGAGGCAAAAGGACTTCCAGGATCTCAAGGCCAGGCTGGCTTCCATAGTGAGTTAAAGGCCAGCCTGACTACACAGTGAGATCCCAGGCTGGTCTCAAACTCAGTGATCCTCCTGCCTCAGCCTCCCCAGTGCTTGGATTACAGGGTGTGCCACCATGCCCAGAGACAATTGGTCCCTTTTTAATGCTAATATTTTCAACAACCACTCTCTCTTCTGCCCCAACTTTGCAAGGTCTTCCTTTCTGGAGAAACTAAAATCTTTTTACATCACCTTTTTGCTCTTGATTCTCACTATGAACCTGGCTAAATGCTATCAGCAGATCTCTGAATGCTGAGCAGCCTTGAAATTTCTTCTGTCCAATTAACAGCTCTGCTGGCCTTAATCTCAGGCTCCTGCCAACTCTCAGCACATGAGCAAAATGTAGACAAATTTTCTGTCACCGCATAACACACATGGCCTATAGCTCAATTGCCTCTCACTCTGCTATCCACCCCTCTGCCTCCAGTGCCCTCTGGTCCATCCTGGAGACCTGGTCAGTCAAATATCCAAAAGAAGTTTGCCAATTCCCAGATTTGGCCAGCCTAAAGCAGCTCATGTCATATGTCCTGATCAATATGCCAGGCTCAGACCTCACTCTACAAGTGCACAGCCTTTGACTCAGCTGGAGTTCTTGGAGCTAAGTGAAGCTGTACCTGAGGGTGAAGAGGCCTGGGGTGGGTGCCTGAGGGAATGGGAGGAGGGGTCATGATTTGGCCTTTCCCTGAGGAATCCTCCTGGCGCTAGTGTTTAGCCAAGAGGAAATGAAGAGATTAGGACCACAAATAGGAATTAACTACTGATGTTCTGCTGTGGGATTGAGGATTGGGGGTTCCTCTGGCAGAGAAAGGACCTTCTCTAGCTTTAGAAAGACTCAGAGAAAGGAAGTCAGGTACAGAATCTTTTCTCTTGCCAATCCAGCACAAGAACTGTCTATAGGAACAACATTCAACAAGTAAGACATATGTTCAGAGAAAAGGAAAAGGTGAGAGCCTCCACAGGCTTCTGTGCCACCAGAATACCTATGCAAGCAAAGAGCATGGAGTACATCCTTTCCTTTTACTCCTTTCCCAAATTCCAGGGCACCCTGGGCTCTCACCCACAATGAAGCCTGACAGAACTCGTCATGCTCACAAATGGATCCTTCCAAAAGCTAGGAAGCCACAGTTGTCAATACCACCTTTTCAATAGCTGCAAGGTGTGAGCTTGGGCAGACAGTGGGGCAGGACCACCAGTGTGGGAACACATGAGAGAACAAATACTGTAAAGAGACTACAGCCACCAGAAGACATTTGCACCAGGCCCCCTATTCATCCTGGCCCCGCTCTGTATATCTGGATCCCTCCTTACCTGCTGGTACTTGCACTCTTCACTGCTCAGATCACAGGAAGGCCTGACAGTGGTCAGTGGGAGGGTGAAGCCAGGCATCCTGGTTGGCAGTTGAGTAGGGCAGGGGAAAGCGGGGTACAGGAAGGCCAGGTCCTCACCCCCCCCACCTGCCCAGAGATTGATTTCCAGACAGGCAAAGACCATGAAGGGAAGCTCCTTACCTGCTAAGCAGGGACACCAGACTCTGCTCCAACTTCATAGTCCATGGAGACCTAAAGCATTTACCTGCTGGAGCCCCACTTGCACATGCTGGGCCCCTGTGAATGCATGTGGGAGGGGAATTATAGCCAAGTCACAGGTAGAGTCAGGGGATGGGTAACATTCACCAGGCAAGGGAGGGCCACGGAAGGGTGTGGCATGGCCAGAGGAGGGGGATGCTGGATCCTCCCCATGAATGTGATCCACAGTGTCTTGAAGCCCTCAAAGCCCAAAGCACCTCCAAGCAGGAGAGGGGAGACGGGGAAGAGAGATGGAGGGTTCAGGGGAGAAATTGGAGGAGAGGGAAGAGGGGAGGAAAAGGAGAGGAGGGATAGGAAAGAGGAAGGGGAAAAAGAGAGAGGGGAGGGTGACAGAGGAAGAAAGAGAAGAAGGGGAAGCAGAAGGAGAGGAATAAGAGGACGAGGAGGAGAAATAGGAGGCTCTGTCCTCTCCATGGATGTGACCCATGGTGTGTCAAAGTTAGTCATCTTCTGGGCTGGGGGGAGAAGGGGGCGGAAGAGGGGGAGGAGGTGGTTGTTCAGTCCTTCCAGTGGAGGCAACAGGATGTTGAGGTGCTTAGCATAACCATCAGAGAAAGTATTGCTTCCCCCTGCCGGCCACCAACCACAGCACAGAAAGCTCTCTCTCACTCATTGTTTGGCAGCGTTGCGCCCCCTCCTGGCAATTCTCGTGAATGTCTGAAATTCAGGGTTAATATTCTAAATTTGTTTGCTTCCGTGTTTGTTTTTGAGACAGGGTCTCGCTATGCAGTTCAGGGTGGCCTTAAACTCACTATGTAGCCCAGGCTGGTCTTGAACTCACGGCAATTCTCCCACCTCAGCCTCCCAAGTGCTGGGATTACAGGGATGCCCACACCTGGCTGTTTTGAACTAAACTGAAATAGAGCTTACCAACCTGTGCCTTGATCTAAATGGATAATACTATGATTTGAATGTTCTTGAGAATTCATGTTTGCAAACAGCCCCTCAAATCATATGTTAATGATATTTTTAAGTGGGGCCTTTGAGATGATTGGGTATTGAGGACTCTGCCATCATGAATGGATTAATCTATTCAAGGATGAATCAATGTTGCTTTGTTGTAAAACCAGGCTCTCTCCAGGCACACTTGGTCTCACCAAGCAAGTAATGCATAGCCCTGCCTCAGGACTTTGAAGAGTGTTCCAAACCACAAGTAGGCTCTTAACTTCCTAGCCTTCAGAACTTGAAAATTAATTTATTTTTCTTATGAATTATTTGGGAATAGTAACAGAAAATAGACCAACAGAGGTAGAGATAACAAGAGACAAAAAATTGATGTTCTATATGTTGGCAACATAATAATTGGAATTTGAAACTTCAAAATATTTTCACCATTCAAAATATGTATCAGTGCTTACTGGAAAAACAGATTGAATGCAAGATATACAAATATATAAGAATTTACAAGACTGGCTTACAATGGCCGCCCACAGAGTCAGGTGTGGAAGAGTGCAAAAGATCTAGTTGAAGGCCTGAAGCTCAGTGTTTTCCGTATGAGTCCGTATCTGGAGGCCAAAGGATCTGCAATAGAGGGCTGAAGGGTCTGTGACGGAAGCCAGGAAATGACATTCAAGGTGAAGGCAAAGATGAGCTCTTCTGAAGAAACAGAAGCAAGCCTTCCTTCTTTGTTTTCCCTTTACATTATTCTGGTGGCAATCCTCCCTAGGGTAAGCTTTCCACACCCAGAATTATGCTGAGTCATTTTAGTTGAGCATTTATCACCAAAATTGACACAGTCCGTTAACCATCACACAATAGAAGCCCAAAAATGGAAGTACTGGAGTATACATCTAACAATATATACCAATGTGTATTCAGAAAAATTAGAACCGTATATAACCAAATTTGAAGATATTCCTTATTTAGGAGCAATACAGTCACTGTTCTAACTTGATCTATAGATGCAACAGTATCCCAATAAAATTCCCAGCAAAGGTTCTGGGGATGTAGCTCAGTGGTGCCGTGCCTGCCTGGCAAGTGCAAGGTCCTGGGTTTGATCCCTGGTACTGAAAAAAAAAATTCCAGCAAAGATACCAAAAATATTTTTTCTAAGCCTAGACAGAGGAGATGGTATAAGATGATATGGAAAACAATTAAAGAACCCACATATCTGGTTCTAGCACTTATCATAAAACTACAGTAGTAAAGGGGGTGTGGTTTTTATTGAAGAAGAAATAGATGAATAGGCAAGCAGAACAGAATAGAGAGCCCAAAAATAGACCCATGTAGATACAATCAATTAATTACATCAAAGTGACAAAGTCAATGCCATAGAATAGGATAAGCCAGTTCCACAAATGGCCACAAAATAACTATAGGGAAAGTAAACTGTATGAAAACAACACAGAAAAAGCAAACCTAGGCACAAATTTCATGGCTTAGACAAAAATTCATTCAATCTAATCCATAAAGTTAAATTATCCAATGCAAAGTTATAAAAGCTACATTTTAAAAGCCCTCTGTCTCCATAAAAGGGGAGAGGGGTCAGATGGAGAAATGCACACAGGGGACTTCTGGGAAGATGGTGAAGTGGTGAACAGCACAGAGACAGACTCTAGATTTGGTGTCCAGTTGCTGGAATATAGCAACATGAGTAAGAGGAGAAGGGAAGTGGGTCACCGGACCCAGCAAGGCTTTGAATCAACAACTGAAGCCCACAGGAAGAGCAAAAAGAGACTTCAACAAAGAAAAAGGAGGTGGTGAGTGGCAGTTTCTCTCTGAGCCCTGACTCACTGCATGGGAAGGGTGGCTCAAACCTGCAGATACATGATGACCACTGGCAAATCCAGAGGCCTCCATGGAGAAATGCACCAATGGAACATAGCAGTGGATGCAGCAGACTGCAGCAGCTGGTGAATTATTCAGGTTCAGATTTCCCCCTGGAGAGGGTGACTGGCTGGTAGCAATCATGCAGAGAGCCCAAATGAGCTCAGAACTCTGAGTAGCTCTGGACTGGCTCCATCAGGGTGAGGCAGAACCAAGTTGAAGTCCGCAGAAGGTCAAAGAGCCAAGTTCAAGGCAGCAGGAGACACATGGAGTGTTGCTGTCTGAGCAAATAGGGTTCCACAGCCAGAAACCAGCCTGAGCTTCAGAAGTAAAGGTGTAGGCTTGCTGGGATTATCTGCTACCCCACTGTACATCTACAGCTGGCTCATTGGGATTAATCAGTGTGGATCTGGGCTCTGTGTGCCCAATTTGTCTACCAGTGATAGCAGAGACATGCCTTGAAGTGGACATTTTTTCCTTTTCCTAATTTTGTTTTCTTTCTTGTTTGTTCTCGTTTATATATGTGTGAATATTGTTTCTATGTGTGTATGTGTGTTCTGTTCCTATTTTTATTTCTTCCTTCTCTCTTTCACTCTTGTCTTCTTCATCAGTTCTCCAGTTTGCATAATCATCCTTTGTCCTTCAGCCTTGCTTCCAATCTGGAAACAGCCTAGGTGACCATCAGTAGATGAATATGATATATATACTGAATGGGGTATTACTAGGCCATAAAGTAGACTAAAATCTTGTCTTTTGAAGGAAAATGGACAGAACTGGAGGACACCATGTTAAGAGAAGGTGGGGGAAGGGAGTGGATAAGGCATCTTTTTCAAATTTGCCTAAAGGTGTCATAAGAGCCCTGATGTGCAGGGCCTGGTTATCTTCTCATTAGGGAAGTTCCCAGAGATACAATTAGTCAGGACCTTAGTTCTCAGGCACAGCAAGGCGTCGGAAATCCAGGTATGACTAAGTGTCTCAGACACCTGGAAAGGGGACACTGCAGTCCTCCATAGGGGTAGATGCAAGAAGGAGGAGCAGCTTGGAGAAGCCCCAAGAGGAATACTGACAAATCATCCTACCCCATGCATTGCCACTAGGTCCTCCCACAAGGCAGAGTCAGGTCTGGGGGAGGGGAATATGAGTAAATGGCACCTCCCAAAAAAAGGTTTGACTGTTGTTTTTGTCAGTACATAGCATTTGAGACTTTTTAAAAAGTGATACGCACCCAAGTTTAAAAATTACAGGAACACAAAAGGTTAAAGAAAAATATTTACCCCTGTCCAAAAATGCTTATCTTAGCTTTTTGTTTGTTTGTTTGTACATCCTACTAGAAATATTCCAAGAATAGTTTTTCCTCTGAATAGTGGGGATAATAACATAATGGGGTTCTTGTGAGGGTTAGGTGAGCTAATTTTTGTAATACAGTGGAACCTATAAATGTACAAGCTCTCTTGCTCTTCCCCCTAAAATTGGGAATTGAACCCAGGGCCTTCACACTGAGCTACGACACTGGCCCCTTTTTAATTTTTTAGTTGAAACAGAGTCTCACTAAGTCTTGAAACTGCCCACATAGCTCAAAATTGCAATCTTCTTCCCTCAGCCTCCCATAGTGCTGGGATTACAGGCTTATGTCACCATACCTCACTGCTTTCCCACTTTTTACAAGCTGTTTTGTCCTTTGTCTCTAGATATTGTTTTCAGGAGACTTACTCCTCTTACACACAAATGAGCCTATTTCTCTTAAGATCAGAAAAGCATCTGTTGTGTGATGGACTAACTTATTTAATTGACCTGTTAGGTCAGTCTGGTTGTTTCTGGTCTCCGGCGCTCAAGGGATTTACTATAACATCTCTTTGGGTCATTTCCTTAGATAGAAGTCATGCAATATGTGCGTCTATACCTCAAATAAATGTTCCTACTTACCTCCAGAGTGGTTCTGACCAGAACATGGCCAGCCTTGGCTGAGACATTCTCCTTCCCTTGCCCTGAAGAGGACTGGTTCCAAACCTACAAGTAACCCATGCTCACTTTTGAATTATTAGAAATGAAATTCGGCAAGGAGAAAATGATCCCAGTGCTAGTTTTCTGTCACTGTGGAAAATGCCTGACAACAACTTAAACAGGAAAAGTTTACTTGGCTCACACTTCCAGAGGTTTCAGTCCCTGGAGAGCTTGCTTTTAGGCTTCATCAAGGTGTGAGTGCATGACAAAGAAAGCCAGTGGCCCCACATGACAGCCAAGAAGCAGAGACTGAGGGCTGTGCCAGCAGGCAGTTTCCTTCCATTTTTGTTCTATCCAGGCACCCAGCCTATTGCATGGGGCCAACATTCAGGGCAGGGCTCTTTCTTGCTTTGCTGTCTCAAATGCCAGTCATGTCTGAACCAACCCCATAGACAAGTCCAGAAGTTTGTCTTACTAATTTCCTGGGCATTTCTCAATGCAATTAAATTGACAGTCAAGATGAAGCATCACAATGCCTTGTGCCAGAGCAAAACAGCCAGTAACCAACATCATGGTGTAGATCATTCCAGGTTTTAAATAGAGAACGCCTTGTTTTTTATATTAGATGATACACCCAAACTTTGTTCTCTGTTATATAATTTTAATACAAGGACTCATTCATACTCCTATGCTTTCTGTAGATCAAGGCCCACCTATCCTGTTTGTAAGGAGTAACAGAGGGCAGAGAGCCGGACAAGGAACTCCCCTTGTCTTATTATACCTGCAAACATCTTGGAGTCTTTTTGCTCCATGTTGTAGACGAGGAAACAGAGGCAAGATCAGGTGGCTTGTTGGCTTGGTCAGAACTGGCAACTCTACATGCCCAGCAGAGGGGGCTCTATTAAAAATTTTGTCCCAGGACACCCGCTTATCCAGATCTCTGAACAGTAGAACCTGCTACCTGCCCCGCAGTCTCCGCCCCCTCGCACCACTCCGCCTCACGACCCCATCTCCGCCCAGGAAGCCTCCAAGGCCCAGCAGGTCTGCAGCCCCTGCCCATCCCAACACCACACCCCCATCATGGAGGTGGAGCCTCGCCCGAAGCCTGGACGCCCAGCGGGCCAGGGCAGTTCCTTCAGGTTTGGTCACACAGATGACTCCAGGGCGCTGGGGGCGGGGCCAGGGCCCGGCTGACCGCAGAGGCTTGTTGTGGCAAGGTCAGGTAATCACTGCCCGCGCATCCTCTCGGCCCGTGGGCATAGTGCAGATCGGAGCTAACACTGAACATGAGTTCCAGGGCCTCCCCGCAGCTGCTGACGCTCCAGCGACACCTGGGATCCCCGCAAGTAAGGGGAGCAGGCGGAGACCCTCAGGGTTCCTGTCCCCTCATCTGCCTGGGGGCTGTGCCCCTTTTGTGCTGGGGGACACTGGAAGCAGGGATGCACGTGAAGAGCTGGGTTCTGGGAAAACAAGGCCGTTGACCGCAGGCACTGAAGGCCTGGGGAGGGCAGCGGAGTCCTCAATGGAGCACCATAGAGGGCCCAGGTCGGGTTGTTTACCATCTGGATCCTCATCCTAACGACTCAGCAATTCCAGTCACCCTTGTACCCAGTGCATCCTCTGAGCAGCTGGGCTGTTTACTCTCACACAGCAAGTGTGGACAGAGGCCTGTGCCTGTGCTGAGCCCCCAGGAGCTCACGCTGCCCCTCTTGTGGTCCAGAACAGTGACATGGAGTCTGGAAGCAGCCCACTTACCACACATGTGCTAGACACCACTTCTGGGCTCCCAGCTGGGGGCCTCTACCTCCGTTTGTCCCAGCTGAAGGACCTTGGCCAGCAGTGGATAGAGCTGAGGAAAAGGTAGGTGGCCCTGAGAAAGGCTGGGAATCCACAGCACCTGCTCCTCCAATGCAGGGCTCTTCCTGTGTACCCCTGGGGACAGGGTGGGAGGGGCCCTGAGGAAGAGCAGAGCTGACTGCTGCCCAACTGTCCCCTCAGACTTGGAGGCCCACTGCCTGCCTGGGTTCCCAGCTTGGCCCCTCCCTATTGACTCTACATGCCTCAGTTTCCACATTTGAAAACAGGGTTGTTGAAAGTAACTGTTTCACTGGGTACCCAGTCCTGGGTGGATCCCGTAGGACTTGCTGAGACAGCATCTGCCCAGGCTTTGCTTCCTCATAGCCCTGTGGGCCTGCTAGGTGGGAGCCAAGTTTGTGTCTCTCCATGACAGCCATGCCCACAGCCTGTGGGTGCTTGTGAGTTAAGCCCTGATGTGGAACCTAGAAGACCTCACTATTGCCACAATTTACAGGTAACCTTGGGCTAGGCAGCACACTGAGCACTCTATTCCTCTATTTCTACTCTCCATACACCCTGTGGGAAGGCATTTACAGATGGGAAGACTGAGGCAGAAGAAATAAGGGGAAAGTTGGGATTTCAAGTCAGACCCATAGAGCACTGGGCTCTTCAGCCACCATGTATACACAGGACGCAGATGCTGGGTCCCTTCCCCTTGCCCTTGCCTCAGGTAGAGACTGGTGGAGAGGCCCTTGAGTTGGCCCTGTGAGCAGGTCCCCAGACCCTCGATTCTCAAGGAGGCAGGCTCCCCTTTCCCTCAAGGAGACAGATCTCATCCTTTCAGCCTGAGTAGAAGAAGCAGGATGGGAGTGATGTGGCTGAGCCCAAAAGATTAAGGTCTAAAGGTGTGGCAGGTGCCCTACCCATTTAGCCCTTCCTAACAGCTGGTGGTGAGGGGCCAGGTCCCACTGAAACAGCCACTTCAAGTCAGCATGGTGCTGTGGTGCCCAGGAGTTCCACAAAGGGTCACACAGACCCATTCCCATCCCCACACTATACATGCACACCCTCAGCTCTTGTCTAGCTGGTTGGAATGTTATAAAGCTCTTCCGATGGTAAGGGAACAGAACTCTGGATGATGGTCCATGTGGACCTTCAGTGTAGCTGAAAACAGGCCACCATATGGGTGTGATTACTGACCCAGAAAGCCAGGCACAATAAGCCATATGAAAATCTCAGGTTATAAAACAGCTCAAATAGTATTATGTTTTGTTAAAAACATATTTACTTGTAAATAAACACATCTAGGCAGAGAGAAAATCTAGAAAAATATATGCCAAACATAAAGTAATTATTGCTCATAGAATACATTGGAAATTTTTTTCCCTTTTTGCTTCTCTATGTTCATTTCCGGGCAGTATAGTAGTATCCCTCAGAGCCTTTCCGGGCAGTATAGCAGTATCCCTAAGAGCCTCTCCCCATCTCTGTTTCCCCATTTCTGCATAAGTCTGAGGCCCCTGGGGGTGCAGACTCAGGAGAGTTGGGGTAGGGTGGCTTTTTGTCCCATCTCTGAAGCCCTGTCCTCTCTCTAGCCACACAGATATGGATGGCCGCTGCCCTGGGCTTCTGAAACCAGGCCAGCTCAAGCCAGGCACCTACAAGCTGTCCTTTGACACTGAGGGCTACTGGAAGAAGAGGGGGCAGGAGAGCTTCTACCCATATGTAGAGGTAAGAGCCACAGGTGGGTAGAGGGGGTGGAGGCCCCTGACACTTGACCAAAGGTCAGATCCTACTGGCCAGGCCTCATCTGGGCATAGGTAGTTTGGTTCCACCTATTCCAAGAAGTAGCAGGCAGGTGAACTCACCTGCTTTTTGTTCCCAGAAGAAAGGTGTCCAGGGACCTGAGGGATCATTAGACACAATGACCACATATTTGTCCCTGAACTGCCTCTGGGTTAGGCTCTGGGAGAAACCAGGCCAAGGGTGACTCATCCCCCTCTTTGTAGATGTTTTCACCTGAGCCCAGACTTCAGCTCACTGGGCCTTACCTTGCTGTTTCTCCTTTCACCTGGAGCCACCATCAAAGCACCTGACCTCTTTCCACTGTTCCAGGGAGGAATGACCCCATCAGCAGCCCCCAGAAAGACTCCAGTCTACTGTCAGGCTCCAGATGCCCACCCCCACAGTCTGGGCTACTGAACTCTCCCAGGAAGCACTGGGACACAGCTTGGGTGCTGTGATCTTTCACTGTGCTATGGTGCCTTCTGTTTCTCACAGGTTGTTTTCACGGTTACAAATGAGACCCAGAAGTTCCACGTGCCCCTGCTGCTGAGCCCATGGTCATACACCACCTACCGAGGGAGCTAGAGCTGAGCAAAGCCCAAAGGACCATCTTCCCCTCCCTCACTCTGAGCCACACCCAACCCTCCAAAGAGTGGGTGGGCTTCATGATCTACATGGGGCACTCAGGTCACCCACTTCCTGGGAAGCTTCTGGTCTGTTTTTCAGTGGCCAACTGTGAATTCAGTATCAATAAAGTCAGTGCTGACATCTGCAAAGCTGATCCCATTACAGTGAGAGGAGCCTTGTGTGGGGGAGCAGAAGTGATGTGTGGGTGGCCAGAGCTCTGCTACTGCTGCCCAGGTCCCTAGTGAGTGAGGGGCCCTCAGAGGTTCTGCTGAAGTCAGAAGCAGGACTGGGAGGAGTGGTCACAGCACAGTCTGGACATGCACCCAGGGAGGAGGCAGACCGTGATGCTATGGGTGGAGGTAGGAGGTTATTCTCCAAAGTGGCAGATGAGAGCATATAAAGGGACCATGTAAAAACTTTCATGTACTGTTGAGGAAATACCAAAAAAATGAAGGTCTGCAGACCTGGTGTGAAAGGGTTGTCAGTTGTATAGTGATGCCAGCCGTGTCCTGTGAGCTGTAGCCCAGGCAAGTAGATGCCCATGGCCCAATCTCTACCCAATCATAACTATCTCTAGGGGCTTGAAGCACACATTGTCCAAGGAGATTTCACAGGCCAACAGTTTTGGCTCCTATGAGCACAGCATATGAGATATGAAGCAGGGGACAGAGCAGTGTCAGGAAGGAAGGAATCCACCTGGGCCTGGACAGTATGACCAATATACTCTGGCCCAACCAGAACTAAGTTCCTCTCCATGGAGGAGGAGGATGGGAGGGGTTGAGCCAGAAACATGGTATAAATAAGATTTGTCAGTGGTTTACTGTGTGCCAGACACTGCTACACTTTTATGTGTTAACTCAAAATACCTCATGATGGGCACACTGAATCAGAGAAGATAGACTCACAGTGGCCTCGGTGGTCTGCTACTCACCTGGCATTTCTCAGTGAAGGCCATCATTCATTCTTTCTTCGTCCTTGTCAAACAGCATCTGTGCCCTAGTGGGCGCAGCACCCTGTAACTCCCCACAACTCTACATCTTCTCTCAGGAGCAGGGCCTCCATGGGGACAAGTCCAAGTTACCTGATCTGCCCCTAGAGAACAATAGCACAGGAGGGTGGGGTGGGAGATCAACAGAGATAAACACCTTGGCACCCACCATGCCAGAGAATTTTGCTCACCATTTATTTATTTATTTATTTATTTATTTAGGTATCAGGGATTGAACTCAGGACCTTGTGCTTGTGAAGCGGGTGGCAGAACCACTGAGCTAAATCCCCAATATAGGTATCGGATTGAACTCAGGACCTTGTGCTTGTGAAGCGGGTGGCAGAACCACTGAGCTAAATCCCCAGACCGTCCTCACCAAATTTTTGCACATTTTTTAAAGGGCATATTTTACTGAGTGGTGTGAAGGTTTGATAAATTGATCTGTATGAAATGCTTGGGGCCTGATCTGACTCAGCAAACACTCGAAAGCGTAGCTATCCCCATCAAGTTCCAATAGAAAGTCCCTGGGCTTGGAAGTGAGCATCTAAGGGAAAGATGAGATGGATAGACAGGAGGCTGGAGAGAGCTGTGCCCAGCCTGTGGTTAGAGAGGGCTGAAAGACCAGAGTGATGCAGGCACCATGGGACTTGGGAACATGTGGGAGACAATGTCTGCATCCTGAGTTCTTAAGCCATAATGACAAGAATGTCTGGATATGGCCCCAAGCGACAGAACTAGAATGCAAGGTCTACCACACAGAATTAAGGGTGTAACTGTCAGACTTGTAGGACAGCTGATGTTGGTAAAATTCTCTGCAGATAGCAGGCAAAGTATAGGCAGAGCAGCTGTCTGGGTAGAGAGCCCAGACATCTCTCAGATGCATGGGACAGACAACAGCTGGGGGTACAGGCATTCATTTCAGGGGTCTGACCTTCCCCATGAAATTCACATGATTCTGCTATGTGCATATTCAGCATGGAAAGGGTGTGTAATTTGCCTCAAATTTGAAATGGAGTTGGAAAAGGGTAGACCCCCAACTGTCCTGTGCTGAGGACAGTGGACATTATTCAGGGAGACAAGAAGAGGCTGCTACAATTGTCCAAGAGGCCAGGTTGGCACTGTTGGGTGAAGGAGAGAGGCAGAGTAGGAAACAGAAGATGGCAGAGCCCCAAGCATGCAATAGGCAGGCACCATGACAGTACCGCGTTGAGACCCAGACCACATGCCAGGCCTAGTGATCCGGGGACAGAGCAGATGCCTTGAGCTGTGTCTGCCTCACCACATGGGGACAGTAACACCCACTTCATCAACTGAGATATGAAGCAGAAACAGGTGTACTCCTCAGAGATCAACCAGTTAGGATATTGAAAGGCTGAGGCTAAGCTGGTGGAAACAGACACAAGGAAGGAGGCAAAGGGGCACATCTGTACCTTTCAAGTCTCTGATGGTGACATTTAATTCCAGAACATCCTAAGGAGAGATGATATTGAGATTCATCATTTGGCTGAGGCAGACAGTGTGAATGACGACCTGACAACACAGTAGTTTTTAAAGTTACACTATTTTTTATTTAAGATAATTGTGATAACATGGTCACATGATTCAAGAAGTTAAAAAATGTATGAACAGGGCCAGGGATCTAGCTCGGTGGTTCTGTCACCTGCCTTGCAAATGCAGTCTCGAGTTCAATCCCCAAAATAAACAAACAAACAAAAAAATCTATGAACAGCTTTCACTGACAAGTCTGTTCCATCATGAGGCTGCCTGCTTCTGTCAAGTGCATCTTCATTTCTTCCCAGGCCAGACAGCTTCTTCATGGAGATGCAGGTAGCACAGCGTGCATTTTTTCCTCATCCTCCCTTGTTGAGGGCCTGGGTCTGCAGGTCCTAGCCCCTCAGATGCCCCCACATGGTGAGGCTGCTGGTGCTTCTGCCTGAGGGGTGCTGCAGGTACAAGACTGAAAACTAGACCCAGCCTGCCACCAACAGACTACAGCCCAGAGAAGCCCCTCAAACCCTTACTGGCCCAGTCTGAGAAAAATGTCCCTGCAGGAAGACATTGTCATTTCCCTGGAAGGTTCCTCACCCATAAAACAGGGTAACCATGACCAGGAAAGGCAAGGACTGGCCCACATTTAGTGCCAACTGGACCCTGACCATGGTGGCTATGACTATCAGCTGCCATCTTAGCTGCTTGGAGGCAAAGGACAGTGTCCAGCTCAATGTCAGCTTGCCCTTCTCAAGGGGAGGGAAGGTCCCTCCCTCCACTTTCCACAGCAGGACCTCACTTCCCACCTGCCTGTGCTCCAGGTGACCAGCCCTTCCTGAGTAGGAGCCCAATAGGGTGCAGACATAAAGCTGAGCCTCCAATCTTAGGCCTTGTTGCTGTGGCCCTCACAGGCCCTTATTGTGTGGCTACCCCAACCTCGGCCCAAGATCCAGCTTATCCCAGTAACCAGGGTCTTACAGGCACTGCTACTACTCCTCTGTGGGTAAACAACTGTTCTCCTTTACAAGAAGTGTGGGCACATCATCTTGGACCCTCCTAGACTCTCAATGAGGAACAAGTCCTGTCAGATTGGTCTCTTAATAGTTCACAGAACCTATGCTCCTCTCGCCCAACCCACTCTCCCAGCCCTGCATTCCCCAGTGGAGGGAAGAGTAGGCTCTCTTTGACCCAGTCTTCCATCCAACCCTTATTGTCTCTCAATAATCTTCAACTGTGCTTTTATATACTGGAGAACAAGAGTTATTCAGGACTCACAGGCATCCATGTAAAACAAGAAAATGACAAGGCCAGAAATAATCATCAGGAACAATGGAGGCCGGAAGACTCCAGCAGCCAGGCCCTACCCAGGCTGGTCAGTGTGACACATGGAGCACTAGGGCCTCATCACCCACACTGCAGCTGCAGAAGAGCTACAGGAGAAAGCCCAGGCTCCTTATCTCTCTCTTCCTGCCCTTAGGGCCAATCCTGGTTTTAGGTTCCAGAAGTGCCCCATGTGCTTCCCTCTTGAGCCCAGGAAAGCACCTGGTAAGAAAGGAGAGGAATTCAGTAAGAAAATCACGACCAGAACCTCCTTGTCCCTTTCGTAGTTCCCAAGCTTTCTCTGCATGTAGTTTCTCTGGTCCTGCACTTCCTGGAGGGCATCTTCCAGGCACCTGTTCTGCATGGATACCTCTGCCATCCCCCTCTCCAAGTGTTCTTCCTTCTTGAACATGTCCTCCATCTGCACTTACTGGCACAGTGCAGGTACAGGATGGGTTAGGGATTGTGGATGTGAGTGCCCCTGGGTGTTCTTCTACCACAGACAGGTCCTGCCAGCCTCACACATGCTAAGAATATAGGCTTGTTATATACAAATAATATTTTGGCAGTCTTAACTTATTCTGGATTTTCTAGGAATGCAGCTTCCTTGCAGTGCTACTGAGTTACACCCATTTAGTTGAGGCTGAGCTGCTCCCAGGCATATGGCAAATAAGTGAAAAGTGTTCTAAACCCAGCAATTAGAAAGACCTTTAAAGTCAGTCACATCTTTTTCTTCCAAATCCCCAGAAGGCTCTGACTCACCAAAGGTCAAAACCCCCATCCTTACCATGGGATTTCCAGAGAAGCAAGTTTTGGCCCACTCATCCAGCTCCCTTATTCTTTGTTCCTCCAAACCATGGGCATTCCCACTGACCCATCCCTTCTCAAACCCTAACTCTAACCCAACTCTTAACTCAAATCTGAACCCAACTTTAACTTGAACTGTAACCCTAATCCCATTCCCAAACCTAACCATTATCCCTAACACTAACCATAGAGATAACACAAAAGGAAAAAGGGGACAATCTACCCCTCGTTTCTCCTTTTCTCAGGCCTTCCAAACTCCTAGAACCAGAGCTGAGGAAAAAGGGTCAAACAGACCATGGGAAACAGGGTGGGGAAAAGGTGGCAGGTGATAATACAATCCAAAGGGTAAGGACTGTCCTGGTCTCTCATTCGAAGTTAATAATGGACAGAGAGCCCAACAATTGGTCTGCCAGCTCACTGTGATAAAGAGGACTACACAAAGACTCAGGAGGCATCTCAGCAGAGAGACAAGGTTAATACAATATTTAGTGGAAAGTGTTTAGGTGAAATCTACATGAAGTACTTTGATGGGCACACATTAAGGGCTATAGACTAGATTCAATGTCAGGTCTGAACTGTGAAATAGACCAGGATCCTATTTCCCTGGAAACCAGAATGCAGAATGCAGAGTCTCAGACACTTATCTGAATCTCTGCATCTAGGCTGTAAATCAAGGCATTGTCCTGAGATCAGGATGTGTCCCTTTTACTAATGACTCCTATAATTTTAATAAATAAGGATTCAGTTTAAAAGGAAACACTCAAATAAGGGGTCATCTGAATAACTTACATTTGCATGGTGACTATGGAAGGAAATCTATTTCCTATTAATAATCCTGGTTTTATCAAAATCTCTTACCTTGGATAATGAGTAACAGGGTGAACACTGACTGCTCACACAAACTGATTCTTACTTTTCCAGAGACCAGTCACGCTAAGATCTGGAGGAAGAGCAATCCAAGCAAATGGGACAGCAAGACCAAAGACCTCAAGGCAGGATTAAGTTTGGTTACCTCAAAAGCAGAGGGTACACCAGATGCCATATGTAGAGCTTTGTATGTTGGCCTTCAGATTGTATTCCAGGCTCACTGAAGCCAGTGACCTGGAGAAACATGATATGAAATATATTAAGGATAGCTCTGGCTATCAGAAGAAAGATTTGACATCAGTTTAACACAACAGTCAAGTTAAGAGACAGGGTCAGAACTTGTAAAGAAAATGCAGACTTGAAAGGAGAGTTGACCTACCAGCTGAAGCACTGAACACATGAGGTCAAGAATGACACAGGTTTGTGGCCTAATCAACTAGATGAGGCAGCAGTGCCACTGTGCAAAAAGTGATTGTGGAGTCTGGTTAGGTGTTTGGAACATGTAGTCTGATTTGCTTATGAAACACTCATCAGAATGAGCAGACAGATGGCCTCTAGGTTCTATCTAGTTTGGAATGCAAGCTTAGGAAACACCAGCATAGATCAAGCTGCTGAGGAGGACTCCTCAGGTCTCCTAGGTCATGTGAAAACCCCAACTCATGGAAACAGAGGGCGTGGGACTGACATCTAAAGTAATCAGCATTTAGATGGGTAGTGCACTAAGGCTTAATCCAGGTCCCCGGGTAAGACCAAAGGGTAAAAAGTTCCTCGGCTCCTAAGAACAGAGACTGACTCAGTGGAGGCTAAACTGGTACCCTGAGGATGATACCTGCTCAAAAAAAGGCACTATGGACAAAAGACCAAGGATTGGGGTGAGAACCCATACCCAGCAGTGCCAGGCCCCTGCTTATGTGTACTTACTATAACACAGACAGCATACTCTTTTCACTCATTACTAGTTTTTATAAAAAAAAAAAAAAAAAAAAAAAATTTATTAGG
>NW_022900917.1:65677813-65705559 GCF_012274545.1 Fukomys damarensis
AAAAGATTTATTAGGACATTATAATACATAAAACACTAAACTACTGGACAAGGCACTCTTTCAAGTGTGAGTCCAGTGTACAATTACATAGCTTCCCCACAAAACCTCATTACCAACTGCTATTTAAATCCTGGAGTGTGAGTGCTATATTCATACAACACACACTTCGGCTTATTGTAGACTTTATAAATGCACCTCTGCCTCTTCTGGCAAGACAGATATTTCATCAGAAAACTTACAAATGGGGTATTGTGCACATCGGATAGTCTCATATCTGGCTAACTACCACAGATCCAGAGACAGGGCAACCCCACATATGCAGACAGAAAATTCCAGGAAAGGCCCTGCTCTCAAGACAAAATCTGACAGCCTACCATGGTGACAACTGTTCCAAGATGAAGAAGAGGCTAAAAGAAATTGAACCTAAAGTCTTCATCAGGAGTATCAACAGTAGCCTTGGCTCTCCCTCCTAGACGGGGCCTGCAGACCCTTCGGCTCTTCTTTCTGGCAGACTCACCTACAGGCTGTACCTGGGCTGAATTGGCAGCTGTCAGTAGAAGGGGGAGCAGAATCAGAACTAAAAAATAACAGCTAACATTACCCATGTAGTTAAGATGGTACACACAGCTCTAACCTCTTTGTACAATTTAAAATCAACTACTCAAAATTCTAAGTTAATATTATCACCACTACCCCTCAGTTAGAGCTAGAGATACTGAATAACTTGCCAGAAATGTTAGGATCTAATGTTAACATCTAGGATTTGAACCCAGGTTGTTTGGCTTCGGGAGTTACACTCAAACTGCTATGGGATCTGGCCTCCTGCATAGCACAGAAAGCCAGGCAAAGATTGGTGAGACAGCTTTCCCCATCCTAGAAACAGAATCAGAAGACCAGCTCCTTCCACCCCTGCTCTCATCCTAGGACCTTTACCCCAAGAGGTACTCTACAGACTTTCTGCCTGCTCATGCTTCCCTGAGCCCATCTCCTTCCCCAACAAGGCATGCTGCCGTGGGCCTCTTCCTTCCACTTCCTAGGCACTTTCTCCTTACTCCCTTAAATCAGATGTACAGAACCAATCACTTCCCAAATAACTACTCACCTGCCCTGAGACCTCGCAGAGCCTCTTGCCACTCAGCCTCCATCTGAGCCCTGTAGTTCCCAAACAAGGAGTGCATTAGCTGCCTCTTCCGGGGAAGGGGAGTTCTTTGACTGTTAAGGGCTCGAATCGCTCCAATAGCCTGCTCTTCTGCAGATAAAAATAAAGGCCTAGTGACCTCAAGTACATTGACCTATCATCCTACAGCAAAAGCAACAATCCTATCCCTTAGCGGCACCTACAGGCCACAGCACTATCACCGTTCACATTACCCCAAATACACACAAGGGCCCCTCACTCTGTTTTGGGGTGGGTTTCTGCATCTTGAGGCCAAGCTCCAACTTCTCCACGCACCAGGCCAGTTCTCGGGACAGCTGCTCAGCCTGTGATGGGTCAGGGGAGGTGGCTATGAGTTCAGGACACTGAGACCCAACATCCCCCTCCTCACTCCTCTCACCGAAAGGCACCGGGGGATCCCACCCTTGTCTGGGCCTCGGCGCTTAGTGGGGCTTCCTCTGGGGCGGGCCTCTCCGGAGCCTTCTCGCCTCCATTAGATACTGAAGTCCTGTTCTGGGCTTTCTTCTTCTGTTTTCTCGAGACTGCGTTGCCTTCACTGCCTACGGGGTGAGCTCTGGAGGCGTCGTCAGTGCACTCGCGTTGTTCTGAGCAGGAAGAGACAGAGGAAGGATACAAGGCTCCGGGAACCGGGCCCGGACGCCGGGATTTGCGGCGCGCGCGGGAACTAGCCGGGCGTGGGGCTGCTGGAGCCTTCGGAAGAGGACGTCCTAAAGCCTGCGGAATAGCGTGGGATAGAGGGATAGCGTGAAGGTCACAGGATACGGCTGAAGGCCTCAGGTCCCGCAACCAGCACAATGCCCCCATAGCTCACCGCCATGAGCCTCAGCGGCTGCCGGAAGTCACGTAGAGCCTTGAGTCCTACCAAGAATTTCTTCCCCCGGACTCTCTTCCGCTTTACCTCAGGAGTCGCCTAGGAACTCGCGGCGCGGCCGGGGGCTGAGGGGCTCCGGAAAGTACTAAAGAAGACAGTGGCTACCCCACCCCATACCGTTTTTGGAGGAAGGACAAAACTAAAAAATGGGGTTACCTCGCAAAGCTCATCTTTCAATGGGGAGAAAAAAGCACGTAAACAAAAAGCTGTCTCCTGGAGGGCCACGTAGACAGCTGCGGTATGATGATCAGCAAAGATTTCCCCCCACCCCCCACCAGCAAGAGCTGTTGGGTGGAGACCAGGGAGGGGAGTGGCCTGACTGGCGCGTGGGCGTGGTCGAGCCACAGGTGAGAATGGGAAGGACCGAGTCTTTCAGAACCATATAGACCAGTTTAGGCTTTACTTCCTTTTTACTCGCCATAGGAAGTCATTATGAATCGCAAGAGTTAATGACCTTAGTTAGCTATGTTTTTTAAAAAATTGCTCTTTAGAGGCTGGGGATTTAGCTCAGTGCTTCTACCGCCTGCCTCGCAAGTGCAAGGCCCTGACTTAGATCCCCGGTACCAAAAAGAAAAGAAAATCGATCTCTGTTGTGTATGAATAGCGCGGGTGCAGTAGAGAAACAGGCAAAGGTTTCAGCATGTTTGCTCTTGCTGGTGGACTGGTTGTGGCCATGAGGGAAGCTGGGGAGTGGGAGCAGGAGGAAGCCCCAACCCACAGACGCTGATGCCCCCTCTTTGTGGGAGCCTCACAACAGAGAGAAAATATGTAAAGACTGAGGCGAGACAGGCTTCAGGAGGACCAGGGGTAAGGCCAAGCAAGTGAAGGGTGTGGGATGTCACTTGAGACAAGAATCTGAGATGTCTAGGATTCCTGCCAAGGAAATACTAAAGGCATAGAAAATGTTTCCTGAATAAGTAAAATGTTGGCTACTCGGTCTTTGAGGTTTCAGGGCAGAAATCTGGTCATCACAGAAAGCCGGGGTAATACATTAGTTATTTATTGCAGTATAGCAGGATCACGAATCTAGCAACAGCATAGCTGGTGGTTCTAGCTCAATGTCTCTCATGAGGGTGCTTCTTCAACTTTTAAGGGATAAATCTCGAAAAATTTTAGACATTTGAAGGCCACCACACTTGGTTGTATATTCTAGTCCTAGGAGATAAGAGGTTGGGGGATAAGTGAAGTCCATATCCAAGGGGCTTTTCCCTGCCTCCTTTGACTGAATCACCCTATGACTTGGCCCAGAAACACCTTCCTCTTTCCCAGCCCCTACGAACCCACCAGGTACTTCCATTTATCTCCTAAGTAATCTCCACCTCCTTCTCTGGCCCAAACAACTGCAACTGATTCTTCCTCAACTAGGCGTCCAGTTCCATTCCCTCCTCTTTTCTGAACCACGCTGATTCTAGAATGATCTAAAATAAAAACTAACCATGTAACCCTCCTGCCTGAGTCTTCTATTTCTTCCAGGATAAAGTCCAAGATCCTTACCCTCACTGTTCAGCCAACACATGCCCTACAAATCTTGCATAGGCAACTATTTGCAGACCTTGCTTTGTTCTGCCTACACTGGTCATACAGCCCTTCAACCTCAACTCACCTCCCTTTATTTTTTTAATTTTATTTTTATTTTTATCTTTTTGGTTTTTTGAGACAGAGTCTCACTATGTAGTTCAGGCTGGTCTCGAACTCACAGCAATTCTCCTGACTCAGCCTCCTGAGTGCTGGGATTACAGGCATGCACCACCATACCCGGCTCACCAATCCCTTTACCTCTCACTGTCCTCTACACGTCCAAAACCATGCCAGCAATCATTCTTTCATATTTTCTCATTATCACTGTGGCTACTTCCCAGGCCTTGAAACACAGTGGTCTCCACTAAAACAATCCTTCCTGGGCTCCTTTCTCTGGCCTCAACAAGAAATATTTTAAAATTTTCATTCATGCAAATATAAATATACACAGTTGATTTGTTTTTTTATTACAGGAGATTGAATACAGAGCCTCGCACATACTAAGCAAGTATTCTACCACTGAGCTCTATCTCCAGCCCCTTTTATTTTGAGACAACATCTCACTAAATTGTGTATGCTGGCCCCAAATTTGCAATCCTCCTACCTCAGCTAAGTAATGCACCATAACCCAGTTTATAGTCAATTTTTTTGTTTGTTTGTTTTGTTACTGGGGATCGAACTTGGGTCCTTGTGCTTGCGAAGCAGGCGGCAGAACCACTGAGCTAATTCCCCGGCCCCAGCTTATAGTTGATTCTTGATTTTGAAGCAGTTGTATTCTACAAAGTTATTGCAATCACTGAATTAATGAATAATGAACTATTGCTACTTGGAGAAATACAGAGTTAAATTCCTAGGAACCTCTCATCATAATTTTGTGTATGTTTCTATTTAAGGGCACCTTATTTTATGAATGTTAATTCATTAACATTGAACTCATGCCCATTAGTACTATAACTCTTATCTGAATGAAGCTGATCTTACACATTTGCTCTATAAGGCACATCATAGTCTTCTTGCGTTTAGCAAAACTAAACAGTACCTAAACACAAACTGCCAAGAAAAACTACAGAAATGCAAATAATATCACTAAATATACTATGAAAAGTGTCCTTGTTTACACCATGGGAATAGAAAACTTGTTCAAGCTGACAACATTCACATCAGGCAGATTTTTCACTGTTCTGTGCTTGTCTATAAATAGCCACAAAAGCCATGAAATGCCCTCAGTTTTAATTTGGGAGTTACAAATAAATTCTAGGGAGTAGGCAAATTTGCAAATACAGAATTCACAAATCTGTGTGACATATTTTGAGCTTATTCCAATTTTTGTGTCAGACTCAGACAGCTAGAGTTCAATTCCCAGCTCCAATTCCGACTGGTTTGTTAACTCTGGGAAAGTGATGTAGCCTCTCTGTGCCTTAAACATGAAAATGGGAATAGTAACAGAATCTATCACATAGACTTGTTAGACTAAATCATATTATGCAGGAAGAGCTTATTAGGTGGTAGTAATTATTATTACCACCATTCTCTTCAGTAGTAGACAAACATTACCTCACTTGTGACATTTTTAATGACTGCCTCACTCATGCAGATGTATCTCCTACTCTATCCCCACAATGAGTTAAGAGTGCCTCTTACCTGCCTGTACAACTTTGTTTCATATTTGGTTGTTGCAAACATGTTTCCTCTTGTCCACTAGACAGAAGATCTTACTCATTTTTGTCTTTCCATTGTTAGTAAAATATATAGCACATAGCAAATACTAAAAAAAAAAGTGTGTTGAATGAGTATACAAATGAATAACAGATTCAATGAATTTGAGGTAAGAAAGCTTTGTCATAGAATGCCAATTAGGAGGCCCCTGCAATTAACCAGGAAAAGAATTAGAACATGGCTAAGGTACTGGTAGCAAAATGGATTTATTCACCTGAAATTTTTGGAACACAACTATAACTAAAAGAGGCAATTTCTCCCATTATAATAATGCTATCAGTGACAACAACAAATATATTCATTCAGTTCACCTTAGAGCCAGAAACTTGTGTGAGCTCTGCACAAGGCAACTCACTTAACCTTCAGAGCATCCCTGGATGCTTATAGCTTACTGTCATGGACACCAAATAGGAAATTCTAAGTGAGGTTGTCAGAGGTGAAATATAAACATTTAAGCAACTATTCTAGAATAATCTAGTTTGGGACTCTCAGTGAAGGCTAGGAAAATTAAATTTAAACTGAAACATTAAGAGTGGCAGTTGGTCTGTTGTGGAAGGAATTAGTAAGTGACACACACAGAAAGATGTAGAATGGAAGTAAAATAACAAAAGGTTTATTTTGTCAGCAAAAGGCCAATTGCACTAAAAGTAGTGCGAGTGATTGACACCCCCCAGCACAAACACACACCACACACACACACACACACACACACTGGGTTACAGTTCCTTCTTTTAGGGTTTTACAGTCATGATCTCATTCAGGTGGTTACATTTCATTCTTTCAGTTCACATTACTGACTTACAAATCAGGGTCACAAACCCAGATGTAACAATTCTTTGTGGTTAGGAAGTTTAACTTTAAGATTCATCTGGCTATCGCTTCTCGGCCTTTTGGCTAAGATCAAGTGAAGATTCATCTAGCTATACTAGCCTGCAGGAAGGGGGTGTTCAAGATCAGGAAAGCAAATTTTAAACAATTTTTTTTTCATCTTTACACTTTTACAATCATGTGGCTCACAAAACTTTGGAGCTCGTGGTCTTGATGTGCCCTGTTATCTCAGGAAGAGGCCAGATGTGCCATTCTATGGTTAATGCCTCTGGTGTCTATTAATTTTGAACTAAACAAAGCAGATTTCAGTTAGAAGAGCAGAAGTCATTCTATATTTTCCTAACATTTTGTAGGTTTTTGGTTATTTACCAAAGTTCTATAAGGTCAGGTAAAAGCTTTGGGAAGACTACTCCAGGCCAAAGGAGCAGTTCATGGCAATGACTGAAGAAGGGACATGCTGTAGGCTTGATAATGTTAAGCAAGGCCAGCGTGGCCAGGAGTGCCGGGTGGAAGTGGCTTGAAATTAGGCTGTCCAAGAGGCCAGGTAATGCACCTGGAGAGCATTAGCAAGGATCTGTTTGTTGAGGAAGCAGCAGATGTCAATGGCCATACCACCATGAACATGCCCGATCTTGTCTGAGGAAGAAACAGAGGGCCTGAGTCCTGATCACAGTGTAGGAAACAAATCAAAGATAGTCAAGAATTCATGTTGATAGAAGTTTCATTCATTAGCCCATTGAAGAAATAAGGGTTATGTGGATAAGGAGGGAGCACTGAGGATAAAAGGTGGAGGTGGGATAAAGAAGCAAGCACTTAGATGGTGACATCAGCAGGTCTTACGGTTGGTGTCACGTAGCAGAAATGACTATGAGGAAGGACCCAAAAATGATGTTCAGTGTATATATAGTGCCTGTGACTAAGGTCAAAAATAGGAACCAGAAGAGCCTGGTATATGGGGGACTTGATGGGAGATATGCATTCACTTTGGATACTTGGGGTGTGGCAACTTTGGGAATCCTTGGTGGAAATTTCCTCCAGCACAAAGATAGACAAGAGGTGTCAGGTGAAGTTACGAAAGAAAAGAGATTTCTAAGAAGCTCGAGCAGCCATAGAAGAGCAGAAGACAAGGTCAGAGCCCCGGGATACAGTGATATTTAAGAACTTTTATGGGGGAAAGTCCCTTGGATAAGACCAATTAGGACTGCTAGACAAGTAGGAGTACAAGAAAAAAATATTCACAGAAGGAAAGCAAATAAGAACTTTTATGAAGGATTTAATAAACCCAATAGCAAAATCAACAGCAATCTATGGCATTAAGGACTGAAAGAAAATGAGATTACCAATTCCACAGCATTTCTAGTGAAGAGAAAAGGCAAGAATGAGGACATAGTAGAAATGTGGAGAAGGTAAGAAAATGGAGATTGCGGTGGTGGTGTCTGCCTGCAAGGCCAGCCTGGGCTATATAGTGAGTTCAAGACCAGCCTGAACTACATGGAGAGATTTTGTCTCAAAAACAAAAACAAAATGAAACAAAACAAAAACCAAGATAAAGAAACAATTCAAAGGTTTTAAAGACTCTTTTTTTTTCTTTTTATTGAGTTTATTGGTACATTCAGTTACATTCATTACTGGGGTCTTGTACCTTTACATGATAGGTCTTGGTTCTCATTTTTTCCCCTTGTCCCTGCCCTCCCTTCACCCCCTCCTCCCCTCCCCATTTACAAATACTTTATTTCCATTTTGTCATTTTTTCATATTTTTTCTTTTCCCTCTTTTTAGTCAAAACATCTTATATCACCCATCTGTTTAAAAAATACAATAGATTGAGCCTTTCTTCTGTAAATCAGGCTATCCTCTCACCTATAAAATGAGCCATTATCTTTTTGCCTGTGAGTAGGCCATCACTTTTATCTTGTAGTAAACCAAGCCCAAGCTTTTTATTTGTTTGTGTGCTTGTTTTTGTTTGTTTGTTTGTTTTTGGTACCGGGGATCAAACTTGGGACCTTGCACGTTTAAGGCAGGTGGCAGAACTGTACCTTTATTTTTTATTTTTATTTTTTATCTGACCAGAAGCGCTATTGTTTCTTAAATAGGCAGTCTATGTACTTTGAGATGGTTAAAAGTTATTTCAAGAGTACTGCAGTAAATATTTACCAAAAATAGCAATCATCTAATGACATAGACTTCTTCCCCTCACTAAAGACTTCCAATTCTGTATCAAAAAACTTAACAAATGTCACAAGAAAGCTAAATAAAGATCTATGTAGGACAAAAGGAAAATTCTGCTGGGAAACTCACAAAGCACTTTCCTCACACATTTGTTATTACTTTTCATAAAGCTTTGCTTTGCAGTGCTTAATCTGAAAGGCAATGCAAGAAACCAACAGTTTTAGGAGAAAAACTGCTTTCATAAAAATCTTCAGTGTAAGCCAAAGCCTTTTCTAATGATGTCAAAACCTAAAGAGGTGAGAAAAACAAGCAGGTATTCAATTAGACATCAATACTTATGCAACAAAACCTTAACAACTATAAACATGTTGTTTGTGTACTTGAAGAAGCAAAAATTTCATGCTTTGAAAATTTTATCTAGAGACATTTTAAAGAAATATTGCTTTAGGAGATTCAAAAGGAAAACCCACACATACATAATTCCGCCAGGGACTGCCCATGTGACTTACACTCTGGACTGTCCCAACACATCCTTACCAGGAAAAAAACCTCCAGTGTGAAGACAGCACTGAGAAGCAGAGCAGGATGAATCCCCTGTGTCTCTGCTTTAAAGGCAAATGTAAAAAGCAATCACTTGTTTGTTCCAAATACCCAGAAGCCGTCACTGGCTCACCACAATCACAAAATGCTAAATCCTAAGGATGGGAGGAAAATGCCATGGGTAACCTACTATTTCTCTCCAGTCTCTTACACCAAAACCTCTATGTTGCTTATGATATTACTTCAATATTCTGTGTTCCAAAATATAAACAGATAAACACAAAATTGCTAACTTTCACTTACTCTGATAGACTCAAAAACAGACAAAATACTTAAATTTTCCTAACACAAATTCTAGTTTTCACATGTGTTAAATAAAGTTTTCTAAAATTACTCAAACGTGAGAGAGTTGGACGTATTCATGTGCTTATTTGGAAAAGAATTACTGAACTTATTCTCTAAAAGAAAAAGCCAACCTGTGGGTTGCATTATTGGCACATTTTAAACGTGTGGACATGTTTTTATCCTCTAAACCTCAACAAGAGTAGCTTGTACAAAGTGTGTAACAAGCACCTCCCCTACTAAACAGGAAACATCTGCAGCAGAAGGCAAGCTCTGTAGTTTCACTTCTCTCTGTTGCCTCCAGTTGCTAGCATAGTGGCAACCAACATAAATATATTCAATATATCCATGTAGATTGCCAACATCCAATAGATGGAATCATACTTTTGAACTCCATACATTGGTGTTATTTCTGCATGCTCAATTACTTTGAGTATCATGCAGAAAGAAGATGCAGAAAAGAACTAACCCACCATGCACTGCCACTGAGTACAGAGTGGCACCAGCCACAGAGGTAGGTGGAAGAAACATTGATCCCAGTGAAGACATGAAGACCAGACCAAGGCCCACACCCAGGGCTGTTCCCATGTTCAGAAACTTCTCACTGGGAGCACACATGGCCACAATGGACAGTCCACCCACAATGCCAGCTGTGCACCATGTGGCTCTGACGAGGAGAGGGCCACCCAATATGGTCAGAGGCACCACTACCGCACCCATCACACCAGAATGAAGCAACCAGGCAAGATGCTTTTGGCCTGGACTCTGCTCGTATGGTATGGATTGCACTAGCATTCCAGCTCCAGCTGCAAAAGTTACACTAATTGTCACCCAAGAGCCTCTCATTATGAAGTTATGAAAACAGGACTTCTAGATACTGCCAAGGCAGACAAAGCTGTTAAGCCTTTATTTCTGCTAAGTACATGGAGGTGGAATGTAT
This sequence comes from Fukomys damarensis, assembly GCF_012274545.1. NCBI lineage: Eukaryota > Metazoa > Chordata > Mammalia > Rodentia > Bathyergidae > Fukomys > Fukomys damarensis. The sequence continues at coordinate 65,687,915 of NW_022900917.1, forward strand.
CTTATCCTTCACATACTGAGGCCAAGTTACAGCCTTTTCAATTGCTCCAATCTCATTAGATATTCCCAAGCCATAGTAGCACAGTGCTCCAAGACCAACGGCAGCCCCTCCAGCAACAAGCCCTTGTCGCGCGCACCTCGCCAGCAAGGAGCACGCAACACTCAGGATTCTTCTGATGCACGCTTTATTGGAGTTTCTTCTACATTCTTCAAGATGGCGGAAAGACCCCGAGCCAGATGCGAGCCTGCCTTTTATAGCCTCTCGGGTGACGTGGCCCATTTCTATTGGTCAATGCCGGCCTGCATCATTCTGACGAACCAAGCGCCTCTTCTGCGCAGGCGTGAACCACCGTCACCGGCGGACTCACATCCGGAATTCATGCAGGGCATGAAGAACCCGGAAATAATGGCGCGTGACAAGCCATCTTCCCATCTAGTCAATTTAAAATATTTTTTCTATCGATGGTTCCAGTGCTGCCTCTTTGAGCTCTTGGGCAGTTTTCCCATAGTGAATTCCAATTCTTGACCTGGTGGCATATTCCCTGCTGGGTGTTAAGAGCCACTGATTTTTCGTGATGGAACTCTTTACAATGGTGGAGGAGGCTTTGGTGAATGCTGGGTGGAAAACCTTGGAAGGTAGTGTCCGAAGACACACAAGCCTTGCAGCCAGCATGGTGATTCATTAGTTCACCAAGCAGATCTGAAAGGCTCGCTGACTTCCCACTTGCTCCTGCCTTTGTATGTTAGTTTTTGAGACAAGTTCTAGCTATGTACTTCAGGCTGGACTTGAATTCATTACCTAGACCAGGCTGACCTCAAACTCACATTGATCCTCCTGTCTTAGCTTCCTGAGTGCTGGGATTACAAGTGTGTACCATTGTACCTGGCCCAAACTTTGTATAGATGCACAAATTTCAATATTTCCACATCAGAAAAACACATTAGTATTCCCAGCTCTAATAGTATACCTCTGTCTTGAGGGCCCACATTCTATTTCTTTGAGTATGTACTTTTAAAAATCTACCTAATAAAGCCCCCTTATGTCTTATACAGATCATCCTGAAAATCCTTTTTCTGTGATGGAAGTTTGTGAAGCTGCAACCTGTCTTGTGAGTGAGATCCATCTCCACTTTGAGGAACTCCTTAGACCCAGTCCAGTAAGGACTCAGACAGACACACAGCAGAAGAATTTTGGATCTTGGAGGCAATACATCTGGGTCCTCACTTTGGACATGGTATTATCCTTGATTTTAAGACTCATTCTGTGAGTGCATTTCACCTCCCACATAATTTGTGAATGTGTGCCCAACAGCTTAGTGTAAATGATACATCATTATACATATTTAGCCTCATTATCATGTTTTTTCACCTTTGGACTTGAATGAGAATTTTTGGGACTCTTGGAGTTCCTTTCTGAAGTAGTCTGTGCCCCATGAAACATTCCATTCAGACTATAACAAAGACCTTTGTGCCAGGCATGGTGGTACACACCTGTAATCCCAGCACACAGGAGGCTGAGGCAGGAGGATCACTGTGAGTTTGAGACCAGCCTGGGCAACATAGTGAGGTCCAGGACAGACTCAACTACATAGTGAGACCCTGTCTCAAAAAACCAAAAAAAAAAAAAAGAAAGAAAGAAAAAGAAAGATCAGTCTTTCGCTCAGGACAGGTCAGCACCAGGGGCTCCTGAGACCCTGAGGCCCCCCAGTTCCTGCTACAGGCAGGTTTAAGAAAAGAAAATAAGATATTTCTTTGAGGTCTTTAATATCTTGAAAAGAATGAAACAGAGCTCACTTCCATTGCTTCTCAGGAATCTATCCTCTCTAGCTTAGCCTGACAGCTTGGACCAAGGGCTCATTTGCCATTTTCCCGCCTATGTAGGCCATTTGGGGGCCTTTTTTATCAGCCAGAAAGTCCTCCTCCATCCCCTACTTCCTATAAAACTTCACTCAAGAAATATTTTCATTAAACTACAAAAATTGATTTTTGTTAACATTATGCATACTTGGAGTTATAGAGAGGAAGGCGATCCACCAGGTTATGGCCACCAAGAACCTGAGAGTGGGAAAGGTAAACAGGGGAAAAAAATATGTGAAAAGGAAAAACATGGAAACAATGTCTTTGTAAACAGGGAAGAGTGGAGGGGCTGAAGGGAGAGCTGGGGAATGAGGAAAAATAAGAATCAACATAAGTCATGTAAAGGTACAAGATCCCAATGATGAATGTAATTGTATTGTAAATCCAAAATGTACAACAAACTTAATAAAGATAAAAAAGAACCTGAGAGTGGGGTAGTTCTTATGTGTGGACACTATCAGACCAGGTATAGAGAAAGTCATTGTGGGTTTATGGGAGAGGTCAGAGCAAGAGTCAGTGAGGGGCAACAAAGACTGGTTAGAAGCCAAGATGGCCACTGGCCTGGTGGTTCATGGGAGTCCCACTGCAAGAATCACCACATAACTGAAAAGCTTAGTAAATGTCTACTAAGTTGAATTCAAGGAGCTGACACAGGAACTGGAGGTGTGGCTCCCTACAAAGTGGTCCCCAGCACCTTCTGCGACACTGGCACAGGGGACCCCATCCTTAACAAAGGTTCAAGCCCTCAGAGGGTGACAGCACTGCCAACCTGCCCTAAGGGCTTGGTGTGTCCCAGAATGAGCCAAAATGCTTCACAAGGGTTATTCTGTTACATCCTCTAGCAACATTTTGAAATGGATAATATTTTGTCTTTGCTTTACATAAAGATGAGACTGTTAACAAGATGGAGGTTAACAATAATATTTGTCCTGAGTCATTGGCTAGATTAGACTCCAGTGCTCTGAATTCAGAGACCACATTCAATCTCTCAGAGGCATCATGATATGCTGAGTGTTGTTAGCATATTTGTCTGCCAGTCATTAGATCAGCAGTTGTGGAAGCTCCTTGTTGATGGATATCCTGTAAGGATCTTCTGGGAACATGTTTCATCTGTGGATTCACTGGATTTTAGGATCTGAGAATCTGTCTTCTTCTCTTCCAACTATTGCTCTCTGGGGCGAAAAGAGGTGCCTGATCACTGATGAAGGCTTTTCCACATTTGTTGTATACATATGGCTTCTCCTTCTTCTTTTCTTTTTTCTTTCTTTTTTTTTTACTTTTTATTTTTTATTTTTGGTACCAGGGATTGAACTCAGGACCTTGCACTTGCGAGGCAGGCAGTGGCACCACTGAGCTAAATCCCCAGTCCCCCTCTTCTTTTTTAACATACATCTTTCCAAGGTAAATTCTCTGGTGTTCAGTAAGCAATAAACTCCTACTGAAAGCCTTCCTGCATTGGCCACATTTACAGAGCTTTTCTCCAGTGTAGATGCTGTGAAAGGCTGAGGGCTGAACTTAGTGTTCTTGGGAGTGGGAAGACATTGTAAGACTTAAAGTCTCACTTCCACTCCATGGAGCGTGAACAGCCAGAAAGGCCTCCACGATGCTGGGCCCTAACACCCAGCAAGGCTTCAGGAGCTCAACGGAGAAATGAGAAACCCAGGAAGGAATACACAAGGCTAGATGGTAAATAGACCTTTATTAGTCTGGCCAGACGGTGCTCCCAGAGCCAAGTAGCTCAGAGAGGCAACTGCTCAGGGGCTGAGGTACTTTTTATAAGGTTTTTCTAAACAAAGAGTCAGGGAATTCACAGAACAAGACTGCAAACACATTGCTTATCTTATGCAGGAAATGTTCTACAGTCACCTTTTGTCAAACCATTTGCCCCGGGCGGGCTGTTAACCAAGGTAGCAATTAGCATATGAAGAAGCACAGTCTGGCCTATTAGCATGGAGTCACTTTAGCTTATTGAAGTCTTACAGACATGACAAGAAATAAGTCTGATCCCTCCCAAATAATCTCAAACTTTCTTCACTTCTTTCTGTTTCTCATCTTCTAATTGGAGCCTCATCTAGAGAACAGAACAGAAGTTACCAGACCAGAGCTTCCTCAGTTTCCTATCCTACATTTGCTTAGGGTTCCATCTGGACCTAACTGCTTCTCAGTTTTGCCTCTGAAGTCAACCCCGCACCTATCTTCACCATCCTGTCACTCTAACCTCTTCAGAAAATGCCAGTCCTTGACTTCCCTCTTCCCCTCTTCAGCTTCTCCCTTTCTAACAATTCACCTCCTTTCCAGTTCAACCTTCCATTACAACAGAATGACTTTAACAAGAACTTTTTGCCCTCTGTATGTATCTCCTCATCTCACCTTGCCCCTAACCCATTCCAGCCTGAATCCAACAAACAGGTCAGAAGTAGTGCCTGATCCTACATCCAAAAGGCAACAGCTTTCATCTCTGTTCAATACCTGACTCCTCCTCCACTCATTTTTCCCATCTACTGGGGTCCCATGCTGTTATAGCTTGTTATCTAGATATTCCCCCAAAGCCTCATGCAGTCATAGGTGGGGCTTCTCAGAAATAGCTGCATTACCCTGGGTGTGAATGCTACCCACCCCGGATAAAATATAAAGGACAGTAAAAAGGGATAGTAGTGTCATTGCTTCTTGCTTGCTACCTTCTGCCTGCCCTGCCTTCCATTGACTGTTTCTCGTCTGTGATGCCCCTCTTCCATGTCACCCTGGCTTAGAACCAGCTGAGTATGGACTGAAACCTCTACAAACTATGAGCCAAATAAACCTTTCCTCCTTTAACTTTGGGTGTTAGATATTTTGTCTCAGCAATGAAAAAACTAACTAAAACTCATACTTACCAGATTTTCTTTCTACCTCTCTGACATTCCTTTAGGGCTCCTCTGTTGGTTCATCTTGGTTATTTGGGGATTCAATTTTAGAATTCCTTAAGGTATGGGTGTTAGGGAATTGATCATGCTAAAGTATGCTGTGACGCCACCTCACAGGCTGCATTCTCCTGGTATATCTTGGTTCCTAAAATGACCTCATGCCCTTATCTCTGGTTTCTCTCCCCTGCAAGGCCACAGTGGTCCAGGAAAGTTGAAACCTGTGTCTGCAGGACTGGGCCCATAAAAGCAATCTGGCCTGTGATAGGTTAAAAGTAGCTCACTCCTCATAAATAAGCAATAGCCCACTCCAAAACTGATAAAAAGACCTTCCTTTCTTTGTTCTTCTCTCTCCTTCTGTTTCTTTTTCCTCCTCTCTCTCTCTCTCTCTCTCTCTCTCTCTCTCTGCCTTCCTGCCTCCTGCTCGCCTCCATACAATAAAGATCTCCTGCCGGATCTCTCAGTGTGTGAGTGGCCTAATTGGGAAGGGGCACGCGACCCCCCTTTCAATGGGCTTAGGCCTCTTTCTGTCCTCTAAGAAAGCTCTTCTACCCTTATGGCTGAGAGAAACCCAGATGTGTAACTACAACCTAGATTTCTGACTATTAGACCTGCATTCCATCTGCCTACTAATACATACACTTAGATGTTTCAAGGTCATCTCAAAACCAACATGTCAGAAAAAGATTCATGATCTTCCTGTACCGACCTTGTTCTCTTCCAACCTCTCCTGATACCATATCCCAGAAACCTGAATCTAGGAACAGATCTGCAGCTGCTTTCAGGTGTTGAGTAGCCAGTTTCAAATGACTGGTTTCACATGGAGCCAGCACCGGCTGGTGTGAGGACCAGAACTGGAAAGGGTGGGCCCCAATCAGATTACCAAAATGCTTTGGAGTTTTTAACTGAATCTAAGAAAAGTCCAAAATAGATTTGAGACTGTAAAACAGAAGCTGCAGGGCCGGGGCTTTAGCTCAGTGGTTCCGTGGCCTGCCTTGCAAGCACAAGGACCCAAGTTCAATCCCTGGTACCAAAAACAAAAAAACAAAATAAAACAGAAGCTGCAGCAAAAGGCTATTCAGTGCCAATACATCAACAAAAAAGACAACCAGAGTTAGTGGAAGGAAATCTTCCTGTTTTTGTGTTTCCCGTGGAGCTCATATTTTATGCTGATGATCAGCCAACACATAAGCCAGTGTTAACTCTGTACAATCCCTATGAGTTTGCCTTAAAGTTCAAAGTTTTGTGTACTACTCCAATTAAGTATGTTGTCGTGTTGCTGCAGGTGCAGTAAATCCTCAGTGTTGTGTGGATTCATCAGTGTCTAATTCATCATAGAGATGTTCCTGTCACTATGGCGTAGCATAATAGTCAAATTCCATCTCCAAGTTTCTGAGCAAAGCCAGAGGAAGGCTTTAGGGAGGAAAGAGGTTGTGGAAGACTCAAAGTCTCACTTCCACTCCACGGAGTGTGAACAGCCGAAAAGACCTCCACGATGCTGGGTCCTAAAACCCAGGGAGGCTCCAGGAGCTCAAAGGAGGAGTGCAGGGTGGGGAGGGTTATAGGGGTTCAGGGGCTCCCACGCGGCTATCTTTCCAGAGCTTGAACAATGGCGGCTGGGTCGGGAGCTGGCCTGGTTCTCCTTCCTCCATTAAATCGGGGCCCAGCCTACCTCCTGGCGCTTGAGCGATGGCGGCTGGGTCGGGAGCAGGCGTGGCTCTCCTTCCCATGGTGGATCGGGGCCCCTGAGGTACTTTTTATATGGTTTTTCTAAGCAAAGAGTCAGGGAATTCACAGAACAAGACTGCAAACACATTGCTTATCTTATTCAGAAAATGTTCTACAGGTCACCTTTGGTCATACCATTTGCCCCTGGGTGGGCTGTTAACCAAGGTAGCAATTAGCATATGAAGAAGCACAGTCTGGCCTATTAGCATGGAGTCACTTTAGCTTATTCAAGTCTTACACAGGGACCTGAGTTCAATCCCCAGTACCAAAGTGGGGAGGGGGGCAGATAGGGTACTAAGGGATTGTGTTTATCCTAGGGTCTCACAGAAGATAGGACATATTTAATTCATTTTGTGAATTACAGAATGGGTCGTGGTCCAGACACCAAGCATAGGGAATAGGTTGACCTCTCTGTTTGGTCTAAAGAATTCTAAAGGAAGGCTGGCATTTGTTTAGTTAGTTGGTCGAGGTTGACTGTAACCTCTGATTAATGCTTTATGTTAATGGAAGGATCACTTTATCTTTTCTCCCAAGCCCCTTGACTGCCCAACTGTAAATGGCATGTCCCAATTGGGATTATCAGATATCAGGTGGTTTGTGTGAGGATGATTTTTCCTTGCAAACTTTTTCCTTTCAAAGCCAAGTATAGGAAACCCCAGATACCTGTGTCTACTTTGTATCTGTTGTTAGGGAATTGATTGTGTTAAAGTATTTTGTGATGCCGCCAGCACAGGCTGCATTCTCCTGGTGCTTCTTGGCTCTTAAAGATGTCATGCTCTTATCTAGTTTCCCTTCCCACCAAGGCCACAGTGGTCTGGAGAAGTTAAAATTGTTTCTCCAGGACCAAAACCATAAAGGGCAACCTGCCCTGTGATAGGTTTGTAAGAAGAAGAAGAGGAAGAGGAAGAGGAAGAAGAAGAAGAAGAAGAAGAAGAAGAAGGAGAAGGAGAAGGAGAAGGAGAAGGAGAAGGAGAAGGAGAAGAAGAAGAATTGCAGAGAGATTGAGGCATTTATAGCTCAATGGATGCACATTGGGGCAATACTCAAGTGAAATAAATAGGACACTGAACTGTTTCTCTGGTATGAAAAACTGAAAGTGTAAATAAGAATAAAATATATAATAGTTAATGTGAAATAGGAAGAAAAGATGCAAAGGGAAAGGAGAAGTGTGAGGGTAGGGGAAAAGAAAAAGGGAATGAAATTAACATGAGAAAATGTAAAAATGGAAACAAAGTCTTTCTAAATAGAGAGGGGTGGAAGGGTTGAAGGGAGGGCAGGGAAATGGGGAAAAAAAATCAGAATCAAGATATATTATGTAAAGGTACAGGGCCAGGGATTTAGCTCAGTGGTTTTGCCTCCTGCCTCGCAAGCACAAAGACCTGAGTTCAATTCCCAAAAATTTCTTTTTTTCTTCTCCTTCTTCTTCTTCTTCTTTTTTTTTCGGATTTTTTGAGACTGACCTGGAACTCACTATGTAGCCCAGGCCGGTTTCAAATTCACAGCGATCCTTCTGCCTTAGCCTCCTGAGTGCTGGTATTACAGGTGTGCGCCACCACGCCCAGTTTGCAATGCAATTCTTAATCCACTCAAATCATAATTAAAGTCCTGATTAAATGGCCACAAAAAGCAAAACCTAGATATGAATGTTCATTGTGTTCATTGCCCTTATGACCCTCCCAACTGACAGAGCTAGAGATACATTAGAGACATATGTTTATACTAACATTTGTTTCTGTTATCTATGAAAATCATTAATTTATGGTGACACCTGTATTCCAACCCAACACCCACACATCAGTGCTGGACTACCTATTACCACCTCTGATATGAGCACTTACTTTTTGTGCCTTAGCCCCATTATCCTGCCCTGCCACACTGTTTCTACCACTCTGTGCAAACACCATCCTTACTATACTTGGCATCATCACCCATGCCAAGCTGTGGCCTCCACCTCTACATGGGCACTTACCTTAATCAACCATATCTGATTTTTTTTATTCTGAATTATGAAGACAGGAAGGGATAGATGCTCATCTACCTTTTTATGTGAACTTTCTACTTTTTAAATTCTTAACTGAGAAATTTCAAAAATGAAAAGCCCAGAAGTTAATTTGGCAAATCCCTGAATAGTTACCACCTAGAATTAATGTGCTAACACTTGGCCAAAACTATGCCAGATGTTTTTAAGAAATAAAATGTTATAAAGCTGAGCGTGGTGGCACACGCCTGTAATCCCAGCACTCAGGAGGCTGAGGCAGGAGGATCACTGTGACGGTGAGACCAGCCTGGGCTACATAGTGAGTTCCAGTGAGTTCCAGGTCACTCTCAACTACATAGTGAGACCAACTTATAAAAAAAAAAAAAAACAAAAAAAAAAAAAAAAAAAAAAAAAAAAAAAGGAAATAAATAAAATGTTATAGATACAATTTGAGACCACTCACCCCATTTTCTCCCCCATTCCCAGAAATAGCCATTACTTCAGTGTGAAATTCAGTCTTGAATATTTTCTTTCTACATAACATACATGTATAAAAGTACACAAATCAAAAACTAACTCAGTGGACCAGGGATTCAGCTCAATGGTGCCACCGCCTGCTTCACAAGTGCAAGGTCTCAAATTCGATCCCCAGTACCAAAGGAGCAAAGCAAAACAAAACTAAATGATTTCACATAAAATCAGGCTCCAGGAGCTTCTCATACTTCCCACCCTCTAGCCTCGGCCCCCAGCCTCTAAGAAAGCATGGATTGACTGTACTGGTTTTTAAATTTTATATATATAAAAATTGCTGTGATAGTCTACAATCAAAATCACAATCTGATTTGTAATATCCAACAATGAAAACAGACAACCATTTACAATAGAATGAATAAAGAACATGTAGTACATTCCCACGATGGAATGCACACAGCAATGAGCACAAAAGAACCATCTTTACGTTACCATGTGACTGAGAAATCTCACAAACATGCAAGGCAAAGAAATCAGACACAGATGTCAACAGATACTCTGGGACCCTCTACTCAGGCAATGCTCTTGCTTGTCTACAAGAGTTCCTAGAACATGACAAATGTTCTCCAAATATAGGACAGATGAACAAATGAATGTTCACTTAAATATTCAGGTCATAGTTCAGGGCTGGTGGTATGGATCTGGTCTTTAAGAACTGACATTTTAGTTCATTTTGTTGTTGTTGTTGTTTTTGTGGCACTGGGGATTGAACTCAGGTCCTTACACTTGCAAAGCAGGCACTGAAAACAGTGAGCTAAATCCCTGGCAAGAGCTGACATTTTAAAGCCACTGGTGGGAACAAACACACAGAGAGGTACTGAGAAGGAGAAAGGCAAAGTTCCACAAGCATTATTGTCACTTATAGGAAGCAAAAAGAGACGTGGCAACAATTGTCTCTAAAGAGGAGCAAAAAAAAGATGGGGGGAGATCCAGGGGAGTCCTCTGGGAAGTAGAGGTCAAAGGTCAGAGGCTGCCACAGAACCAAGCAAGAAGGAGCCATCTGCCTTAATTCCTGCTATTTAAACATGAAAAGACTTCCCAGAAGAGAGTAAGGGAATCTAGGAAAGGGAATAGGTGGCTAAAAATATGTAGAACTGGACAAACATCAATTTTTAGGATCAAGAAGCACATTGAGTTCAAAGCTAGAAAAACAAATATATATATATATTTAATATATTTATATATATATACACACATATGTATATATACACACATATGTATATATACATACACACATAAATGAATATGTGTGTGTGTGTGTATAGTTTTGTTTTGGGGGGAGTAACAGGGATGGAACTGGGGTCCTTGCACTTGTGAGGCAGGTAGTGGAACCACTGGGCCAAATCCCTGCCCCCAAAACAAATTATATTTAGACACACTCCTATGAAAGTACAAAAAATAAAACCTAAAAGCAGTCAGAGAGAAACACCAGAAAAATTGGCATTAGCAATATTGGAGTCCAGAAGATGAAGGAATAGCTTCAAAGGATTCTGGGAAAATAACTGAGACCCTACAGTTCTATGAAGGCAAAACTGCCATTCAAGAGAGAAATAGGTTTTAGACAAGCTGAAAGAGTTTGCTACTTCTAAATCCTCATAGAATGAACTGACAAAGAACATAGTGTACTTCAAAGAAACCTCAGCTGGAATTATTGCTTGCAAGAAAAGACCATGAGCTGCCAGCACATGCCTGTAATCCCAGCACTATGAAGGGCTGAGGCAGGAGGATCACAAGTTCAAGTCCTGCCTGGGCAATTTAGCAAGACCCTGTCTCAAAACATAATAATAATAATAATAATAATAATAATAATAATAATAATAATAATAATAATGGCTGGTGATATAATTGAGTGTAAAGAACATGGATTCAATCTCCAGTATTAAAAAGAAAAGAAAGTTCTTCAGCAAATAAATTTGCAAAACACATGGGCAATGTAAGCAAACACTGGAGTGAAAAAGAGCAACAAAACAACAATGACAACTAATGGGGAGGTGTCAAAAACATGTGAAACTTGTGAAAATAATCACATGCTGTGCTTATATGGACAACAATGTGGACAGAGGCCCTCTGGCCTCTTGGACAGATGCATACAGAGCAGCTTGTCACAATGAAGAGGTATACACAACAAGAAGATTTAGCATCCTCCAAGGGATATTAAAGGGAGAACTAAGAAATTGTCACTTATAGATAACAGAGCAGTTGCAACCAACACAGCTGAACTATCCAATTAACATGAAGACAATTTAAAAATACACTATTGACTGAAAAAAAGATCACAATGATGTGGGAAATATGAAGAGACTGAGTTCAAGGGGAGATGGGGAGAGAAGGGAGAAGTAAAAAGATTTAGGATATGTCATGTATATATACCAAATACCCAGAGTGAATTTAAACTATGTGTGTCATAAACGTGAACTAATAAAATAATAATAACAATAATAATGAAAAAGGGGAAAGAGGACCTAGAGATGGAGGGAGGGAGATGGGTGGGTGAGGAAAGGAAGGGGAATAAAAAGGAGTCAGGACATGTGTGTACATGAGCCTAAAATGAATGTAAATATTCATATTTCTTATGAGTACACATATAGATTATTGAAAGATTTCTTAAATCTCATTGGGAAACAGGAGGATTTTATTCCAGGATTTTAGGTGTAGGCCAACTCAACGGACTAGGTTGAGTCTAGAACAAAGAAAAGTTCCAGTTTTTATACATTTGCCAAAGGGGTTGACATGAACCAAGACAAAGGCAATTATTTACTCAGTGACATTTTTATAACTTATCCTTGAAAGTTAACAGACTTAAGATATCCAGGATGTCATAGCACTGTGATTACCAGAATACAGTTGTCAGCCTTATCTGTATTTCTTGAGATAAAACAACTCCCAAGATGTCAGAGGACTCCATTTATAGGAGTGTGACTGTTTAACTTATCAGTACCAGAGCGGAGGTCACCCTTGTAAAAAGTCAGATTCCTGAGAAAATGGGACATCACAGGTCTCTGCTAGCAAGGATCTTGCTGTTTATCTTCTGTTGCAGAGCAGAGGTCAGAAGTTAGGGGGAGGAGGAGTCTGAGAGTGAAACTGTGTGCAGCTGAGAGAAAACCGCTTAAGGCTAGGAAAATCTGATTTTTCTCTAAATTCCACTTTAGAATGAATACATATATTGGGGGCTGAACACACTATACTGTATCATACTGTAAGCTTATATACTCAGGCTCTACCTGGATTTGTGCAACAGTTTTGCCCCTTCTAGCTCTGGGATCCTTGGCCTCAGTTTTCTCATCTGGAAAACAAAAAGTTGTAGTCATCCCTGATGCCCATGAGGCTCAGGTATGTAACCTTTGTGAAGGACCTGTAGACAGAGAGCTCCCAGGGACCTGACAGTCTGACTGCTATAGTTTATTTCTGGATAGTCCCCCAAAGCCTCAGCACTCATAGGTGTCATAGGCGGGGCTTTTGGAAGGTGATTGGATTATGGGTGTGTGATCATAGAAATAGTCCACTCATGCATTTATAGCTAAATGTGACTTGGGAAGTGAAGCCTGGTTGGAGGAGGTGGGTCACCACAGGCATGACCTAGAAGGGTCTATCTCCCTTCCTCCCCTGATCCCAATTCCTACTTGCCATACTATGAGCTCTTTCTCCTCTGCCATGCCCATCTGCCATGCTGTCCTGCCTTGGAGACATCCGACTATGACTATGGACTGAAACCACTACAAACTGTAAGCCAAAATAAACCTTTCTTCCTTTAAATTGTGAGTGCCAGGTATTGTGTCTCAGCAACAAGAAAGTAGCTGAAACAGTGACAGATATTTATGGTTTCTAGGCAGTTTATCTGCAGAAATTCTCTGATATGTGTGCAAAGGTATATACAAGCTTTTTTTTCCTTTTCTTTTCTTTTTTCTTTTTTTTTTTGGCAACACTGCTTCAACACTGTGAGGCCAGAGAAACTATCCAAATGTTCACAGATTATCAAATAATGATGTGGCTGTGTGTTGATGTGGAAAGATGTCCACATATATTCATGAAAAAAGCATGTTGCAAATCAGTGTTTACTGCGATCTCTTTTTTGTATCAGAAAAAGAAAGATATATATTGACTTTGTCTCAGAAGATTGGAGGCTACCAGACTTCTGAGAATTGTCACTGCAGAGCAGAATCACAAGAGAACATTTACTTATACACTTTATATTTATAAAGTAGCTGAATTTTGCAGTAAAGCAAAAAGCATTACTCTTTCATACACTGTCCCAAGACTGAAAAGAAAAAAGACATAAACATCCTTAATTCTCTTAACCCAGCAACTTTTTCAACCTCTGTTCTGCACCCCTCATCCCTGTCCTGTCCTTCCCAGCTATATCAACCAGGGTTCTCCAGAAGAACAGAACTAATAGGATATAGTTTCCCTCCATACCCAGTTTTTCTTCTCATGGTTTCAGTTACCCTCAGTCAAATTTGGTCTGAAAACAGTAAATGGAAAATTACAGAAATTAACAATTCACCAGTTTTAAATAACTTCCATTATGGCATATTTTTATAATTATATGATTTTTTTATTCATGTTACTGGGGAGCAAACACAGCACCTTGTAAATGGTAGGCAAGCACTCTAACACTGAGCTATATCCTTAGCCTTTTTCTTTATTTTGTTAGACAGGGTCTTACTAAGTTTCCCAGGCTGTCCTCCAGGTTGTGATCCTCCTACTTCAGCCCCCATGTGGCTTGGATTACAGATAAATGCCATTGAGCCTGTCATTAATTACTCTATTATTATACTGTTATCACTGATAATCTCTACTTGCTTAATTTAAATTAAACTTTATTATAGGTATGTATGTACTGGAAAAACATAGTATGTACACATAATATATGTAGGGTTCCTCACTATCTGAAGTTCAGGCATCCATTGGGGTTCTTGGAACATAACCCCCATGTATAAGAGAGAACCACTGTGTATACAGTAAAGACACAAGTTTATTGTTGCTTTGCTGCCTTTGGTCCAAGATGAACTGTTGCCCCTTTACCATGTGCCACCCTTCCTTATGGACTAAGACCTCTGCAAATTTTAAGCTAGGTAAACCTTTCCCCTTTTAACTTTGGGTGTTGGGTATTTTGTCTCAGAAATGAGAAAAGTAACTAATATAGTGCCAGTATCCACCCTGGTCATATGTTATTTACACTGAGCACTAGAGTCCTGATAACTGAGGACTTACTGTGCTTGGAAATCACCCCCCACAGCCTGACCTATGTTTCCCTAACTGAGATGGGGCAACTTCAGGGCATCTGGCAGCACTGGATGTGGCAGGGTCAATGGTGTAAACCAGAATCCTCCAAAGGTACCTGACCTGACAGAGGTACCTCATTTCAGAGGGGAACCTTGCCTGAGACAGATACCTCTCTCAAACAGGAGCTCACCTCCAGAAAACTTTTGCAGAGAGCAACCTCACCTCAGACAGGAATTTCACCTCAGAGAAGAACTTCTCCTCAGACAAGAACCTCACATCAGAGAGGAATCTGGGGATTTATCTCAGTGACACCATGCCTGCCTTGCAAGCACAAGGTCCTGTATTCAATCCCCTGTAACACAGTAAAAGAAAAAGAAAAAAAAGTCCCAGAGGACCATCTTCCAGAATGGTGGTGGCCTAGGGAAGTTGTTCCTCCAGATTTGGTTCACAGGCACTGGGCCCCCACTACTAAGAAAGAAGGAAGCCTGGCTACTGTTCCAGCTGACAGCAGACCTTGGTTTTATCCACATGGTGCTGGTGTTAGATGTATACAGAATGCAAGAGTTGTGGCATCAGGAAGGCTTCCACTCAGATTTCAGAAGGCCTGGGAGGCCAGGCAGTGCACCCCTGAGAGGTCAATGGGTAAACCTGTAAGTGTGAAGCCAAAGGTGAAGTGGAGACCCCAGAAGTTTGGAGACACCATGAACGTAGATTGTCTGAGGAAGACTGCAAGGAGGGAGCACAGCCAGCTCCAGAGAGAAGCCATGGAGCTACAACCAACAGAAGTGCCATAGGGGCAGAGACACCCAAGCTCTTGGAGTTTGCATCTTGCCACAGATTGCCTCAGATGTTGAACATGGAACTACAGGACTTTATGTTTGCCCTGCTGGATTTTGGACTTCCTTGTATCTCCTTATTTGTACCTTTTGGAATGGTAATATTTATGTTGTGCCGTTGTATATTGGAAATGTTTAACTTTCTTTTCATTTGTACTGTAAGACTTGAATAGGCTAAAGTGACTCCATGCTAATAGGCCAGACTGTGCTTCTTCATATGCTAATTGCTACCTTGGTTAACAGCCCGCCCAGGGGCAAATGGTTTGACAAAAGGTGACCCTAGATCATTTCCTGCATAAGATAAGCAATGTGTTTGCAGTCTTGTTCTGTGAATTCCCTGACTCTTTGTTTAGAAAAACCTTATAAAAAGTACTTCAGCCCCTGAGCAGTTGCCTCTCTGAGCCACCTGGCTCCGGGAGTACCGTCTGGCCAGACTAATAAAGGTCTCTTTACCATCTAGGCTGGTGTGTTCCTTCCTGGGTTTCTCGGTTCTCTGTCGTGTTCCCGGAGCCTCGCTGGGTGTTAGGGCCCAGCATCGTGGAGGCCTTTCGGCTGTTCACGCTCCGTGGAGTGGAAGTGAGACTTTAGGTCTTACAGTACAGGGGCTCACAGCTAAGAGTTTGTCTTAAATCTCAGAGGAAACTTGAGATTTAAGAGTTTTCAGCAATGCTGAAACTGTTAGGACTTTGCCACCTCTTAGAGCTGGACTAAATGCCTTTTGTGTAAAGGAATATAGGTGAGTCTTTGGTGTTATGAAATGTTATGGTTTGTGTCCAGATATGCCCCCAAAGCCTTATGAAGTCTGAGATGGGGCTTTTTTAGAGGTAGCTAAGTCTAGAGTGTGTGACTGATTCATGGTGCAGTGCTTGGAATGAGAGCACTAGGATTAAATGTGTGAGTGCTATCCACCCTCAGTAGTCTGGATAAGAAAAAAGGGGCAGTCATTGTTTCAATTTCTTGATTGTGTGGACGAAACTTGTCCTTGGTTCAGTGATGTAGAGGAAATAACTGAAGATGTTTGGGCTAGAGTAGGAGAAGAATTAAATAAAAAATTAAGGAGTCATAATTCTGACAGTGTACCAGCCATTACATTTTCTTTCTGGTCTTTAATAAATGAGTGCTTACAGAAAAGGGACGTACAAGGCTTAGATAAACACCTCAGAGAGCCCAAAGAAACCTTAGAGGAGTTAAGAGAAGTTGAATCACAAAATTCAGAACATAAGGAGAGAGAGTCAGGGAATTCACAGAACAAGACTGCAAACACATTGCTTATCTTATGCAGGAAATGTTCTAGGGTCACCTTTTGTCAAACCATTTGCCCCTGGGTGGGCTGTTAACCAAGGTAGCAATTAGCATATGAAGAAGCACAGTCTGGCCTATTAGCATGGAGTCACTTTAGCCTATTCAAGTCTTACAAAAGGTTATATCAAATGGGGAAGAAAGATTCCATAAGTTCACTCCCCTCCAGAAAGCGCTGAGAGAGGCCGAAAAGGAAGGAGAGGACTTAGGCAACTTCAGCTCTTATGCTTATCCAGTTATAGAAGAATTAGATGGCCAAGGTAACAGGGTAAGAGGGCACAAACCCATTGATTTCAAGATGGTCAAAGAATTAAAAACAGCTACAGCTCAGTATGGAACAAATGCACCATTCACTTTGGCCATTATTGAGTCACTACAATTGTCCTTTTTGACACCCAGTGATTGGAAGATGGTCTGTAAAGCAGCCTTTGTGGGACCTAAATTACAAGCCCTTGCTAAATGGCAAAGGGCCTAGAAGACAGTGTCCTGAACCCCTCCCATTGTAGCCACAGCCCGGACCTTTGTTCCAGCCCTGGCCTAAGAATGTGGATCACTCTCGTATTGTTTGGAGTCCGGATCTGAATCAACTTGTAAATTAGAGACTCCAGACATACAGCCCAAGCTAATTGACAAACTGTTTGCTCATCTGGAATGTCTTGGTGACCTTTGAGACATCCTATAGGTGGTGGTACCTGTTACTCATCAATATGTGACTGTTGAACATGTGACTGCTGACCACCAGCTCAAGTCAGCAGACCTTTGTCCCCTGTCTATGAGCCCAAAATGTTAACCCCCTCTTTTACTCCCTATAAGAGGACCTCGGCCCCTGAGCTAGGTGCCTCTCTGAGCCAGCCACTTGGTTCTGAGGGTGCCATCTGGCCAGACTAATAAAGGTCTCTTTACCATCTAGCCTGGTGTGTTCCTTCCTGGGTTTCTCGTTCTCCGTCGAGCTCCCGGAGCCTCTCTGGGTGTTCTGCCCAGCATTATGGAGGCCTTTTTGGCTGTTCACGCTCTGTGGAGTGGAAGTGAGACTTTAGGTCTTATACCTTAAGTGGTGGTGATTTTCTTTTGTGGAAATCCAATATTTTTGATAATTGTAAGGAAACTGCTCACCATAATGCTCAGGCTAATATGGGTCAAGTCAATTTACGTTCTCCGTAGCTCCCGGAGCCTCTCTGGGTGTTCTGCCCAGCATTATGGAGGCCTTTTTGGCTGTTCACGCTCTGTGGAGTGGAAGTGAGACTTTAGGTCTTATACCTTAAGTGGTGGTGATTTTCTTTTGTGGAAATATACA
>NW_022900917.1:65712858-65729233 GCF_012274545.1 Fukomys damarensis
TAGAGGTAGAAAAAGCTACATGGCAAGCCTTCACAACCCATGGTATAACCCCTGCAGAGGCTGGTAGTCAAAGACGGGTAAGAGAATTGTGGAGAAATATCCAACCTAAGACAGAGCATGAGTATTAAACTGCTCATGGCTTGATGATGGGTAAGGGATTTCTCTGGACATTTCTCACCTAAGACAGGCACAGCCTTTCTGCTGAACAGGGAAAGTCCCTGCTCTAAATATAATAAAAAGGGGGATATGTGGGAAGCCAGCCATGGGCCACTGGCTTTTTGAAAGACAACATTTGTTCCTTTTTAGGGACTGCACGTGATAAACTTTGCCCTGGCCCGCGGGGTCAGTAATCAGCAGAGCTCGAGCAGGGGATATACCTGGAAATGGAACAAGAGAGGCGCAGAGAGAAGGAGACCAAGCAAAGAGTTGTCAAGGTCTCGTTTATTTGCAGGCACAAGCAGTATATAAAGGCAAAAACCACAAATTTGTAAGAGGAAGTAGCTAATCATAAAATGATAAAGGAGAAACGTATTGTACAGTAACAGTTATGATGAGATACAGTTGTTATGTAACAGATTAGGTCATTAAATGAGCAAGGCCATTAGTACAATCATTGGCACGTCTGTGCCAGTGAGGTGATTCAGATGTAAACATGGAGGTGGTTATGTTAGGCTCAAAAACAACTCTGAGAATATGAATATTTGGTCTCCTACATCTCCTCCCTTTGTACAGTAAAAAAAAATGAAGAGATATATATCATGCAAGCCAGGAGCAGAGGCCAATTAGTTTAGAAAGACCATCCCAGGTATCCTGATCTTGTCAGTAGGCTTTAACCATAGAGTAGAAGTAGAGGCCGGGTAGTTGGTAGAGGAAGAGATGGCCTTGACATCTCAACAGAAGCCCCTGTCTTAGGTTGATCAGTCAGGCGTTGACTGTCTTACCCATCATTGGGGTCAACTGTAGCAAGAGAGGAGAAGTCTCCAGAAGACTTCAAGGATATTCCAAGGCCCTCCAGTAACTGTGACTGTAAGGACCTGGTAATATTTTCTTTTTGGACCTCTCAGATGTCAGGCTTATTTTCTGGTCTCCATAGATGTTTGGACCTGTAAATAATTTTCCTCCTGATCGGCCAGATCAAGATGATGGTAATGGATTTGGATGGCCTTGGCTTGCATGGTATCTATCTGTTGTTTAATAAAGGCCGTAAGTCTATTAAATATTAGAGGCCTGATGGTTAATAATATCAGGAGCCCTAATAGGGGCCCCAATAAGGGGAGGTGATAAGGTAGAAACCCATTGAGCCCAGTCTAGAGGGGGTTTTTGTGTAATTCCTTTTTGTGTTTTTCTAAATCTTCCTGTAAGGTTTTGATCTTATCCCTAACAATACCAGACTTATTTGTATAAAAACAACATTGTTCTACCGGCTAGCTCAGTCGGTACAGCATGAGACTCTTAATCTCAGGGTCATGGGTTCGTGCCCCACGTTGGGCGCCACTTGCCCCGGCCTGCGGGGTCAGTAATCAGCAGAGCTCGAGAAGGGGAGATACCTGGAAATGGGACAAGAGAGGCGCAGAGAGAAGGAGACCAAGCAAAGAGTTGTCAAGGTCTCGTTTATTTGCAGGCACAAGCAGTATATAAAGGCAAAAACCACAAATTTGTAAGAGGAAGTAGCTAATCATAAAATGATAAAGGAGAAACGTATTGTACAGTAACAGTTATGATGAGATACAGTTGTTATGTAACAGATTAGGTCATTAAATGAGCAAGGCCATTAGTACAATCATTGGCACGTCTGTGCCAGTGAGGTGATTCAGATGTAAACATGGAGGTGGTTATGTTAGGCTCAAAAACAACTCTGAGAATATGAATATTTGGTCTCCTACAAAACTTGTTTTGACCCTGCACAGGAGAAACACGGACAGCCAAAGATCTGTAGGAGTCAGGTGTTGTAACTCCATTTTGTTATGTTAAAGATCTGATGTTATCTATAGGAGCAGGTATTGAGGTTACTATGGTAATCCTAGCCAATAATAGTTCGGTCTTTTCCTTTAAAAGGCTGATGCCTGCCTGCAATAAACGTCGCCTTGATCAGACTCTTGTCTTGGCATCCTTCCTTTCTCTCTGCCCCATCTCCACCCCGCTGCTCTTTCAGATTTGAGGCACTGCGGGACAGTGCTCTGCGTCGCAGGTTTGCGACACATAGTGAGACCCTGTCTCAAAAAAAAAAAAAAAAAGATTTGCCATGTTAGAAATAAGGCCCCAGAATCAAACTGATGGTTGTGTGCCAGATTGTTGAAAATAAGCCCCCAGACTCAATGTGTTGGTGCAGATGATGAAGCACTCAGACATCAAACAATCTCGACAAGGCAGGGTTTTTACTTTTTTTTTTTAATCTCTGCAGAATGGTACACAACATCTCTAAGTCAAAGAAGTAAGCACACGGGAAGCCACAGCAGGCTCATTTTATCCCTACTGAATGAGAAGCTGCTGACCTTTCTCTCCATTGTCTTGGTTGAAGGTTCATAGTCTGTCCTGATTGGCTAGTTTAAGCTGCATGAAAGGTGGGTCTGTGGAATTGGTAGGCCAGATTTTTAAGGGAAGGAAGAGCAGGTGTGGGTAACAAAAGGTCCTTGGCTATTGATAAGCTAGTGATAAGCTATTGATAAGCTTCTTGGTCTGTAGCTATGTTCCTAGAATTTAAACTGAGTAGGTGTTTCCCCTAATTTCTGTGTCTTCAGAAAGAGCTACCTAGGGTGGACTACAGTCTAAAACAGAAGCATTCCTGTTTATATCTTTTTTTTTGGTACCGAGAATCAAACTCAGGTCCTTGTGCTTTCAAGGCAGGTGGCCCTGTTTATAGTTTTTGATAGAAAAGACAAACATGTAACTCAAATCATGCAGTATTTGTCTTTTTGTGCTGGCGTATTTCAGTGAACATAATGTCCTCCAGGTTTATCCATGCTGTCACGAATGATATTATTTCCTTCTTTTAAAAAGATGAACAGTATTCTTTTATGCATCCTAGTGTGTTGTCAGCTTTGTGCTGCTTTGACCAAAATACTTCACCTGAATAATTTAAACAGGGAACAAGTTATTTTGGCTCAAGGTTGCAAAGGTCTCAGTTTATGGATATCTGGCCTCAGGGCAGAAACATTAAGGCAGAAGGGACTGGTACAGCACAGCTGCTCACCTAGTGGCAGACTGGGGATGAGAAAAAGGGAAAAAATCAGGGAAGGGGCCAGGGAAAAGATAATATTCCTCAGAGGCATACTAGTGACCTACTTCTTCTAACTGGATGCCACCTTCCAACAACCCAGTCAGCTAAGAATTGATTAATAGTTTTTTGAGGGGTAGTTCTGGGGATTGAACCCAGGGCCTTCACACTGAGCTACATCACTTTTGCTTTTTGTTTTTTTTTAATGGTACTGGAGATCGAATTTGGGCTTTTATGCTTGTGAGGCAGGCAGTGGAACTACTGAGCCAAATCCCCAGTCCTACACCACTTAAAAAAAAACAACAACAACAGAGTTTCTCTAGGTTACTTTCTCTAGGTTATCTTTATGACCCAGGGTAAATGTATATTCAGAGACAAATAAATAGCCATAAATATTTTTGTTATTAAAGACATTGTCTTAAGAAGTTAGAAAAAGAATCAGCACCTCTTTGCACCAGCAACAACCAGATAATATAACAAAACATCCTCTGCGATAGCAGCAAAATATATAAAATATTAGGGAATTAAAATATAATGGAATACATCTGGCTTTTTATGTCTGAAGTTTCAGAATCTTGAATTCAAACAAACTAAAAATATTTAAAAATTGCATCTATATTGTGTGCAGACTATTGTTCTTCTTTAATACAGTATAACATGTTTCTAAAGCATTATATTGTAACTAGGTAGTATCAATCATAGAGATTAAAATATATGAGGATGTGCCTTGGTTATGTGCAAATTTTGTACCATTTTATATAAGGGAGTTGAATCTTCTCAGAGTTTGATATACTTGGCCACCCTGGCTGGAACCAGTACATTGGGGATAATGGGGGCAACTGTTTCAGTGTTATAGTTTAAATATGCTGTACTTGAATCTTCTCAGAGTTTGATATACTTGGCCACCCTGGAACCAGTACATTGGGGATAATGGGGGCAACTGTTTCAGTGTTATAGTTTAAATATGCTGTGTTCTCTAAAGACTCAGGTATTGGTAGTTTGATCTACAAGCAGCACTGTTAAGAGGTGGAGCCTGGGACCTTATCAGTGGATTAATCCAAGATGGGCGTGGTGGTGCATGCCTGTAATCCCTAGCAACCCTCGGGCACACTGAAACAGGATTATAAATTCAAACCCAGTTTGTGAGGCAGGCGGCGGAACCACTGAGCTAAATCCCGGACCCCAGCCACATTTATTTTATAAAGGTAGTAGTGCCCTCTCTGACTTCGCTGCCACTGTGTTCGGTGCACTCGTCCGCCGACGGTTTAGATCCGCGGAGCGGGGAAATCTCAGAACCCTTGTCAGCAGCCTTACCGCCGAGTCGCCCGGGCCTTCCGCCATTTAACGGAACTACCTTGGCCTTGGGGGACGAAGCGGAGACGCGGGCCGGAAGTTAGGGCGGGACTTCCTGGATCTGCCAAGCTAGGTCGATGCTATTTGGTTCTGTGACGTGGCAACTCAGTGGGCGCGACTCCGCCGGAGGTGAGTTCTCCAGGCAAATCTTCTGTCTGATCACTCGTCCTATATCCCCGATGTTCAAGGGAGGGGTCGGCCCGGAGCAACTTGGGGGAATTTGGGAGCGGCGGCAGCGCCTCTTGGGGCCGCGTGGCGGAGTGGGTGTCTTGTCGTAGGGGCTCCACGGAGGGCACGGCCCGGGCTCTGCCCGCTAGGTGCTGCGCGCGGCTTGATGTGACATCAGAGACGTCCTTCCCTGATGACAGCGCTGTAGCTGACTCCCCTTTGGATGAGCGGGCTCCCTGAGGAGAAGTAAGTAATCATTTGGGTTCCTCGGGAGAGTAGAGCCTGAGGAATCGGCCAGCAAGTATATCTGCGAAGGGTAGCTACTAGGTCTTCAGTACCAGGATCAGCCTTTGGCCAGGGGACTACCTCGGCTTATTCAAGCTGTTGGCTGAATTCGTTGCCTTGTAATAGTAACACAAAGGTTTGGGTTGCCTTGCTGCCAGTCAGAATGGACCATAGCTCTTGGAGGTCCGTATATCTGGGAAGTAACATTGACTTGTCAGATGTTTCTCAGGTTTTTAATGGCTCATGTGACTAGTTTGGGTCAGGGTCTGGTTTGGTCTAGTTTGGTTTGGGTCTGTGACAGTAACTTTAATTTCATCTGCAAAGTCCCCTGTGTTGTCTGGTGGTGTGGCACACTAGTAATCTGTGACAGTAACTTTAATTTCATCTGCAAAGTCCCCTGTGTTGTCTGGTGGTGTGGCACACTCACAGGGATTAGGACACATGGGGGGGAGGTGAGCTTTCTGCTTACCACAGATTAAGTTTATGTTCTCTGGTCAAGGTACTACAGAGAATGAGGTGAGAAAAACAAGATGTGAAGCAAGTGCATAGTTTGCACAATTTATAATTTAAAAAAGTATATGTACATTTGCTTTTGTAAATGTGGAAGGATAACCAGAAACTGGGAAGAGGAACCAAGGGCCTGGTTGGGAGGTTTTGTTAACCTTTTAAGCTCCCTCCCACTCAAGTCAGAATCCAGGATCTTGTGCATGCTAGGCAAGCTCTTTACCACTGAACCACACACCCCAGCCCTCACCTTCTAAGTTTTGAACTATATGATTCTGCCCCTGTTCAGTAATAATGATGAGAACTAGAAATCTTTTAAAATAAAACGTTCTGAATCAAAACATGGAAGTGACTGAGTCTACCCATGGAAAGGGAGAGTAAAGATTTTCCATATGGATACTGGGAAGCCTCCCCACACAGACATACACACACCATGTCTCTTGATCTATTTCTGCTGGACATGAATGAGCTCCTGAGTATTTTCTCTGCTTTCAGTCTCATCCAACACCATATTTCTGAGCACCCTGCCAGGTTAATCTTTTGAGATGTTTTGTTTTGTCTCTGATATAAAAGTGCAGCCAAAGGTCTCTTATAATCTGTCCTCAGTGCCCATCCCTCTGAGCTCTGTATTTGCCATCTCCTTCAAGCTTTGACCCTACACTTATTCTTAGACCTTCTCATTCAGACTACTAATTGTGGGTTCTTCCATGATCTCACTCTAGCAGCCCAACCCAGCCCCTCTGCCTTGTCCAAGGAGCCCGTGGGTGATGCCTTACCATTATTCCTGCCACCTTTCTACAATACAACCACTCCTCAGCTCCTTTCCAGATCACCTTGACTACACTTCACTGAGCAGGTGGAACTGCCACTACCTTCTGATATCCCCCTTGACTTCATCTAAACCTGAAGTGGAAAAGATCCCTCCACCAGGCCAGAGACTGCTGGCCAAAGATACTGACTACATCTGGGCTGAGTTTGTGCTCCTTCACAGGATAGGGCGAGGCTGCTTCCCTGTAATCCTTTTAAATACCTGGAACCTTCAGAAGTCTGTGCTGTAGACCTGCATTTCACAGAGTGCAGGCAGCACTCCCACTGCAAGATGTGTGAGATGCAATACAGTGCCTATCAGGTTGTGCCCTGCTCTTTCACTTTTTTGTCCACATTGGCTGCCCCATGACTCCTTGGGCCTGGCCTACTTGCCCCTTCTTTCCTCAGCCTTTACACTCTGCTTCTGCCTTGTACTTCCTTTCCCTAGTATCTGCATAACTCTTTGCTTCCTTTACCTTTAGGTTTCTCAGTGAGGCCTACCCTGAATAACCTAGTTAAAATGCCCCTGCTGCCTCTTTCAAAAGCAATTGCCCAGCTCACTGATGCATTTGTTATGATTTTTTACCATAGTGAGCTCCAGGAGGGCCAATAGTCACTGCTTTGTCCCATAGTCTACCCAGGATACATATCAGCTTATAGGAAACACTAAAAAATGTGTATCCTGGAGAATAAATTTGGTCTATAGGTTGACTGACACTTTTCACTGTGGATTTCTGCTAACATTTCTTGCTTTGTCTTTACTGTTGAGGAGCAGAGGTATCTTTTGGGAGAGCACACGGGGGAAGGCTGGAATATGTCAGGCCCTGCTCTCTGGTGGTTACTGGGCAGGGTGAGTCTAGGGAGAGGGTTGGACAGTCAGTAACTCAGTCCATGTGAAGAGCCCTTGTGCCTTCAGGTGGAAGTGTCCCATCTTCTCCCCAGAGAGTAGGCTAAGACAGGAGATGAGCCAAATTTGGGAGTCTTTACAGGATAAGGGATGTTGCTACTTGTAGACTGGACAAAATCACCAAACAAGTTGGTATAGGTATGGAAATGAACCTTTGGCATCAGTATATACAGGGAGATGAGAGAAAGGGAGAGCAGCTGGTACAATGGGTGGGCATCCCAGGAGCGTGGAGACAGGGACACCTGCTTTGGCTGCTGCCGGGTGCAACTCATATAGACTCTACTACTTGGATTGTCAACAATGGCAAACAGTATTCCATGTGACTGTATGTTGTCCACAAAGTGGGCTGCCCTTGGCTGCTCAACCTTTGCGGGTATTGTTCCTCTTTTGTAAATGTGTCTTGTGCATTCTGCTTCATAGCATTGTGTCGGGAACCAGGATTGAGAGGCAGACCCACAGCAGGAAGCAGACACTGTGAAGGCTACTCTGCTATCACGATGGGCTTGACCCCCTTAGGGGGTTCCTATGCACAAGACACTCACTCTGCCTGGAGGGTCAGCATTTCACTCTTTCTGCCTGTAATCCTGGCTCATGATTCTGTGTCTCTGTGGCTGACTATCCCGCCACTTTGATCCAGATTCAGGGAACATAGCATTAGTCCCTGATACTTGACAATACCAGACCCTTTTCAAGTATCAGGCTGTAGGAGCAGAAGAAATTTCTGACAGGAGGAGAATGGAGCTAGCCTTTCCACACACTGACCTGTGTCCTTGCTGGTCTTTAGGTCCCAGCTATGCCCAGCCTCAGAGTTTGCCCCAAGGAGTCAGAGATGGAATCCTCAGCTCCAGAACCATCCCCTTGGACCCCTGCAGCACAGGCTTGTGTGAGTGATGCTCCTGTTGTGACCCGCCCTGGATCTCCAATCTACAGGCCCCTCATCTGTGGCACTGTTGAACTGGAAACCATCTGCCCTCATCTTCAGCAGCCAGGTACTGAGAACAGGTTCCCCACTGGTACCCTCATTCTGGGGAGATACATACAGCACCTTGTGCTCATTCTAGGAGGCCTCTTCTATATCATGCCTCATGGACTCAAGGGACCAAGGCTGGGTCTCAGAAAGGAAGTTGACATGGCCTAGCCTCTGGTGCTCTTAATAGGGATTGTTAACCCTTTGACACAGTGTTGTAATGTGATGATTGCCACGGTCCTTTGCTTTGCCCTCTGACCCCTGCCAAGCCCAACAACTAGGCTGATAGGTCTGTCCTGCTCCCTTCTAGCTACATTTACAGCCCATTTGATCTTACTCCCTCTGAACCCTTTCAGAGAATCCTTCACAAAGATTCTTCACCAGCTCACCCATTTGGACCCTTCAGTAATGAACAGGATGACTATTCAGTGTTGGGTTCCCCGGCTTGGGTCAGACAGCTGCTGTTGTACAAGGGGACATTCTGCTCAGACCATGTGTGAGCAGGAATGGTTAGGCTAAGGGTAGAGATGGTGCAAGATAGCCAATGTGTGTCCGACAAAGCAAATTCTGGACAGTGGAAAGAGAAAGCAGGTAGAGGATAACACATGATAAGGTCCCCAGAAATGGCCCTGCAAAATAGGCTTGCTGACCAGCCTAAGCAGAGATTTTTTTTGTTTGTTTGTTTGTTTTTTTGTTTTGGTACCAGGGATTGAACTCGGGTCCTTGTGTTTGCAAGGCAGGCACTGGAACCACTGAGCTAAATCCCTGGCCCCAGAGAGAATATTAAACAAGTATCCAAGGGGCTCCTACTAGGAATGTTGAAGGTATCTAGGATTCTGTTAGAAATTAAAACAAACTGATGAGTATTCATGTTTTAAAAGCATCGTGGAGCAAATTGGCAGAGTAGGCAACTCCAAATACCTGTTATTCCATATAAATATTAAAGCAAATGAACCACCAAGTGGAACCTATCAGAACCAACTTTTTCAGAAATTTGGAAAATTGTCAATGGTCTATGGCAACCAAACAAACATTAAGTCAAGAAGGGAATTTTAAAATAAGAAAGCTTTGCAGTCCTACTTGCCTATGCCCTAATTCCTTTCTGCCTTATTGGCACTCCTAAAGCAATCAGCCTGCATTCCCAGTGTGGGACATGGTCTCTGGTTGCAGAGGGAGCAGAGATCTTCCTCTGTATCTGTTCTAAACTAAATGAGGCTACTTGAAGAACTGATACACACTACACATCTCTGTTCTGCCTATCTGAGAATGGACCTGGGGCATCATTTATACATACAGCCAGCCATCCACAGCCTAGGAAGAGACATGAGGGAAAATGTGCCTTCATAAGCACAATTGAGAAATTTAGAAAGTCAAACTTATGCCTAGGATCAGGTGTCAGTTTGGAAAAGACCTATGATGATTGTAAGCTTTCACCTTTGGCTGGTGTCTAAGCTTGTTGAAAGCTAGGAATGGAGGAGATGTTGTAAACAATATTAAAGGCAGACCCTAGGATCATACTTGTCCACAGACTGGGAAAGGTGTTTTGTTTTCCTTTTGTTCTTGATGTGCAAGGCCCTAGATTCAATCCCCAGCACTATATACACGTGTGCACAAGCACACACATACATGCACATGCACCACAACAAGCAAATGAACAAAAAAATAATAGTGGAAAACAAGCTAAAGAAACAGCCCCTGCTATATGTAATTTGTAGTGACAGTGTACCCAACAAAGAATAGCCTTTGCAAAAATAATCTGGAAAACACACTACATGAATAGATGACAGTAGCCTTCAACAATCTAAAAGAGTAAATGTATTTACTGAGTCACCACAGAATAATATTCAAATATCCAGTTCTTAGCAAAATTACAAAACATACAAAGAAGCAGGAACATATGACCCATTCAAAAGAAAAAATAAATTGGTAAAAAGGGTTCCTGAAAAACAGACCTTGGACTTAGTAGACAAAGACTTCAAATCACCTGTCTTAAATACACTAAGAAAGCTGAAATGAAACTATTAAGAGAGAACTAAAGGAACCAGAAAAATAAAATGTATGAACAAATCCAGACTATCACTAAAGAAACACAAATTATAAAAATGAACCAACTAGAAATTCCAGAGTGAAAAAGTACATTAAAATATTTTAGTACAAGGTTTCCACAGCAGATTTGAGCAGGAAGAAGAAAGAATTAGCAAACTTTAAGTTAGGATGGTTGGAATTGTTTAGTGTGAGGAGCAAAAAGAAAAAAGTTTCAAGAAAAGTGAACAAACAATGGATCTGTGGGACTCCGTGAAGCAGACGGATATACATAATGGGGGGGCAAGTAAGACATGAGAGAGATGGGTAGTAAGACTATTTGAAGATATAATGGCCGAAAATCCTCAAATTTGATGCAAGACATGAATCTATATCCAAGAAGCTCAGCAAACTTGAGTAGTGTAAAGATGAAACTTACACCAAGTTTCATTATAATTAATCTTGAGTGCAATAAGAGAGAAAGTGCCTCATCTAGTACAATGAATCCCAACAAGATTAGGAGCTGATTTTCCTGAGGAAAAAAAAAAAATGGATGTCAGAAGACAATGGGATGACATATTTAAAATGCTTTGAGATGGTCGTGGTGGTGCACACCTGTAAACCCAGCACTCGGGAGGCTGAGACAGGAGGATCACTATAAGCTGAGACCAGCCTGGGCTACATAGTGAGTTCCAGGTCAGTTTCAACTACATAGTGAGACCATGTCTCAAAAAAACAAAAACAAAACAAACAAAAAAAAATGCTATGAGGAAAACCTGTCAGGCAAGAATTATATATGTGGTAAAACTATCCTTCAAAAATGAAAGAGATCAATCCCTGGTACCAAAATAAAAAATGAAAGAGAAAGGGCCGGGGATTTAGCTCAGTGGTTTGTTGGCCTGCCTTGCAAGCGCAAGGACCCAAGTTCAATCCCCAGTACCAAAAAAGAAAGAAAGAGAAATTCAGACATTCCCAGATAGACAAATCTTGAGATTTATTATGAATACACCTTTCCTATAAGAAATGTTAAAGGGAATCTTAAAGATTGAAATGAAAGAACAGTAGACAGAGACTCAAAGCCATACAAAGAAATAAAGACCTCTGATAAAGGTAATTACATAGGTAAGTATAAAAGTTTGTGTTGTATTTTTGGTATATGAATTCAGTATTTATTTTATACATAAATTAAAAAACAAGTGCATAAAAAGTAATGTCTGTTTTCTGCTGGGGATTTAGCTCAGTGGCACAGCACCTGCCCGGCAAGCGCAAGGTCCTCAATTTGATTTCCAGTGCCAAAAACAACAACAAAAAACAATAAGTATGTTCTGACTTGGTTTGGTTTTTTAGTGTGGAAATTAAATCCAGAGCCTGCCAGGCATATGCTCTACCACTGAGCTCCCCCTGCTGAGCCCAGTAAGTCAGTGTTTTTGATCTCACTATTTATTATAAAGATGTAGCCTATGATGACAACAAATCATAGAAGTAATAGCTATATGAGAAGAATTTTGTGTGCTACTAAGGGTAAATTGGTGTCAACTGTTTTAGGATATTAAGATACTCATTGTAATCTCCATAGTAAACACTATGAAAATATCTAACAAATGTATACAAAATGAAGCAAGGAGAAAATTATAATGCCACATTACAAAAAAGTCAACTAAATACAAAAGAAGGTAATAGTAGAGGAGTTGAGGAATAAAAAGATGAAAGATACACCCAAAACAAATAGCAGTATGGTAGAGGTCCTACTTTTTCGGTAATTACTTTAAATGTAAATGGATTAAACTTTCTAGTCAAAAGACAGATATTAACAATATATAAGTAAGCATTGTTCAAATATATACTGTATGTAAGAGATATATAGACACAAGTTTAAAGTGAAAGGTGGAAGCTGGGTGTGGTGGCACGCTCCTGTAATCACAGCACTCAGGAGGCTGAGGCAGGAGGATCTCTGTGAGTTCGAGACCAGCCTGGGCTACACAGTGAGTTCCAGGTCAGTCTCAACTACATAGTGAGATCCTGGATCAAAAAAAACAAAATAAAGTGAAAGGTGGAAAAAATATTCCATGCGAATAGAAACCCAAGAGGAGCTGAGATGACTGTACTGTAATACCAGACAAATCCAAAACCTGGTATAAGAGAGACATTATATTTTAATAAAAGGGTAGGTTTATTAAGATATGGCAGTTATAAACATGAATACTAAGAAAAGAGCCTCAAAATACATGAAACAAACAGATTTGAAGGGAGAAATAGTTGTATAGTAATAATTGGAGACTCCAGTACCCTAATTCCAAAAAAATGGGTAGAACATCTAGACAGACGATCATTAAGAAAACAGAAGCACTCTTCCTGCTTCAGCCTCCCAAATACTGGAATTGTAAGTGTGAACCACCCAACCCAGCAAGAAAACAGAAGACTTGAGCAATGCTACAAGCCAACTGGACCTAACAGACATTGTCATCATCTGGTATTTGTACTCCTCTGAAGTTCATATCTGAAATCTAAACCCTAATATATTGGTGTTAATAGGTGGAGCTTTGGGGAGATGATTAGGTCATTAGGGCAGAATCCTTGTGAATAGGATTAAGGGCTGAGAGTTTGGTTGCCCCTTTTCTTGCCATTCTGCCACTTTGGGACACAAAGAAGGCACCATTTCTGAGGAACAAGCCCTCATCAGACAGTGAATCTGTTAGTACTTTGATCTTAAACTTTCTAGCTTCCAAAACTGTGAGCAATAAATTTCTATTATAAATTACCAGTCTAAGGTTTTGTTTGGAGTTTTTTGGGTTGGGGGGTAGATTCTGGGGACTGAACTCATAGTTTTATACATGCTAGGCAGGCTACCTCTGAGCTTTCTCCCTTACTGCTGAAGTATTTTTTTTTTTATAGCAACCTAAAGACTAAAGAATACATAAAACACTTCACCCAATGCAGCAGCAACACATTCTCAAGTGTACATAGAACATAAACACTATACATCAGACCATTAAAAATTCTCGGTAGCTGGGTATTGTGGCACATGCGTTTAATCCCAGCACTTGGGAGGCAGAGGCAGGAAGATTGCCATGAGTTCAAGACCAGCCTGGGCTGAGTGGTGACCCTGTCTCAAAAAAAAAAGTCTCAAAGTTAAAAATAATTGAAACCATACAAAATATTTTTCCAACCACTAACTGGAAATTTAAAAAAGATATAGAAATAAAGCTACAAGTAGGTCAAAGGAGAAATCAATGCTGATAGAGAAATGATTAAACATAACATAGCAAAACTAAAGAGATGCAGCAAAGGCAAGGCAAAGTTTTAAGGCAGGAATGGAAAGATGGTTTAACATAAAATCAATCAGTGTAATTTTACCACATGAATAGAATGAAGTAGAACCATGATCACCTCAACTTATGTGGAAAAGACACTTAGGAGAAATCCACAGGCTAACAGTATATTCCATAATGAAAGATTAGAAACTTAGCACCTCAAATAAAGAGCAAGACAATTACATATGCCTGTTTCATTAAATACCTGCATTAAAGAGGTGGAAAGACAGCAAATCAGTAACCTAACATTACATGTTGAGGAACTACAAATACAGGAGAAAATTAAACCAAAAGGTACCAGAAGAAAGAAAATAAAAGAGCAATGGTAAATGAGAGTGGAAACTAGAAAAACAGAAGAATCAACAAAATCAAAAGTTCTTTGCAAAGATTAACAAAATTGAAAAATCTTTAATTAGATTGCCAAGATAAAATCAGAAATGAAAGTGGAAAAACTAACAGCATTACCAAAAAGAAAAGAAAAAGAAACAACATTGTGAATAGTTGTATGTTAACAAAGCCTTGGGCTGGTGATTTGCAGTGCAAGGTCCTGAATTTGATCCCAGTACCAAAAAAAAAGCCTAGAAGAAAGGGAAGGGACAAGTGTACAGAAACACAGTTACCAGAACTAACACAGGTAAGAACCTGAACAGACCTATAACAATGAAATTGAAGCAATAATGAAAATACAAAGAAATCCAGTACCAAAATGGCTCTGGTGGTGAATTCTGCTAATATTTAATGAATTATTTCTAAACTCTCTCAGATGCCTTCAACATAAAAAAAAGGAGGGAATATCTCCTAAATCCTTTTGTAAGGTCAACATTATCCTGATAGCATAGCCAAATGAAGACATCATAAGAAATTACAAATTGAGCATGGTAGCATATACCTGCAGTCACAGCACTTAGGATGAGGCAGGAAAAGTTCCAGTCAAGCCTGGGCTACATAATGAGTTCAAGGACAGCCTGGACTGCACAGTAAGACTCAAAAAACAATGAAAAACTAGCTGGGCAAGGTGGCGCATGCCTGTAATTCCAGCATTTAGGAGGCTGAGGCAGGAGGATCACTGCAAGTTCACAAATTCAAGGCCAGTCTATATAGCGAGACCCTGTCTCAAAACAAAACAAAAAAACAATGAAAACTAATATTCCTTCTAGTTAGAGATGTAAAACTCAATAACAGCAAACGGAATTTAGTATCATTTAAAAAGTATTGTACTCTATAACTGCATGAAGTTTAACCTAGAGATGAAAGAGTAGTTTAATATAAATCTGTAGCTAGGCATGGTGGTGCACACCTTTCATTGCATCCCTGAGGAGGCTGAGACAGAATGCTTCAAGTTCAAGGCCAGCTAAACTACCTACCAAGACCCTGTCTCTAAAAACTAATCATATTAATAGAATGAAATAGGAAAGCCATGATCACCTCAACTTATACAGGACTTTGCCTCTGAGATCAAGAATAACATGTATGTCTGCTTCACCACTGCTGTTTATCATCATAATGAAAGTTCAAGCCAGATCAGTTAAGCAAGAAAATAAAAAACATCCAAATTGGAAGCAGCCATAAAATATTTGTATAAGACATGACCCCAGATGTAAAAAATCCCAGAGGACCTATCATAAAAGCTATTAGAGCTAATAATTCGGCAAAATTGCAAGGCCTAAGATCACAAGAAATCAGTTGTCTTTCTGTACACCAGCAATGAACAATAAAAAAGGAAATTAAGGAAACAGCTTCATTCGTGAGGGTGGAAAAAAGGAGGTAAAAGATGTTTCACTAAAAACTGAAAAACATTGCCAAAATGAATTAAGTAAACAAGGCATGTTGTATTCACAAATTGGAAGGCAGGTTTTTATTTATTTTTTATTTTTTAATTTTTTTGGTACCAGGGATTGAACTCGGGTCCTTGAGCTTGCAAGGCAGGCCACCAAACTGCTGAGCTAAATCCCTGGCCCTGGGCAGTTTTGTTATAATGTCCACACTACCCAAAGTGATCTATCCCAGTGATGACAAGTAAACCTTTTACAGACTGAGTGCCCAGGTTGTAACCCCAAGCCCACTTATTTATCAAAAAGTGCCATTACTCCAATTAAACCTGAATACTGATGTTTTAGTTTAGGAAATCAACTCATGATGTCATCACAGAGAGGGCTCTGTGTGCCCACTGTGGCCTGCATGCCATAGGTTTGCCTTCAAGGGTCTATCCTATCAAAGTTCCAGTGGCCTTTTTTGCAGAGACTAAAAAATTGATCCTAAAATTCAATTATATGAGGCCCTGAATGCCAAAACAGCCTTGAAGAAGAACAAAGTTGGAGCACTCACACATTCTGATTTCAGAATTTCCTGCAAAGCTTCACTAACCTAAATTTTTTCCTGGTATAAAAACAGCAAAATCCCTTCACCACTAGGATGCCTATAATTAAAAAGATAGGAACTGGGCATGGGTGGTATCCCAGCACTTGGGAGGCTGAGGCAGGAGGGTCACAAGTTTGAGCCTACCCTGGTCAACTTAATAATTTAGTGAGACTATATCAAAATTTAAAAGGCTTCAGAACATATCTCAGTGGGAAGCCCCTGGGGTCAATACCTTGTACCACCACCACCAAAAAAAAGAAAGAAAGAAGAGAAGAGAAGAGAAAGAAAAGTGTTCACAAGGTTGTGGAAAAGTTAGAAATGTACAACTATTTAAACAGCATTGCCATATGACCAAGCAGTTAGTTCCACTCCTAGATACATATACAAAATACTCAAAGACAGATACTGAAACAAGTACATAGGTTTGACTTAACAATGGTTTGACTTATAAGTTTGTTTTTTTTTTTTGTTTTTTTTTT
>NW_022900917.1:65729433-65741515 GCF_012274545.1 Fukomys damarensis
TTTTTTTTTTTTAACTTACAAGTTTTTTTACTTTTGTGATGGTGCAAAAAGTTACATTCAGTAGAAACTACTTCAAATTTAAAATTTTAATCTTCTACTATGCTAGAGTACACTACTCACTTCTCATGCTGGACAGCAATCAAGGCACAGCTACAGTTAGCAAGAAAGTCTTGAAAGAAGATAAACTATGTTTTACATTGTGCTGTGTTGCTGAGTTGTGATGTTCAGCAGCTACATTTTCTTTTTAAATATTTTTTTCAACTTAAATTATTTTTCTCTGCAATGGTGTTTTAGACCCAGTGTATGAAAACAGGTGGCCAAAGACGAAAAAGTCCAAGAGATGAAAGAAAAAAATGTTCAGATCTAGGATTGAACAAAATGCAATTAGGGTTTAGAACAAAAGTGTGTCCTGGGGCTGGGGATTTGGCTCAGTGGTTCTGGACCTGCCTCAAAAGCGCAAGGACCCATTCGACCCCAAGTACCCCCCACAAAAACCTGTGTCCTTCATAGTGGCAAGGTAGGAGGACTCCTGGACCTGAGGCAGGAGTTACATGCTAAATAGACAAAGACCATCCAGAATATTACCTGGATTTTTTTGTGTTTTTTTGGTACCCTGGATCAAACTCAGGACCTTGTGTTTGCGAGGCACAGTGCCACTGAGCTAAATCCCTGGTCCTCCTGGTCTTTCTTTTATATGTTTTTTGTTTTTGTTTTATTTTATTTTATTTGGTACCGGGGATCAAACTTGGGTCCTTGCATTTGAGAGGCAGGCACTGGAACCACTGAGCTAAATCCCTGGCCCTTGATTTATTTTTAGAGGTCTTACTATGTAGGTGAGGCTGGCCTTGAACTCATGACAATCCTCCTGCCTCAGCCTCCCAAGTGTTGGGATTATAGGCAAGTGTCACTGTGCCCAGCCTACCTGGCCTTTCTTTAAAAAAAAAATTAAAATATTCAGCATCAGTTCAGAAACAGCCTGGGTGTCATTGGATAGCAAAATATGCTCCAATGACTATCTTTTTCTTTCTTTCTTTCTTTCTTTCTTTCTTTCTTTCTTTCTTTCTTTCTTTCTTTCTTTCTTTTTTTTTTGTTTTTTATTTTTTTTTTTTGGTTTTTTGAGACAGGGTCTCACTATGTAGTTGAGAGTGATCTGGAACTCACTACGTAGCCCAGGCTGGTCTTGAACTCACAGTGATCCTCCTGCCTCAGCCTCCCGAGTGCTGGGATTACAGGCATGCGCCACCATGCCCGGCTTTCCAATGACTATTTTAATGACTGTCCTGTAGGGTTGGGGATATGTGCCAGGATCATCTCGTGGACAGAATGGCAGTAACAACCAAGATGGCTGTGCTCATGTCAAGCTGGACCCTCCAAATGGATTTATCAGCCTATGATCCCATCATAAATCAAGGAAAATCTGTATACGTACATCATGTTCATAGCAATACTACAATAACCAAAAGATGCAGACATCTCAGCTGTCTGTGGATGGACTGTGATGTGTATAGGATATAATTCAGCCATAAAAAGAAATGAACTACTGATACATGGATGAACCTTTAGAACATCCCAAGTGAAAAAGCTCAAAAGGTCATAAAATGTATGTTTCTATCACAAAAATGCCCAGAATAGACAAATCCACAGGGGCAGAGTAAAGATGGGTAGTTGCCAGAAGCTGGAATGAGGAGAAGATAGGGATAGACTGCTTACTGAGTAAGGTTTTAGAGGAGTATGGAATTAGGGTATTGCTGTTACCCAGACAGCCCTCAAATTCCTAGAATCAGGCATTCCTGATCTGTTCTCCAAGTAGCTAGGGCTATGGGCACAGGACATGTCTGATGCATGCCTGGCTGTGTGTGAGGGATTTTATTTTGGAGTAATGCAGAAGTTTTTGAAAATAAAGTGATGGTTGCACAGTATTGTAAACTGATCACTGTAGAATGATTATTTATGTAAACTTAATAAATTATTAACAGGAAACAAGTCACTGTAGGAGGTGGATTACTAATGGATTTCCCACTTGAGTGTGAGGTTCCTTTTGGGGTCTGCACAGCCCAGTGCCTTGCCAAGGCCCTGAGGTTGCTACTGCGCTCTCCTAGTAAGCTTCTTGGTTTCAGTCACAAGGGGCCCCAGTGGACCCATTGTGATGAGGGACTCTAGCCACACAGTTGGAAGCTACTGATCATAAATGTTTCTTCTCCAGGAAAATACTTTGTCTTTTGCTCTAGAAGGACTGAATCCCAGTATAGTGAGTGTAGTGCAGGTGGCCATTTGCTCTCTGGTCTTTTTTTTTGCTGTTAAGCCCAAATTTTAATGGCATTTTACGGATTTTTCCTAAAGGGAGATTTTACTTCTGATTTTGTATTTTCTTTCCAAAGAAGAACTTTTAACATTTTTAACTGTATTTCTTGGGTTGCAAAGATGAATTACATCAAATTATTTAAATCCAAAAGTAAGGGCTGTGGATCTAGCTCAGTGGTTCCGGTGCCTGCTTTGCAAGCACAAGGACCCGAGTTCTATCCCCGGTACCAAAAAACAAACAAACAAAAAGTGATCTCCTGTCCCACAAAAGTCAGTTTTGATCACTGTCTCAGTAAGAGATTCATCTAAATAGTGGCTCAGGCTAGAATGCCATTTTCCCATTGCCACACCTCCTATCTACTCTGCTGACCTCTCAATCGGTGGTCACCAAATTCAGCTAATGGGCTGTTTCATATGTCCTGTGAACTTAAACTGATATTGAAGGTTTTTAAATGAATATCTTAAAACAACTACAAAGGACCATTTGACAGAGACCATGTAGCCATGAAGTGTCAAATACGTTTTTTCAACTTTTACAGAAAAGCTGTACTAACCGCTGTTTCTGTTATTGCCACAGCTTTCATCCTTCTCTGTTTGGTTCTTTCTACGTAGCCAGAAGAGGCCAGTGGACTTCCAGACTGGTGACTTGGCAGGAAGGGGAATGTGTAGCAAGCTCCAGACCATAGCTGGCAAGACCATGGAATCCCATCCAGGTCTTGCTTGTCCCTGTGGCCCTCACCATTCCCTCTATTCCTTC
Source organism: Fukomys damarensis (assembly GCF_012274545.1). Taxonomy (NCBI): domain Eukaryota; kingdom Metazoa; phylum Chordata; class Mammalia; order Rodentia; family Bathyergidae; genus Fukomys; species Fukomys damarensis. The sequence goes on from NW_022900917.1 coordinate 65,732,492, forward strand.
TGAGACCCCAGTGGCATGTGAATATCACATTTCCTAAATGCACCATAGAACCAAGGCACCTCTAGGGTTGGGGGCATTGTGACTTGAGACGTAACCACACTGTATCTGAGCCACAGGTGTCAGTGAACAGAACATGAAACATCAGCATGAGAAACTGGTGCAACAGGCAGAGGGGCTGGATCTGTGAGGGCTGGGCATATGGCCAAGTTGCATTTGCAGTTGACATCGCGGGCAGCTTCTGGGAATGAATGTGTGTAGCCTTGGAAGCAGTTCTACATGTCACAGATAGGTAGGGGTACTGAGAAAGTGAGGCAGGGGCCAGTGACATTTGAAGAATGTCCTTAACCAATGAGCATTAATGACAATAGCTCAACAGGGATCCTCCCTGACTGGTTTCAGGGAGTGCACTGTGCTGTGCAGGAGATAGCAGGGACGGGTAAGAAGAGGGAGAGACTGGTACATACGTTCAGTAGTCAGTGAAGGGCTCTCCACTGAGGCACATTTGAGCAGAAGTTGGCAGGAGGGCCAACAATATGTCTCATACCTGTCTATGCTTCTGTAAAGAAAAATGGGCTTCTTGATACCTGCAGCAAGGCTCTGCCTCTTCACATTGTTGAGTCTTAAGACCAAACCTAAACATCACTAGCTAGTACTAAAAGAAAAAGATAGGCCTAAGAGGTTTGCATCTTACAATATTGAGAAAGAAAAGGTAGGTCAATATGTAATTATGTAACAGCATATGATATTTCTTTGTGTGGGTGGGAGGAGTAAGAAGCACATGGATTCGGGCATATTTTCAAGTAACACTGACTGGAATTCCTCCAAGTGTGATGGGAAAGGAAACTGGGGGCACCTAGCATCTTGGCCTGAGCCAGCAGAGAAGCTACAGGTGCATCTCTGGGATGTGGAATCCTGGGGAAGGTGGGTAGCTCTTGCTGTTCAGCTTCTGTGTAGCATTATCATCCAAGAGCTCTGTCAGCTCTCTATAGTTCCTTTGCAAGATCTAGACTACCATCTATGGTGGGTTCCCTGTTCCTCATGCTTCCTCTGCTGAAGGTGAGGCCAATGGCCCTGTAGACTTGTCTGTATGCTGTCTTATTCCAATCATAATAGTTCCTTCTATGACTGAGTATTTATTGTTTCAGATTGTGATACCAAGACTGAAGACAAAGAGTGTTGTCTGAAGGAAAATGTTTGTGAGGATTTGAAATCACAGGCAGAAATATCAGAAAACTGTGCAGGTGATGTTTCCCAGATGGCTGAGTTTGGAGAACTCTGTGAGGACATAATAGAAAGGGACTGGAGGGTCCCTGGAGATGAGAACCTGGTACAGCCTCTCCACCAGAAGGGGGACTTCACACCAGTAACAGCGCTCCTTCAGGATCCCTTAAGGGAGAAAGGTCTGGATTGTCATAGTTTTGACCAAAGCTTCAATCTGAGCCCAAGCTTGATGGTATATCAGGGAGTCCCTATGGAAGAGAGGCCACGTCTGTATGACACATATGGCCTTAATGCCTTCCAGCACATTGAGGACCTAACTGATTGTGAGGGTGTTCCCCTAAGTGAAAGCCCATTCATATGTAATGGGTGTGGAAAAACCTTCAGAGGAAACATTGACCTTTTTCAGCATCAGATAGCTAACACTGGAGAGAAGTCCTTTATGTGTGATGAATGTGGGAAATCCTTCAGCCAGAACTCAGTTCTTAAAAACCATCAGCCATCTCTTGTGAGTGTGAAAGCCTACCAGTGCAGTGAATGTGGGAAAGCCTTTCGTGAGTGTGCAGACCTTGCTAGGCATCAGATTCATCACAGCAGTGAGAGGCCTTATGTGTGTAATGAATGTGGAAAAGCCTTCAGCCAGAACTCAAGCCTTAAAAAGCACCAAAAGTCTCACATGAGTGAAAAGCCCTACGAATGCAACGAGTGTGGAAAGGCTTTTAGGCGGAGCTCAAACCTTATCCAACATCAGAGAATCCATTCTGGGGAGAAACCATATGTGTGTGACAAATGTGGGAAGGCCTTTAGGCGGAGCTCAAACCTCATTAAACACCACAGGATTCACACAGGGGAGAAGCCTTTTGAGTGTGGGGAATGCAGGAAGGCCTTCAGCCAGAGTGCACATCTCAGAAAGCATCAGAGGGTTCACACCGGAGAGAAACCTTACGAATGTAACGATTGTGGCAAACCATTCAGTCGAGTTTCCAACCTCATTAAGCATCACAGGGTTCACACTGGAGAGAAACCTTACAAGTGCAGTGACTGTGGGAAAGCATTTAGTCAGAGTTCCAGTCTTATTCAGCATCAAAGAATTCACACTGGAGAAAAGCCTCACGTGTGTAAGGTGTGTGGAAAAGCGTTTAGTTACAGTTCAGTGCTCAGGAAGCACCAGATAATCCACACAGGAGAGAAGCCGTATGGATGTAGTGTCTGCGGGAAGGCCTTCAGCCACAGCTCCGCTCTCATCCAGCATCAGGGAGTGCACACTGGTGACAAGCCCTACGAGTGCCATGAATGTGGGAAGACTTTTGGTCGCAGCTCCAACCTCATCCTTCACCAGCGAGTCCACACTGGAGAGAAACCCTATGAGTGTACCGAATGTGGAAAAACTTTCAGCCAGAGCTCAACTCTCATTCAGCACCAGAGGATTCATAATGGTTTGAAACCCCATGAGTGTAACCAGTGTGGTAAAGCCTTCAACCGAAGCTCAAATCTTATTCACCACCAGAAAGTTCACACTGGGGAGAAGCCCTACACATGTGTTGAATGTGGTAAAGGCTTCAGCCAGAGCTCACACCTTATTCAACATCAGATAATCCACACTGGTGAGAGGCCATACAAATGCAGTGAATGTGGAAAAGCCTTCAGTCAGCGTTCGGTTCTAATCCAGCACCAGAGAATTCACACTGGGGTAAAGCCCTATGACTGCACTACCTGTGGGAAAGCATTCAGCCAGCGGTCAAAGTTAATTAAACACCAGTTGATTCACACCAGAGAGTAGTCTATGGGCTGGGACGAATGAAATCAAACCATGCTCCTTTCAGACTCTTCTGGCCTTTATCTCAGCCTCTACACCTTCCCAGACCTGAAACTCAGGCTCACTCAATCATCTACACATTCAGCTACCACAACACCCGGATCCCTCCTTACAATCACCCAGTACAGGCTCCCTTCCCCTGCCATTCCTCTATCTCCTGTGATCTCTTGTAGGTATTTTGTTTTGTTTTTAAGTTTGTGAATAGGTAACCATATTTGCTAGGAGGAAAAGATTATGAAGGCTGCATACTTATGAACAGAGTGTATTATTGTAGTCAGAAATTACCAAGCTGGGCATGGTGGTGCATGCATATAATCTCAGCACTTGGAAGGCTGAGGCAAGAGAAATACCACAAGTTCAAGGCCAGCCTTGGCTACATAGTGATTTCAGGGACAGCCTGAACTACATAGCGAGACGCTATCTAAAAAGAAAAAAAAATTGTTAACTAAAAAAAAATGACCTTTGGTTGGAGATAGCCACAGTAATTCTTTTGTTTGGCAATTAATCACAAGGAGTAAGTTCTCTGCCAGTGGCTGTTGTTGATATTTTGTTTACATAAAATCAGACTGAGCGTTTTTCAGGTCTGGTTGGTCTGTCATCCTCCCCAGAGGTGATAAACTAATTCTTCACCCCCTCCTTGCTGACTCCATTATACAGCATGCACCCAAGACTTCCCCACTCTTCTGCTTTCCTTTATGTATATCTGCAATCAGATCAGCTGCCTCCTCACTGCTCTGCTAAGACTTAGGGTCCTAGCCTCCAGTTCTGTACCTCATTGTGCAGTCCCCCCAGAGACAGCCCTCTCTGTACCTCATTTTCTTCCCTATAAGCTTCCATGCTCAGTCTTTTCCAAGATACGTATGTCACCAGATATTTTTGGAGTACCTTCTAGGTGCCCTGCTCTTAAACCACCTCACCAACCCTCACCCTCATTTTCCCAGAGATGTGGCCACCCCTGGCCCCTGGATAGACAGAAAGTCCAGATTTGACATGTCTCACTAGAGAGGCCTGCAGACACCAGCTAATAAGTCACAGGATCTGCAGGCCAAGTCTGGCACACTTGTCAGTTAATTTTTGTCAGGACGCATCTGTGCCATTGGCTTACAGATATCTGTGCCAGGTTTTACATGCCAGAACTGAGAAATTATGATAGATAACCATATAGCCCACAAAGCCAGACTTTACTTTCTGCCCCTTTACAGGAAAAGTTTGCCAACCCAGCCTGTTGCATCCAGACTTTGCCCACAGGTTCAAGAATTCTTATAGGATTTGAGGTGCATTTTCTGACCAGGGGACTAAACTGTGCTGTGGAATGATTGTATTTGTGCCATGTGTGGTTCTTGACCAGCTCTCGTAGCCACACAAGATCCCTCCTTAACCTTCCTTGAACATTTTAGGCCCTTGGGGGGGAAACAAGACCTAGCATTGAACTGAATTCTTATTAGAGTCAGTTTTATGAAGAGTGCGTGGCCTGATGTGGATGGCAACTTCAAACTGTCCCGAGTTCTTCACAGTCTGTTAGGTGTATCCACAGACTGCTCGAATTCTGACTCAGTAGAACAATAGTAGACTTAGTGGCAATCTTCCACAAAAGATTCCAGAACACTCCCACATAAACTGCCCTGCTGCTTGAGAGCACTGCTCTGCTCTGACCCAAGCCAGTAGGAGCAGGTGTTGAACTTCCCTCTTTTTCTGTGATTTGACTTAGTATCTTGGGCAGCTGTATTAGAGCCCAAACTAATGCTTGTTCTCCACCAGCAGCAAGGAAGGAATAAAGTGCAGGTTGTGGATTCTATGCTGAAAAGGCAGCAGAGAGCTCCCAGGGTGTGTGGAGTAGATTTCATGAGTTTTGAGTAGTTACAAATGACAAGTGTCCACTATAACCTTCATTTTTGCGATTTAAAACTCCCCATTAGTAAAGACAGTTTTTCCCCAACACTGAGCTGCAGATGCACCTTTCTCCAGAATGTCAGCATGTGCTTCTCAGCAAAAACCTTCTCTCCCATGGCCATAGTGTCATTGTCAAACTCAGAGAATAAATGATGATGGTGCACATACTCTATAAGCCTTATTAATGCTTTGACACTTGTCCAAGTGGTGTCCCTTATAGCAAGTAGAAATGTTTTTTCCTGGTCCAGAAGCCAGTCTTCAATCACATGTGTGTAGTTGTCATGTCCTCCTGCCTAAAATAGTTCAGTCCTTGTCTTTCATGACAGACATTTTTTTAAGCACATGGGCCATTTATCTTGTAGAATATCCTTCCTCTTGGATTTGTCTGGTGTTTCCTGATGACTTTGGCAGAAACCATGGAAGATGTGTTCTTGAGGGCCATGTTTTTTTATTTTTTTTGGTCTCTCAGGTGATGTTATTCTTTATCACTTGCTACACTGTGAAGTTACTGTTTTCCCCTTTGTAATTAAGTATTTTCTGGGAAGAGGCTTTGAATATATGTAGACAACCTGCTTTTCATCAGTTTTTACCCCATTTAGATCTCTGTATGATTCATCCTAATTCTGATACCAAAGAAAGAGATGTGTTTCCTCCATGTATTTGTTCGTTAATATAGTATGGACTCATTGATTCCTGTATGTAAAATGAGTTCCAGTTTGTTACTTTTCTTTTATTTATTGAGAAGATTGCCCAGGTTTTGCCATTGGGGGCCATTCAGGCTGTGCTTAGGTCCTTCATTTGTTAGCACTGCCCTTGCTTTCTAGCACAGCAAACTCTTCCAATCTCATTCTATATGTTCCTTCCCCCATCTGTGGAATAAGTTCTTTTCCCAAGAAGTCCTGGGGTTTTTGTGCAGAAGGTTTTGGGAAATAAGACCTGAGTGTTGGATGTGTGCATTGTTACTAGACACTTACTTCTAAGGCCTTTCAGCAGAAAGCTAGGAAACAGATGTTGTGTGCTTACACATACACTATTTTGTAGCAACTCCTACACCTGTCAGTATTTTAAAAATCACCAGTTCTGTTTCACACAGAGTTTATTCTACTCTTCCCTTTTCCCATATTTGTAATAACCCAGCCTTTTTAAAAACAGAAATATGGTTCCTGTTATCGTCAATATATATACTGAATATTTTTGCTCATTCCTAGACTATACTAATAGTAGTCTCAGAATTGTTAATCCATAATCATTGTAAAAACATTGATTACTCAGTATTTGTCTACAAGTCTTCTATTGGTTTGAGGCTATACAGTCAAAATACTATGGTCAAGCTGGGTGTGTGGTGCACACCTGTAATCCCAGCACTTGGGAGGCTGAGGCAGGAGGATCACCATGAGTTCATAGCCAGCCTGAGCTACATAATGAGTTGAAGGCCAGCCTGAACTACAGAGTGAGACCTTGTCTCAAAAAACAACAACAACAACAAAAAAAAACCCAAAAAATACTATGTTAAAAATATACTTGAGTCTTGGTTTTGTCTTTTTTCTCCTTCATATTGGGTAGGTTTGTTTCTGTTGTGTTCCATATTAGTGGTTTCCTATATCTTTGTCAGTTTCTTTTTTTATAGGCTAGTGACTCCATTTTTAAATCATAAAGATTCTTCAAAGGGACATTAGAAAAATGGAGACATAAATAGTAAAGTCTTATCTTGTTCATTCTTAGACATAATATCTTTGGGGGGGTTGGGGTTTTTTTGGTTTTGGTTTTTCTTGTTTTTTTGGTTTTTTTGAGACAGGGTCTCACTATGTAGTTGAGACTGACCTGGAACTCACTATGTAGCCCAGGCTGGTCTCGAACTCACAGCAATCCTCCTGCCTCAGCCTACCAAGTGCTGGGATTACAGGCATGTGCCACTACACCCGGCTGGGTGGGGGGGGTTGTTTTTTAAGACAGGATCTTGCTTTGTAGTTCAGGCTGGCCTTGAACTCACTATGTAGCCCAGGCTGGTCTCGAACTCACAGCAATCCTCCTGCCTCAGCCTACCAAGTGCTGGGATTACAGGCATGTGCCACTACACCCGGCTGGGTGGGGGGGGTTGTTTTTTAAGACAGGATCTTGCTTTGTAGTTCAGGCTGGCCTTGAACTCACTATGTAGCCCAGGCTGGCATCAAACTCATGGCAACCCTTCTGCCTCACTTTCCCAAGTTCTGGGATTACAAGTGTGCCCTGCCACACCTGGTGACACAATATATTGAGGGTTAAATTTTTCCTAACTTTTCTATGGATTCAGTACAGCCTCAGTCAAAATCAAATTGAAATAATTTGGGAACTAATCCAAATTATCCTAAGTAGCAAGTGTGTTAATGTTTGTTTAGTAGCAAATAAAGACATCCATTCAACTAGCATTAAGTTAGATGAATTTATTGGAGAGCTGTAGACAAACCCACTTTATGCCATTGAGGACAGCGAAGCATGGATAGCAACAACTTAAAGTTCTCTTTCCCCAGTGTCCTTTTCATTCCTTTTAAATGTGTCAGATAAATTGTGTGTGATAGTGCATGGCTGTAGCCCCAGCATGTGGAAGGCTAAAGAAGGAAGATTGGGTTGGGAATTTAGCTCAGCGGTTCCACTGATCTGCTTTGCAAGCGTAAGGTCCTAAGTTCAATCCCCAGTACCCTAAAAAAGGAAGATTGTTTATTTGAGACTCATCTGGGCTACATAGTGAGTTCAAGTCCAGGCTGAACATGGCAAGGTGCTGATTTTATTCAGAAAGGAAGAGGGGAGAGAAATGAAGGAAACAGCTACCCTAAATTTACTGCCTGGTTCTTAGTTCCTGGTTCACATCAGGAGCACGACTACTTTGAAATAACAGGACTAGCCTCAAATGCATCCACTCAGTCCAGCGACTCCTCTTGGGGCTATCAGGGTATCTGCAGGCCAAGGTCAGGGGTTAAAAATCAAGAGTTCTCTTTAGAGCCTGTCAAGTTTGAAGTATCCATAAGAATCTAACTGAAGCTGAGATATGTTAACTGAACCCTAGGCCTCAAGGAAAGATTTGGGAAAGAGATGTAAGTTTGAAAGTCCCTGGTATACTTTTAAATGGGCTGAGTATGTCACTCAGTGGTAGAACACTTCCTTAAGGAGTATGAGTCCTTTTTAGAGTCTCAGCACCTCCAAAATAATACATAACATGGGATATGAATCCCTGGGGAAGTATGAGATACTTCAGGGAGAGACTGAGGGAGGGGACTCAATACAGAGGTCCAAGTCTCACCAACACTCAGCATTCAGGAGTGGGGGAGGAAGAGAAGCAACATAGCACCCGTGGAAAAGAGACCGAGTTGGCCAGAAGAAGAGGTAATTTCATCAAACACTGTGCAGATGGAAATTGCTGTGCAGAAGAGAATTGAGACAGGGAGGCTTGCTCCCATGAAGTTTGGAGTAGGAGCCTGGTAAGGAGGGTCTCCACAGTCAAAGCAGGCAGAGATAGTGGAAAGCTAGTAGAGGGGAAGGAAGAAGGAACAAAGTCTTCTTCCACAAGCTGAGAGAGGTTGGTCTTGGACACACACACACACACAGGCACTTCCTGTGATGCACCATAAAGGGGAAATGGGCAAATACTGGTGGACATGTAGGTGTAGTAGGAAAGGGAGGGCCTTCTGTGATGGCTTTCAGCTCCTGTGTTTTCAAAATTGGGGGAGGCAAGATTATCTGTTGTAAATGGGAGTAGAGAGCTTATCGGAGGTGTGAACAGAAGAAAATGTGGAAGAGTCGACTCAAGGTGGGGAAAGTCAGCTCCATGAACCTGAACTGGAATGAGCTGCCTCCCCATCTCAGCCACAGGGAACATCTATCCTCAATTTTGGTCTCACCTCACCTCCATTGCACCGCCTTCCCTGAGGCAGTAATTTACAGAGGAAACTGACACCTCCAGTTTGGAGAACACATATGGCCTGTTATCCTCTCAACTCACTGGTTAAACCTCCACACCATGGAGACCACTCTGCTACGGTGCTTTAGCAGGCAACCCTCTTGTCTTTTCTCTAACTGCAGCCTGAATTTTTTTTTTTTTTTTTTTTTTTTTTTTTTTTGCTGTGTGT
>NW_022900917.1:65741538-65745490 GCF_012274545.1 Fukomys damarensis
GCTTGCAAAGCAGGTGGCGGAACCACTGAGCTAAATCCTTCGGCTTCCTGCCTCCTCCCATTGGACAGATTCTCCAGCACCACAGTCGGGCACCCACCCGGTTGCCTCCAGCCCGACCAGTCTTGATGGTGGCCACCAAAGGCAGGAAAAAGCCAATTCCCTCATGGATCTCATTCCACACCCGCCCTGACGTTTTTTCTTTGGGCACAGAGGTACCAGTCTCCTCTGCAGCAGTAGCGGCGCATGGCTTCAACACACACAAGAAGCTCGTAAAGCCCTGGGCGTGAGAGCAACAGGGACGGCGCCAGGGCCCAGGGAGGAAACACCCACTAGGGCCCGGGTAGGGACATCAGTGTGATGAATAGGAGGCGCCGCGCTGAGGCGCGGGCACCCGCTTCCTTGCAGCCGGAACTGTAAAGGAACAGAGGCGGGAACGAACTCTGTAGGTGCTAAGCCGGGAGAAGAGGTGGCCGGAGGGGGAATAACCAGAGAATCAAACGTAGATCTGGCACCGGCGCGCCCGGAAGTGCGATAGCGTCAACGCGAACTGGCCTCCTCCAGAGCGCGGCGCGGCCTCTCTAGACACGGAGAAAGCCTCAGATCTCAGTGGCTCCAGATCACAGCCCTGCAGTCCTTCACCGAAGCAAGCTACTGGCGGGTAGGCGGAGCGGGCGGCCGGATTGACAGGCGTCGTGCATCAGGATTGGTGGTCCGTGCGCCGCAGGGCTTTCGGGGATTGGTGGCGGCGCAGAGGGGGCGGGGCGGCCCCTTTGTCTGAGAACCCTGCGGGCGGCCTGCAGTCAGCTACCAGGCTGAGGCGGACGGTGAGTCAGGCTTGCGGGCTCTGAGCGGGAACCCCTCCCTTGCGGACACCAGACCCGCAGTCTTCCCGGCGACGATGGCTCCAACTGGTCCGCTCGCTTTGGCCCGCCTCAGCGACCTGCGGCGCGAGGTCTCCAGCCAGCACTGGCCGGAATGGGTGTGGGGGGGGAAGGTTGGTTTTGTTTAGGGACCGGAGACAGGCTCTCACTGTTACCCAGGCTGGCCAAGAACTCCTGGGCCCAGGAGATCTTCCTGCCTCAGCATCCGAATAGCTGGGGCTGCCGGCACCGCCCGCGCCGGGCTAGAGATTTCTCTGGGCCGCCGTGGGAGGACCCTGGCGGCCCGCTCCGGCGCCCCAGTCCTCACCCGCGGAAACGCCTCCCACTGGGCGAGAACGCGCTACGCGGGTCTGGTGGCCGAATGTGCTTTGGTTTTTCTACGGATGCTGTCTCTTCTAGCTACTTTGTAAGAAGCCCTATTTTGATGAATGAGGCCAATGTTTTGTAACACAGCAGTCTTTGTTTACTATTGGCTTTTAAATTTTATAATAGAAACGTTAAGTTTATCAGCTAACGTGAAAGCTACTGTCCTAATACCCTACCCCTGGGGGTATAAACGAAGGTGGCCCCAAGCGCTTCCTCTTCAGGGGTTTGGGTGCGGCTCTGACTGCCCGCAGCCGGCGGATTTCCTGTTCTGCACCTGAACGCAAAGCTACGCCGGACTTTTTCACTGTGACAGGTCTTAGATTTGTGTTCCGTGGGCTTTGCACCGAGAAGTGGAGAGGCAGGATGGCAGGCTAGGGCGTGGGTGCCCCATTCCTGCCGCTTGGGGAACCAGCCCTGTCTTCTTCCCGCTGGGACGCTTGCTTGCGTTTCCAGTCTGTTCTTGGCAAGGTTGAAGTCTCTTCATTTGTATTTTAGCTATTTGTATTTCGTTTGTGATTTGCCAGTTGAAAAAGCACCTCTCTGTGTATCTTTTAACTCTGATTTTTAAAACAATCTTTTATATTTCTGTGGTACTTGTAAAAATGTTGGATCCATCTGGAATTTAGATATGGGGTGAGCTTAAAAATCCAGTTTTCCCTAAATTATCACAATTTCTAACACTATCCACTATCAAATAAGTTATCTTTCCATTGATTTGAGAAACCATCTTTGTCATATATTAAATTCTTCTGTCTTTAGGCCCATTTCTGGACTTTGTGGTGACTTTGATGTACATAAGGTTTTGATTTACAAGCTATTTGGCTGTGTCTCTGCCCTCAAGACTCACTGCTTCTAATATTTTGCTTAAAAAAGCCTCCTTTTTTTTGTTTTTTTTGTTTTTTGTTTTTGTTTTTTTTTAGGGCTTCACTGTGTAGTTCAGGCTGGCCTGGAACTCACAGCAGTCTTCCTGCCTCAGCTTCCTGAGTGCTATGATTACAGGCATGCACCACCACATCCAGCTGTGGCCTGTGTTTTTAAATTATTTTATGATGTCATTTTTAAATATTCATTTATTCATTAGTCTGGTGGATTTGTTAGATTTTCATTATATGAGATGATCTGAATTTTCTGTTCTTTTACTTTTTAAATCTGTCTTTGCTCTACTTTGTAGTAGTTTGTTAATCACATAATATTTAATTTTACTTTCCCCAAAATATTTAACCCATCATCCTAGTGCTACTCAGTAAATTATCTTCTGGTAATTTTATTATTATTATTATTATTAATTATTGTTGGGGGGAATAATGAGGATTGAACCCAGAGCCTTCTCACTGAGCTGCCTTCAGCATTTTGAATGTTTCCATCAAACTTGACTCTGCTCTGCCCTGTTCCTGAGTTGCCCATTCTCATTGAGGCCCATGTGGCTCTTGTTACCACGGCCCTGTGGCAGATTAAGCTCCTCTCTTGGCTGGCCCCTTTCTTAATGTCTCCAACATGCCCGTGTTTATTCTTTTAGATGACAAATGTGTCATCACTGTGAATGGAATGGACAGATGAGCATCACTGCAGTCTGTCCAGTCTTTGTATTTATAGAGACCTGGTATGTATGCTTTTCAGATTATCCTTTGTTGTCCATAATCTTTTATAGTTTTCTCTGTAGGGAACCTGTGAATTTCTAAGTTTGTTTCTTGTTGATATTTGTGAATAGAATAATTTCCCTGTCATATCTTTGACCAAATGTCACTGGGATGTAGGAAAGCTATCAGTTTGGACAAGTAATTCTGGTCAATTATTCTGGGAAATTTGTGGGTGTTATATTTAACAGTGTTTTGTTTTGTACTCTTCCAACCCTGAGAACAAAACAAGAGCCATGGCATGAAGGTGAAGAGAGATCAGTTGCAAGGAGGCCAGGAGTAAGGAATGGGGGGCAGTAGCTCTGGTGGAGATCCTGGAGCTTACTTCAAACCAGGGCTAGGAAAGTTCCTGTCCCAGCACAGCTCCATGTGCAGGGTCTCATAGAAGGGCAAGCATGTCAATGGGTATGGTAGTGCGCCTGTAATCCCAGTACTTGGGAGGCTGGAGGATCGCCATGGGTTCCAGGCCAGCCTGGGCTACATAGTGAGTTCAAGGCCAGCCTTAACTGCATAGGGAAACCCAGTCTCAAAAAAAAAAAAAGATCTTGATGTCACATCTAGACCATCAGAAATTCCAAAAAGAATGATTGGTTTCTAAGCTTTTCATGTCATGGTAGTCCCTTTTTAGTTCTTGTCCTTGCAATCCTGCCTGGTAATAATCATGAAAGCTAGAGTCTCATTTGACAGAAAGGACAGAAAGTATCTCACTGCGATGTGGCTTTCCAGTTTTCTTTAAATGATCATGGCTTCTGAGAGGTTGATTCTTCTCGTTTTTGTTCTGGGTTATTCTATAGGGACATTTCCAAAAGCAAAAAGAACTGTGTCTGTTAATCGAACTTTTTGTGCTACCACCCTTTGGACTGGTGGGCACATGGGTCTTTGTTCAACTGTGATGCTACATGGGTGTACTTAGCACTCTGGGGGATGCTGTTTGTATTTGCCTAATGGTTAGGTGGTGGCATAGCCCCATGAAGGGGCTCCTCAGACTTCCAATATTTTGTGGCAGTGATTCCTGGTCTGTCTCAGCCCCACCCCTGGGGCCCAGCATCTTTACAGGACTTTTATGAGCCA
>NW_022900917.1:65745848-65789500 GCF_012274545.1 Fukomys damarensis
TTTGTCTACTGGGAATTGAACTCAGGTCCTTGCGCTTACAAGGCAGACGGCAGAACCACTGAGCTAAATCCCCAGCCCCTTACTTTTTAAAAATCAGTCCACATGATTTTCCTTGTCTGACTCCATTGATCTTTTTCACAGAACAGGGTCAAGAGTTGGGCCTCAGAATCCTGTGGGGAATAAAGGACTGGTTAAAAACTGTTTTCTAATGTTCCACACAGGTCTGCTCTCTTGCCTTGTGAACATTTGAGCTTTAGGTGGAGGCCATGGTGTTTGCTTGTGTTGCAGTCTGTCGTCGACTCATGTTCCAGGAGACCCACACCCAGGCCTCCCCTTCTCACTTGATAACAAGTTCTCCTTAAAGCCTCAGACCAAATCCCTGGGTAGCCCTGGACTTAGTACACCTGAAATGACCACCTGTGCTGTCAACACCCTGGTCGAGCTGTAAGGTTCAGAGCCCCTGCCTCAGTGCAGTGCCTTTGATGCAGAACACACAGACCCTGACAAGCTGCTGTCCTGGTACATAGGCAGAAAAATGGGCCTAGGCCAAGGTGAGAAGCAGACATCCAGCCCTCACTGGCTTCTGACACAGAGTTATGATTAGCCAACATGAGGACCTAGGGGTGTGGGGACTAAAGGCTGGAGAGACATGACCAGAGATGCCTGCATTGACCAGGGCAGACTTGTGTGTACAGGGCTTGGCAGACTCCTGCACTGTAGGACCTAGGACCAGAGTTGGGGTGTGAGGGTGAGGGATTGGGACAGAGCATGCCTGCCTCACACCAGATCCCTGGGTTGCTCTGCAAGCAGTCCAGGGGTCCCTCAGTCCATGTGTCGGGGGCAAGGTGAATCCTTACATGTTCCCTCCTCTTGCTCAGCCCCACAGGATCCTCTGTTTTCTGTAATCTTCAGAGGCCCCAGAAGACCAGGTGATGGCAGCGGCCAAGCTCCTGCCACTGCCAGCAGGACCCCAGGTGAGCTGTCTCATAGGCTCGTGCAGTGTCCCTGACCAAAGCCCCTCTTGTGCCTTCCACATCCTGGGCTCCTAGGGCAGCATAAGTATCACTCTTTGTGGCTCCTACCTTCTCATCCACCTGGCGGACAAGGTATCCCTTCTTCCTGCCCATATCACATGTACCCATACCCATTCACACACCAGGAGATCCTGTCTACCCCACGCAACCTCTGTCATTCCAGGCCAAGGTGACCTTTGAGGATGTGGCTGTGTTCCTCTCCCAGGAAGAGTGGGACCGCCTGGGCCCTGCTCAGCGGGGCCTGTACCGAAATGTGATGATGGAGACCTATGGAAACGTGGTTTCACTGGGTAAGGCCCCTCTACAGGGCTCATCTGAGTATGTGTTGGACTAGAGTGGGAGCTACCCAGGAAAGTGACTGTGGGATGGGAGCCTCATGCCATGCTGGTCCTAGAGCAGTGATGGCAAACGTTTTAGAGTTTTCAATGATACAAATAACCTGCTGCGGTATGCATACCATAGGTTCACCACCACTATCCTAAGCTTCTTCATTTGCAACAAAGGTCAGCCCCGTCCTTCTTCATGTCCCCAAAGGTGGCTGGGGTTGGGGTTGTCTCCATAAATGTTGTATTAACAAAAGGATTCCCTCTTCACGAACAGGACTTCCAGGATCCAAGCCAAATGTGATCTGCCAGCTGGAGCGAGGAGAAGACCCATGGGTCCTAGATGATCATGGGAGTTCAGAGAGCCATGGCCTGGGGAGAGGCTGCTCAGGTAAGTGAAGGGAGCTGGCCCCTCTCTCCCTGAAGTCTGGGCCTAGTTCAGGCAGAGCTGCTGATGGGAATTGTTTCCACTGGTGGGTAATGGTCCCTGACAGGTTTCACCTGTCAGAGGAGTCCACAGGCAAGGGGTTTTTGGGCCAAGCAGTAGTCTATGGTAGGAAGAGGGTGTAGCAGTGAATCCAAGGAGAGTGGCCCAAAGGACAAAGGGCTGGAGGACCGAGCCAGAGAGAGGCAAAATAGGGCCATGGATGGAGGGATTTTTATCTCTGCCCAGAGATAAAAACTGGTTAGCCAGGTTAGATCTCAGATTGAAAAGGGACATTAAGGTTTTGAAGATTACCTGGTTATGTTATTTTATTTGTTTTTGGTACCAGGGATTGAACTCAGGACCTTGTGTTTACGAGGCAGGCCATGGAACCACTGAGCTAAATTCCCAGCCCCTACCTGGTTATTTTAGAAAAGAATGAAGCATCCTAAATGTAGTTGTGGGTTGTTTTTTTGTCTGTTTATTTGCCTGTTTTAAGGCAGGTCCCACTGTGTAATTTAGCTTAGCCATATCTTAAATGTAGAAGGGAAATTTTTTAATTTAAGCTGAAATCCTTCTGTTTAAACTCAAAGGCAAGACAAAGAAACCTAATGTCCTTTCATCCAGATGATATTGTACTGTAGTATCGTGTGTGAAATAAGGCAGAATAAATAAAAAATAACAAAGCTAAAGCTGTAAAACTGGAAAGAAGAAAGGTGTTCAAAGTTCAATTGATTGTCAATTTGGGAAAGGATTAGACAAGAGTATAACAGTATTGCTGGATACAAAATCATTTCTCTGTTCAAGAATAAACAAAGGTATAATTTTTAAACAATAACATTTACAGTAGCATCAAAAATGTAAAGTATCCAGGAATCAACCCAACAAAAGATACATGAGACCTTTAAGGTATGGATGAGAGGATAGAGCCAACTCTGAAGCCTATGTTTACAGCGTGAAGAATCTGTGCTGTGGGGAGGTGACACAGGAGTCTCCAGAAAATCTTGTCAGCCTGTCCTCCCAGGATGTGCCCCCCTTGCAGTGGGAGGGGACAATACAGGTGGTACTCCAGTGGCTGAGTAGTTTCAGCATCCCGGTGTGGCCATTTTCCCTTTGGAAACTGCTGCTTATTTCTAGAGGTTTGGTGGACATAGTCTCAGGTATTATACACAATCTACTTCTTACTGGCCTACAATATTGGATATCCTCAGAGGAACGGCGGATATGCCAGCCTCAGGAGAATTTAATTTCTGAGGGACCATAAAAGGACATAACATATGTTATGGAAATCTTGCACGGCTTACACAAAACTGTTTTTGGGGATTTTTTTGTTTGGTTGGTTGGTTGGTTTGATATGTGTGTGTGTGTGTGTGTGTGTGTGTGTGTGTGTGTGTGAGACAGTGTCCCAAAGTGTTGGTTTGATATGTGTGTGTGTGTGTGTGTGTGTGTGACAGTGTCCCAAAGTGTTGCCCACACTGGCCTCAAACTCCTGGGCTCAAGTGAACTGACTGTATCCATAGCAGACAAGAAAGCACAGAGGGGGCTGGGGATTTAGCTCAGTGGTTCCGGTGCCTGCTTTGCAAGTGCAAGGACCTGAATTCGATCCTGGGTACCAAAAAAAAAGCACAGAGGGCATTTTGTAGCCACTGCTAAACTGTGCTTATTCTTCAGGGAAGCCGGTTGTGCTCCCACCTGATGGAGATCTTAGACCCTTTTTGACACCCTTTGAATTTTATGCTAAAGAGACTGAAATTCTCCAAGAGCACAGAAGCACCTGGTCACTGTGCTTCTGGCACAGGCCCCAGAGGAGGCTGGGACTGAGCATGCTCTAGATAACATACACAGAAGCAGAAGTCACCTCCCATAGCCTGAGTCACCACCACAGGCTCTAAACCGAAAGGAGCAGAGTGCTGTAGTGCCTCACCCTGGCAGCTATGCAAGATAGAGAAGTGTACAAAGCTGCCCAGCCCTGCCGCTGCTTTTTTATTCAGTGAATTGCACATACATGCTGTAACAGCAGTGGAAGTATTTTTTCAGAGAGAAGTGCTTTGTTGTCACCTGGTCTGTCTGTTCTGTTACAGATAACCTCAAATGTGACTGTACTATATCCTGTAGGCAACAAGACAATTTATCTTCTCCATGGGGTAAGTAGTGTGGTTCTTATAATTCAATATAATAACCTAATGATGTTAATCATAGTGTATCACCAGAACATAGTAAGATTCCCCAGGGTGCTAGGAAGTTTGTTTATACACTCATACAGTCCTCACAAAACAAAAGGGAGTATTTTTCCTAATTAAAAATTTATTGGGCTGAGGCTATAGTTCAGTGGTGCCATGCCTGCAAGGTCCTGAATCACTGGTACCAGAAAAGAAAAAAAAATTTTTTATTTTTGTGGAATCTTTTTTTTTCCCCCTTTAAGTATCTGTTGCACTTACTTAAAATATACTTTCATACTCTGTACTTAGAGGCATCATTCTGAAAGCAGTAGGCACTTAGCTTGATGCAGGGTGTAACCTTTCTCTATCCTTCATTGCAGCTTGAATCTGTCTCAAAGTCATACTGTGTTTTTATGCCATGGACAACTAAGTAACCTGTAAACTATTTTTTATTATTAAAATCATCTTGCTTACCTTGTTATTCTGGTATCAGACCAGAAGCTACACATTCAGGAAACTCCAAACAATAAAATGGGTACTTTTCAATGCAAGTGACTAATTCATTCTTTGCTACAGGCTTTTATTCTGTAAGGATGAATCTTTTTTTTTTTTTTTTTTTTTTGATACCAAGGATCAAACTCGGGATCTTGCACTTGCAAGGCAGGCAGTGGAACCACTGAGCTAAATCCCTGGCCTGAGGATGGATCTTAAGAATGGGGAAGAAAGAAACTATAAGTAGTTTGTCTTTTTTAAAAAATACACATAGTGTAACTTTTAAAAAATACAGTTTGCAGCACACTTGTAATTCCAGCACTTTGAGGCTGAGGCAGGAGGATCACCATGAGTTCCCAGCCAGCTTTGGCTAAATAGTTCAAGGCCAGCCTGAACTACATATTGAGACACTGTCAAAAAAAATTGCTAAAAATCTTTTTTTTTTTTTTTCTTCCTGTTTTTTTGAGACAGGGTCTTACTATGCAGTTGAGACTGATCTGGAACTCACTATGTAGCCCAGGCTGGTCTTGAACTCACAGTGATCCTCCTGCCTCAGCCTCCCAAGTGCTGGGATTACAGGCGTGTGCGCCACCATGCCCGGCTAAAAATCTTATTAAGTGGAATGATTATAAATACAGACTTTTAAAAATGAAAGCCCTATTAAGTCCAATTTGTTAGTATGAGATACACTTCTATGAAATGCTCTAGAAGGAATAAAAAGACATAAAAATACCTAATTAAAAAAATAGATCTGGGCATGATTGCACACACCAGTAATCCAGCACTTGGGGAAGCTGAGGCAGGAAGATCACAAGTTTGAGTCCAAATAATAAATAAAGAGCTGGGTTGTAACTCAGTGCAATGGCCCTGGGTACTCAAAAAAGAAAAGAAGGAAACAAGAGCACAAAACTTGAACAAGATTCTGACAGAAATATTCCAGAGGGCCAGCAATTAGAATTTTATCAGTAAAATGGAAGTCCAAGTCAAAATGATATCAAGTAATAACTTCAGAATGGGAAAAAGTGGAAAGATCTAATAATATGAAATGTGAGTGAGGATGCAGAACAGCTAATGGGGCTGTAATGCATACAGTCATTTTAGAAAACAGTTTAGCATTGCTGGACATAGTGGCAAACACCTGTAATCCCAGCACTTGGGTGGCTAAGGCTGGAGGCTCACCAAGAGTTCAAGTCCGTCCTGCCTGAACTACATAGCAAGACGCTGTCTCAAAACAAACTATGCACACAAAACAGTGTGGCATTATCTAAAGAAGCTGAAAATATGAATCCTTCTGTTCCTTCCACCGCTGCATGCACATAGTAAGGACATTTGTGTATAACCACCAGAAGGCACAAGAATCTTCACAGAAACATGCTTCATGATGGAAAGGACTGAATGTAACCCAAATGTCTATCAACAGTAGAACAGACAGATAAATGATGGCATTTGAATCTGCCACAGTTCAAATGTTTGCATAATTGCTACAGAACAGCATGATGAATCTCAGGAACTTAATTCTGAGAGGAGAAAGCAAGTGGTGGAAGACAGTGCCCCACAGACTTACAGAAAACTCAGAAAAAGTCAGGTGTGGTGTCACACATCTAGAGTCCCAGCACTTGGATAGCTGAGGCAGGAGGATCAGCATGAGTTCAAGGCTAACATAGGCTACATAGTTAAAGGACAGCCTGGAATGCATAGTGGGACCCTGTAGTGATGGCTCCACCCTCATGACCTCATCCAAACCTAATTACCTCCAAAGACCCCACCTCTAGATACTGTCACATTGTGGGTTAGGACATCAACATGAATTCTGGGGAAACACAAATATTCAGTGCATAACAGTTTCCCTGTTCACCCAAAATTCTATGATACTGCCATGTTTTACTGTCATGTGCTATAAACCCTTAGTACATTCCTACTGTTTTTGCTGCTAACATATACTTTAGAGAGTGAGTTCGAACATTTTTTTCCAGTCTTAAATCTGTTAGCATTTAAAATGACTACCATTTACTATTCCTAAAGATCTTTACATTTCTTGGTGTTAATCCTAAATTCTGTCAGGTAGCGTGTGTCTTCTGTCTGAAGAATTATCTTAACATTTTTTGTAATGTAGATTGGATCGTTGTAGATTCTCTCCATTTTTATTATTTATCTTTCTGTTTTGAAAGATACTCTCACTATTCATGAAGTCGTAACTAGGGTTTCCCTTAGCACTCTTGGGATGTTGTCTTCTGACTTGACAGTTTCTGATGGTGTATCTGCAGATTTTCTTACACTCTTGCTCCTCTACATATTTTGTGCCCTTTGTCCTATGGTTGCCTCAAAGATTCTCTCTCCATTTTCAGCAATTTGAGTATGATGTATCTAAATGGTGTTTCTTTAAATGTCTTACTGGATTCTCAGGGTTGTTTTGTTTTGCAGTGCTGGGGATTGAATACTGGGCCTCACACGTTAGCCCAGTGCTCTGCCCTAGCCCCAGTTTGGGTAATTTCTGTTGCCGTTTGCAAGCTTGCTGATCTTCCCTTAGCTGAGTTGGATCTACTGACAAACAAGGCAAAGGCATTCTTTATCCTTTTCACTGGTTTGATTTTTATGTCTAATTTCAGATGGACTCTTCCTTACAGTTTTTCATCCCTGTGCTGAAATTCCTCATCTGATAATACATGTTGTACCAACATATGGGACAAATCTGGTCCTTTAATTGCTTTACTGCTTGACCCTTGTTTTTTGTTCTCCTTTTTCAAAAGGAAAAAAACTCTGAGTATCTCGTGATTTTTTTTTTTTAATTGAATGCCAACCATCATTATAAGACATAGAGATGGGGTAAATAGTAAATAGCTTGTGCATCTAGAAATACAGCCTCTCATACTTGGCAGTTATAAAAACATGAGTCAGTCCTGTCCGGAGCTAGACTGGGTTTGGATTTTGTTGTTGTAATTACTTTGTATGCAGTGCCAAAGTCCATAGTACAATTTCTCTTGCATGTTACTGTGCTTAGGGTAGGACTCTGTCTTCTATGGTGTCTATATCCTGAGAACATCTCTTGTTTCTACCCATCATCTTCATAGACTGCTGCTGCGTCTCACTTAGGGCTTGCTGGCCTCAGGAAATTGGAGGCAAGTAGAGCTGTGCTTTTCTGGCCCATCTTCATCCAGTAGGTGCTGTGTCAGTGGGTTTCAGGGGTAAGACCTCCCCTGTGCACCTGATCTTTCCCTGGCTGTGGGAGACCTCTAAGTGGGTCCATGATAGTTTCCTGCCCCTCCATCAGAAGTAGAGGTTTTTTCTTTTCTCCTCTTCCAGCCACAGTGACTGTTAGCAGTACCTCCAGGATGACAAGTTCATTTTCTTCCCTGATTTCCAACTTCTGTTCCATACAGAAGGGACCAGGCAAGTGTCTGTCCTCCCTTCTTCAGACTCAAACCTCCAAGGGAGGGAGATCCATGGAGAAGAGCCATGGTGTCTGTGGTTCCCCAGCAACTCATTAAGAGCTTTTTCTTACATATTCATGTGGTAGCCCCACTTTCCTTCAGCATGGACACTTCAATGCACACATCTCAGGTTCTTTTTTGTTTTGGTTTGGTTTTTTGTTTTTTGTGGTTTTGTTTTGTTTTTTGAGACAGGGTCTCACTATGTAGTTGAGACTGACCTGGAACTCACTATGTAGTCCACGCTGGTCTCGAACTCACAGCAATCCTCCTGCCTCAACCTCCTGAGTGCTGGGATTACAGGCGTGCGCCACCACGCCCGGCTACATCTCAGGTCCTAAGCTAGTCTATAGTGTGACCTCAGCTCTGATGGGTCTGAGAAAAGATGAGGTTTTGTAGGTGATCTTGCTTTTTCCAGTTGTTGGGGCAGAAGTGATGCACTTTCCAGCTTTCTTCCTCAGAAAATCTAAAAGGCCTAATAACCACTGTCATATGAAGTTGGATGACCTCTTGTTCCTCTGCCCTGATGTGGGGCTGGGCCACCTCTTGTCCCCTCTGCACACAGCTTGCACTCCAAACACAGGAGCTGTCTTCACGTGAAGTCTTTGTGTGTGGCATCTTTAGTCTTGACAGCTCTTAGACATGCTGTCCTCAACACCCCTCAATCCCACCCACACAGTCTATAGAATCTGTGGCTTGAATCCAGAAGTGTCTCCACTCTGGTCTTTTCTGTAGTACTGTGCCCCTACAGACTTCTTTCCATGCTGAACTTAGCAGCATATTCCTACCTCATTCCTCTGTGTCTCCAGTTTTGTCTGCCTCCAGTGGAGGCTCCACATGAAGTTACTTTCACAAAGAGGTCACAGCACCATTCCCTATGTACGAATCCTTTGGCCCCAGGATGACATCTCTGGTCTGCTCGCAAATGACCAGACTGCTACCTGCCCGCACAGGCCAGTCTTTGCTGCTCATATGCTACCCAGCTGCGTGGTCTTATATTTCTTCCTGCTCCACATGGCCTCTTGAAGCTCAATCCACTCAGTCTGTAGGACAGCTCTAGGGAGGGTACTGGAACTGTGTCCCCTCTGCCATGTGCCTGTTTGCAGGAGAGCTGCCACCTCAGAATGCAGGTCACCTCTTCCTCTCCAACCCCCATTAGTCTGAGTGCATCCCTGTGTGGAATTCTGTCTGATTTCTCCCTTTACTTGACAGAGCCAATGTCAAGGCTATATTCCACAGTTTAGAGTCATGTTAACATTTTCATTTTGGATTTGTTGTTTCAGAATGCAAAACCAAGGAAGAGAACCTAAACACAGACTTGAGCCTAAAGCCATTAATTTCAGAAGAGGTAACAACGATTCTGGGGAAAACATCTTTAGTGGGGATTGACCAAGAACATAACACCAAAGGGAGCTTCTGCCTGAATGCAAGCCCTGCTGGCCACCATGAGACTCAGGGATTGAAGGGAAGGGAACCCCTCACTCAGCACCAGGCAGTTCCTAGTGGAGACAGACCCTTCATATGCATCGAGTGTGGGAAGTGCTTTGGTCGGAGCTCCCATCTCCTTCAGCATCAACGAATCCACACTGGTGAGAAGCCCTATGTGTGTGGTGTGTGTGGGAAGGCCTTCAGCCAGAGCTCAGTCCTTAGCAAACACAGGAGAATCCACACAGGGGAGAAGCCCTATGAGTGTAATGAGTGCGGAAAAGCCTTCAGAGTGAGCTCAGACCTCGCTCAGCACCACAAGATCCACACAGGTGAGAAGCCTCATGAGTGCCTGGAATGTCGGAAATCCTTCACTCAACTCTCACACCTCATTCAGCACCAGCGCATCCACACAGGAGAGAGGCCCTATGTGTGTCCCTTATGTGGGAAAGCCTTCAACCACAGCACAGTCCTGAGGAGCCACCAGAGGGTACACACAGGGGAGAAGCCCCACCAGTGTGGTGAGTGTGGGAAGACCTTCAGTGTGAAGCGGACTCTGCTGCAGCACCAGCGGAGCCACACTGGGGAGAAGCCTTACACATGCAGCGAGTGCGGCAAGGCTTTCAGTGACCGCTCTGTCCTCATCCAGCACCACAATGTGCACACCGGGGAAAAGCCCTATGAGTGCAGCGAGTGTGGGAAGACCTTCAGCCACCGCTCCACGCTGATGAACCATGAGCGCATCCACACAGAGGAGAAGCCCTATGCATGCTATGAGTGTGGCAAGGCTTTTGTACAGCACTCACACTTGATCCAGCACCAGAGGGTCCATACTGGGGAGAAACCCTACGTGTGCAATGAGTGTGGGCATGCTTTCAGTGCACGCCGCTCTCTGATCCAACATGAGAGAATTCACACGGGTGAGAAGCCCTTCCAGTGCACAGAATGTGGGAAGGCCTTTAGCCTGAAGGCAACTCTGATTGTTCACCTGAGGACTCACACGGGCGAGAAGCCTTACGAGTGCAATAGCTGTGGCAAGGCCTTCAGCCAGTACTCGGTGCTCATCCAGCACCAGCGCATCCACACTGGGGAGAAGCCCTATGAGTGTGGCGAGTGTGGACGTGCCTTCAACCAGCATGGGCACCTGATCCAGCACCAGAAAGTGCACAGGAAGCTGTGACCCAAGGGCAGCCCTCAGGAGCACCTGCACGCACAAGAACTGTTACAAGGGGCACAGGCAGCCTCCTTGTCAGGGAGCTTGTTTCCTCTACAAGACATGCCAAATGATCCAGCATCACTGCATGCTCCCAAAGAAAGGCACAGGGCCTGTTCCTGTGGAAAACTTCCAAAAATGTCTGTATCTTTCTCAACATCTTAAAGTTACATTGGCAGGTAATGGTATATTTGTAGTAAATATTGATAAAGATAGCCATAATTCTTTGTTTCTTTAACATTAGTTTACTTGAAGTAACTAAGGGAAGTTAAAGTATAAGAACTATTATCTCAACATTCCAAATAAAGTTATTTTCCTTAGAATCTACCTGCCTCTCCTAAATACAACTGACCATCCTAATTGTTGTTCCTAAACTTATAATGTTGTACTATTTTCAGTACTCCATGAAAACACTAAAGTGCTGTACAGATAAAGTGATATTTTAAAAAATGAATTGTCAAGTATAATCATGTGAAATAGCTGAAAATTCTAAGTGCATGGAAATATCTGTTTTGTATTAAAAAAGAAAAACTTTCAAGATACATTAGTGAGAAGTGTCATAAATTTGGAAAACTCTTTACCTGATGCTTTAACTTTATTCAAGATCAGAAGAAATGTCCTAAAGGTTCAATAAAAATTCAACTCAAAAATTAGTATTTTCCTTAAAATCTGTCCTTATGACCTACACACTCTGTAGCTCAAAGATCATGGAATCTCTAGAGCCTGCAGGTCCTGACCAGGAGTAGAACAGGAGCACCATACAAAGTGGTCCCTCTGCACACCTTCTGTTATTTCCAAGAAAATACTAAAGAGATAATTCTTTGGTACATACTTTTAAAACATAAAATTCTTAAACTCAGCTTTTTGACTACTCTTAAGAGTCTACTATACTTGAGCTGGGTGTGGTGGTGCATACCTGTAATCCTAGCACTCCAGAAGCTGAGGCAGAAGGATCACCATGAGTTCAAGGCCTACCTGGGTTACATAGTGAGTTCAAAGCCAGTCTGAACTCCATAATGAGACCCTGTCTCAAAAAAATTTTTAAAAAGTCCACTATACTTTAGATTTTTCTTTCGTTTGGTTCAGGAGTCTAGGATCCATTGCTATGTGCCGTGATCAAACTAGTTTACTCATAATTAAAATTGTATTTGCTCAAAATTATTTGCTTGATTTTAAAGATACAGTCCTTATAGTTGGAATTTATGTCAGCGACATTTCTAGTAGCCAGCTGCAAAGGAAACAAGTATTGAATCACATTCAAGGCCCTTTTGAACTTAAACATTTTAAGTGCCTGATAGAGAATTCCCTCTCTCGCTCTCTCCCCCCTCACTCGCGTCCCCTCAAAATAAGCTGTAGGGCAGTGATGGCAAACTTTATAGAGCTTTTGACAATACAAACAGCCTGCTGTGGCATGCGTGCCATAGGTTCGTCCCCATGCTCTAGGGTATTGATCTCAAGTCCTCAGTAATACACCATGATGGAGACAAAATTATTTCACCTTCTGCAGGGACACTGGTGAGAGAAGGTGACAACACTGATGTGCTGAGAAAAGAGTTAAGATCACTAAGGTGTGAACTCAAGCTGAGATCACTGAAGTAAAACTTCAACCAGTTGACATAACAGGTGTTGCTTTAGAGAGAAGCTAACTCACTGCAGTGTTGCTTCAGACTAAGGCCTTTACAGAAGACAAGAGCACTGAGTGTGATTTTGAAAAAGAGCCGAGATTAGAAGTAGCACTGAAGGAAGAAAATGAGGTCACTGGTTGCTTCTTAGAGGAACTGGCATCATAGTGTTCTGAAGAGTTTACCTAACTGAAGAGAAAATCCAAGAGAACTGGGATCACTGAGGTGACTCTTCAGGGGGCTGAGCTCACTAAAGTGAAGCTCCAGAGGAACGAAAATTACTGACAAAGGACTCTGGTGTGTTAGGAGTGGAGATCATAGAGATTGATTAAAAGAGAAATTGAGATACATACGGTGTTGCTTAAAAGAGGAGCTGAGGTCACTGCAGTGTTACTTTGGAATCAGGATGAGATCCTGCAAGTGTTTATAGAGACAGGTCAGTGAGGTAAACTACACAAAGCTGAGCTCACTGCAGCTTACCTAAATGCAGCTGAGATTGCTGAGGTGGTGCCTCAGAGGGATCACTTGAGAGGCTGAGATCAGTGGGATGTTATCTCAGGGAGGCAATGGGACCACTGTGTTATCTCATAAAGTCCTGATGAAGCAAAGCTGCCAACCATCCATCTCCAGTTGAGCCCAGAGTCTGCATCTGTCTCTCTCGGACTCAAAACACACTGCTACTCAGAACACAATTTCTAATCCTGTAGAAGAATTAATAAAGTCATGTTCCAATCAAGATAAGAGTTTAATTAAATCTAATGTACTGGAATGTTTGTTTAGAAAGACTATATCATAAAGTAACTTAAATTACATAGTACCAGTGTGCTGGATTGCTAAATTTTCCAAATACCCAGGTTTCCAGGGAACTCTTTCCAAAACGTATAGTTGGACTGCCTTCCTTCTTAGACAAAGTGTGCTCAGCGTCTTCCTGCCTATTCTTGCTGTGTCAGACTGCATCTGACCCAGTGGTGAGCCTGCAGGCTTAATCATCCAGAACCTGAAAGTGAGCATCAGTGCCCCTTCTGGACAGGATTCCCAAGCTCCATATTCTTGTCACTCACTTCCTCCTCTCCCAGGAACAGGTGGAGCACATGGCCTACTGGAATGCAGGAGCAGTTGGCCTTGAGGTGTGTGACACTGCAGGCCAGAATGAGCTGTGGGCTCCCCTTTGTGATAACGGCCTTCTCAGCCATGACCTCCCACTTCTGTCAAAATCATTCCTATCTTAGGGCTAGGGATTTAGCTCAGCGGTTCCACTGCCTTGCAAGCGCAAGGACCCAAGTTTGATCCCCCATACCAAAGCAAAATCATTCCTATCTTGTTTTCAATATTTTATTTTTACTCAGAAATCTTTACATATATGTATTTAAATATTTATTTCTCCAAATGACTACCAAGAATTTGATATAGTATTTTTCAAATGTTCTTACTTTGGGAAATATTTTAGTTCATCTGGAGTTTATTTCTGTGTGTACTTTGTATAATCTGACACTTTCCAATAAAAAGCAATGACTACAACAAATATTTGGGATGAAAAAAGATCACTAATTTTGGCATAAAGATTTCCTACACATCAGTGAACACAGGGCATGTGCAAGCAATTTCAAATAAAGAAAAATACCACTGTTGGTGATAGGGAAAACTTTAATAGCAAAAAATTTAGGAAATGTCACAATGTAAAATAACTTCTGCCCCTCACTCTACTTAGTTCAGAATTAACCAGTATGGGAGACACCTAGTCTCCCACAAAAGTTTTGCAAGTGAAAAGAACCATTGTTAGCTTTGTTAATCAAATAAGCTCCCTTCCCCCTGGCTAGAGTAGGTAATTGAATGAATCTAAAAGGTAACTTCCCTAACAAAGAACTGCATCGGGGTTGAAATTCAACTGCCTTGCTATTATGTTTTGGATATCAGTAATGTGAGCTGTGAAAATGCAGTGTAACCAACTGAGTAAGATCAAAGCTATAAAACCCTACAAAAGAAGGAGTTGTAACTGAATGGGGAGTTGATTAGGGCACCTCCATTAGGTATCATCGATCTCATCTGATGGAGTAAACTTTATTTTACTTCCATTCTGCTGCCTATGTGTCACTTGCCAGTTCCTTCTGTAACAATGGAAGCTCAGAAAAGGCTCAGGTGCCAATCCCAAAACAAAATGTGCCAGCTTCTCCTAAGGCAGTGGTGTGACCCACCCTACTCCAGAGGGTGATGACAGCATAGAAGGACTAAGCTGGGCAGGCACCAGACAGTCCCAAGGAAGGAAGGACACTCCTAGAAGACAGGCTTGGAGCACAGACCACAAAGGCCACACAGCGCACACCAACTGATGGTAGAGGCCAGAAGGGTCTTGTCTTGGAGTTGGACTTGCCCTGGGGCACAAAACAACCTTTCAGGCAGTACTGAGAACAGCACATGGACCCTATGGTAGCTCACCTGGGCAAGTTTGCGGGGTACTTTAGGTTTTCTACTTATAAGTTCCTGAGCTGAGAAACTCAGGTGACAGTTTGAAGTTCATGGGTCCCAAAACTACTTCACTGCTGGGACTAGTCAAAAGTTTGGGCACCCCCCAAATCACCCTGAGGTTCAGTAATTTGCTGTGAGGACTCACAGAACTCACCCTGAAAGCTGATATACTCCTGGTTATGGGTTATTACAGTGACAGTGACAATGAAATGCAGTGCCAGTCGCAAGCATGCCAACACAATTATCAAGCAGAGGTTAAAACTGCAAAGTCCAATAAAAGGAGGCTGTTTAGTAACAAGATTAATCACACGGCCACGCTCATCCCAGCAGGCAGGCAAATGGCTTGGCAATAAACCAGTGCTGGTGACATTACACATTGGCACAATGACTCTGGAAACCATTAGGATAAATACATCAATGTCCTTTAAAAAGTTATCCTTCTAGGGATTTAGCTCAGTTGTTCAGCCACCTGCCTCGCAAGTACAAGGTCCCAAATTCAATCCCTGGTACCAAAAAAAAAAAAAAAAAAAAAAAAAAAAAAAAAAAGTATCCTGTCCTTAGAAATGTGTCCTACATGCATAATTTGAAACAATAATTAAAGCCCTGAAATTATACACTTTGGAATAAGACATAAATGGTCCCAATTTATGATGATTCAATTTTGACTGTTTTTTGTTTTGGTACCTGGGACTGAACTCCGGAACTTGCGCTTGCAAGGCAGGTGGCGGCACCACTGAGCTAAATCCCCAGCCTTCAACTTTGACTTTTTAACTTTAAGATGGTGTAAAAGTGACACACATTCACCAGAAACTATACTTTGAATTTTCCCAGGCTAGTGATATAGGGCACAACACTCTTGATCTAGGGCAGGAGGAGAGAGCCGCAGCTCCCAGTGACCTATGCAACTATCAGGGGAAACAACCAATACTCCATAATGTTAAGCTATGATCTATAGGTTAGGCATAGAAAATGCATTTTCAAATTACAATAGTTTCCATTCACAATAGGTTACTGCGATCCAACTTCATCATAAATCACCCAAGTGATACATTTTGTAAGCCAAAATGTCTATTGAGCCAGGCATGGTGGCACACATCTGTAATCTTAGCACTCAGGAGGCTCAAGCTAGAGGATCATGAGTTTGAGCTATGTCTGGACTACACAATGTAGACTTTGTCTCAAAAAATATGGATTGGGAAGCTGGGCATGGTGGCGCATGCATGTAATCCCAGCACTCGGAAGGCTGAGGCAGGAGGATTGCTGTGAGTAAGAGACCAGCCTTGGCTACACAGTGAGTTCCAGGTCAGTCTCAACTACATAGTGAGACCCTGTCTCAAAAAAACAAAAAACAAACAAACAAACAAAAAAAATATATGGATTGGGTAGAAATTTGATACTATTTAAAGGAAATTATCATGGAAGATGGCTGAGTAAGAAGTAAAGAAATCCATCCAACCTCCTAAGAAACTAAGTTGACAGGAGCTCTGAAGTAATTATCCTGTAACTCTGTATCTAGTTAAACACTTACAGTATCCAGGGGCAAGCTGATGAAGAGGGCAGAAATTTTCAACAAATTTCAGTGATTTCTACATTTGGTGTAGTACTCAACATGCACCACTCCCTAGCTCCATGGCATGTTCTATGTGGATGGTCACCTGCATTCAGAACAACTTGCTCAAGCCAGGGTGAGCAACAAGAAACGTATTTTCCACATATTAGAGCTGTGAATTTCTTTTTTTAACTTTATGTTTTTAATTTATTTTTATTTTTGATACTGGGGATTGAGCTTGGGACCTTGAGTTTACGAGGAAGGAAGCAGAACCACTGAGCTAAATCCCCAGTCCCTGGAGCTGTGAATTTCGATGATAGATTGCTGGAGGGCTGGCACAGAGGCTGGCTGCCATTATCTCAATTGTCATGGGGCAAAGCAGTTTCCAAAGAAATTAGAGGTAATACTTGTGCCATTTCACCTTCTAGAAGTCAGACATGTAGAGAGATCTTTTTTGGGGGGTCACTGGCTGACCACACAAATAATGGAACAGACACCTCAGTGACCAGACACATCAAAAAAATACACACTTTGTTGGGCATGGTAGCTGACACCTGTAATCCCAGTACTCCAGAAGATTGGGGTAAAAAGAATACAAATTCAGGCCCTGCCTGGACCACTTAGTGACTTAGATCCTGTCCCCCCAAAAAATTTAAAGAGGACTCAGTCTGAATACCCTAGATTCAACCCCAGCACAGAGATAGAGAAAGAGAGAGATTACAAAAATAGTTTGGAAAGTCACAACTTGATGGTCTAGCCCTCAATAAGCAAAATTCAGCAGTCCCTAGGAGTGACAGAATTCCAGAGCAACCAAAACAAAATATTCAAAATAGCCAGTTGTCAACCAAAAAATTATAAAACAGAACCAGGCAATGTGGAAAACAACCGTAGTTGCAGCACTTGGGAGGCTGATACAGAGAATCACAAGTTTGAGACCAACCTAAGCTGCATAGTAAATTTGGTGTCATCTTGGACTTCATAAGGGAATCCTGTCTCAAAAAAAAGAAAAATATTGCAAAATATACAGAGAAACAGAAGAGCATGGCCTATTTACATGGATAAGAGGATTTGGTAGAAACTATGTCTAAGAAAGCCCAGACACTGGAATTATTAGTCAGAGATGTTAAATCAGGGCTGGAAGGATAGCTCAGTACTAGAGCTTGTGCTTAGCATGTGCAAGACTGTAGGTTCAATCCTCAGCACACATACACACAAAGTCCAATTGATGGTCTTAAGTATGTTCAATGAATTAAAGGAAATCACAAAGAACCAAGAGAAATCAAGGAACAAAAATATGAAGATATAGAATTTTCACTTTAGATTTTATTTTAATCGCTTTAAATTTTATTTAAATTTCAAAACACAAGCAATATGAATTTTTTCCCCATTAAACACCACTTGCTTGTTAGGATAGGGTCAGTTTGTTATGGATTAACATCCCAAATGGGTGAGCTGTAAATATAAAACACATGGTTTTGAAGACTTAAAACTGAAAAAAAAAAAAGTAAAATGTTTCACTAATGATTTTTATGTTAGCCTGGTATGGTGGCACACACCTGTAATCCCAGCACTTGGGAGGCTGAGGCAGAAGAATCACTATGAGTTTGAGACCAGCCTAGGCTACATAATGAGTTCCAGATTAGTCTCAACTACATAGTAAAACCCTGTCTCAAACCCCCCCAAATAATAATAATTTTTATGTAGATCACATATGAGATGATAGTATTTTGAATATACTTAACTAAATAAAATACTATTAAAATTGAAAAAAATGAAGAAATAGAATTTAGAAAAAGGGACCAAACAGGGCCAGGGATGTAGGTCAGTGGCACAGCGCTTGCATGGCAAGCACAAGATCCTGAGTTCAGTCCCTGGTTTTAAAAAAAAAAAAATCAAACAGAAATTGTGTGGAAGTGAAAAGTATAGTAGCTGAAATGAAAAACTAACAAAAAATTAAAAAACAGATACAAGCAGGCAAGAGAAAATATCAGCAAGCTAGAGAAGACCACTGAAATCCGTCTGAGGAGTGAAAAGAAAAACAATGAAGGAAAATAAACAGTTCTAAGAGAACAGTGAGACATCACCAAATATACCAACATACACATTACATAATTCACAGAAGAAAAAGAGGAAAGAGCACAGAAAAGATATTTGTGAGGGCCAGGGATTTAGCTCAGTGGTTTTGCCACCTGCCTCACAAGTGCAAGGACCTGAGTTCGATCCCTACTACCCAAAAAAGAAAAAAGAAAAAGAAAGAAAAGATATTTGTGAAAATTTAAAGATAACTGAAAGCAGAGAGGTAGACTTTAGAGATAGAAAGGAAATCTGAGATTGGGAAGAGGGGAGGACAGGCAGAGGAAAGGGAAGTAAAAATGATTAAGATGTGATATATATATATCTATATATCTAGATATATAGATATATATACATACATATATATATATATAATCAAGATGATTATAATTATTTTGTATTGCAACATATACCAATAAAAAGAAATAAAAGGAAACTATGTCACACTTGTCCTATTTTTATTTCTTTCTAGAATAAAATAGGCTTCAGTGATGAGAAAAATAAAAGAGGAAAGGGGGAAGAGATAATATGTTTGAAGAAATAATAGCCCCATATTTCTGAAATTTGTGTGAAGATATGAATATACACACCCAAGAAAGTCAACTCCAAACAGGATAAACTCAATGAAATCCAGAGACACACTGTAGTCACACTGTTGAAACCCAATACAAAGAAAATTCTGAAAGCACCAGTGGAGAAGCAATACATCATGAATGATTAACAATAAGATTAACAGCAGATGAGGTACAAGATCCCAACAATGAATGTAACTGTACTGTATCCCTAAAATGTACCAATAAACTCAATTAAAGCTGGAAAAAAAAAGATTAACAGCAGACTTCTTCTCAGATACTATGGAGGTAAGAGCTAAAGGTTGACACATTTATAAGCCTGGAAACAAAAAATCTAGCCAAGAATCTGATGTCCAGCAAAACTAGACTTCAGAAATGAAGATGCATCAGACCTGTCCAGACAAAGACAATCTGAGAGAACTCATTACCACAGATCTGCTCTACATGAAAAATTAAAGGAAGTCTCTCAGGCTGACATGAAAGTACATTAAACAGTAACTCAAAAGTCAAAAGAACGCTAGTAACTACAGAGGTAAATTAAAAAGCAAATTACTGCCAGGCATGGTGGCACATGCCTGTAATCCCAGCACTCGGGAGGCTGAGGCAGGAGGATCGCTGTGAGTTCGAGACCAGCCTGGGCTCATAGTGAGTTCCAGGTCAATCTCAACTACACAGTGAGATCCTGTATCAAAAAACTAAAAAAAAAAAAGCAAATGACTGTAGAGGATGTTTGTACTTCTCTTTTTCCTATATGATTCAGTAGGCAAATATATTTAACCCATAAACCTATATTAATGGACACACAATGTACAAACATATGATCTGTGATGATATAAAGGAGGAAGAATGGGATATGTCAGAGCAAATTTTTATTCTTTTTATTCTTTTTTTGGGGGGAGGGTTGAGACAGGGTCTCACTATGTAGTTCAAGCTGGCTTTCAACTCACAATGTAGCCCAGGCTGGCCTCAAGCTCACAGTGATTGTCCTGGCTTAGACTCGAGTACTAAAATTACAGGTATGCACCACCATGCCTGGCTTTCCAGCTATACTTTTTAAATTAAATTTCTATTAGTCAAATTAGGCTTGTAAATTGTAAACCTCAAGATAGTTATTAAGAAAATAAGTAAAAAAAAAAGAAACGGAAAAGAAGGGAGTAAAAAAAAAATACTCACAAAAAAGGCAGTAATGAGCCAGGCATGGGGATGCACAAAATTAATCCCAGCACTTGGGAGGCTCAGGGAGGATTGCCATGAGTTTGAGGCCAGCATGGACTACACAGCAAGATCCCATCTCAAAACAAACAAAAGGGCAAACTAAGGAACCAAAGAGACAGACTGAAGAACCAAAACAAGTTTAAAGCATATAAAAAATAGATGTCAGGAACAAATCCTTTATCAGTAAGCATATAAAATGTAAATAGACTGAGCTATCCTTTTGAAAGGCAGATGTTGGCTGCCTGGATAAAAAAATCAGGATCCAACTACAGGCTGTTTATGAAAGCCTTCCTTCAGACAGAAGGACATAAAGAAGTTGAAAGTAAAAGGATGAAAGAAACATATTTCATGTAAATAAGAATTACAACCAAACTGGAAGCCAGATGTGGTGGCGCACGCCTGCAATCCCAGAGGCTTAGGCAACAGAATCACCTCGAGTTCGAGGCCAGCCTGGGCTATACAGTGAATTCATTCTGAAATGCACAGTGAGACCCTGTCTCAACAAACAAAAAAGCACAAAGCGAGCTGGAGTGGCTATATTATCAGATATAGGAGACATTAAAACAAAAAAGGTTTAAGAAGCAAGACAGTATACATTGATAAAAGATTTGATACAGTATGAAGGTATAACAAGCATATGCAACCCTAACAACAGAGCCCCAAAATACAAAACGGTTGAGATGCTTACAGCTTTACAATAATAGTTGGAATTTTCAATAATGAATAGGAAATCAACAATGGAATTAAAATCTTGAACATATAAACCAGTTAGATGTAGACATACACAGAATCCTCCATCCAAAAAAGCAAAATATACATTTAAGTATATAAAGTATGAAACATTCTCCAAATTAGACTGTATGTTGTGCCACAAAACAAGTCAACAGCTGAGCATGGTGGCACTTGCCTGTAATCCTAGCACTCTGGGACCAGCCAGAGCAACTTAGCGAACTCCAAATTAAAAAAAATAAGAAAGGGCTAGGAATGTAGCTCAGTATAACAATTCTAGGCTTAATCTCCAGTACAGCTCCCCCCGCAAAATAAGTCTGAATAAATATAAAATGATTTAAAGTGTATATATGTATGTGTATGTATATATATATATATATATATATATATACACACACACATACATATACACACATACACACACACACACACACATATATATTCATATATATATTCAGTACTGGGACTCAAACTCAGGACCTTGTACTTGCCAGGCAGGCATGGCACCGAGCTAAATTCCCAGCCCTAAAGTATCTTTTTTTTTAATCAGACTGCAATAAGGTTAGAAATTAATAATAGGAGGGGAACTGAAAAATTAAAACATACTCATATAATGCATGAGTTAAAGAAGACATGACAAAGGAATGCAGAAAATACCTAGTGACAAATAATAATGAAAATACAACATGCTGAGCCAGGTGCGGTGGTGCATGCCTAAAATTCCAGCACTCAGGAGGCTGAGGTAGGAGGATTGCCATGAGTTCGAGGCTAGCCTGGGCTGCACAGTGAGTTCAGGGCCAGCCTGTACTACAAGGAGAGACCCAGTGCTCCTCTGCTGGGAGCACTGCACTGTAGATCGCTATGGCCAGGTCTAACTCACTTCCTCCCGTAGATGAGAACCTGGCATGGTTCTGCTTCTGTAAGATTCTACTTGCTCTCCCCTGAGCCCTCCCCAACTGAAAGCATAATTTATAAAGTGAGACCCTGTCTCAAAAATCAACAACAATAAAAAAAATCCACAACAAAGGATACCCATTTTTGCTACTTCTATTCAACACAGTAGTGGAAGTTCTAATTAGAAAAGATGAGCATGGAAAAGAAATACAAGGCATCCAAATTGGGATGGAAGTAAAATTATCTCAAGTCACAGATGGTGTGATCTTACATGCAGAGAACCCTAAAGATCGTGCACACACACACTAAAAGAAACCTGTAAGAGCTAACATATGAATTCTGCAAAGTTTCAGGATATAAAGTCAAAATACAAAGATCATTCCTGTACATTATTAATGAACAATCCAAATAGAAAATTAAAAAAATAATTCCATTCACAATAGCTTTAAAATGAATAAAATAGGAATAGGCAAAAAATTCCCTTGCTGGAAGCTACAAAAAGTCACTGAAAGAAGTTAAAGAACACATGAATAAATAGAAACACTTTGTGCTCACATACTGGAAGACTTACTATTGTTAAGTGATAATACTATCTGTAACAAATGGTGCAGAGGGATGAGACCACCTGGGCAAGCTATTGGTACTTTTAAAGTATAGAGTACAGACTTTATTCACCTGGGCAGAGGTGGACTGACCACAAGCAATAGGCCAGCAGCCCTGAACAAGGAAAAGTCAGAAAGCTTTATAGGACTTTGGAAGAGAGGTTTGGCATGTCTATCATGTACTGTGCTCAGAGCAAGTATTTGTGGTTGGAGTCTGTGCAGCAATCAAGGAAGATATATGGATATTTTCAGGTGACCTGGCATTGAAAATATGCTGTACTTTGTAGTTCTTATCTCTCTATATATCCCATCCTGTGTTCTGTATTCTATATGCTCCAAGATAGTGTGGCTTTTGTTGCATGGAGACAGTTCCTGCATCGGCTGCCTGCTTTGTTGCAGTTTTTTTTGTTTTGGGGTGTTTGTTTTGTTTTGTTTTGTCAAAGTGTAGGTTGGAATCAAAAAGCATATTTATTAACCATTTCACAACCAGGTCAAGTCTGACACTGTCCAATGACTTTTTTTTTTTTTTTTTTTTTTTGGCAGATACAAAATCCATCCTCACTTCATATGAAATCTGTAGGGAACTTAAACAGCTAAAACAATCCTGAAAAAGAAAGTTGGAGGACTCACCCTTGCTGATTTTGAAACTTATTACAAAGCTATAATAATCAAAATAATGTGGCTGTGGGTTAGTTCATTTTGGGTTTCTACAACAGAACACTTAAAGCTGGGTACTTTAAAAAAAGAGATTTATTCACTCTCAGTTCTGGAGATTCAAAAGCATGGTACCAACCTACTTCTTAGCTCTGGTAAGGTCCAAATGGCAGATGGCATCACAGTGGCAGGAGCACATGCAGGATTCAGGTGACATACCAGACTCCCTTATAAATAATTAATTCTCAGGAGAACTGATCCAGTCCCACAAGACCTGTATTAAAACCTTTCAAGGGCAGTATCCCTTTGGCCTAATCACCTTCCACTAAACCCTTCCTATTAAAGGTTCTAGCTCCTCAATATTTATACACTGTGCACTGGGCTTCCAACATAAAATCCTAGCATTTCTCCTGGCCCCCAAGGTTCATGGCCTTATAATGCAAAATAAAATCATTCCATCCCCATTAGTCCCAACCCCATTAGTCCCAAGGTTTTAACTCATCCCAGCACTGCTCAAAAGTCCAAGTCCAGGGCCAGGGATTTAGCTTAGTGGTTCCACCACCTGCCTCACTAGTGCAAGGACCTGAGTTCAATCCCTGGTACCAAAAAAAAAAAAAAAAAAGTCCAAGTCCAAAGTCTCATTTGAGACTCAAGACAGACTTCTTCCAGCTGTGAGCCTGTAAAATCAAAAATAGACTGAGGGGGTGAAGGGAGGGCAGGGGTATGGGGAAAAAATGAGAAGCAAGATCTGTCATGTAAAGGTACAAGATCCCAATGATGAATGTAATTGTACTGTATACTTTAAAAGTACCAATAGGCCGGGCATGGTGGTACACGCCTGTAATCCCAGCACTTGGGAGGCTGAGGCAGGAGGATCACTGTGAGTTCGAGACCAGCCTGGGCTA
This sequence comes from Fukomys damarensis, assembly GCF_012274545.1. Lineage (NCBI taxonomy): Eukaryota > Metazoa > Chordata > Mammalia > Rodentia > Bathyergidae > Fukomys > Fukomys damarensis. The sequence goes on from NW_022900917.1 coordinate 65,769,622, forward strand.
CATAGTAAGTTCCAGGTCAGTCTCAACTACATAGTGAGACCCTGTCTCAAAAACCAAAAAAAAAGTACCAATAAACTCAAAAAACAAAAACAAATCACACATTTCCAAGATACGATAGGGAAATAAAGAATGAAGACAGGGTAAACATTTCTAGATGTGTGCCAACTGAAAGAGTCACAGGATCCCACCAAGATCAAAGTTCAGGAGGGAAAACATTAAATCTTAAAAGTCCAAATCAGGCATCCTATTCATACTAGGTTAGGGTTGGATGCCCAAGGCCTCAAGCAGTCCTGTGTGCAAAAATTTGCTGGTCACAGCTCTCCCACATTGGGGCCCAGTGGCTTTGGCTTTCCCTGATTGGTTTTGCATGCTGTCAATGAGTTTATCTCTTTGGGGGCTGGGGATTTTGCTCAGTGACACCATGCCTGCCTTACAAGTGCAAAGACCTGAGTTCAATCCCCAGTACCAAAAAAAAAAAAAAAAGTAATTTATCTCTTTGGGGTCTCAAGAGCAACAGTCCTACTCCCATGGCTCAACCAGGTATTTTTGTGGAGAGTCTCTGCAGCAGCTTCACCCTACAACACAAGCCTCTGCCTGGCCTCCCCAGCCTTCAACATCTCAGTAGAAATACTATGTCCATATACCTCTTTTTTCTGCATGCTAGCCCAATCAACACCATCTAGATGCACCGAGGTCTCTTGATTGCTCCCTGTAGAGTTGCGACATAAGACATACTGTAGCCCCAACTAAGCCACAGAGCAGCCACAAAATATTTCACCAGAAAGCAGGAATCCGAATCCCAAGGCAGCCCTGGGCAGTGAGCCTATGCAGACTGTCCCAGTCCTGTTCCGCAAACCATTCAGTCTTCCAGGCCTGTGGCCCTATGAAAGGAAAAATGGACCTGCATACTTCTGAAATGCCCAGGAGCTGTCTTTCCCTTTGTCCTAATGCTGAGGGGCCTGTTTTTCTTCTACCCATAATAGTCTCTTTCACAGAGATTGTTGGGCCACATCCTTTAGTGTTTTTTTAATTTTTAAAAAATTGTTTCCTGGCTAGGCCGTGAATTCTTAAATCTTTCCATTCTGCTTCCCTTTGCCTCCAAGTCCAAGTATAAACCAAAGTAATCAGCAACATGAATATTTTGCTGTTCAAAAATTTCTTCAGCCTTTTATCATTCTGAAATTTGAGCTAGGTATGGTGGCACATGCATGTGATCCTAGCACTTTGAGAGGTTGAAATAGGAAAAGCATATATTCAAGCCTAGCCTGAGCAATGTAGCTTAGTGACATCCTGTTTTAAAATGAAAAATTTAGGGCCAGAGATTTAGCTCAGTGGTTCTGCTGCCTGCCTTGTAAGTGCAAGGTCCTAAGTTCGATCTCTGGTATCAAAAAATAAAAACATAAAATAAAATATTTAATAAGAAAAAAAAGAAGGGGCCAAGGATATAGCTCAGTATAAATGGCTTAGTTTAATCCCCAGTACAAAAGAGAAAAAGAAAAAAAAAAGAAAAATCAAAGGTTTCAAATAGACATTTTTTCCAAATAATATATAAAAATGGTCAAGAAAAACCTGAAAATATATTCAACATCATCATTTGCTGTTCATTTGAAATGCAAATCAAAACTACAATATCACTTCATACCTATTAGGATGCCTATTATCAAAAAAAGTAACATACTGGGGAGAATGTAGAAAAATTGAGCCCTTGTATACTTCTGGTGGATTTAAAGAAATACAGCTGCTATGGAAAAGGTGGGCTACTCTTCAGAAAGTTAAATAATTACTATATGATTCAATGATTTTACTCTTCACTTACCGAAAAGTGCTTAAAGACAGAACTCAAATACATACTTGTACACTGACATTCATACCAACATTATTCACAATAGTTTTAAAGGTAAAAACACCAAAGCGTCCAGCAACAGATGAGTGGATAAAATATACACACAGTAGATTACTCATCCAAGAAGAGGAGTGAAATTCTGATACAGACTGTAACATGATCAAACCTCAAAAACACTGCACTAAATGAACTAAGTTAGACATAAAAGGAAATACACTATATGATTCAAAATAGGCAAAGGTTACCAGCATCTGGGACACAAGAGTAAATGGGAGACCTATTTAATAGTTACAGAGTTTCTGTTTGAGATAATAAAATAGTTCTGGAATGAGTGGTGATGGTTATGACACTATTAATGTATTAATGTGGCACCAAGCTGTACATTTTAAAATGGGTAAAACGGGGAGCTGGGTGTGGTGGTGCACACCTGTAATCCCAGTATGTGGAAGGCTGAGGCGGGAGGATTGCTGAGACTCTGAGACCAGCCTGGGCTACATAGTGAGTTCCAGGTCAGTCTCAACTACATAGTGAGACCCTGTCTCAAAAAAAAAAAAGGTAAAATGAAAAAATTGTATATATGTATTTTACCACAATAAAAAAAGCAATACCAACTCTGTTAAGTGACATGGAAAAGTATGAATGACATAATAGTAATTTCATTTACAATATGTAAAAAAAAATATAGCCATGTGTGGAGTTCTGTATGGAATTTTTGGCACTAAAGAAATAGCAAAGGTGAAGGTATTAGGTATTGCAATGACATGAATAAGAGTTTTCCTTTTCCTTTTTTGTTTCTTTGACACAAAAGCTCAGTGTCATTCAGGCTGGTCTTGAACTTCTGAATTCAAGCAATCTTCCTGCCTTAGCCTCCCAAGTGCAGGGACTACAGATAACACCACTACTGGCAGTGTTTTCTTCCTAAACGCTCTCCAGTGTTTCTGGAAGGAAAAGTTCTAAATCAGCAACATGAATCCTCTTTTCCTAAGTGGGGGAGACTACAGGAGTCTCTTTTTGGTGCAGTTTTGTTTCTTTAAAAATATGCACTCCCTTTGGTTTAAGAAAAGAGGTTGCTTTAATCAGACGGAAATACTGCTTCACCCTGTGGAAATAGGGTCAACAGTCGTAGGGCACGTGAGGACATGCACACCAGGACTCTGCCCTCACAGATGCTCTTCCACTCTCATGGTGAGAAGTCTTTCCGAAGGTGAATCCTCTGGTGCTGACACATGTTGGAACTGTGTCGAAAGGCCTTCCCACACTCACTGCACTTGTAGGGCTTCTCTCCAGTGTGGATCCTCCGGTGTTGAACCAGATAAGTACTCTGGCTGAAGGCTTTCTTGCAATCATTACATTTGTAGGGCTTTTCTCCATGATGTGAGCGCTGATGGTGAATAAGCCTAGAGCTGTTGTGGAAGGCCTTCCCACACTCACTGCACTTGTAGGGCTTCTCTCCCGTGTGGATCCGCTGGTGCTGGATGAGGTGTGTACTTTGGCTGAAGACTTTGCCACAGTCATGACACTCGTAGGGCTTTTCTCCAGTGTGGCTTCTCTGGTGTTCAACAAGTTTGGTTTTCTGGATGAAGGCTTTCTCACATTCATTACATTTGTAGGGTTTTTCTCCAGTGTGAATTCTCTGATGTTGGATAAGGTTGGAACTCTGGGTAAAGCCTTTGCCACATTCTTTACACTCAAATGGCTTCTCTCCAGTGTGAGTCCGTCGATGTCGAATAAGGATAGAACCATCACTGAAGGCTTTTCCACAGTCATTACATTTGTAGGGTTTCTCTCCAGTGTGTATTCTCTGGTGATAAATGAGAGAAGAGTAGGCACTAAAGTGTTTACCACACTCAGCACACTTATAGGGTTTTTCTCCAGTGTGAATCCTTTGATGCTTCATGAGGTTGGGCCTCTGATTGAATGTCTTGCCACACTCCCCACACCTGTAGGGAATCTCACCAGAGTGCATCCTCCGGTGGTTGATGAACTCGCAGCTCTGGCTGAAGGCTTTCCCACATTCACCACACTTGTAGGGCTTCTCTTCACTGTGAAGCCGCTGATGCTTGATGAGGTTAGCACTATACCTGAATGTCTTCCCACAGTGGCCACAATAATGCAATCTTTTCCCAGTAGGAAGTGTTTGATCTTCCCTAACAACTAAGGTTGCCTTAAAGAACTCCCCAGGATCATGAATGGTATTTGTTTTTTTTGACCTGTGCACACGCTTATGGTTGTTAAGATACGATCTCTGCTCAAAACTTTGCTCACATGTATCACATTTGTGAGGTCTCTGATTGGGGAAAAGGCCTAACCCCAATCTGAGACTTCCCCCAGTGTTCTGGCTGCTCTCCTCACTGGTCAGTATACTTGGGCTAGGGCCTGTCTGCCACACTAGCTTGTCAAAGGTCCTCTCTGGCTCCTTGGCAAAGTCACAGTCTTCTGGCTCCATTTCCTGATGAACAGTCCCCTTGGGCTGATGAAGTTCTTGCCCACCAAATGTCTCCTTTGAAGCCAACTCTGTGTGTTCAGTCCTGGTTCCACGAGCTGAAACAACAAATGGAACACCCAAGGGTCACCTGTTCTAACCCTGGAAAGAAGACATGATACTGATGACCCCTGGGGACTCCAGGTCAATCGTCTCCAAAGACAAGAGCCCTGCAAAGATGCAGCCTGAACTTCAGAGAATTAAGACCTTGCCCGGGGCCACAGCCATGTGGCAGTATGAGTCTTTACTCATAGTGAGACTGTAGGACACTGTCCCTAAAAGACATGGAAACCAGAACAAGGAGGTAAAGTCACAGACAATAATAAATAGAGAAACTAAGGCCAAGTGAGTCTGAGGCAACCCAAAAATCCATGGCAGAAAAATTAGCTGCCTCCCTGGGAGAGCAGAGGGCCAAGCTTGTACCAACCTGTGAAAGGAAGACATAGCACATGCAGACTAGCCCCTTGGCTCTCTTTAGCAGGTCACATCCACTCCTGGGGCTCTCTCTGGAGGTCTCAGACTACCTTAAGATGTCTACATGGAAGGCTCTCTGATGCCTTCAAACCTCTATCCCTTCTTTCCTCCTTTCCCAATACACTTTGAGCTCTCCTAGGTGGCCACTCTCCAAAAGTGGATATGGATAAGCACCCAAGCAGGGTCCTGCCATGACACCCTTCCAGAGACTGCAGTCACACTCAGGATTGATCAGTTTTGGCTGCCGCTTGCTAGATGAATGATCCAAGACAACTCACTCACCCTTCAGCCTCAGTTTCCCCATCTGAAAAGCAGGATATGCTACCATTCAGCATTCTCACAAGTGTTAATATGGCGTTAAGCAATGGATTGACCACCAAACACTGAGCCCAATGCCCAACAGTGAGTCTCAGATGCAAATGGCTTGTGATGGCCACTTTCATTATCCCTTCTCAGTCCTGAGAGGCCTGCCTTCCACACCTGCCCAGCATCCAAACTGCATATCCATAGCAGCTCAATGTGTGCCTGCAAGACAACAACTAGTGGGCTCACCCACTGCTGCAGGAATGCACACAGATGCTACTTTGGAACACAGTTTGGCAGCATTACCTAAAGCGGATCTGTGCATCGCTTGTAAACCAGAAATTCCACTCCCAGGTACACACCCACCAGAAACATGGTTCTTATGTGCCAGAAAGAGATGTGCACAAGACCCCCAAACTAGGAACAACCAAATTACCCTCCCCAAGTTGAAGGGAAAATGAATTCTGGCATAATCATATGATAGAACACTGGCAATAAAACAGACTGAACTGCTGCTGTTTGAAACATGAGTACCTCTCATGAGGCTCAGCAGAAGATCCTCTGCATGAATCCAGATAGACCAGAATAGCAAAGCAGCCTCTTGTGACTTGTGTAGGGAGTTATGAAAAATGACATAGGCCCAGGGGCTCGCAGGACCTGGACATAATCTATATTTTGACCTGGATGATGGTTTTTCATAAAAATTCATTGAGGGCTTATCCCATCTCTATAAGTATATTCAAATAAGCAAATTAGGCTATTGTCGCTTTTCCTCATGATAGCCCTCCCTGCCTTCTCCAGGGGGTTCTTTTATCTTCTTTTTCCTTTATTACTCACTCTGAAGAGCCAGTTTCTCTTCTACTCTTCATTTTTACTTTCTTGGATAAACTTTGCCACTGTTTTTTTGCTAAAAAAAAAAGCAAATTTATAAAAAGAAAACAAGTCCGTTGAGCCAGCAGCTCATTCCTGGGACAACAGCAGACACAAGCAAAAGCATAATCATTACAGATCTCCATGGCAGCAAAGGAAGATGGAACCTCCTGGTCAGCACTTCCCCAGAAAGCCTGACTAAAGCTCAAATGCAAAAAAGTGAAATCCCATTCAGTGGCACACCAGGGGACACAGGTCTTTGCTATTAGGAAGCAGTCTTTGGTGCTAGTATATAATTCAGTGGTAGAGCATACACACATATGTACATACACACACACATACACACACATAGAGAAAGTGGTGCTCATACACAGGTGTGGAAAAGTCATCACCAAAAGGGAAAAACAGGATTTAAAAAAAACAAACAAACGAAGTCTCACTATGTAGTCCAGGCCGGTCTTGAACTCACTATGTACCCCAGGTTAGCCTCAAACTCATAGTGATTCTCCCTGCCTCAGCCTTCTGAGTCCTGGGATTACAGGCATCTACCACCACACCCAGCAGGGAATATTCTAGAATACAATTGTGTCTGGGCAGTGAGATTCACAGTGATCTGTCTTCTCCCATTTTTCTGTAATGGCCTATAGTTGTGAAGTGAGCTCATTGAGATAAAGGTGAGAAAAAAAGCAAGGGAGCTGGGCATGGTGGTGCACATCTATAATCTCATCACTTGGGAGGCTGAGGCAGGGAGACTGCCATGAGTTTGAGGCCAGCCAGCCCTACATAGTGAGTTCAAAACAAGCCTGAACTAATATCAAGACCCTGTCTCAAAAAAGAAAAAGAAAAAATGCAGGGGAATGAAGTGATGGTGTCCATCACACATGTCCTTGCTAGACCCTCCTTGTAGGACAGCCCTGAGGACAGGATTCTGTGGGGTCCCCCAGGTCCTAACAGGACCCTGGCCTGCACCCATGCACCACACTTTTAGACTAGCACTGCCTGAAATGCCCTTCCATCCTCTGCAACACTGCCCCCACAGTCTTCCTAGAAGCTTCTGCTCAAGATCTCCTGCCAACGCACCAAAGTTGACCAAGTCGACCATGGCCACAGTGAGCGGAGGCCACAGTCCAGGTTGGCCCATCTAATCCTGCTACAATTTCTGAACCATTAACCAGACACCATGACCCCCAACAAATGCTCATTTAGTGACTGAATTGGGGGAGCAGCTTCCCTCACGCACCTGAGCTGCTGACTCTCAGATGCCTTCTCCCCTCAGCTTCCTTCGTGTTCAGGACCCATGGCTCATCCCCTCGCTCCAGCTGCAAGATCACCCCAGGCTTGGGACCTGCAGATCCTGCTCCTGGGAAGGAGATAGAGCCTGGGGTTGGTACCAAAGATACAGAAAAGTGTTGTATGCCACCTTGCTCTGAGGCTGCAAGGGAAGGAAGGACAGGCAGAGGATGTGAAATCCTGTATACTCTGGAGGGGCTAGAAGTAGGCTGGAGGCTGTCATGAAGATGGAAGTATGAGACCAGGAACAGAACTCCAGAGATTATGCATCAGAAGCCAAGCTCTTCAAAAAAGGGTCTGCCTCAGCCCAAGGCAGAAGGTCAGAGAAAGGATGAGCTAACTCTGGAGGGTCCCTGAACCACCCACCGTCTTCTAAGACTGGGCCTGCCAGGGTAGCATTGCCATCTGTGGGCCTAAAGAGTGAGGCTCCAATCCAACTACTACTGAGCTCACAAGCCCAAGTCATTCCCACACTAAAGCCTGCTCAGGAGCCTTACCAAGAGAGACCAGGTTCCTGTAGGTCTCCAGCATTACATCTCTGTAGAGGCCCCTCTGAGCATGGTCCAGATACCCCCACTCATCTTGAGAAAGCAGCACGGCCACGTCCTCGAAGGTCACCTGGGCCTGGAACAATACGACTCTGCTGCAGCCCCCGGGGTGGCCCTGTGTGGGCACCAGGGAGCAGAAGGAACAGAAGCATGCTGAGGACAACAGCAGGGGAACCCCAGGGACATCCCTCCTCTGATGTCAGCACCCTGTCACAAGTGCAAGGTCCTGAGTTTGATCCCCATTACTGGAAGAAAAAAAAAGAAAGAAAAACAGGATTGGAAAAGAAAAGATATCTGACAGTGTTTGCCAAGGAAAGCACTGGTTGAAACAAACTTCATACTGCAAAGAGAACAGATACTCACCTGGAATGCGGCAGATGGAAACAAGGCTGCCATCACTTGTGCCCTGGGCTTCCTGAGGGGAGTGCACAGGAGCCCGTCACTGAGGTGCTGAGGGAAGAGAAAGGAACACTTGGAAGTTGGGTGTGGTAGTACCTGTAATCACAGCGCTCAGGAGACTGAGAAAGGAAGATTACAAGTTCCAACTAAGTGACTTAGTGAAACCTAGTCTCAAACAAAATAAAAAATAAAAAAAGCCCCGAGGATATAGAGCAATGTGAAGACCTCGAGTTTAATCCCCAGTAAAACACACACACACACACACACACACACACACACACACACACACACACACACACACACACACACCCACACACACACACACACACACACACACACACACACACACACACACACACACACACACACACCCTTACCTTTAAAGAAAAGGTCAGGGCTGGGGATTTAGCTCAGTGGTTCCACTGCCTGCCTGGCAAGCGCAAGGATCTGAGTTTGATCCCCAGTACGAAAAGAAACAAAAATAAAGAGTAAAGAAAAGGTCTATGGCAACAATTTTATTTTAGTTTGTGTTTAGTTAGAACCTCTTTACTATATTCAGCATTCCTGCATTACTTTAAGGCAAATAGGCACAATTAACTAACTGGAGATTCTTGTGCCTCTAGAGAATTTAATTTTACTTCTTACTTATTCATCTACTTGGACTTCTCACTTTGTATTTGCTATAGTCTATACACTACCTTTGTGCTATGGCTTCTATTGTCATTTTAGAAATTTTTATATTTTGTAGCCCTTAATGTTTTGTCTTTACATAAAGTGAATAAGGATTGTTCTTGTCCTGAATGAGACAACTTTTAGTGTACCAAGGAGAGGGGCAGGGCGCTGAGAGGATGTCAGTGTGGGCAGGGGAAGAAGGTCTGGACTTGAGCCCTAGGCTGCAGGTAGGGCTGCTTATGGCAGCACCAAGCAGCCTGAAATACAGGAGTTTGCTGAAACTTTCTGGTACATGTTTTGTGTGTGTGATTGGAAAAAAAGGGCTAAGGATGTAGCTCAGTGGTGCTGCACCTGCCTCATAAGTACAAGGTCCTGAGTTTGATCCACAGAACTGGAAGAAAAAAACAAAAAAAGAAAAAAGGATTGAAAAAGAAAAGACCAAAATGTCATTATTAAAAAAAAAAATCAAAGCCAGGTAGGGTGGCGCACACCTGTAATCCCAGCACCCAGGAGGCTGAGGCAGGAGGATCGCTGTGAGTTCGAGACCAACCTGGGCTACATAGTGAGTTCCAGGTCAGTCTCAACTACATAGTGAGACCCTGTCTCAAAAAAACCAAAGGAAAAAAAAAAGCCATTATTTGAGAACAAAATATTATTTAATATTATTAAATATCATGAAATGTCAAAGTAATTTTAATTCTAGAGAATAAATTATATGGGAAATTAGAGTATTAATCTAGGGTTCAAATAAGAATTAACAGCATCACCATATACAGAGTCAGATAAATTAATAGCACGCTTATTTACTAGCAATCAGAAACCTGAAACTGACATTTACAACAGCATCAAAGACCATTCAGTAACTAAAACAGTCTATCAAAAAGATATGTATAGCCAGGCATACTGGTACATACCCATAATCCCAGCTACTCAGGAAGCTGAGGCAGGAAGATCACTTGAGCCCAGGAATTTAAAACCAACCTGGGCAACACAATAAGACCTGTGTCTCAAGAAAAGAAAAAGAACTCTGTGGAGAAAAATCCTAACTTTATTGAAGGGCCTTAAAAAGCCTATGGAAAAATCAAAGCTGGGCATAGGGGTACATACCTGTAATCTCAGCACACCAGACTGAGGCAGGAGGATTGCCACAAGTTCAAGGCCAGCATGAAATACACAGTGAAACCCTGTCTCAAAAAAATAAAATAATTAGCCGGGCGTGGTGGCGCACGCCTGTAATCCCAGCACTCGGGAGGCTGAGGCAGGAGGATCGCTGTGAGTTCGAGACCATCCTAGGCTACATAGTGAGTTCCAGTTCAGTCTCAACAACATAGTGAGACCCTGTCTCAAAACACAAAAAACATAACAAAACAAAACAAAACAAAAAATAAATAGGACTCAATGTAATAAAAATCCCAAGTCTCCTTAAATCTATTCTGTGTAATTACACTAAAAAGTTCAACAAAACATGAAATGGGACCAAAATGACTCTAAATATCATATTATAGAACAATCGTCCAGGATTAGCCAAGGCAATGCCAAAAAGAACCAAAGAACGAAGCTGGGCATGGTGGCACACACCTATAATTCCAACACCCTAGGAAGCTGAGGTAGGAGGATCACAAGTTTGAGTCCAGACTGGGCAGGTTAGTGACACAGAGTAAGATCCTGCCTAAAAAAAAAAAAAAGTGGAAACACAGGGAAAAGATATTGGAAGAGATCCACACATATATTACAATGGAGGAAGATATAATACTCAATAATTGGAGTTGGCACAACTGGTTTCTTTTGTTGTTGTTTGTTTTAATTTATTTTTAAGAGAGGGTCTCACTGTGCAGCTTAGCATGGCCTCAAATTCCCCTTAATCCTCCTGCCTCAGCCTCCTGAGTGCTGGGATTATAGGATTACCACCCCCAGCAGCACAACTGTTTTTTCATAGACAAATAAAATTAGATCTCTGCCTTCTATGGTACTTAAATGTTTTTTAAAGACTACGCAGGCAAAGACTGTGGCTCCAACCAAAAAAACCTTCTGTACAAGACACCATGAAATTAAAAGACAGATTTTCTCAGGGCCAGGGATTTAGCTCAGTGGTTCCACCACCTGCCTCACAAGCACTAGGTTTGAGTTCAATCCCCAGGAACCAAAAACATAAATAAACAAATAAAAGACAAGTTCTCTCTGCATCCTGGTTGCCATGAAGTGAGCAGCCTTGCTCTACCATGCACTCACTCCCTGCTCTGTTGTTCTGCCTCACCATGGACTGAAACCTCTGAAAACATGAGCTAAAATAGATCTTTACTCCTTGGGGGCGGGGGTGGGGTGGGATTAAAGGACAAGCTGCAAGGTAAATAGACATTTGCAAGCAAATGTAACAAGATAAATACACAGAATATATTTTTTAAGTTTAAGGAAAAGGCATAAAGAATCACAGAAACAAAACACAATCTCTTTCCTGGAGGTTGGGGAAATATGTTTCATAATAGCAAATACTGTGGAAATGAGGAGTGTAAACTGATAGAGTTCTGGAAATGTCTCACACTACATGGTAGAGCTAAAATCATGCAAGCCCCTGTCAGACCTAATTTTCAGTATGTGTTCCAAAGAAAATCCTGCTAATGCACATGTTGTGTACAAGACAAAATCCCTGTAGCAGCTGCAATCGACAAGGCCAGAGGTTAAAAGAAACAAACTATATTAGGCCAGACATGATGGTACACTCCTGTAATCCCAGCATTTGGGAGGCTAAGGCAGGAAGATCTTGAATTCAAGACCAGCCTGGGATACATAGCAAAACCCTGTCTCAAAAAACAAAAAAGAAATGAACTAGGACTGGGGATTTAGCTCAGTGGTTTGGCCGCCTGCCTCTCAACCACAAGGTCCTGAGTTCAATCCCCAGTACCAAAAAGAAAAAAAAAGAAATGAACTATATCAATGTCAAGTAGCACAACGTTGCAAAGTTAAGTAACACTGTGAGATGTAGGTGTGTACAGAAAGGAAAGACACTGGGCTGAAAAGATATTGGTCAGAATAGGGAGGTCCCAGATGTATCTAAGTGTAGTTTTACTTTAATAATGCATTCTTTAAAAAAAAAAAAAAAAGGCCTGAACAAATTTGGCAAAATGAGAACTAACAATCACAGTCGCTGTGATATTGGTGTTTCTTTTTTTTTTTTTTTTTTTTTGTACCGGGGATTGAACTCGGATCTTTGCACTTGCAAGGCAGGCCACCAAACCGCTGAGCTAAATCCCCAGCCCTGGTGTTTCATTTTCTGTACTTGCATTTATTTTAAAATTTCTTAAAAAGTACTTTAAAATATGGATTAAAAAACACAAAACAATAGAGGCAACTATAAACGCTTCAGATGAAAAATGAGAATTAAATATTCGGCTGCATGGGGAGAAAAGCTTTGGAGAGCCAGGAGAAAACAGGATGGGTATATGCGTGAGGGGGAGCGATCCAAGGGATTGAGAGGGGAGAACGGGAGAGGAAAAGGGAGAGAGCAGGAATGGACGGTGCGTGGAGGAGAGATGTGTGCAGGAGAGTCGAAAGGAGGGGGCCGGGGTGGGCGGAGGGTTTGTATGGAGTAAGAGATCAGGGAATCCCTGACGCCGGAGCTGACCTGAGTGTGATCAGGCGCACGCCCAACCTGAGGGATACAGTGAGGGGAACTAACCGGGCGGGTGAACAGGAGGGGAAACACCGGAGGATGGAACCTATCAGGGTCTCTGGGGTGCCGGACCAGACCGACTCCAGCCCGCAGCCACAGGAGTACCGGATAACCGGGAAGGTCACCCTCAGGATACACACGCGACGGAGGTCACTCACCTCAGTGCCGCAGACGCAGTCTAAGACTTGCGACCCGGCCCCATTAGCCGCCAATCAAGACTAAGACGGAAGTGACGCCCCCAAACCCGCCCCCATGCAGGCCAAAGGCACCGCTCTGGGAAGTTAGGGCACAGCGTCTCGTTACCCAGCTCTGTGAATGTTGTATTGGAGGAACTGTGCGGGGGTGGAAGACAGGTCCCAAAACCGAGGTGGTGGCCAGAATATTTGTGACCAAGTCAATAGCCATCAGCTTAAACGAATTCTTTTATGCAGTACTGGGGATTGAATTTAGGACCTTTGCAGTCAGGTGTATCGCTTTCCCCACCCCCTTGAGTCAGGATCTCTTAAATCTCCTGTTAAATTTGCACCTCCTAGAGTGCTGGGATTACAGAAATGGGCCACGTGCCGGCTAATACCTTTTCTGACAAACTCTTTTAGTGAACCAGGAAAATCACAAAAGAATCACGACATAGAAAAGCAGTCGGCCTGCTTCCGTGATTAGCCCATTGACTTCACCCCTAACTTTTGTATATGGGGCCCAGCATGCAAATGGAGAGGGCTGGGGATTTAGATCAGTGGTCTCACCGTCCCACAAGTAGAGGAACCCAAGTTCGATCCCCTGTACGGCCCCAAAAAAGTGAACAGGGACTTCCTGCTTCTGGCACAAACCCTCCCTACCCAGTTGTCCATTGGCCCAGGGTCCACTTTGCTGAAGGAGCTGGAAAAGTAGCTTTTGGCAAAGCAACCATACCCACTGATTTTCCAACACCTTCTTTTCAGATGACCCTCCATCCTTCAGAAAATGCCTTTACCTTGGGCCAGGGATTTAGCTCAGTGGTGCTGTCTTGCAAGTGCCAGGATGCATTCAAACCATGGTACCCATCCCCCCCATAAGAAGAAAATGCCTTACCTGCAACTCAGGAGCCTTGGGCCACCTGTGAAAAGATGAGGTCTCTACCTGGGCAAGTAGGGTGGGTACTCAGGGGCAGGTGGTACTCAGATCAGTTAAAGCAAGACAAGTGGGTAAGGCTTCACACTAGTTAAAAGGCACTGGCAGCCACAGTAAGGCCCTATAGAAAGGACCCTGCCCACAGCCACATAGCTAAACCAACTTGAGATGACCAGGGAGTAACAATGTCATCAGCAATCTGATTCCAGCTGGTGGAAGGGGGCTGCCAGGTTTGATAATTGATGCTGCTCAGCATGTGATCAATAAACACCAGGATATGGAGAAACCAAACAAGCCTTCCTGTTTTGCCTTCAAGTGGGAACTAGCCTATCTGCAGGTTGCTTTCCTGATGTTTCTAACCTGTTACTACTCACCACTCTATCAGAGAAAGAAGTCAGGCCCCAAACACTCCTGCACTCTCCAATTGCTCAAACAATGTATTTATAGGTTTGGAGCTTTTATTCCTAGTGGTCTTCTCTGCTCCAGGGCAGGAAGGGCCATATACCCACTCTTTGCCATCCAGCCTAGGGCTCTAGCTAGATACAAGGTCTGAGGTGATCTGGGACCCACAGATAAGAACTGCAAACATCTCTGTTCCCAAGTCACCACAGCTACTGTACAGGGAGGCACCTGGGAACAGATTTCTTTATAACAGCAAGAACTGCCAGCCCCAACCTGATCACCACCAGCAGGATAAAGCAGTGGTAGGGCATGAGGCCCAGCTGAGGGAAAGGTACTCAGACCCTTCCACTGCAGAAGTGAAACCTGACACCCAAGGAATGCAACAAGTATACAGCAGCTAAAACCAGCTCTTTTTGGTAATATGCATGAAATGTGAGTGGTAGGGCAACATCATTCTTCCCACACCCCAGGATCCCTTGGCAAAGCAGACCCCAGTATGTTGGCACCTGTGGCTGAATACCCCAGCCAGCAACTGCACAAATAACTGAGGTCAGAACTTCCCCATCATTTGAGTAAAGATGTTGCCAGCCAGTCCAAAGACAAACTTTATTGAGCCACTCAGCTCTAGTTCTCTTTCTCCTGCACAGTCTTGGTTCCACGGAGTCGCCCAGTCCGGCGAGCAGCAATGAGACCCACTTTGCGACCTGCGGGGGCATCTCTGCGGATGGTTGAAGGTTTGCCGATGTGCTGGTGGTTACCACCTCCAAAGGGATGCTCCACAGGCTATAGGCAGAAAAAGATGGGTGTGAGAACGGGTTATCCTACTTGCTTTGGACCCGATCAAGAAGTCAGGCTATAAAACCACCACCCAGTGCTTCTCCCACTGCAGATGGCCCTACCTCATGAGTAGAAGGCTAACATGTCTAGAGGGCTAGGTAACCCACCCACCACAAGGCCACTGTACCCAAATATCACTCATTCATTTTCTGGGCTACTTACGTTCATGGCCACACCCCGCACACGTGGCCAGCAGTTCCTCTTTGCCTTATACTTGTGGTAGGCTCGGCCAGCCTTCAAGATAGGTTTATCAATTCTGCCACCACCAGCTACTACACCTATAGAGAAGATGGGGCACCTCAGAGATGTATACCACAGGCCCTCCCGTAAGAATATACCCAGCTGAGTGCTTGCTAATGCCCCACTCTCTTTTGCTAATCACTCAACTTAGACTTGGTCATATGCATCATCCAAGAGTCACAGTACTTCAACACTAACACCAAAAGAAAGCCCACCAGCCTCCACTCTAGAGTCCTTGAAACCTGTGCGCTGCCCTCATCCCCATCATAAACGACAGTGGCAAAACTCAAATACCCGGGTAAGCAAGCCACCTTCATCATTTCGTCTTGAGACATAAGAGCAGAGCAAATCACCTGGCCTCTGAAAATTCCAGCACAACTGACCAAGACCACTGCACTGCAGCTGTGCTTATTCTGTAAACACATCCTCAAAACAGTTTGTGCTGGAATGGATTTAGGAAAGATTCTGTGGTGTTGCTCAACAACAAAATCACTTAGGACCGGGGATTTAGCTCAGTGGTGCCACCACCTGCCTCACCAGCACAAGGTCATGAGTTTGATCCCTAGTACCAAAAACAAACAAAGACAAAATCACTTGATAAAGTCAAATATCTTGCCCTGTTATGACAACTCAAGACTATTTAAATTTACAAGACCTAAAGTCAGGGACCTTGCCAAGCGACAGTGCACTGCAGCTTATAGTCTCGTCACCCACGAGAGCACGGTATGGCACTCACCAACAACAGCTCTGTTGGCAGAAGAGATGACCTTCTTGGAACCCGAGGGCAGCTTCACACGGGTCTTTTTGGTTTCAGGGTTGTGGGAAATGACTGTGGCATAGTTCCCAGAGGCTCGGGCTAGCTTGCCACGGTCCCCAGGCTTCTCCTCCAGGCAGCATACGATGGTACCCTCAGGCATGGTGCCCACAGGAAGAACATTGCCAATGTTGAGTTGGGCTGCCAGGAAAAGCAGTACCAGATGGTCAATGCAACCAATGGAAATATGAACCCACTTGAAACAGTCCAGAACAGATGAGCATGGCTGCACACAACTTTCTGGAAACCTGAACAGGTACTCTTCCTGCTATGCACATCTCCCCACGCGAAGCTTCCACCCAGGAAGTTCTTATCCAGGCGCAGGCTGTGCGCTTTTTGAACACCCCCATCCCGCTCCGTTTGCCCTTCCTTCCCGACCACAAAGCTCACCCTTCTTGCCGCAATACACGAATTGGCCCGTGTGGATGCCCTCAGCGGCGATGAACAACTCCGTACGCTTCTTGAATCGGTACGGATCCCGGAAGACCACCTTGGCAAGTGGCGCGCCACGGCCTGGGTCGTGGATAATGTCCTGCGGATAGGGAAAGCGTCAGCGCGGGGCCTTACCGGGACGTCCCGTTTCCTCACCCGCCCCGGCTGGCTCCTCGTACCTTCACGATGCCCTTGATGTAGCCGTGCCGCTCTGCGAAGTCCACGGCGCGTAGACGAGCAGCGCCCTTACGATGCTTCACGTGCGCGCGAAACACAGAGCCAGCACCCTTTCTCTGTCCACGGATCACGCGGCCCATGGCGGCAGGTCTAAGGGCAGCTCACTGTCAGCGTCCGGTCCGGTGGGAAAAGGCCCCGCCGGCCCAGCTTCCCGGGACCTGCCCCACGGATCCCACGCACCCCCATCCCGGCCCCACCACGCCCTATTCCAGGGCTTGCGCACCGGCGCCATCTCCGAAGAGTATCTTAGGTGCACGGCTATCCCTATCGTGACCTAGAGCTGCGGATGGCGACAGATACACCCAAGGCCGCGGGGTCGAACATACAACCTACCTATTCCCGAGCTTGGCCGAAAGAGGAAACACTTGGGCCACTAGCCGATTTATCTTCCGGGGCGGAGCCAGAGGACGCCTTTTTCCTGGCGCAGTGAACCCTGGGACGTGTAGTCGCCCACTGGCTTCCGGCTTCCCGACAGCCTCGACTTCCGCACAAGCGCGGTGGGGCGGTCCATCTTCAGTTACGACTCTTGGTCTCTAATGAGCCTGAGCAAGGAACTGGCCCTTCATAGGGTTCTTCCAGAGGGCATAAGTTGCACACACGGTCGTCGAGGAGGCACTAAAATGTTGAGGGGCTTGTTCGGGGCGTCACAGAGAGACTTGGGCCGAGCAGCGGATTTTAGGGTGCCAGGATGGCCCGGGCAGGGGTCTCCTAGCGTAGGACACGAGGTAGGCGGGGGAAACTAGCGCGTAGAAACAGGGAGCCTGGTACTTTGGGAATTGAGAAAAGAGTGGGGCTTGTCGCCTTCCACAGCACGGCTGTGCCTGGACGCGGAAAGGTTGAGAAGAAGAGCCGGGAGGAAGCAGGGGATTGTCGAGGAGAGTACCTTCAAGACCCCTGTGGCCCTGGAAGTGTAGAAGGGCTGCCAGGCAGGGTGTCCACAGGGCACGTGCTATAGCAGAGGAAAGGAGTCCTCCGGATGAGACCGTGGAAACCAGAACAGCAAGGCAGGAAAAGCAAGGGATAGAAGGGGCTTGTATTCAAGATGGGGAAGGGTTTCTACTAGACCCTTCAAGACTGAGGCAAGGGTAGCATCATGAAAAGTGGACAGGAGAGGGGAAGGAGAGGCTCCATGTGGTCACCTGCTGAAGTCACGGAGCCAAGAGCCTGGCCCGTGAGGCCTCCAGAGAGGCTGCAGTGGGCAGGAATCAAGAAAGAGCCGCTGTTGTCAAGAGGCCACAGCCCCAAGGCAGAACTGTATACACAGAAAGAGAAGGGTTCTGGGCCTATCCTGTGCTCAAATCTGATCCTTCTCCTGGCTAGCCTTGGTTGAAGATAAACGCCTCCCCTTCTCTGGGCTTCAGGCCTCCCCTGGAGGTTTAGCCACCCTTCAGTGGCTCTAAAAACAAAACTATTTAGCAGGGTGTGGTGGTGTGTACCTGTAACCCTAGCACTTAGGAGGCTGAGGCAGGATTACCTTGAGTTTGAGGCCAGCCTGGGCTCCATAGTGAGTTCAAAACCAGCCTGGACTACATAACAAGATCCTGTCCCAAAAACAAAGACTATCTGCAGAGTGCTGTATGAGTTGCATGGGAACTCTTCAGTACACCCCATTTATTGGACTCTTCTGCTCACCATGATGGTATCACGTCCCAGTTTAGTGGTTAAAGAATGTGACCTGACAATTGGGTATAGTCACACACATCATCTCACTACTCAGGAGGCTAAGATAGGTAGGTCACTGCGAGTTCAGACAGCCTGAATTACAGCAATACTCTGTCAAAAAAAAAAAAAAAAAAGACCTGGAAGCCAAGTGTTTTGTGTTAGTTTGTTTTGCTATAATTCCATCTAGTCAGGAGGCTGAGGCAGGGGAACTGCAAATTTGAGGCCAGCCTGAACCACTTAGTCTCAAAATTTCAAAAAAAGGTTGGAGATTTATAGGTCAATGATAAAGCACTTACCTACAACGTATGAGGCCCTCAGGACTGCAGTTTTTAAAAAGACCTAGAGCCAGATTTGTGGACTGGATCTCTACTTAAGGAACACTATGCTTCCCTCACTTTAATATAGGGACAACAGAATTTTTTTATAGGCTTATCAGGATACAACAAGTAAATGCACATTAGGGCATACAATTGTGCCTACTGTAGCTTACTTGTCTAACACACACTGGGTTCCAAGTTTGATTCCCAGCACTGCAAAACCAAAGCCAAAACTAAATAAAAATTGCCAAGGCTGTAAAAAGTCACAAGGTAAACACCCTTGATGGTGGTCTGAGTGAGCAGAGACAGCAGCAAGAGCCCTGTAAGTTCCTGAAAATCTGTTTACCTGGTGCTAGTTTCGCAATGTACTTTGTGGGAAATTTCATACTCCTGTGGTGTATGTGAAACTATTTGCAATTCTGGTCTTTGTGTGATACTCCTACAGAGTTTTCAAAATATACACCTGATAAAAACTTCTAGGAGATCTTCCAAAAAGGCTATAAAGGAAATGGGGTGCAGTCTTTTATCTGGAGAGAAAAATAGAAATAGATCACTGGAGTTAAATTATGGCTTGTGTTGTGCTATGGTTTGAAAGGTGGTATCCCTCCCCAAATTATGGGAATTTAATCCTCAATGCAACAGTATCAAGACACATGAACTGGGTATGGTGGTGCACACCTATAATCCTAGCAGGGAAGGCTGAGGCAGGAGGATTGCCAAGAGTTCAAAGAAGCCAGGGCTACAAAGTGAATTCAAGGCCATCCTGAACTATATAGTGAGACCCTGTCACAAAGGTGGGGGGGGCTGTTGAGAAGACTGGGGATATAGCTTGGTGGTAGAGTGCTTGCTTAATATGCACAAGAACCTTAATTCACCGGTACTGCACAAAAAAGGGCTAAGGTTGAGGAGGAATACCCTCCTGCCCTTTGTCCTGTCTACCATGTGAGGACGCAGGGTTTCTCCTTAAGGATGTATCAACAAGATGCCATCCTGGCAGCAGAGAGCAGTGCTCACGAGAGATACTGGATTTGACTGATAATTCCTATTGTTTATAAATTACCCAGTATTTTTTTTAGCAACACAAAAGAACTAAGACTAGATACTTTCACTCCAAAATAAAAAGGAGAAATAATATATACACAATGCTGAAATAAAACAGAGCAAAAATTGCTAAGAATCAGTTCTTTCTAATACATATACATCTGTAGGCCTTTTTAAAAAATTAAGGCAACTATTTTTATACATCTATATGCTGAAAGGTTGTGTATATATATATATATATA
>NW_022900917.1:65789518-65790852 GCF_012274545.1 Fukomys damarensis
TATATATACACATACATATGCACATTTAAATCTATTTTGCATGTTTTATTTCTCTGTATCCTCAAAGTGTTTTTAGTCTTTCTTGTAGTGTCCCGTATAATTTGCTTTTTTTTGTTTTGTTTGCTTTTTGAGACAGGGTCTCACTATGTAGTTGAGACTGATCTGGACTCACTATGTAGCCCAGGCTGATCTCAAACTCACAGCGATCCTCATGCCTCAGCCTCCTGAGTGCTGGGATTACAGGCATGCACCACCACGCCCGGCTATATGATTTGCTTTTTATCCTAGTTTTCTTAATAGAATACTATTTAGCTTCCAAACATACATCTTTTATATGAACAAGTGTGGTGGTGCTTGCCTGTGATTGCAGCACTCTGAAAGGCTAAGGCAGGATGACTGTCTCAAGGTCAATCTAGACTACACAGTTAGACCCTGTCTCACAAGACAAAAAGTTTCCATTTCTAAATTCATTATTTTATATCTAGACTGCTCTTATGGGTGAGACCTCAGTTACCATTAATGTTCTCTTTGTCTTCAAAAAAGTATAGTTGAACTGGGGATTTAGCTCATTGGTGCCATGCCTGCCTCATAAGCACCAGGTCCTGAGTTTGACTCCTGGCACCAAAAAAAAAAAAATTTTAAAAAGTGGAAGCGAACCACGCCTGCTCCCGACCCAGCAGCCATCGCTCAAGCACCGGGAAGGTAGGCCGGCCCGATCCACCTCAGGAAGGAGAACCACGCCTGCTCCCGACCCAGCAACCATCGCTCAATCGCTGGGAAGGTAGCTGCGTGGGTGCCGCTGAACCCCCATAATCCCACACACACACTCTCAGACCTCCTGACTGTGCCAGTCTTTGGACCCACTCTGCAGAGGCAGAGGTGGTCATCAAGGGTATTTTTCTGAGTTCCCAACTTTGAACATCTTTAAAGAAAGGGCGTGGGAAACCTGTAATAGAACATTGCGGAGTTCAACCATTCAGAAGGATGGAGAACTCAATCTGGGCCTTGCAGCCCGAGGTCAGTCAGCTTCAGGGGGTTCAGCAATCAGCTAACTGAGATCAGGGGTCTTGCATCCTTGCTCTGTCTGAGCCATTAAATGGTAAATATACTATATTGAAAAGTTTGTTCACTGCAGACATGTTCTGGACTGCTTCTTGATTTCAATTTAATTCAAATGAGTTAAGGGTGATAGACTAGTGACTACCACAGGTGGTCAGTGTCCAAGTTGTGCTTGATCTTAATGTGTTGCTGATTGTATCAGTTGGGGTAAAGCATTGCTGTTGATTTGATGAGCTGTTTTCTCTGATGTTATGAAGATGAGAATGTCTGTGGGT
>NW_022900917.1:65792656-65837505 GCF_012274545.1 Fukomys damarensis
TGGCATTGTACAGAAATGGACAGCCATACTGGTCTAGAAATGTTTATTTTTTTATTTTTATTTATTTATTTTTTTCCACTTGTACAGGGGTAATACATCGTACTAAATATGTAAGGTCATATCTACATGGGTTTGATTACAGAAACTAATAAAGTATTCTCTAAATAATGAAAAATAGAATAAGATAAGACTATAAGAGCGAGAAGCAATTTAAATATGTTCAGGGACCATTTTCATCTCCAGAATTAAGGATTATTTTAATCTTACATCATTGCCTTTTCTCTTTTACTTTCCTTTTTAGTTTTATTTTAGGATTCCCTATTTTTAATGTTCATACAGAGATTTCTTTAACTGAAATACCGAATAGTTTCTTTGGTGTGAAAAATTATAATAGTACACAGGATCCTAATGAGATAATTAAGAATGTAAAATAGAAAGAAAAGGGCTAAAGGTGTAAGGAAAGTGGGAAGGGTGGGGGAAAGGTAATAAGGGAGAGGAAAAAAATATGAGAAACTGAAAAAATGGAAATAAAGTGTTTGTAAATGGGGAGGGGAGGAGGGGGTGAAGGGAGGGAAGGACAAGGGGAAAAATGAGAATCAAGACCTCTTATGTAAAGGTACAGAATCCCAATGATGAATGTAATTGTACTGTATACCTAGATTGTACCAATAACCTCAATAAAAAGAAGAAAAAAAAAAGTGGAAGCCAGGTGTGGTAGCACATAGCTGTAATTCCAGCACCTAGGAGGTTGAGGTGGGAGGATTGCTGTGAGTTCAAGGCCAGCCTGAATTAAATAGTGAGACCTTGTCTCAAAAAAAAAAAAAAAAAAAAAAGGAATAGTGGTACCCGCCTATAATTCTGTCACTGCTTGAGGATGTGAGGATGTCTGCTAAAAAAGAGATGGGGACCTCAACTCATTCAACCCATAGGGCAGGTTGTAGATTTGCTGACATGTCACAGAAAAGAACTGTCAAGATGCATTGATGAGGGCCGGGGATTTAGTTCAGTGGTTCTGCCTGCCTCACAAGCACAAGGACTTGAGTTCGATCCCCAGTACCAAAAAAAAAAAAAAAAAAAATGCATTGAGGAGAGGCATAAAGAGATTTAAAGGCAGAAGGAAGTATACGAGAGGAGTTCAGATACTAGTAGATTGAGATACATTGTAGCCTGAGTTGGGGTTTTATTGTTGTTGTTGTTGAGACAGGGTCTTGCTATATTATTCAGGCTGGCTTTGAACACACTATGTAGCCCAGGTTGGCCTTGAATTCATGATCCTTCTGCCTCAGCCTCCCGAGTGCAGGGATTATAGGCACACACCACCATGCCTGGATTGAGTTGTAGCTTTTACTGTGATCTTGGAGGTGTCTTCAACATGGGCAATCGATGTGTATTTCTGTTGTCCATCAGGACACTTACTTGTTGGGTTAGTATAGAATGCAAGCCATTTGCATATATTTGAAGTTTAGAAATATATTGCTATTAGCCAGGTATGGAGATGGGCGCCGGTAGTCCCAGCACTCGGGAGGCTGAGGCAAGAGGATCACTATAAATTTGTCTCCAAAGGGGGCAGGTATTTAGCTCAATAGTGCCACCACCTGCCTCACAAGCGCAAGGTCCTGAGTGTGATCCTCAGTATCAAAAAAAAAAAGACAAGTAAGAAAAGTATGTTGCCCACTAACAATGCTACTTCCTATATATAGCAGTGATGGCAAACCTTTTAGAGTTTTCAATGATACAAACAGCCTGCTTCAGCATACATGCCATAGGTTCACCATCATTGGTCTAGAGGATGGAGGTGTGTGGGAGGCAAAAAGCCTGGGCCCTAATTTACAGAGGTACTTTATCTTTAAAATCTTAGGATTCTATTTTAGTTTTTAGAGTGAGTTTACTAGAAGGGGAAAAAAAAACATGTAGCTTTGGGTAACTTTTGTGTCCTGAAGCTTTTAAGTACAGTTTTTAAATTATGATTTTTCTTGTCTCCTTTCTGTCTACCTTTATTATTTCTTCTACCCCAATCCCAGCTACTCAGGAGGCTGAGGCAGGGTGGGGGCACCTGCAG
Organism: Fukomys damarensis; assembly: GCF_012274545.1. Lineage (NCBI taxonomy): Eukaryota > Metazoa > Chordata > Mammalia > Rodentia > Bathyergidae > Fukomys > Fukomys damarensis. The sequence goes on from NW_022900917.1 coordinate 65,794,716, forward strand.
CTGCACCTAAGCAAGAGGCCCCTGGTATGTACCCAGGGCAGCCTGGCCAGGGCACCACCAGGGTTAGCAGTGGCCCCAGGATGATGTCACACCTGTTCATTTCCACCTGCCTCTGCTAGGGTCCCTCAGGTGTACTCTTTCTCCATTCTGTGGCAGAGTGAGAGTCCATGGTACTGCCCCTTGTTCTAGCAGGGAGATCAGGCTTGGAGTCTGGGAGTCCTGCTAAAGAGACTTCCAAGGCCTGGAGGTGAGGCAGGGCAGCCAAATGGCCTCAACTAAGGGACGTCTTGGCCCACTACACTCTTTGGAATGTGGCCAGCTAGGAAGGACAGCCCAGAGGATAGACAACATGGAGGAGCTGCTAAGATACCACCCTCAGAGACCATGAGAACTCATAGCCTTGGCCAGATGTGATAACTGGGCATGATGACAGATGCCTATATACTCTGGGAGGCTAAAGCAGGAGTCTTGCAAGGTCAAGCATATCCTGGAAATCTTAGTGATTTAGCAAGACGCTGTCTCAAAGGGGGGTGGGGGTGGGATTTAGCTTAGTGGTGCTGCCGCCTGCCTTGCAGGTGCAAGGTCCTAAATTCGATCCCCAGTACCCCCCGCCAAAAAAGAAAGAAAGAACAAGAGAGGGACAGGGATGCAGCTCAGTGCAAAAACCCTGGTTCAGTGATCAATACTACAAACACACACAAAACAAGCTGTGCATGGTAGTGTACACCTGTAAGCCCTGCACTTCAGAGGCTGCGGCAGTAGAATTGTGGAGAGCTCAAGGCTAGCTTAGACTACATAGTGAGTTCAAGGCCAGCCTGAATAATATAACAAGACTCTGTCTCAAAAAGAACCCCCCCCCAAAAAAAAACCACCTCATGGCCCCACACCTAATCTCAGGACTTCCAGAAGCAAATTCCTGGTTAGCACTGTAGCCCTTCACTGATGGAAGCCATCTTCCCATAGTTCTCCAGCATCATGTCAGCCTCTGACAAGACCCAGACACTGCCACTCCTGCCTGCTAAAGTGCTAGGCCATACCCTAGAAATGACAGGAGGCTGAGTGGAAGCATTCTGTGTGCCATTAAGACACAAGGAGCTTGGTGTTGTGGTGCACACTTGTAATCCCAGCTGTTTAGAAGGTTGAAGCAGGAGGATTCCAAGTTTGAGGCTAGCCTGCTCAACTTAGCAAGACTCTGTCTCAAATTATAATTTTTTAAAAAGAGCTTGAGGGCCAGGGATTTAGCTCAGTGGTTCCACTACCTGCTTCACAAGCACAAGGTCCTGAATTTGATCCCTGGTACCAAAAATAAAATTTTTAAAAATAAATTAAAAGAGCATGTGATGTATCTCAGTGGTAGAGAATTTGCTTAGCCTGTACAAGACCCTGGGTTTTATATCCAGCAATGCAAAAACAAAACAAAACAAAAAGAGTAGGGGGAGCAGGACAGACCCAGAAAACAAAAAGCTAAGGTACTGGTGAGCCTTAAGGCTCTCACCATGGCTAATAAAATTTCCCCAAATGTTTGTAGCTTCTGCGGCAAAGCACTAAACTGGAAGAAAACAAATAGCTGAGATTTTCACATCAGAATGTCACCAATTGAAGGATTTTTTTTTTTCTCTATTGAGATAAGGGATCAAGAATCAGGCTGGGGAATGTAGCTCAGTGGCTCCTCACCTGCCTGGCAAGAGAAAGGTCCTGAGTTTGATCCCCAATATGAATCAGCAAAGTGCAGCTCTGGTAGCGACCATGATGCCACAGGTCGGCACAAAAATGTGAATGAAATTGGCTTACACTGCTGTTGTGGTCTCTGCCCCTCAGTGTACTATCAGTGGACTGCCAGTTGCTGGTCTCTCGAGCTCTTCAGTGCTAACAGACCCTAGCATTTGCAGCCAAAGACTATGCAGATTGTTCTGTCCACACTACTCAGGATTCCGAGTCCACACTACCCGAGAATTATCATGAGCAGATTTACAGGACCACAGAGTGAGGCTTTATTTGAACAGAATCTATGTGGTAGTAGGAGGGTAGGTCAGTACCCCAGAGAAAGCCTTTCTAGGGGAACCTGAGAAGTGTGAAGGACATGCTCCTTATATTATCACAAAAAGTCTGTGATTGGTCCAAATTTAAGCCTGCTTTTCAGTCCAAACTGATCTAAAAGCAAGCATTCTAACCAGAGCCTACTGAGTAGTTCAAACTCAATTCTGTTGTTTAAATTGGAGCCTGCTGCACTACAGTCAGGGGAGACGTCTGGACCCTCTGACTGACATGTCATATCTCCAAGAAAAATGATGGGGCTGAAACTGAGGAATCTTCAGAGAGGCAAGCCAAGTTAATCATAGCTTATTGGCTTTTCATTAGTGTTGTGGTTTGTATCTAGCTGTGCCCTCAAAACCTCATGTGCTCATAGGTAGGGCTTTTGGGAACTGGCTGGATCAAGAGGGTATGATACTGGGATTAAGGGGGTGTAGTACTTAATTAGTCCACTGATTGGTTTAGCATAGTTCTGGGTATGGCTAGCACCACCCAAAGGGCTGGTAGCCTTAATAGGATAAAAGGGAAAAGGAGGCTTCCCGTTTGTTGCTCACTGCCTTTTGTTTTCCACGCCATGGAATATTTCTCCTATGTGATGCCTCTCTGCCATGCTGCCTTACTTTAGAACCAGTTGACTATAGACTGAAACCTCTAAAAACTGAGCTGAAATAAACCTTTCCTCCTTTAACCTTGGGTGTTGAGTATTTTGTATCAGCAGTGAGAAAAGTAACTAAGACATTTGGGGATGTTTAATAATGGCCTGGATCCCTCCCTGGTTTCTGCCAAGTTAGGGGTGGTTTCTCATCACTTCTTCAAAGAGGCAGGAGCAGGGGAGGGGTACCACACCACAGCTGACATCGGAGCTGTAGCTTCTGTAGCAGCAGCCTGGAGAGGGGCCACAAGGTAAACCTAGGGGAGGTGGGTAAGAAAGGAAGGACAGCAAGACATGACAGCCATTGACCAAACCACACCTCCATCCAGTGTCACAGGAAAAGGAGGTGCTTCCTGTCTGCCTCAACAGAAACAGGAAACATAGACCAAAGACACAAGCACTGTTTTAGCTGAGGAGGTTAAAGAGTGTTAGGGCAAAGTCATGGGAGCAACTGATGGAAAGGCTCGTTCAGCAATAGAATGGTCATAAATATTTTTCTGACAGTGCACACCTTTAATCCCAGCATTTGGAGGCTGAGACAGGAGGATCTTCAAGGATTCAAGGCCAGTCCAGGATACACAGTGAGTTCAAGGCCAGTCTGAACTATATAGCAAGACCCTATCACAAAAAAAAAAAAAGATTTGCACTCTTTGAGACTGGTTTCCATCCTCTTCCACATAATGAAGCCAGATGACATGTCCCCTTATGGCTGTACTGGATGTGAAAGTATGCAAGTAAGAAAATAGGCCAAGGGTTTGCTCCACACAGGGCAGAACTCATGGTGGCATGTGTGGGCACCTGAGTTTAAAATGTATCCTTCTATTAACAAAGCAGCAGGGTGCTATCTGATCTTCATTCAGATGCCCCAGTAAATCTCTGCTAGTAGATTTAGCTTCCCAGAATGGCAGAACTGTAACAAACACAGAGAAACAGAACTTTAAAAGTTAGCTTCTCGCTGGGGGTTTAGCTCAGTGGTGCTGCACCTACCTGGCAATGCAAGGTCCTGGGTTCGATTCCTGATGCCAGAAAAAAAAAAAGTTAGCTTCTTCAAACTTCCTCAGGTCTGGGGAATAAACTGCCACACTCACCTCTCCTCAGCTCAGAAGGGCAGACTATGCAGATGCTGGGTCTAGGAGGCCAAAGTCCAATTTTCCCTCCATAGAAAAGAAAGGGAGCAGTCAGGGCACAGGGAGGAAGGAAATAAGCCTGGACATGTGAATTGTCTCATTAAATTCCCTCCCCCACTGTTCCTTATTATAAAAGACCCTAACACACCCGTACATGGTGAGACTCTAGGGACAGGTTTGTAGACAAGAAAATAAAACAGGGGCCTCTTTAGGTCTTCTAACTAATCATGACTAGGAGTTAAATTTTACTACAGAGATTCCACTGGGAAGCAAGTCAAAGACGAGCAGAAAAAGGAAAAAAAAAAAATTAAAAAGGAACCAAATGGCCTTGGGACTTGTACCAAGAGACCAAAAAATGCTGACAGGACACACAAAGCCAGGCACACAAATAAATGATAAGACACTCTCACCTCCAATAAAATATAGGAAAGTGGGAAAGGCACCAAGATAGTATGTACTCACATCTATGCACTAACATACACTTACGTGTATTCACTCTAGAGTCACTATGTTACTCCCTCTAGGGTTATAGAGAACAACAGATATCCACACAACCCCTAACTCTAAGCTAACCAAAAATAAGCCCCCCGTTGCTAACTAGCTGCTTACTCCAAAGATGAGGACTTAAAAGGTTTATCAAGGACAAGTAAACAGAAAAAAAAAGCTGCACATAGACCACTGGAAGAAAAGACCTTAAGCAAAGGTGCCAGGAAACCATCACAGTTTATGGCAAGTTCTGAGTAGAGGGAAGAGTCACTCGCACCCCTGACCCCCATAAAAACAGCTAAGAACAAAGGGCCCACGTGTCCTCCAGTTTTCAAAAGACCCCCTACCCTGATTCTTTCTTATCAGGTTAGCTATCTTCTTTTCCTCTCCCCCTCCTTACAAATAGAGTTTTCCTTTCCTTAAACTTTCTCTTAATTTATTATTGGGGCTGAGTTACGATCCTAGTGGGCTGCTTGGACACCAGAACAGTGGTGCTCCTCCTACAGATGCAACAAGATGATTTCGTTGATGAGGCTCTACTATCTCCTTAGAGCTATCTTTGAATGAATCCTTTTTCCTGTTCATTAAGGGTTTTTGTGGGAGCAGGGAGCACGTGGACCTAAGCCAACGGTAACGACTCATTTGAAGAGACCACTTTAACACCCTCAAATTTCCCAGCTCTGACTTGATCCTCCACTGGGCCTAAATTAGGACCTTGTTTAGGAAAACAGTGAATGCGCTGGCGACTTGACTCCAGCAATCTATCCAGAGGGACCCACCAACCCGCAGCTGGAACTGGCGTCCTGAGGACCCCGTTCCTAGCCCGCCCTCCACACCCCCACAGAGGACTGAGTGGCTGGAACCAGGGGCCGGAAGTGCGTTTTGGGTGCCCGCCACTCGTGACCACCGAGGCCGGAGAGAGTACCAGCCAAGGATAATGTTCAGCTGTCCCCGGCCACAACGGTGGCGGTCTCCAAGACCCCAGCTGGCCCGCGGTCCTAGATGACTCCAGCCGGACTGATCCCGTCATCCGGGCTCGGGTAGGCGGGCCCGGCCGCAGTCCGCCCCGCCCCTGAGTGGCAGGACCCTGATGAGGCTGCTCAGCTGTTGGGAGTCCCCTTTATCTACCCATGCCGTCTGCTAGCTGCAGCTGGCAAAATTACTGCTAGTCGCGCGTCAGAAAGCCGGTCGGTCATTCAGTGGGCGACAGTATTCAACTACAATAGATTCACATATTAATTACCAAGACTGCATCGATTACCATTCATTCAGCAGAGTAAAACATGCTCTTGATAACATTTGCAATTGTCTTCTCAGACCAACATCGCGACTCCCCAGGCTTCCCTATCCGGACTGTCAGCCCCCTCACCCTCGCGCGGCGTCCCCGCCTCTGCACAGCCTCTGTAAAGCAGGATCTCAGAATCCACCCAAGTCCCAGGTGGCTACAAGACACAATATTTGTAAAGGATTTTTGTTCCCGCAAATGCTGTCCTGCAGGGAACTCACAAGGGCTTAAAGGATTTGTTGGGCAGGCAACAAAGTTAGGGGAAGAAGGCTGCTAAGCGCACCCCTCCCCGTGTCATCTCCCAAGTTCCAGCCCCCATGCTCTTGACACTGAAGAACTGCCCATCTTCCAGTTTATTGAGCTACCTGGCTCTTACCAGGTTCGGGAGAACATCCCAAAGCACAGCCTGGATCCGCCTGGCCCCAAGAAAGGTCTTTAAGAACCTGACCTCTGCTTGAATTGCTACAGGAAATAATACTGAAGATGAAATGTAAAATGTTATATCTCCCAACCTGTTAACTGTATGATACGCCGAGTTCTTGTTCTCTAGAAATCGGAGAATGAGACCTAGGAACAACTGGGGTTAAGAGTAGGAAGACACTTATTGATAGGAAAGCTCCTGAGGGCCAGGAGCGGTCCCAAGTGGGTAGCCAGCGGTCCCACTTTACAGAGGAGTTTTATAGGGTGAAACCCACGTGGGTACAATGTGGGCCACAGCCATGATCATCCAATATGGTCACAGGTATAGTCACTTAGGTAGTGGTGGTCCAACTGGGAAACAAAGCACGTAACAAGCGTGGATGGAAAGAACAAAGATAGCTAAAATTTGGAAACAGCCCAATTGCCCATCAACAGGAGACTGGATAAAGATTTTTTTGTTGTTTTTTAATAAAATGGAGTACTACTCAGCCATAAAGAATGAGAAACTAGAGTTATTTATAGCTAAGTGGATGCACATTGAGGCCATACTCAAGTGAAATTAAGAAGTCACATGTGTAAATACCGAAAGTTTCTCTGGTGTGAAAAACTGAAAGTGCAAATAAGGATCAAAATGTTTAATTGATATTGTGTAATAGGAAGAAAAGGTCTAAAAGAGTAGAGGAAGTGGGAGGGGTAGGAGAAAGGTAAAAAGAAAAGAAAAAAATATGTGAAAAGGAAAAACATGGAAACAGTGTCTTTGTAAACAGGGAAGGATGGAGGGGGTGAAGGGAAGGTTGGGGAAAAGGGAAAAATAAGAATCAACATAAGTCTGTCTCTTCCTTTGACTCATACATGTGCACACACACACACACACACACACACAAAACACACATTTCTTGCCACATCAGTTTCTTAACTTGATACAACAGATCATGCTTAATACCCAAGATTCATACTACTGTATGACAGATTTGTTTTCCTAGTAATAAATTTTCAGTTCTTTATGATTCCACTTAAAAGGCTTACAGAAGCTTTTTGTTTTGTTTTGTTTTGTTTTTGAGACAGGGTCTCACTATGTAGTTGAGACTGACCTGGAACTCACTATGTAGCCCAGGATGGGCTCGAACTCACTGCAATCCTCCTGCCTCAGCCTCCCAAGTGCTGGGATTACAGGCATGCGCTACCACGCCTGGCTCAAAAGCATTTTATTATTTGGGTATTTGGAGATAATATATTTGGAGTTTTTTTGGGGGGGGTTGCCATCATTTGTTATTTTTCAGTAATCAAGAATTACTATACTTTGTTTTGTTGTTATTTGATGATTTTTGGAAAACCTTTTTCACTCCATACTCAGATGTACTTCATTGTCAAGTGCATACTTAGATTAGATTCTTGAATTGTAATGTTGATCTGCTGCTCTTTTAAAAATAAAATTTGACTGAAAATATTCAATTGGCATTTTTTACTGAGTTAACCAAAGAAGTGCAGCTATTTTTTCATATGACTAGTCCTGCATTTCTTCCCTAAATTGTATTCAGGTTAAATTTGTTTTATTTTCATCTGATTTTTAATATTTAGGTATCCATTAAAAGTTGATGTCAGTTAAAGGTAATTTTTAATTTCACAGAAGGAAAATCTCATGACATTCTCCCCAATATGTAAAGATATCCATTGGCAAAGGTGCATATATTTTTCCTTTCTACTTGTAAGATTATATTTAATGGTAGTCTTTTCTTTGATTATCAAAGACTGTCACTGAAGGCAGTGCTGTTGTGCCTGAGAATATTTCTGAAAGTCATATAACTAATGATAACTTGCCAGAGTGGGTATACACAAAGTTTCTCATGTCCTTTTATTACAAAGTTAATCCACATCAAGCACACGTGGGTGTTTTAGGGTGAAGCTGTAATACAGAGTTTATAATTTGGAATAATGAAATTTGAAATTATGCAGGTGCTGGATGGAATTCTTTTTCCTACTCCATAGCTGTGTTCAGTAGGCCTGCTGTTTGAATAAATCAGATGTCTAATCAATAAATTATTTTCATGCTCAGAAAAAAAAAAGAATCAACATAAGTCATGTAAAGGTACAAGATCCCAATGATAAATGTAATTATTGTATACCTAAAATGTACCAATAAACTTAATAAAGATTGAAAAAAAAGATTCTCCTAGGAAGTGGAGGGTCCAGAGGTCTCTGGTCACCCACCGGCGTCCCTGATGTCTATCTAGACTTCATTAGGCTCAGTGTTTGTTCTTTGAGGAAGCATGTAGGTCTGGTCATCTTGTCTTTATCCTGAGGCCTGGTTTTCAGCCGATGTGTCTCTGATGCAACTGTGGTATGTTTCGCCTTTGTCCTAACCCTCTCAAGGACCTAGCCCTATCTGGCTGCCTATAATATTTCTACCTAGCTCATCTATCACTCCACACCTTGTCCCAGCATACGCCCAGACAGCCACCCCAGTCTCCATCAATCCCAGGGAGGGTGGTGGACCTTACAGGAGAGGTCTGCCAGCCCTTTTACCCTCAGTTTTCTAGGTGGGGTCTGGTCAGCTCTGCTTCCTGCACCCATGATCAAGAACTGAGGTCCCTGGTCAGGAACAGGGGATGTCAGCTGTGTTCTGACCATTCCTCACACACAATATGTATTTGTTCATTCCCTGCATACACAGGGTGGGGAGGACATTGGCCTGCCAGTGCCAGCCTTCATCACTATACATGCAAAAAGTACCTCTTCTGCAAAGCCTTCTGACATGCCCCCCAGAAAAATAGATTTCTCATTGTTCTTAGGAGAATGCCTGCCATATGTGGCAGTGCTGGATCCTATCTCTAGCAGTCCACCTCTTTGTTGACTTCATTTTCTAGAGCAGAACTGAATGTTCTGGAGTAATCCAGCAAACACACATGACAAGGCCTTTGCTGTTCTTATTGAGTAAAACCTTGGCTCACTCAGCATGACCATGAAGAGGAGAGCCCCCTCCCTCCCCTTTTCAAGACAGGTTCTTACTATGTAACCCAGGCTGGCCTTAAAATCCTAGCGGTCCTCTTGCCTCTGCCTCCCAATTACTGGGAATAGAGGTGTGTGTGCCATCTCATTTTGAAAAACAAAACTTTTGGTAAAATGGAGTTTTCTCACTAGATAAGCTAAGTATCTGCTTAAGGAGATATCTTCTCTAAACCAAAAATGCAATTTTCAGCCCTGACTTCTTTCCCTCAGTTTTGTTGTTCTGGTGGTGACAGTGATGGAATATAACATAAATTTTACCGTCTGGGCCATTTTCCTTTTCTTTCCTTTCTTCTTCCTTTTCTTCTTCTCTTTCTCCTTCTCCTTCCTCCCTCACTCCTTTTCATTACTGGGGATTGAGCCTTTGGGTCTTCATACTGAGCTACATTCCCAATTTTTTCTTTCTTTCTTTTTTTTTTTTTGAGAAAGGGTCTTCTACATTTCCCAGGCTGGGCTCAAACTTTCAGTCTTCCTGCCTCAGTCTCCCAGAGTACAGGAAATACAGATGTGTACCATCACATCCACTGCCTTTTTTTTTAGATGCAGTCTCACTCTGTTGCTCAGGCTGTCCTTAATTCTGGGGCTCAAGCCATCCTCCTCTCTCAACCTCTTGAGTAGCTGGGATTATAGATTCTGCCAACTTACCCGGCCTGGACCACTCTCAAGCACCTAGTTAGGTGGCATTGGCATTAAGTACATTCACAAGTTGTGCAAACGTTACCACATCCATCTCCAAAAATCTTTTCAACTAGCAAAACCGAAGCTCTAAAAAAATTAAACAATTTCCCATCCCCTGCTTGGTGTGGTAATAAAAACACACACAACTGATATCATAAATGAAGTGTATAAAAGAACTGCTGAAATTGAGGGAAAAAACAGATTTTTTTCCTTTAACTGGCATAGAGAAGGAAACATTTCTCCCCCTAAACACATAGTAATTCTATGTTTCATTTTTCTGAGGAAGCACCATATAGATTTCCACAGTGGCTATACCATTTTACATTTTGTCCAGTGGTGTACAAGGAGTCTAATGTCTCCGCATCTGCACCAGCACTTGTTTTCTGTTTTATTTGGATACCCTGTCTCCCTGAAAATAAGACCTACCCAGAAAACAAATTTCTAGCATGACTTTAGAAGAGACAACCCCTGAAAATGAGCCTTTGTGCATTTTTTGTAGTAAAAACCCAGTAAGTTTTGTTCCAAAAGACACCACTTCTGGGTAGGTCTTATTTTCAGAGAGACAGGGTAGTAACATTAATTTGCCCTTAAGGTGCCTTTGTACTTGATCGTTAAAGAATAAATTATAACTTAATTAGGTAAGTAAGCTGGGATTGCATTGAATCTATGTAGCAGTTTTGAAAGTATGGCTCTTTTCACTATATTGTAGGTAAGTAAATAACTAAAAACCTAATTTGGAAATGCACTCAAATAGCAAAACAGGTATCAGTTAATCACAGTGGGATAACTGATTCCAGTTGGCAAAAGTAAGCCTGTGACCAATTAAGCTGTCTATGCCTCATGTCTATCTTGAAACAAGTAATTATAGGCATATGGCACCGTTCCACGCTCTTTTTTCAAGAGGGGAAGGGGTTTATTTGGCTTACAGTTTGTAGAGGTTTCAGTCCATAATCAGCTGGGATGGCAAATAAGCATCACAGAAGATAAACACTATAGCACACACAAGGTAGCAAAGGTAACAAGAGGGTTTAACCTCCAGGCTCTTTTTAAAATACAGGGTCTCGCTATTTTTTCCATTCTGGCCTTAAATTCATAGCAATCCTCCTGCATCAGCTTCCCGAGTACTAAGATTACAGGAGTATGCCACTATGCTCAACAGTGAAAGTGTACATTTACTGAAGGTAGAAAAGAAGTACATTCTGCAGGGTGCGTGCAGCATTGTGAAAAGGCTTACAGCAGCCCTGAAGATAAGGGAAAGAGGTCTTTTGTATAAAAAATTCCTGGGTTGGCTTCCCCCTCATGCAAATAAGGCATAGGGACAGTTGTTCTATCAAAAACTTACTTGGTGGGCCAGGCATTTAGCTCAGTGGTGCTGCCACCTGCCTCACAAGTGCAAGGTCCTGAGTTCAATCCCAGTACCCAAAACAAAACAACAACAACAAAACTACTTGGTTAAAAAAAAGAAAATCTTACTTGGTGTTTAGATTTAAATTGCCCTATTAAAAGACTTCCTTGGTGGGTAGGGGATTTAGCTCAGTAGTGCTGCCACCTGCCTCGCAAGTTCAAGGACCCAAGTTCGATCCCCGGTACCAAAAAAATAAAAATAAATATAAAATAAAAGACTCAACTTGGCTTCCCACCAGATGTTAATGAGGGATCAGGAACAGTGTCTTTTGATTGATTGTGCCCATATGCAAAAGAAGGATTGAAAATAGTATCTTCAGTATAACCATAGTGGTGCACACCTGTAATTCCAGCACTCAGGAGGCTGAGACAGGAGTATCGCCACAAGTTCAAGGCCAGCCTGAACTACATAGTGAAACCCTATCTCAAGAAACAAAAAACAACTACAACAACAAAGAAAATAGCATCTGACTGGTCCTGTGAACAGGGCCAGATTCAAATGAAAGATTGAAAATAGCACTTTTCTGATTGGTTTATAGTGCTCAGATGCCATGGAGTCATTTTGAGTCCTGTGTTCTGTGCATGTCCTCTGGGCTTTTGACACGTCACCCAGTTAGTTGACCAGTTTGTCCCAGCCCTAATCTTCTATTTCAGCAGGGCCAAAATTAAGGGTGGTGACCATTGAGGGCATCCCCCAGCCTTATCCCAGCCTCTCTGCTGGGCACTGGCTATATCACTATGATCCCCTGCCACCCACCTCTACAGGCCCTTTTGTCATGGGATGTGACAACCTATTAGATGTCAGATGTGCCAAGTTCATATCTCCCAATATTGAAGAGATACAAGAACAAAGGAGGTTAAGAGTATAAAAAGTTTACTTAGAAACAGCTCCCCCTAAGAGAAAGGAGGGGTTCTGAAAGTAGACTGCCACCAATGCTCTTTGTCAAGGGTATTTTTTATAGCAAACTCACAACTAGGGTAACTATGGGTCAAGCTACAATCAATCTATAGGATTACAAGTACAGGTACTTAGCTAATACCAATCCAATACAGAGGCTAGACATGAAGCAATGGTATATAGTGGGCATCATTAACTTTAGTATATCTATAATTTATTAATGTAGAAAGACCAAAGGAATTTTGAGCAAGGGTTTGGAGTATTGGGGCAGGAGATTAGAGCAAGTGGGCATGACCTGTCAATCACAGAGATCTAGGACACATGTGCAGAACAGCTTCCAAGCCCTGTACCTGGTACCAATCAGAGAATGCTCTCTTCATTCCTTCTGGCACAAGATCAATCAGGCTTTCGACAGGACAGCCCAGATTTGACATCAGAATGGGGGATACAAAAGATGGCAGCCACAGCTTTCTTTCTTTCTCAGTGGCCTTCTCTGCACTCTGCAGCCATCTTGGGCTTCATTTTTCCCTGCATCCTCCCTCCCCTAAGGCCTGTCTCCATCTTGGTCTAGAGGATCAGCCCCAGAGTCCTCACACTGGATTTGGCAGCTACATTCTCATCATTTGTGAGTTCCACATTTCTTCCAATGATAATATTGTTTTTGTTTCTTGAGACAGGATCTTGCTACATAGTTTAGGTTAGACTTGAACTCACTGTGTAGCCTAGGTTTGCCTTAAACTTGCAGTGATCCTCCTGCCTCTGCCTCCCAAGTGCTGAGATTACAGGCATGTGCCACCATGCCTGGCTCAGTGATGATTTTTTTAACACAAAACCTAAGTCTTCCTTTGTATTAACTATTGTATTTACCATTTAAAACATTTTCCACAAATAACGCCCCTCCCCTCCATCCTTACTGGGGATTAAACTCAGGGCATTCACAGTGAGTTACATCCTCATTTATTTTTTATTTTTTATTTTTTATTTTGAGACAGGGTCTTCCTAAATTAGTAAGTTATGCAGACTGGGCTTGAACTTGTGATCCTTCTGCATCAGGCTTTGAGTGTGCTGGTGAAATTACTACCTTTTTTTTGAGACAGGGTTTTGTCATGTAGTTCAGGCTGTCTTGAACTCACCATGTAGCCCAGGCTGGCTTTGAACTCATAGCCTCAAATTTGCAGTGACCTTCCTACCTGAGCCTCCTGAGTGCTGGGAGTACCAGTGTACATCACCATGTTTGACTCAAAATCATTACTTCTTTACAAACCAAGCTTGCGGACAAAGAATGAAGTCCTGAACCAAAAAAGGAAATTATGAGGTTTTTACTGGAAATAATAAGAAAAGATCATGATAGATGTCCATCACAAGGGGATTATGAGCAGAAAATTCAAAATGTGGTCCCAGTCCTTATCTTATATACATAACCAGAGCGTGGTAAGGGGGCTTGTTTCAAAGGAAATGAGTTCAAAAGCAAATTAGTTATCTTGCATTTCTGTTTTTCCCGGTCGGGTTGAAATGAGGTGGGTGGTCCTGAGGTAAGGAGGAGTCAGCCCAACCTAAGCGTATCCTGGGTAAGAGCCTCCTTCCTAGAGGGAAGAGTCCTTATCTTTCTATTCTCATCCTAACCTCTTATTCTTTGTTCTTGTATTTTCTTTTAAATTTCTAGGTTTAACTTAACACTTGATTAAAATGCTGCTTTAATTGGCTGTTTTTTCCAACCCTATCATTAGGCTACTCTGTCTACTCATAATAACTAAATTAAGCTACTACACTGGGATTACTGATGTGTGCCACCATGCCTAGCTTGCCTTCTTCTTTTTTCCTGCTACCAAACCTTGTCTTTCATGGGTGGGCCTGTGACATACTCTGCCTCTTATCTCTAGAGATCTGTGATCATAGATTCCTTCCTTCATGACAGTTGTTTCTGTGTCTGCCTGGGATACCTCCAATTTATAGGGTTATCATTGGCTAACCATTCCCTAAGCAGCAGTCTGGTGGCTGCTGAATGGAAGTTTAGGTAGACGTCAGCCATGCTGATAGGTGACCAGAGACTTCTGAATCCATCATTTCCGAGAAGAAATCTTTGTTCTTTCTACCCATGCTTGTTATATGGTGGTCCCAGTTGGACCACCACTACCTAAGTGACTATACTTGTAACCTTATTGGATGATCATGGCTGTGGCCCACATTGTACCCACGTAGGTTTTGCTCTATAAAACTCTTCTGTAAAGCAGGGTCCCTGGCCACCCACTCATGTCCCCTCCTGCCCCTCAAGAGCTTTCCTATCAATAAATATCATCCTACTCTTACCTTCTGTTCTTCCTAGAATTCATTCAAAATTCATTCTTTGATTTTTAGGGAATAAGAGCTCAGCTAACAGGTTGGGAAATATAATATTTCATCTATTTCATCTCTAGTATTATTTCCTGTATCAACACCATTCTTGCTGTGGCTGAGTAAGTAAGAAACACAGTCTAAAACACTCTTGGTGGCACAGGCCTGCAATCCTAGAACTCTGGAAGTCTGAGGCAAGTTTAAGCCCAGTCTGGAAAATTTAGTGAATCCCTGTCCCAAAATGAGAAGAAAAAATGGGCTGGGGATGCTGCTCAGTGTGAAGATGCTGGCAGAAAGAAGGTGGGGAGGGGAGGAGAAGAAGGAGGAAGAGGAGGAAAAGAGGAAGAAGCGAAGGGAAGGAAGGAGAGAGGAAGGAAGAAAGCATCTACAACCTTTTCGATCATTACTGACCAAATCCTTGGGAGGGTGGCAAGCCAGACTAGCACAGAATCGGGCCTGGGATTTAGCTCAGTGTTTCCGGTGCCTGCTTCACAAGCGCAAGGACCCAAGTTCGATCTCCGGTACTAAAAAACAAAGCAAAACAAACAGACAGACTAGCACAGAATCTGTGGACTATCTAAATCTCATTAGGCCTAGTGTTTGTCCTCTGAGGAAGTATGCAGGTCTGGTCATCTTGTCTTTATCTGGTGGTCCAGTTTCCAATAGATATGTCTCAGGTCCAGTTTCCAATAGATATGTCTCAGGCTGCAGCTGTGGTGTTTCACCTTCGTCCTGACACTCTCCAGGACCTAACCCTATCTGACTGCGTATAATATTTCTTTTGAACTCAACTGTCTATAATAGTATGAGCAACAGCAACCTGTGTCTAAACCCACAGAATGACAGTAAACCAGAGGGGCCAGATGACAGAAAGCAGAGATAGCGTCTCTCTGCTGCTGGGGACTACAACCCCAAACTGCCACCAGGTGGTGTGGTATCTCCAGAGGAAGCAGGGTAGGAACTTCCAGAGTCAGAGAAACCAGACTGGGAGGGATACATTGCCTAATTGGCTCCTTTTGTTCCTGGAGGAGCCTAGGGCATTTTGCCAAAACTCTAGGCAGGCTGTGTGCTTAACCCTTACCCAGAAGCCTTTGTGGAAACATCCAAGATTCTTAGGGCACCCTGTCTGAACTGTTCTTTACACCAATGATCTTCCTGTTGATAAAACCAGTGGACATTTTTCAGTGTTCTGCTGACTTGACCTTGTCAATCAATTCAAGCTCAGAAACTATAAAACTAAAGGAACTTAATTTGGGGGGCTTAGGAATTGACCCTGGAGATACAGGTTTAGATAGCTCTAAATCAGTGTTCCTCAATAGGCAGGGAAAGTGAGAGCTTAAATAAACTGGCAGTGCTGATTTGTTGCAAAGCAGTGACAGTTCCTTTGTAGGAAACATCTATTCAACATAGTGGCTGTGTGACTGTTACCAAGTTCTAGGCCAGAGGCCCAACTCAGGGATCCCAATCTACCAGGCTTGCCCAAGTGACCAAACAGGAGGCAAGTAGCAAGAAATGATCTTACTCTCAGTGTGGCCACACTGCAAAGGAAAAGCTGTCTCATTGTGAGAAATGACTTTACTTGCCCAGACCCAATGAATGGACTTCAGAAGCAGAATGAACAGCAAAAACAAGACTTTTATTTCTTGTTCTCACATGAATAGGGTACAGCCCAACTAATAAAGTGACCCCCCTCAGAGTGGTCACAAAGAGCAATTTAAACCTTAACCTGAAGTTTTCTCTCCCTTTCCTCATTGTCCCAGTACTCAGAGGTTACAGTCTGCTTTATGAGCACCCCCCCAAAAAAAACTTTTTGTGGTTAACTGCAAGTCATTCTGCAGTCAGAATTAGCATAATGAATTCCATACTTGACTATTTATCTCCCCCACTTTGCTTAGAGACCCTCTCAGATGTGTGACCACAGTCATATCTGGAGACTAAAGACCTTATCCTGAAAATAGGCCACTTTTTTGGGGGGGGGGTTTCCTATATTGTGACTGAAGGTCTGTCTCTCTGAGGTGCTAACAATAATCTTGGGGCTTTATAGGGAAGAAAGAATAACCTGGGGATTTCATAGGGAAGTAAGGTTTGGGCTTGTTTCATAAATTGGCAGGCTTATGTCATGTACTGGTTGGTTATTACCTAGGTCAGCCATGTGGAGTCTTGGTGGAGGAAGAAACTAGCTGCTGCTGGGGGTAGTTTGACTCTTATCACAAGATATTTATCATTGTTGGAATCCAAGGTGACCATAAGAAAGACTCAGAGCAGAACAAGTCAGAAGGCAAGATAGCGTTAGGTAAATAGTTGGACCCTCTTTCTGGTTTAGGCCAATGACTGGAGATTTTTATATGCCACAACCATGATCTGGAATAGGAAATTATAAAAGCTGGTGGCTGACAATCAGTATATCTATACCAGGAAGACAGGGATCCAGCATCTATCCTTAGTCCTAATGGATTGATTGGCTAATGAAGTTAGAATCTTCCTGATTCAATCACCTGCCAAAAGCCCATCGGCTAGCAAACAAGCCCCCAGCAAATGGCCTTTGGGTGACATTCCAGGTACAAACCACAACACCTTTCTATTGTTTCTTGGGGCCTGTGACCATAAACTTTTACTTCATGACAGTTGTTTGTGTTTGCATGTCTCACACCCAACTAAAGCAAATCCCAGTGCATTTTAATAACCGCAAGACTTGTGCCTGTCCAAAGGTGTCCTTATCTATTGAAAGCAGCATTGATCTAGGTGCCTGCTAGGATACAGAAAGTGCTTTCTAGTTGGGATTTGTCCAAGAATATTTAGAATTTTGAACCTGGTTCTATTGTAATGTCTGCTTTCTAAAAAAAAAAAGTTTTTGGGCCAGGGATTTAGCTCAGTGGTGCCACCACCTGCCTCACAAGCACAAGGTCCTGAGTTTGACCCCCAGTACCAAAAATAAAAAATAAAAATAAAAGTAAGTTTTTGAAGCCAGGTGTAGTGGCACATGATTGTGATCTCAGGACTTGGGAGGCCGTAGCAGAAGGATCACCATGACTTTGAGGCCAGGCTGGGCTACAAGTGAGTTCAAGGCTAGCTCAATTACATGGTGAAAACTTGTTTCAAAAAAACAAAGAAATTTCAATAGAGCATCCTCCCTTCCCAAAACTTTTCCTAGTCCTCTAACAGCTTTTTTAAAAAAATTCTAATTTTTAAAGAGAAGCTTCTTTAAACAGCCCCTTTCCAGCTCATATGAATAGACTTGCAAAAATGTAGCCCCATCTGTTTGAAAAAAAATGCAAGAACTGCTCCCAAGAGGTCAAGATCTGGTTTCCTTTTGACAAGGGAGATGAAGGAGCCAAGAATGGCCAAGAGGAAATCATCCACTGCTGAGAAAAGCCCTATCCTAGCACAGAACTCCTGTCTATTATCTCACTGTTTCTCCACTCTTCCTAACAATAAAAACCCTGTGCACACCTGAGTACAGGAAGATAGAGCTTGGAGGGAGCAAGAGGCCTCTCTGAGGGTTGGAGATTTAGCTCACTGGTTCCGCTGTCTGCGCAAGCACAGGGACCTGAGTTCAATCCCTGGTACCAAAAAAAAAAAAAAAAAAAAAAAAAAGGTTTCTCTGAATCAGTCAGAGCTAACTTTGTTTGTGGTACCAGGGATCAAACTTGGGACCTTGCTCTCGTGAAGCAGGTAGTGGAACCACTGAGCTAAATCCCCAGCCCAAAAGTTTCAGCTTTTGTTTTTGGTATCAGGTATCAAACTCAGGACCTTGTGCTTGCCAGGCAGGCAAAGGAACCACTGAGCTAAATCCCCATCAGTCAGGGCCAACTTTGAATAAACTTTTTTTTCCCTTCCCACCAAAAATGTCTCCATTGTTCTTGGGGAGTGATATGCATGCAGCATGGTTCTTAACTTCAGAACACTGTCTGGTTGAACTTGAGGCCAAAGGCACCCAGAAAGCAGGGGATTCCAACAAGGGAATTCCTCAAACCATCCTCAGATGGGGGTTCCAAAGAAAGAAGGTCTTAGTATTATATGCAGTTACATTAGATACAAAATTAATTGGGAATCACACAGGGATCAGGTCCTTGAGGGAGTCAGTGCAGAAGATGAAACACATCAAAATTGTGGCTAGAGGTGAATCTGAAGAAAGTGAGACCTCAAGACGGAGATGGAAAAGCCAAGTCTACCAGCCTTCCTAGAAATAAACATTAGCTAGAGATTATACTGTAACTAGTGCTGCCTGGTCCACTGAGCTAAGACAGGGCATCTAGGTGAGTGACTAGAACATCCAGACACTGTCTCATCCCTTTCCAGGAATGCCTTTGTTCTGTGTTCTAAATTATAAACTAAAATTAATGACACTTGCCATGTACAGAATCCTTACTATGTGCCTCACTTCCCTATTAGATCAATATTAGCTAAGTGACTATACCTGTAGTTTTACCCACGTTGTACCCATGTTTTGATTTTCCTGTATAAAATATTCCTGGACAAAGAAACTCAGCGGCAACCCACTTTCAGGACCCCTCCTGTCTCTCAGGAGCTTTCTCTCAATAAACTTTTCCTTTGTCCTCGAAATTCATTCTTTGCCATCAAGAGACATGAACTCAGCACATCTCACATCGTACAGGTTGGGAGTTATTTTCCCCCATCACATTAGGACTTGTGTGGCTCCCAGTCCTGGGCAGAGAGCTGCTGGGGCCTCAGCACCCCTGGGCAGGAGTTCTAGTTTGTTTTTCACCGGGTCCCCCTGAGAAGGTGAAAGCTGACTGCTACAGAAGCCATTGGCTGGCAGTGACTCGAGTATTTGATCATTATTGCTAGGTGTGCCTCTAGTTTAAAGCCTCAAGAGCGCCAGCATCTTTCGACGACGACAGGAGCCACACAGGGCCGTTCAGGAGGCCCGAAGCAGAATGGCTCCCTGAAGCTGTGGGGCGCTCTGGTTCTGCAGCGTTACATAGGGAGGGTGTGGGATGGGAAATGAGCGAGGGTGAACCCAACCACCCTTAAACGGGTGCAGGATCCGCAGCCAGGGAGTCGGGTCAGGCCACGCCCACTGCCTACCGCCCAAGTCCATCTCGGTCCTCCTGGGGCTCAGGCCCACCTCACCCCGTGATGCAGCCCCGCCCACCTCAGCTCGGGCGTCGGGCTCTCTTTTGGTCTCTGCCTGCTCCATTTTCGCCCCTACCCGAGAGACAAGGCTGAGAACCATTGAGACGACCGGGCCTCCGCGTGGACCAGAACGGCCGGAAGTCTGCGAGGTGGGGCGGGCGCCCGAGGCCCGTTTCCGGCGGCGTCGCGCGGAACGGACCTCGGCGGGCCTCAGGCTGGCCACGGGGGAGGGTGAGTCGGCTCCGTGTGCTTGGTCTTGTCTCCCCGCCCTCAGGCAAAGTGGCCAGTGGCCTCTACACCCGGGAGCGCAGATGTCGCGGGAGGTCCGGAGCCGCAGTGAGCACCTGGCGGAGGACCTGGTTGGGCAGCGGCCACACAAGCCAGCATCGGCGAATGGAAGGAGTCGAGTGCTCGAGCCTTGTGGATCCTCCGCCCGCCGGCTCCGGTCTTGGGCCTGAGTAAGGCGAGCGCTAACTGTGGCCTTATCCAGGCCGGGGGTCCCTGTCTTCCCTGCATAATCACTTTCTAGGACCCTGTCTTTTCTTGTCACTTTCTGCCCCTTAGAAGGCTTAGAATCAGTGACAGCTGGAAAAACGGTGGTGCTTTGGGTGGGATAGGCGGTTGGTCTTTTGAATTCTGTCTGCCTCCCAGGCCTGCCCTTCTCTGCCACGGACCCAAGGTCCTCCAGCTCTGCAGATGCATTCCTGCTGCCCAGGAGCAGGGTGGGAATCTTTCTCCAGTATTTACAACTGCTAGGACCAACCTCCGTATTTCAGTAGCCTGGGGCCCGCAGTCTGTGTCACAAGCTTACCTTGGAAGGTGGCTGCTTCCCATTGGGACCTCCCAGGGAGTGCTTACAGAGGGGTCTGACGTCATTGGTTCAGCTGAGGTGGATGATCTTCATCAGATTACACCCATTAGCTGATGCCATCCTGGTGATAGGCTAGCTGTGGCCACGCCACGTGTTTTTAGGACTTGGGAGTAGGGTTCCTGCATCAGATCAGATCCTGACCTCTGCAGCCCACAGTTGTGTCTCCTATCTGCTCCATCTTCAGTCGTTCCTTGCTCTTGCTGCCTGTGATCCACACACACTGGCTCACTTAGCTTTTGCTTACCCCAGGCCCGTTGCACATGTTCCTGCTGCCTGTAGGGCTCTCCCTACCAACATCTCCTTGGCCTAGGTCCCTAAGGAAGTGACTCTTCTATCAGCTTTCTAGTTTAAAGGCTTCCTAGTTCCCCTGAGCACTATCATCATTATAATCTGTGGATATTTGACTTCCCTCCACTAGACTGCTCCATGAAGGCTTCATCCTTGTACCTTCATTGTTGCCTTCCAATTATTTAGTTGAATGTGTGGCACATGGCAGCCCCTCCCATTGTGTTTCTGGAATGATTCACACATCACACATACAGATTGAAGCTTTAAGGGGCATATACTCAGGTACCAGAGCTGCTTCAGTCAACCACCCTGTCTTTAAAAAGTAGTAGGGTCTGGGATGGGAGCAGGGAATGCTGTACCTATTCACTTATCCTAGAAGATAGGCAGCTTCTAGCACCCTGACCTCTGACCTGTTTCATAATTTCCAACAGGTGTCTCAGCCAGCACAAGTGGAGGCCTACCTGTGGAACTCATGGTAGGGAGCCTGCCTGTTTCCATTTCCTCATGTGTCCCATGATGTGGGAACCTTGGACGTTGGACCTCTACCCAGTCACAGCCTTGGCCCTCATTGTGGCCTATACCAGGCTCAGGAAAGCCCCTTTGTTCCCATCTCCAAGGCAGTGAGCAAACCTCTGCCAAGGCCAGGGCCCATTTGAGGCTCTGGGGTGTGTTAAGGTCACTGTGGACTGGGTCCCTTCTTCCCTCAACAGTTCCCCTTTCCTAGGTAGGACTTTAGAGCCAAAGGAGCCAGATAACTTGCCCATCAACCCTATGGTGCGCCTATCTGAGAAGTGCCATGATGTGGCACCAAAATGGGGCTGATCCCCCCCTAGGAATCCCTGGGAGACTGGTGTATGTCCTTTCAGGAGGCGGTGACATTTGGCGATGTGGCTGTGCACTTTTCCCGGGAAGAGTGGCAATGTCTGGATTCTGGCCAGAGGGCCCTCTACAGGGAGGTGATGCTGGAGAACCACAGCAGTGTTGCTGGACTAGGTGAGGCTGCACCTGGGGACTCTGTCCTCTGTGCTATGTGTTAGCACACATCCTAACAGGCATCTGTCAGAGGCTGGGGACACTGAGGCTGAGTGCTCAGGCACTGGTGGGCTAAACAGCAGCCTTGAGGCTGTTTAGTGAGCTCCAGGTTTTGCAAAAGTGAAGTGACTCAGTTCCCACTGGCTAGGTAGAATTCTAGGAGCTAATAAAGCTTCCTTTTTTCCTAAGATAAATTAGTGTGCAAGAAGTAGACAAAAATCTGAAATACCTTAGACAGAAAAATTGTCTCAAGGAACCCATAGAAGTGGTTGTAAAACCAAAGCCTAGGTGGCACTAATACCCTGGGGGTGTTTTGGAGATGGCAGCAGGCATCCTTTTTTAGCTCCTGTCTTGCTATCAGTCTTCCTCTCCCAACCCCACCGACCCATGCAGCACACTTCATATCCATCGTTGGGTATGTGTCCTTGAAACACAGTTCTCTTATTGGGTTTCAACATTGTAGAAACAGTGGGGATCCAGCTCACTCCTTGTTGTGCCTTTCAGTTATTTCCAAATCCTCTGTTGCATTGGGCCAAAGTCCTCTCCAGCCCTACAACCCAAGAGCATTCTTGTCACCTGAGAGAGTGCCTAGGAGAGGGAAGGAGGAGTAGGGTAGGTGAGGGTATAGCTGGTTGACTAGGGGCTTGTCAGAGTGCTGGACCAAGCCTGCATCCTTCATCCCAGCAAGTCTGGCAAAGTCCAGCTTTCTGATGTTTTGCCTGAACAGTTGTTTCTCCGAAACTATCTAAATAATCTCCTTTTGAACCCAGGGCCTTCACACTGAGTTACTTCCCCTACTGTTTATTTTATTTTTTAAATTTTTTGTTGTTGGGCCGGGGATTTAGCTCAGTTGTTCTGCCACCTACCTGCCTCACAAGCGCAAGATCCTGACTTCAGTCCCTGGTACCAAAAAAATTTGTTGTTGTTGTTATTGTTTTGGTACCAGAGATCGAACTCAGGACTTTGAGCCTGCAAGGAAGGCACAGTGCCACTGAGCTAAATTTAAATTTAATTTTAATTTTTATCGGTACATGTTTCTGGCACATATTTTTACATTCTTTGTGGGGAGTTGGCACATGTATATAACACATCTTAAATCTTTTACTTATCTCTTTCTTTCTCATTTTTTATTATTTTAAAACAGAATCTCTCTAAGTTGCCCCAGCTGGGCTTGAGCTTGCAATCATCTTTCCTTAGCTTACCAGTATTTAAGTTAAAGCATGTACCACCACACCCAGCTCACAATCTTCTTTTCCTGTTGATAATATTTATTTATAAAATGTTTCAGCACTGTGTTCCTTTCCATGCTTTTTGTTTAGCTTTATATGTACCTGCTTTGTTGCTTTGGTTTTGTGGTATTTTTTTTCTTCCTCATTAAACTGCCCAAGCTAACCTTGAATTTGTCATCTTCGTGTTTCAGCCTCCCTAGTAATTGGAATTAAAGGTTTGTGCCATCACACTGTGTTTAATGCTTTTTAGATCATTATATTTTTAGCTGATTACTGCTTTTATAAAGACACTGTTGGACTGGGTATTTAGCTCAGTGGTTCTGCCGCCTGCCTCACAAGCACAAGAACCCAAATTCAATCCCAGTACCAAAAAGTAAATAAATAAATAAAGACATTATTGATTTTGGAGGGCTGATACTGTGTTTGGCAACTTTGTGGAGCTAGCTTGCTTAGTTCAGTGTTGATATTTATTCCACTGTGTTCTCAGGAACTTCTAGCTCTTCCTCTTCTTGCCTCTACCTCAGCAGTGGCCAGGATTATGTTAAACAATGGCCTTGTGGATGTGTTCCTGTGTTTCTCATTTGATCAATTGATTGTACTGGAGATTGAACCTAGGGCCTTTGCTACACCCCTGACATTTTATTTATTTTTAGTATTTTTGAGACAAGATATCACTGTGTAGCCCAGGCTGGCCTCAAACTCATGGCAGTCCTTCTGCCTCAGCCTCCTGAGTGCTGGGATTACAGGCATGCACCACCTTACCCAACTCCCAGCTTTTATTTTTAATTTTAAGACGGTGTCTTGCTTCACTAAGTTTCTCAGGCTGGGCTTGAAACTGAGGTCCCCCTGCCTCAGCTTCCCAGGGTGCTATCCTTACAGGTATGAGTTACCACATGCAGCTCTGTTCCTCATTTTAAGGGAAAGGTGTCCATCTAAGCACAGAAGCTGACTAAGGTTATTTGTTTTGCTTATAATCAATAAGCATTGGATTTCAAAATTTTTTTCTGCATCAAGTGTGACACTCATCTGATTTTTTTTCTTTATTAGTGTAGTAAATTACATTGTATTTTTAAATTCCTGGAATAATTCCTACTTAAATAATGATCTTTACATGTAAGTTTTGACAGGTTTTTGTAACAGTCAGTATTATATTTTGGATTTTTATATCTGTATTCATAATGGTCTTATATCTATATTCAAGTGGTCTTAGTTACTTTTGTATATTACCTTTAGGTAATTTTGACATTTTTGGCAAATGGTTTTTGGCATGCAAGCTTCATAAAACTAGCTGGGCAGGTTTCACTATCATTTATTCATTAATTTATTCATTTATGGGTCTGGCCATTAACCCAGGTCCTCAGATGTGATAGGTAAATGCTCTACCATTGAGTTGCATCTCCAACCCTCCCTGGTTTTATTTAATTTCTAGAGTTTATAGAGATGGAGTTAATGGACTCTTCATGCTTGTGGTAGAGCTTGCTGCAAAACCATCTAGGCTTTGGGGAAATGCCTTAGCAGCATTTATGTTCCCTTAATGTTTCATGTTTCACTCAGCTCTGGATTTTTACTTGCTTTGTTTTTTTGGCAATATCTTTTCACTGTGTTGACCTGGACAACTTTTGCCACAAAACAAACATGTTCATCTTCTCAAAGAACCTGCTTTTGGTTTTGCTAATCTTTTGGTGGATGGAGGTAGGAAATGTCTTTGCTTCCTTTTTTGTTGATTCGTATCCCATTTTTATTATTTTCTTCCTTTCTGTTTATTTGGGTTTGTTGTGCTGTTTTCTTTCCAATTGCCTGAGTTTAATATTTACCACATATGTGTTTTACTTTTCTTATTGTTAGTAAGTGTATTTTAAAATATAAAATTTTATCTTTACATACTACTTTGACCTCATTCTACGAATTTTGACTTATGGCTAGAAGTCTGCAGGACCATATACCACTGAACGGCTCCGAGGAACAATCCTTTCTTGTCTTTTGTATCATTTAGAATCACTTAGTGATTCATCACTTAGTTTCCAAGTAACTAACAGCTTATGAGCTGCCTTTTGGTGGTTATTTTAATAATGAATAGCACTGGGCTGGGTATATGTTCTTTGGTATAGTCATATTCCCCTGTGTCTATACCTAAGGATATTTCCCAGATCCACTTGCACTTGGAGAGAATACAGTTTCAGTATACTGTTGAGTGTAGGATCCTGCTGTGAGGGCTTGAAACTATTGCTTTGGGCCTTTGGGACCTCTGCTTGCCTTGCCAGAAAGAAGCTTCAAACCCAAGGGCTTGACTGCTTTTGGTCAGATGCTCCTCCTTATATTGACAGGCTGTAAAGGGGGTTTGGGGCTGCTGCACAGTATGGAGGCTGGTAGCCCCCAAAAGTGAGGTACTAGGGATATGCCCACAGGTGTCCACTATTCCACAGTCTCTTGCAGGGTCATTATTCAAGGGCTGAGCCTGGGAGGCCAAAGCTGAGGACTGGATCTCGGAGCCTTATTTGAAATCTGTTTCATTTGATTATCTATTTTTGTTGTTTTTATTTATTTATTTTAGTACTGGGGATCAAACTCAGGTCCTCATGCTTACAAGGCAGGCGCTAGAACCACTGAGCTAAATCCCCGGCCCTATTTTTGTTGTTTTTAAATCTTGTTTGTTTACCATCTACCTTTTGTGGCAGCCTAGCCCTCTGAGCTGAAAGAGTCTTGCATAGCCCTGGCTCTGCTGAATGAGACGCTGGCTAGGACTGGGACTTCCTCATGTCCTTCCTTTCTGCCCAGGGTAGAGAAGCCTGTCCTTTGTAGACTCTTTGATGACCTAGTCCCCTTGAGATTATAGAAGTTGGGGTGCCCTTCACTGTATGCAGCCTGGGGAACTGGACACACCTGGGTGGAAGGGACTATGGAGTGCATCTGCACCCTCCATGAGGGTCTGCCTGTGCTGGCAGCCCCTGTCCACCACACCTGGAGACCAGGGCCAGCTTCCAGCATCTTCTTCTTTGCTGCACACACAGCAGGATTCCTGGTCTTCAAGCCTGAGCTGATCTCCCGACTGGAGCAGGGACAGGAGCCATGGGTCCTGGACCTGCAGGGAGCGGAGGGGACCGAGGCACCACGGACATTCCAGACAGGTGAGGTGCAGGCCTTGTCAAAGAGATGCTGTAGGTGAAGAGGAGCCAAGTAGGGCCATGATGTAATTAGAGGCTAGAGTACTGGGGAGCCCATAGAAGAGGCACAGGCTTAGAAGGAACCCCATTCAGATGTAGGGAGGCCAAACCACAGAACAGCAAGGACACAAAACAGCTGTGTATTACCAAGAACAGTTTGTATTTGAAATCTCTCTCTCTCTCTCTCTCTCTTTTTTTTTTTTCTTTCCTGTGGGACAAGGTCTCTCTGTGTATTCCAGGCTGGTCCTGAACTCACTGTGTAGTCCAGGTCAACCTTGAACTCATAGCAATCCTGCTGCCTCAGCCTCCTGAGTGCTGGAATTGAAGGTGTGCACCCCCACACCCAGCTGTATTTGAAGTCTTACAAATTTTGTTCAGTTTCTAATTTTACTAACAATCTTTTAAGCAGAGGCACAAATCTCTGGATCTAGGTCAAGCACTGAACTTGATTTTCAGATTCCATATTCACTGAGTCAGATCCTATTCCAGCAGTTCCCTCTAGAATGTTTTGGGCCCTAGTGTCCTGAGTCGCTTGGCTCAGGCCCTGCATGCATTAGTCTCCTATGGCTGCTGTAACAAGTCACAGACTGTGGTTTAAAACAACAGAAATCATCTCAAAGGTGTAGAAGCCAGAAGTCTGTAGGGCTATTTCTCTATGAAAGCTCTGGGGAATAAACCCCTCTTGTAGTATGCCCTTGGTACTCCTCTGTCTGTAGCTGCATTCCTTCCATCTCTGCCTCTGTTTTCACTCAGCTGAATTCTTCCTGTGTACCTCTGTTTTCATATGCCCAAATCCTCATAAGGACACAGTCCTGTTGAAATGAAAACCACCCTGAGAAACTCATCATAACTAATTACATCTGCAGCAACCCTATTTGCACGTAACTCTACACAGCCTTCCTAAAGAGATTGGTTCCTTCTGATCCTCCCTGGAAAGGAGGCAAAGCTATAGGGTGGCCATTTAAAAGCCAGCCTTCCAGGCCAGGGATTTAGCTCAGTGGTTCCATCGCCTATCTTGCAAGTGTTAAGGACCCGAGTTCAATCCCTGGTACAAAAAAAAAAAAAAAAAAAAAAAAAAACCCAAAAAACCCCCTAGCCTTCCAATAAAGGGGGAGTGGTGGTTGTAGAGTACACCAGGGCAGCAAAGACAGGTAAAGGTGAAAGCATTAAATAGTTCACCCCTGCCTGCCTTGCAAGTGCAAGGTCCCAAGTTTGAACCCTGGTACCAAAAAAAAGAATTAGTTCAGTGTATTTATGCTTAACAAGTGTCCCTAAGGCAAGCAAGTGACAACAGAGTAAACCACAGTGAGTACAAGGCAGGAGTGTAGCCTTTTAAATTACTGTATACAGTAGCACTACTCAGAGTACGTAAAGTTAAGTGGAAATCCCCAGATGTGCACTTTGCCTCTGGCTGGTGCATCCAGCATCATATATCTGAGGATACTAATCAGGGATAGGGGAGAGGGTAGCATTTGCAGATCTGCCTTCCCCATGCTTTTGCCCACCATTGTGACCCAAAGGAGTGGTTCCCAGCATTGTGTTTCAGGATAGTGGCCTCAGTGGGTCTTCAGCTTGGCCCCGCTCTGCCCTTCCAAAGAGAATTTTCATTTTTCATGAGAGTTTATATCTTCTCAGGGGTTTCCCAGAGCTTGCTGAAGGTCTTTCTGTTCCAGGGCAGGGGAGAGAGATTTGCACTGCAATTGCAGGAGTATAGGGGTGCTATCAGTGCTGAGCAGAGTCAGAAAGAAATGGTCCAGGCAGGAGGCCAGGGGCTGTCAAGAGCAGATGGCTTTCGGAGACCAGGTAAACAGGCTGAGGCTGGGTTTTTGGAGATGGGCCATAGCCTGGTGTCATTCAGGGTTAGGGCAGAAGCTTTAATCCAAGCTGCTCATAGACATAGTCACAAGAATACTTGGGAGCATAGCCAGGTGGTTTGTGACATTTTTTTCCTTTGGTCAGTGGTTGCTCTTGACTCCTTAGCCACATAGAAGTTTCCTTCTTTTGAGCAGAAGGAGGCTGGGCAATTCCTATTCAGCAGGAGGCTGAATAATGTGAGGGCTATCTTTTGAGGCTCTCCCAAGGAAACTGTGAGTTTCAACATGGGATAGAGGACTAGTACTTGCTGTGGGTCTCACTGTCCTTTCTCATCCCCATGGCATAGGAAGGCTCCAGAAAAGGGCCAGGCAAGGCACATCTGCTGCATGGTGAGGTGGGAAGAGTTGCACGGGGCTCCAGTGTCTCTCATTACCTATGTTCCCTTGGGTACACTGTTCCCCCAGCACGCCAGTATGCTTACCTGTGGTGGAGGTTTTCCTGCACTCATTGGATTATGGAAGACTAACAGAGGATTGACTTGGAAGTGCTCCTTACATAGAAGAGGCTGTATAGGTGGCACCCCTTCATCTCTGGAGGACCGACAGGAAGACTTGCACAGATCACTGAAATTGGAGGTTCATTTCAGACGATGAGGAAAGGGCAAACATGGCAAGGCTGAAGCCCTGTAAGGGGGCTATGGATTTGCTCTAGCTAGATCCAGGATGGCTGTAGCTGTTTTGAGGTTATGAACAGAAAGAAGTCTGATTTCAATAGAAGTTCTCTGGGATTTCAAAATGGGAATGTACCTGTGTTTTATTGGGAGGATCCAGAAGGGAGTAGGTGTCTAGGAGCCGATAGGTACATAGATCCTTCCTAGAAAGAAGTCAGCATGGGCTGCTGGCTGGCCACTTGGCCTATAGCTTTGCAATAAGTGTCAGTCCCAGTGCAGGTGGAGGGAGCAGAGAGGTCCCAAGTCCTGCTGGAAGCAACCCTCCAAGATCAGCCCTCTCCTAGGCTCCCCCTTCTGTGCCCTCAGCAGCTCTTTAGCTCTTGTTCCTGCCCATTTCTTTTGTTCACAGGTCAGACCTGCTTTATCCAAATTTGCCAACTGGGGTGCTGGGGGCCTCTGACATACCCATCCCCAACCAAATCCTTCTTGGCAGACTCTTTACTCTTTATGTTCGATTTGTCCACCTGCACTTGGCATCCTCCAAACCTGCTCCAAAACCCCTTCTGGGGTGGACCCCTGCTCACAAACCCCTCTTAAGTCATGCAACTCTCAGCACTCTGCCTAATAGAGAGGAGCACTTCATCCTTGTTAGTGAATGAGTAGGGTGTAAATGAAGCCACATTGAGAACTCTCCAAGGATCTCCTTACCATGTTTCTATTTAGGTTGTGTCACAGCTGGACATAGCCTGCCTGGGAAGTTTGGACTTCCACCTACTTCTCATAGTCTTAATCCTTTCTCAGGATTTGTATTTCCTGATTGTTTCAGATTCTACCATTAAATCTGAGTGTAAGCAGGACTGTGAGGACATCAGTATTCTCAAATCTCAGGGTCCTGGCTGTGGAGACACTTGCAATTCTGAAGTCTGGTCAGAGAGGCATTCAAGCAGTTTTGGGCTAATGGTGAAAGGCTCCCTCTTCGCAAAGCACCATTTGAAGAAGCGGACTGCAGTTCCCAAGACTGTCACCAAGGACACTGCCCATGAACACAGAGAACTGAATGCCAGTGATCTATATCATCAGCCTGAGATACATCAGAGAGACGGTGCAGAAGGGTTGCAGAGATGTGAGATGTGCGGCAGAGGTCTCAGACGCTCTGTAGACCTGGCTTTGGACCAAGAGAAACCTCACAGATGTCAGCAGTGTCAAGAACAGTTACCTGACTGCTTCCAGGGAAATCCTCCAGGTAAGTGTTGTGGGGAAAAGCCATACAAGTGTGAGGAGTGTGGAAAAGTCTTCAGGCTGTGCTCACAGCTCCACCAGCACCAGAGAATCCACACTGGAGAGAAACCATTTAAGTGCGTTGAGTGTGGAAAAACCTTCCGCCTGAGCTCAAAACTTATTCAGCATCAAAGAATTCATACTGGAGAGAAGCCCTACAGATGTGAGGAATGTGGCAAAGCCTTTGGTCAGAGCTCAAGCCTTATCCATCATCAAAGAATCCACACTGGTGAAAGGCCCTACAGCTGTCGTGAGTGTGGCAAGGCCTTCAGCCAGCAGTCACAGCTGGTCAGACACCAGAGAACTCACACTGGGGAAAGGCCTTACTTGTGCAAGGAGTGTGGCAAGGCCTTCAGCCAGAGCTCAACTCTAGCTCAGCACCAGAGGATGCATATTGCAGAGAAATCACAAATCCTAAGAGCCTCAGAATGTCCAAGCCTTATTGCACATCAGAGAAGTCACACTGTGGAGAAGCCCTTTAAGTGCAGTGAGTGTGGGAAATCTTTTAGGTGGATCTCTCGCTTGAGTCAGCACCAGCTGATTCACACTGGAGAGAAACCTTATAAATGCAACAAATGTACAAAAGCCTTTGGTTGTAGTTCACGGCTTATTCGCCATCAGAGAACTCACACTGGAGAAAAACCATTTAAATGCGATGACTGTGGGAAAGGGTTTGTCCAGGGTTCACATCTTATTCAGCATCAGCGAATCCACACTGGAGAAAAACCTTATGTGTGTAATGACTGTGGAAAAGCCTTTAGCCAGAGCTCCAGCCTCATTTACCATCAGAGAATCCATAAAGGGGAGAAGCCCTTTGAATGCCTTCAGTGTGGAAAAGCCTTCAGTATGAGCACACAGCTCACTATCCACCAAAGGGTCCACACTGGGGAGAGACCATATAAGTGTAATGAATGTGGGAAAGCCTTCAGTCAAAACTCAACCCTTTTCCAACACCAGATAATTCATGCCGGAGTGAAGCCCTATGAGTGTAATGAATGTGGAAAGGCCTTCAGTCGGAGCTCATATCTTATTGAACACCAGAGAATACATACAAGAGCCCAGTGGTACTATGAATATGGGAACACTCTGCAAGGGCCCACCTTTGTGAGCCGTAAAAAAGTGAACACTATAAAGAAACTGCATCAGTGTGATGACTGTGAGAAAATATTCAGGTGGCGCTCACATTTAATTATACATCAGAGAATTCACACGGGAGAGAAGCCTTACAAATGTAATGACTGTGACAAAGCTTTTAATCGGAGCTCAAGGCTTACTCAACATCAGAAAATTCACATGGGATGAACCATTTATTGGTATAAATGTGAATAAATCTGCAGCCTTAAAACACATAACTTTAGGGGCCGGGGATTTAGCTCAATGGTTTTGCCACCTACCTTGCAAGCACAAGGACCTGAGTTCAATCCCTGGTACCCCCCCCAAAAAAAATCAACACTTAATTTTATATGAGACTGTTTATATTGGCAAGAACTTAGACTCTTGATGAAAATTCAGAATTGTTCTCTTAAAATCAATATCCAGCTTCATACAAAATGTATGCTTACTTGCTGAAATGTTTGACATCTTTTCAATAAAGCCTATGACTGTTGCACTCAGGGTGCAATTTTTACTTGAGAGTTTAGAGCTTAGTACAGAGGGTGGACCCCAGGGTCTGCAGGTGAGGAGCATGTATAAACCTTGCCAAACAGCAGGTTTAAGACATTACCAAAAGTGTTTTTCCTTGGGAATCAGTGGTTTAGAATGATTTCAACAGTATAAGAATGTTTTCGCTATGTCCAAAACCATGTTTACTTTTGACAGCTTCATCTGATGCCTAGTCTTCATACTCATCCCCCATTAGTCACCCAGGGCCCAGTTCTATCCCCTTGGGAGGCAGCTAGGTCCTGAGTACATCTAGGTGTGCGTTGTATTCACAGATCCCACATCCAAACTCCAAGTGACTTGCAAGGCTTCCAAAGTCACACATGGGGTCCAGGTTCTTGCAGGGTGATCCAGGCTTTCTCTGCCTTCCTGAAATTCTGAGCTTGATGTATTATCTCATAATGAGAATTCAATACAGGAACATGAATTCATGAGCCTGGCCAGAGATTAGCACAGAAATAAACGAGCACTCATCCTCTCACTACACAACCCAGGCTGTCAGCACATGCAGCCATGCCCATTATATGGGCACAGTCCCCTTCTCCCCAGGTAGATGACCGTCTTGTTTGTGTTCAGTCTCTAAAGGGACCTACCCAGAGAGATCAGGAGATGCTGCTTATACTGCATGATACTTCCTTGGAACAGCTAGAACCAGAAACTACAAGGATTCATTCCTCAAGGCCATACAGAACTTGTTGCTGTCTCAGGGATCTGGAGATGGCAGGTAGAATACTTGGAGCAGTAATCAGGGCCTCATGGGCTCCCTGGCTGACTGTGTGCCACAGGCAAAGGGCCCTACTAGATGCATTCATTTATACAGCAGGTGTGATGTCTGACAAAGATGGGTGAGGAAGGGGCCACTCTTGAGAAGCTAGACCTCTGCTGGGAGCTAAGGGCATTGCCTCCTTGGGGTACCCCCCCTCCACTGACAACCTCAAGAGATGGCCCAAGGACAGCACCTTCAACTTACACTCTTGGATCACACCATAAGAATATAGGGAAGCTTGGATCTGTGGCAAAGCACAGTGTTCTGCCAGGGCCAGGCAGTTTGGGGGCTGAAATTGCATTTTTACTTGAGTCTCTTGCTCCAGCATTCACTCTGGTTAATCTAACCAACATAGGCTGGGACCACTGGGGTTTGTCTTCTAAACTACCAGAGGCTACAATCCACAGCCTCCTATGGCAGGGTGAGGACAAGGACAGTGTTGGCCTGTCTTTCTCCCAAGATCCTGGTCATCCAGCTGTGAGCATATCCTAGCGAGACCCATAGGCTTCGTTGTAGTCTATGAGTATTAATCACCTTTCTCATTACTGGAACAAAATGCCTGACATGTACAACTCAAGGAGAGGTTGATTTTGGTTCATGGTTTCAGAATGTTCAGTCCATGCCAAGGCAGAAATAACATGGCAGAAGGTCATGGTGGAAGGAAGCTTATGGCAGCCAGCAAACAAGAGGGGGCAGTGACCCATGTCCACTTTACTACCCACCTCCTAACAGCATAATCAGCTGTGCACTCATCAAAGGATCAGTCTACCAATGAATATAGCACATCCATGATCTTACCACTTTCTGAAAGCCCATCTCTGAACACGAGATATTTTAGATCTAGACCATAAGTGTACCCTCTTGTAAATCAGCACTTTGTTACCCTTTCCTCTGAAAGCAGCTTCTGTTTGCAAAGTTTTACCCAGAGTGTCCTGTTGTCCTTGGGTGTCCCAGACAGCTGCCCTGTGAGGTTTCTTGGCTGTGGTGCCAGTGGGGCATATACAGTTGAGACTCCATTCTCTAGGACAGGTTTATTGAGTTGTGAGAAATCAGTGGATCTGAGGTTTCTGTTGTCCCTGGCTGGCTAAAAGTAATGGCTGTCACATGCAACTTGCTGTGTATGATTGTGTTTTGTCTCAGGGTGGAAATAAGTTAGTGACAAGTGCTCTGTGAACCTATTTTATATAAATACCTACTAGGGCCTGAGAGCAATATCTTTGAAATACAGTCTCCAAGGAGACAGTTCTGCCCTTGTGGAGGTAAAAAGGTTTTCTAGACTTGGGATTCCTGCTGCAGGGGCCTGGCCCATCTTAGTTTTGTTAAGGGACAGGTAGCAGATTAGTAAAGCAC
This sequence comes from Fukomys damarensis, assembly GCF_012274545.1. Taxonomy (NCBI): domain Eukaryota; kingdom Metazoa; phylum Chordata; class Mammalia; order Rodentia; family Bathyergidae; genus Fukomys; species Fukomys damarensis. Next base: position 65,828,247 of record NW_022900917.1, read on the forward strand.
ACTTCTAGGTGTTGCTGGGTAGGTCATGGAGCCATGACCTTGAGAACTGTATCTGATTTCTGGCCACCATAAATCAAGCAGCTTTACTCTGCTGTGCCCTTCTGTCATGCTATTTCTGCCTTGGAACCAGCCAACCCTGGGCCAAACCTTCTGAAACCTTGAGCTAACTTGTGTAAATTTGTGCACAGGGGAGGTTGGCAGTAGGGTCTGTGGTCCTACTTCTGTACCATCCTTCAAATATCTGGAACAGCCTACACCATGAAATGCATGACTATTAAGGATCTTTCCTACACTGATTCTGGGTTGGTGTTAATGTATGCTTAGAAGGCTTCTGATAAGCCATTTTGAACACTGAAGCATTCTTTTCCTTCTGTGTCACCTCCTTGATGGTCATGCTTGGCAGGATTAACTAGACTTTTTTTTTTGGTGGTGGTGGTGGCACTGGTAGTTGAACCCAGGGGTCCAATACCATGGAGCAACATTCTCAAACCTTCTTATTTATTTTATTTCTTTTTGTTTTTTCAAGACAGGGTCTCACTGTATAGTTGAGACTGACCTGGAACTCACTATGTAGCCCAGGCTTGTCTCGAACTCACAGCAATCCTCCTGCCTCACCCTCCCGAGTGCTGGGATTACAGGCATGTGCCACCACGCCGGGCCTCAAACCTTTTTATTTTGAGTCAAGTTCTCACTAAGTTGCCCAGGCTGGTATCAAACTAAGTCTTTCTGCTTCAGCCTCCCAAGTAGCTGGAATTAGAGGTGTTTACCAGCATGCCCAGCTTACCCCATCAGCCCTTCCAAGATATGTTATAAATTGCTTTATCTTACCCCTGTAACAGAGTCTTCAGAGTCCCAGTTCAGGTCTCTGTTGGGAGGCCACTTCCCCAGACCTCTGGACATTGTGGCCTGAGTATCAGTGGTCAGTCCATTAGGCACTTTAGCGCAGCCCCTCCCTTTTTTAAGTTGGTATATATTAACATCACAATAATGAGATTCATCTTGGCATATTTATATGTGCCTCTCTTTCCTACCTCCTCCACCTGACCCCTTTTCTCATCTAAGACTACCTTCTAGTTTTCTCTCATCTCTCATTTATTCACTTATTTATAAATTGCTCATATGAAAGATAATATGCAGTTCAGCTTTTTGAAATTGGTTTATTTCACTTAACATGATGTCCTGAGTTCTCCATCTATTTTCCTGCAAATGACATTTTTAAAGACATTTTATTAAATGACATAATTTCATTCTTATTTATGGTGGACAACTCCATTGTGTATGTACACCATATTTCCTTTATTTAGCTATAGATAGGCATCTAGGATGCTTCTATATCATAGGTACTGTGAATTGTGCAGCTATAAATATGTGTATGTACACATCACTATGTTATTGTCTTTAATACTTTTGGTAGTATACCAAAGAGTGGTAGAGCTGGATCATATTGCATATTTTTTTTTTGAGGAATCTCCACAGTGGTACGAGTTTACATTCCCATCAGCAGTGTAAGAGGGTTTCTTTTTCCCACATCCTTGCCAGTACTCAGTTTTTTGTACTCTTGGAAATAACCATTTTAATGAGGGTGAGATAGAATCTCAGTGTGGTTTTGATTTACATTTCCTTAGTTACTCTTGTCGTTGCTGAGACAAAATACCCAATACCCAAAGTTAAAAAGGGAAAGATTTATTTAGCTCACAGATTGTGGAAGCTTCAGTCCATAATCAACTGGCTCCAAGTCAGAGTGGTACATGGCACAGAAACAATTCATGGTGGACTGAAGGTAGCAAAGCAACAAGGGAGCTTAACAGTGTCTTTCTGCCCCTTTTATTCAGATTACTTAGGGCAGGTAGCATTCACAACCTTAATCCTAGTGCCCTTGAGCCTAGCATTGCACCCTGAATCAATTTTAGCATCACACACTCTAGATCCAGCCACTTCTGAAAAGCCTCACCTTATTTGCATGAGGCTTTGGGGGGACATCTAAACACAAGACATAACATTCTGCCTCTAGCCCCTCAAAAATCATACACACCCCTTTAGGCAAAAGGTATTTAGTTCTCTAAGAGTTGCTAAGTGCTAACAGTTTTGGCATTGCTCAAAAGTCCAAGTCCAAAGTCTCATCTGAGATTTAAGGCAAACTCTTAGCAGTAAGCCCTTATACAAATAAAAAGAAAGACTTCCCAACATTCAATGGCACAGGGTGGACATTTCCATTCCAAAAGGTACAAAGATAAGATACACAGGAATGGGATCAAAGGAAGTCCAAAATCCAGCAGGGCAAACACAAAGTTCTATAGTTCCATGTCTAGAATCCAAGGCAATTTGTGGCAAGATGTGAACTCCAAAGGGCTCAGGTGGCTCTGCCCCTATGGTGCTTCCAGTGGCTATAGCTCTTTTGTCTTTTATCTGGGGCCAGCTCTGCTCTCTCTTTGCAGTTTTCCTCAGATGATCTACATTTTTGGCTTTTCTAAACTTTGGGGTCTTTACTGGAACTTCAGTTTCACACTCACAGCTTCACACATGGCCTGCTCAGGGACACACTGCCAGGTCTCCGAGGCCTTCTTCTGAAATCTGAATGGAAGCCTTTCTGACCCCACAATGGCATGTACCTAAAACCAGCACTATGTGGCTGATGCCAAGGTCTGCTGCCAGCTTGAGCAAAAGCCAGGATTCCTTCTCTCTTCACTGTAGGGGTCCAGTACCTATGAACCAAATCCTGAGGATCATGGTGTCTGGGGCTTCTCTTCTCAAAGCAGAGTCTGTCACATTTGGAATTTTGAGGCTGCAAAGGGTGGAGTCCTGTTGCTTCTGGTGATAACCTAAGGCCATTCTTTCTGTTCTTTTCCTTCCCAGCAATCAAGATCTCCAAGAGCGCTCACCCTAGATTAAGCCACCTCTGAAAAAACCTATGACCACATGAGGCTTGGGAGGACATCTAGACACAAACCCTACTACCCTGTGACCCACCTCTTCTGAAAAGACCCTCCTAAAATAGCATGTCAGCTGTAGTCCCCCCATAATCCAGTTATCTTCTAAACACATAAGGCTTTGGGGACCTTTTTGGGGGGGTACTGGGGATCAAACTTGGGAACTTGCGCTTGCAGCACAGGCAGCAGAACCACTGAACTAAATCCCTGGCCCCTTGGGGGCCATTTTAGATCAAATCATACAAATGGTATATTACATTTATTGATTTAATATGTCAAGCCATCCTTACATTCCTGGGATGTACCAGTCTGGTTATGATGTATGATCTTTTCAAATATGTATTTTTTGTAATGAAGATCTTCCCACTAAACTACAGCCCTTTTTGAACTATATCTGCAGCCCTTTTAAATTTTTTTAGTTTGAGGTAGGGTCTTGCTGAATTGCCCAGGCTGGGCTCAAACTTGTGAACTTTCTGTCTCAGGCTCCCAGAGTGTTGGGATTATAGATGTGCACTACCACACGTGGCATGAACAATCCTTTCAAGTAGAAGAGTCATGAATGTTCACTGAACACATGAAAAAAATGCACAATATCACTAATTATTAGGGAAATGAAAATCAAAACCAGAGTGAGAAAACACCACACACCTACCAGGACAGATAATGTTTAAAGTCAACAGGTCTAAATGTTGGTGGGGATGTGGAACACGTGGAATTCTTTGATACTTTTTTTTTTTTGAGGCAAGGTCTCACTATGTAGTTCAGGCTTACCTTGAACATGCAGTGATCCTCCTGCCTCAGCCTCCCAAATGCTGGGATTACAAGCATGTGCCACCATGCCCAGCTGTTTGATGCTTTTGATAAGAGTATAAAATGGTAACAGCTCCAAATAAATAATCATGTACTTAGAAAACTAAATATATACGTATTCTGACCAAGCAACCTCACTCCTGACCATACCCAAGATAAATGAATACATACACAGAAAACTTATTTCTGAAAGTTTATGGCAGCTCTATTTAAAATAGGCAAATTTGGGAAATATAACTGGTGTCCATCCATATAAGAGCTGGCATTTATCCTACTGAGTTATAAAATGGAACAAATTACTGATAGTAAGCAACAATATGAGTGACTCACAGAAACATGCTGAGTGAAAGAAGCCTTACTTGGAACAAATCACATCGTGTGTCCCCATGTCTTAACTCCAGTTGCTGTAACAAAATGCTGGGTGTCTTAACCAATAGAAAGTTCACTCCTCACAATTCTGGAGTCTAGATGTTCAAGATTAAGGTGTTTGCAGGTTTGGTTTTTCCTGATATCTCTTTCATTGGCTTGCAGGTGTCAGCTTTCTTGCCATATCCTCACTTCAACTTTCCGCTGTGCACTTCAATCCCTGAGGTCTCTTTGTGGCTCCAAGTTTCCTTTCTTCTTTTTCCACCCAAAGCACAGTACAGACATGTATTAATCCTCACAACACCCCTGTGAGGTAGGTCAACATGTCTTTTAGTAAACTGAGGCAGACAAAAGTCAAGCCCTAAGCTGCTTGAATCCATAGGGCAGCTGGTGAAGGATGGGACCTGAGTGCAGATGCTAGGGCTCTCAGTCCTGTGTTCACCCACTATTGGATGTTACATGGGCATATTTTACCACTGAAAGTTACATGAAGGAAAAAACACACAGATCTCTCACCCAAAAACGAAATTAACAGTTGAAACAGCATTAAGGGGCATGTCAATTAAAGAGATAGACATATGTCAGCACATATGTGAGCAAGAGAATATGCTGAGAAAGGCTGGAATCATCAGGACATTGAGAAGACACAGACCAGGCAATCTCGAGAATGGTTTGAGTAAATGTAAACTAGAAACCCAAACGCCTCTGGTTTCTAAATAGGAGAAAATTTAGAAAGAGTGGAAAAATCCAGCCATTTAGTCTGACTTAATTTTATGTTGTTGTTTTTTTTTTTTTTTTTTTTTTTTTTTTGAGACAAGGTCTTGCTATGTAGTTCAGGTTGGCTGTGAACTCACTGGATAACCCAGGCTGGCCTCAAACCCATGGCAATCCTCCTACCTCACCCTCCCAAATTCTGAGATGATAGCCATGTTCCATTATGCCCAGCCATTCAGTCTAAACGTAAGCCAGGAATGACAATAATGTTCATTCACATTAGAAGGCCAATAACATTTGTAGTAAAACTACTGGAAGTTTGTCAGTAGCATTCTCCTTGCATATCTACTTTTCCTTCTTTTTTTTTTTTTTTTCTTCCTTTCTGTCTTGAAAATCTGTAAGTTCTTGGGCTGGGGATTTAGCTCAGTGGTGCCACTGCCTGCCTTGCAAGCACAAGGTCCCAAGTTTGACCTCTAGTTTAAAAACAAAACAAAACAAAAAATACTGTAATTTCTTGTGTTGAAGATTCAGATATTTTTTTCCAAACTTCTGAGAACACAATTGTTTGGAAGTTTCAGCCTGAAGAACATCTTGATTTTTTGCCTGTGCTTTATCCAGGGCTTATTAGCATTTTAATAATCCACTAGTGACAGAGACCTTTGATAGAGGAAATGCTTAGTTGATTTTCTCTTAATATTAATATTTTAAAATAGTAATATTTTAAAAGATGAGCAAGTTTTAGGTCTTCACCAGGAGATTCTTGTGCTTCTATTTTTCTTGTTTTATCAAACAGTTCTGAAGCTTTGAGAAAAAAGTGGTATGTATTTGTAGAATCCTGAGTTTCTAAAGAGCCAATTCTATTGTAATCATCTGCAGCACTTTTGTGGGATCGTGTCATCTTCTCAGATTTAGCAGAGTAACTCAATTGTGGTAATCTGAAAGGAATGTTCATTCATGCTTAAAAAATATTATCTATATCCTTTACTTCTGAAACAATAATTCCATTTGCTGATTTAACAGTGTTTTTAAATAAATCTTCAAGTTTCTCTTTTCAACTTTCCTTGAACACTCAAACCTTGATTATATTCCAAGAAGATATAAAAATTTAAATCTTTTCTCAAAATAGCATATGCCGCCATAAAACACAGGAACACTTCATGCATTGCCACTTTTTTTTTTACAGCAAAATATTTATTTGTGCATTTTAGACATACATAATGATAACACTCATAGGGAATTTGCATCTGTATATGATATATCCTGCCTCTTCTTTTCCCCCCATTCCTCCCTGAAGCCCTCCTCCCCTCCCTATAATCAAAAGCTTTGTTTCCATTTTACCTTCTATTTTTGCTTTTTTTCTTTTCCCTTCCTTCTTTCCTCTCTCCCCGCTCCTTTGTCCCCTTCCCATTTGAACATTTTCTTCCTATTTCACAGTATCTATTATACACTTTATTCCTTGTTTGCACTTTAGTTTTCTCACACCAATGAAACAATGTGGTATTTAAACACGTGTCCAATTTACCTCACTTAAGAGTATGGTCTCAAGGCCCATCCATTTAGCTATAAATGTCTGAAGGTCATTCTTTTTTTTTTTTTGGTACCGGGGATTGAACCCAGGTCCTTGTGCTTGCAAGACAGGCGGTGGAACCACTCAGCTATATCCCCGGCCCTGAAGGTCATTCTTTATGGCAGAATAGTACTCCACTGTATAAAAAAAAACCCATATCTTCTTTATCCATTCATCAGTTGTTGGGCATTTAGGCAGGTTCCAAGATTTAACAAGGCAGGCGGCAGAACCACTGAGAGAAAACCTGGCCCACTGTTTTGGTTTTTTGAAAAGTGTTTTTCCTCTGTAGTCCAGGCTGGCTCAAATTTAGGATGCTCCTCCTGCCTCTGCCTCCCCTAAGTGCTGGTATTACAGGCGGGTGCCACCACCTTCTAAAGATATGAAATGGCACCTTCTTGTGACTTCAATTTCTCTAACACAAAGGAAACTAAACATCTCATATGCTTGTTGGTAGCCATTTTATATGCTTTTGATGTAACGTCTATTCCAATCTTTTGCCCATTTAGTTAATAGGCATTTTTTAGTTTTCACTGAGTTAAAAATAGCTTTATTTAACTACAATACACGTACCATAGAATTTACCCATTTCAACAGTTTGGGTCTATTAAATATATATAGACATCCCCTTTTACCCGGGATGAACACAGGACCTTGCACTTGCAAGGCACGCGCGGTGCCACTGAGCTGAAGCCTCTGCTATTAATGCTATTTTTAAGAATTGGAGTGAAATATGTTAAAATTTATGCGAGGACACTGTTTTGACCCTATTTCTAACTGGGTCCAGCAAACCACGTCAAAGAGAACGGGGTCACCCACAGGAGTCCGGTCATCAGAGACATCGAGAAGACCGCGGGCGCGGCGCTGCCCCGCGACAGGACGGGGGTGGGGATGCTGACTTCCGGGTCCCTGGCCAAGGTCAATTTGATCTGTAGACTCAGCTTCTTCAAATTCCATTCCTCTTCTCGGGTATGCGAACCTTGGCATCGGCGCATTCATGCCGAGCACTGTCTCTGCTTCCGCCTCAGAAGCCGAAACAAAAGGGCTTTCGATATTCTTTTCTCTGAAAACATTTAAGTGTCAGAGGACTGGGCAAAAGGGAACACGCAAGGACAGGACCTGGAGCCACGCACCACCGAGAAGGGGCCTCCAGTGTTCCTAGAGAGGATCGGAAGTGGCTCTGTCGCTCTTCCTCGGAATGATTCCGCTTCCGGCCGGTGAAGTGCAGCTGCGGACCGCTCGCGTCAGGTGCGGAGGTTGTTAGGGATTTGGGGTTGTGGGGTCTTCGGGTTGTCTTTCCAGGCACGGAGACAGGACCCGGTGGCAGAGGTTAGGCGTGGGAGGTTGGAGCGGATCCTGACGAGGCCGCTTGAGGTCTGGGCTGTGGTCCTCGCTATCTGCTTCCCTCCCCGGGCTCAGGTGTATGGGCCACTTTGCCTCCTTCCCGGGGATGCTGTGCGGTCCCTCTGGTAGTGTCACAGCCCGCTTAGTCATCGCCGGGCATACTCCTGTGTGCCCGGCCCCTTCTGTGTGGAGACTGCACGGGTCTGTGGGAGCCGCGCCCTCTGGGCTCTCGTTCTTGGCTGGCATTTGCATGTAGAGACTAGTTAACTTGTACCGGGGATCGAGCTCGGGACCTTGTGCTGATAGATATTGTGAGAGCTCCGAATGTGGGCCTGGGGTCTCAGCTGTTGGGTCCTAGTCACCACCACCCCCTTTCACTCCTTTCTGGACTGGAAGTTCATTGTATTTGTTACTTAATTACAGGGTTTATGTGTGGTTTTCTTCCCTGTCCACTCCTCTGTTAACTCCTGCTAATCTCAGATATTACCTTCTTTGGGATATCTGAGGTAAGTCCCTTTGCTACTCATTCCCAGGCCATCTACCTTAGTGCCCATCACACTCACTGTCTCTGGTCATTCATATGGGACTACGTCAGTTTTCATTTTCTAGTCTTTTGAGGCCCTAAAGAAGTCACTAGCCTTTTCTCTTCCCTCTCCCTCCAGGCAGCTGAGGTTGGGACGTCTCTACTGGGCTGATCAAGGAGAGCAAGCAGTGATGTCTGCCTTGGGGGCTGCCGCTCTGTACCTGCATCATCCTGCTGACAGTCACAGTGGCCGGGTCAATTTCCTGGGGGCCCAGCTTCCTCCACAGGTGGCAGCAATGGCCCGACTACTAGAGGAACTGGACAGGAGCATGTTCAGGAAGTTGCTAAAGCTTGTGGTCAGCAGCCTTCAGGGGGAGGATTGCCAAGAGGCCGTACAATGCCTTGGTTCCAGTGCCAAACTATCAGAGGAGCGACTGGGTGCCCTGCTTGCAGGAACACACACATTGCTCCAGCAGGCTCTCCGGCTGCCCCCCACCAGCCTGAAGCCAGATGCCTTCAGGGACCAACTCCAGGAGCTTGGCATCCCCCAAGACCTAGTTGGAGACTTGGTCAGTGTGGTGTTTGGGGGTCAGCGCCCCCTCCTGGACTCTGTGGCCCAACAGCAGGGGGCCTGGCTGCCCCACCTTGCTGACTTTCGGTGGAGGGTAGATGTGGCAATCTCTACAAGTACCCTGGCCCGATCCCTGCAGCCTAGTGTGCTGATGCAGCTCAAGCTTTCAGATGGGTCAGCACACCGCTTTGAGGTCCCCATGGCCAAGTTCCAGGAGTTGCGGTATAGTGTGGCTCTGGTCCTGAAGGAGATGGCAGATCTGGAGAAGAAATGTGAGCGCAAACTTCAGGACTGAACCCTCACTTACCGGTGCTGCTACCTAGTTGCATTTTCCCCTTTCTATGAAGTAGGCTCTTGAGTGAATGGAAGGATGGAATTTTCTGTTTAAATGAAGATAACTATGCCTTTTTTTTTTTTTTTTTTTTTTTTTTTTTTTTGTT
>NW_022900917.1:65837707-65844458 GCF_012274545.1 Fukomys damarensis
TTTTTTTTTTTTTTTTTTTTTTTTTTTGGTACCAAGGCTCAAACTCAGGTCCTTGCGCTTGCGAGACAGTCGCCAGAACCACTGAGCTAAACCCCGGCCCTGCCTTTTTTCTTATAGAAGTAAAAGGAACTATTAAAATGTGTTTCTGTAGGGGGCTGGGGTTTAGCTCAGTGGCACTACCTGCCTAGAAAGTGCAAGGTCCTGAATTTGATCCCTAGTACCCCCCCAAAAAATGTTTCTGTAGATGGATGTTAAACTGCACACCTGTCTCTTCCATGGCTGTTGGTCTTTGCTACTGGGTATGGCCATGTGTGGCCAGGTGGAGCTTTAGGGTCCAGGTCATGGCTCTCTGCAGATATCATGAAGTTGCATACATAGCCTGGCCTAAACAACATCTGATCCCTCTCTGCTCATTGCTTTTGTAAATCCTATGTTTTGGTGTGGGCATTTTGTTTTTTTGTTTTTTTGCAAACAAAAACTTAGGGTTTTATTATTTTACAGGTTCATTTGTAACTTTAGTTTCATTAAAATGATAAAATAACCACATTATTGCCTTTTAAGAAAATCAAAATAATACAAAAAGCAAAGGCCTTCTCTACTACATGGTATACTCCTGACTCATTTCTTCTTTTCAGCTACTAGCCTTTCGGAACTTGTATATATTCTTGTATAGTTGGACTCTTTTTTTTTTAACAAATATTTTTCTTTGAGCAACAGTGGTTCCCTGCCCCCTCTGTGATTCTTATATACTTTTTTCTAATTTTAATTTTTATTAGTACATGTTTGCAGTACATACTGATTACATTCATCGTGGGGATTTGTTACGTGTACTTAACACATCTTTATTGTTTTACATTCCCCCCTTTCCCTCCTCCCCCTCCATCCGTGTCTTGGTCTTCTTCCCATTTGAAAAGACCTATCTTCTTGTTTCCTATTATTGGTGTGGATATTTTCATTCTGTTTTAAATCCCTGCCTTTGTGGAGCTGGCAACTGAGTAGCGTGGCGAGAGGGGGGAAATTGCAAAATCCATAAGTTACAGCTTGCTAGAGGATGGTGACACAGTAAATAGAGCAAGGTCAGGTGCTGGGATGTGGGGTTGTGGGGGAGGATCCACTGTAAGTGGGTCATGGTGTGGCTTTAGTGAGGGATTTCTTGAGGATTTCTTAGGATGTGGTGTCTGAGCAAAGACCTGAAGGAAGCAAGGTCATAGTGCAGTCTGTAGAGTGAACAGCTGGCACACAAGCTGCCAGTGGAGGGAGGCCATGCTTGTTGGATGTTGTGGAGGGAGATAAAATTGGGAAGGGTATAGAGGTCCAGGCCTGAAGGACCTTGAATGACTGGCTCAATTCTGAGCCAGTGGGGCCCTTTGTGGCTTTTCAGTAGAGGAGGGATGTACTTTGATGATTGTTTTAAAAGGGCAATACTATATGTAAGGAACAGTGTGTAGGGTATAGGAGATTGGGAGCTCAATAGAGGGGATGTTATCAGGTGCACTTGGCAATTAGGGTAGCTTTTAAGGAGGTTGTGATCTGTGGCTAGCTTTGCAGCCTCCACTGTAACCACTTCCAGGTGCAGGCTTTGGATTCTGCTCTGTGTAGACCTATTGGGCAGCTTCCATTAGGGTATCCCTGCTTCTTGTATTTTCCTGATCTACCTCTGGTCTGTTCTCTGCCAGGAAACCAGGTTACAAATCTCAAGGGATAAATAGGCCAAAGGAATTTATGAAAACAGCTAATGAGCTTTGGTTGCCATCTTGATGTCCTGCTGTGCTTGTCCTGGTGCAAGCATCATGCCAGCCCATTACCTGCACAGGCCATTGACGGAATGCTTTGGCTCCCGCCTTCTAATTAAGGTCCTTTTTTTCTGAGTAAGGGCCACGGCCATGTAAGTTAGATGTGGGCCCTGAGTAGGGAAAAGAGGCTGTCCTTCAAGGAGAATTGCCAGAGAGATTGCTGTGTTTTTGGAGCTGGAGTGTTTGGAGCTAAAAATGTGGCTGAGGCCTGGCTGAGTGGCAAGTGCCTGTGTGCCTTTAGTCTCAGCTAGGGTCCTCAGCTCATTTGCCTCAGGACCATTGGGTCCACATTGGAGGTAACAAGGAGACCCAGAACTGCCAAAAGGACACATGCAGATTGCCTGTGTCTGCCTCACCCAGGAGGGAGTTTTCCATATTATATACTTCCGTTCCAACCACAGAAGGTGTTTAGGGACTAAGTACTCATTATAATACATTTGGAAAAAATAAAAAATGTAAAAACAAATTTCTTAAATGAAAAAGTCCCTTTCCTCACAGTCACACAGCTTTTTAGTATATGTGCTGCCAAAGCGAGCAGTCATACAGCTTTTTGACTTCTGTCTCCATTCTATTGCTGTCTGTTTCCCTTTGTTCCCACAGTGCTGTTACTGACTTTTCCTGAGCATACCAGTTGTGCTTAGTGGATGCAAAACACTCCACCTGGGTAGGGTGATACTTTACTAGGTCATTTCCTCAGTAGGGCTGCCTGGTGCTTTCTCTTAGGGTCCCCTCCAACTTAAAAAAATTACAGCAGTGCATGTGCTGGTAATTATAGCACTCTTGAGAGGCTGAGTCAGGAAGATTGCAAGTTTTTTTTTTGTTCCAGGGATTGAACTCAGAACCTTTGCACTTGGCAGGCAGATGCGGTGTCAATGAACTAAATCCCTGGCCCAAGATTGCAAGTTTGAGCCCAATTTGTACAACTTAAACCCTGACTCAAAATTAAAAGGGCTGGAAATGTAACTTAATTCAAAGGCGCTAGTTCAATCCCCAGTCCTGTAAAATTAAATTTTAAGAAAATCATACCAGTGTTAATGCACAAAATATTTTTGTATTAAAACTGTTTTTGGGAGCCAGATATGGTGGCATATCCCAGCACGTTGGGGGTTGCGGCAGACCAGGCTGGAATACAAAGCAGGACCCTGTCTCAAAAAAGGAAAAAAAAGCCGGGCGTGGTGGCACACGCCTGTAATCCCAGCGCTTGGGAGGCTGAGGCAGGAGGATCGCTGTGAGTTCAAGACCAGCCTGGTCTACATAGTTCCAGGTCAGTCTCAACTACATAGTAAGACCCTGTCTCAAAAAAAAAAAAAAAAAAAAAAACAAAAAAAAACAAAAAAAAAGGAAAACCAGCTTTTTTTAAAACCAATTTTTAATTCATCTTCCTTGCCTGCTCAGCATTTTTCCCTCACCCCTACAATGGCAGTTTGGGAGCACCCTGAGGCGCAAGCCTGCAAGTGCCAGCTTGACTAACTGCCCCTCAGCCTCTGCCCTGCTAGAAGGCACTGTCTGAACATTCTTTTCTTTGGGTTAGGAACAGTGGACAGCCCTTATAGCACTGAATACTACATTTACAAGGCCACTTTCAAATTATGTGCAACAACTCTTGTCTTCCTTTTCAAGCGTTAATTTGTCTTAATTCTAGCAAAGTGTACAACTTATTTGGGGGACAAGATCATTCTCGGCTTCATTTGCAGTTTTTTTTTCCACGCTGCCTCCATGGCTGTACCAAGTGCTCCTGTAGTTAAAACCGTTCCACTGCGGTACTGGCTACTGAATCCAGGACTTTTGCACTGAGCTACATCCCCAGGTTCCCTCCGCAAACCGGGTTTCCTTACGCTGCCTGGGCTGGGCTCAAAGTTTACATCCTCCTCAACTTCCCAGAGTACTGGAATAAGAGGTGCCGCCACACTCGGTTTAAAACCGTGCTTTTTTGGAACGACACTACATGCGACTGTGGTGAGGAAGAAAAAGGACATGCGCTGGGGCCTGGCAGAACGAAGGCAGGCGACCCTGACTACCTTGACTACAGAATGTCGCGCAGTTCCCTGGAGACCCCAGAGTAGCGCCGGAAGTACACGCGGGATAGGGCTTCAGCCCACTTCCGGTCTCCGGGCGGCGCCACCTCGCCCCCTCTCGAAGGCCCCGCCCCCAGCTGTCCGTGCTCTGTTAGTGCGGCTGCCGCACTGACTGACTTCTAGACGGGCTGATCTCTTGTGGCACGGGTGGCAAACGCGGGGACGGCAGCTGTGCTCGAGGCTGCAGGCTGCAGAGTCCTCGGGTGCACACGATTCGCAGGTCTCCGGCGGGAGCAGACACTGGTGTCGTGAGGCGTAAGCCTGGAGGCCACTGCAGTAGCCGATCCCGGCCTTCTACCCGCAGCGGTGTGGGGCCGAGCCTGCGACCCGCCGGAGGGCCGCCTCCTACAGCCGCTGGGGTCTGGCATCCGGTCCACAGGGCGAGAGACTGTCCTGCCTTCCAGCCGCCCAGACGCTTGCCCTAGGAGCGATGCCGCTGACCTTCCAGGACGTGGCAGTGTACTTCTCCCGGGCGGAGCGGCGGCAGCTGGGGCCCGGGCAGCGTGCATTGTACCGGGATGTGATGCTGGAAAACTACGGGAACGTGGCCTCGCTGGGTGAGGGCCTCATGGCGCCCGGCTAGCAGCGGGGACTCCCTGGGGCTTTGGGGTTGCCAGGCCCTGTGGATCCCAGTGAAGAGGGTGCCACATTCGCCCCAAACAGTTCGATCTCTGCCAAAGTAGTGTCCCCGTAGGAGATAGGCTGTGGTGCCCAGTGCTAGGGAAATCATGCATGGCCCTGCCATGCCCACTTCCCCACAGGGGAAACGAGGAGTGCATTCTCCCTCAACATCCCATCGCCGCCCTTGGGCCCCCAGACCAATGTGGGCCTTGCGAAGAGGACAGCTCCCTCACCTGGCTCTAAAGGCCAGCGAGTAGTGTCTCATCCCAGGCCACACCTGCTTACCCCTGGTCCTTACCCTCGACAGGATTCCCTATCCCGAAGCCAGAGCTGATCTCCCAGCTGGAGCAAGAAGAGGAGCTGTGGGTTCTGGATCTTCTAGGGGCTGAAGAACCAGAAGTCTTGAGAACCTGCTGGACAGGTGAGAGTGTCTCCCTCAGAGGCTACAGTGAGGTCTGAGTCTCACTGTACACATCTTAGCAGACCAGAGGCACCTGCCTTAAAGGGTCTTCCTTTGCTGGTCTGTTTGCTTTAAAATATACACAGGTTTTCTTGTCATATCCTGTTTTGTTCTAGTGGTTACCTTTATAACACCATTTCCTCCTTTATATAACTCATTTCCTTTTTTTTTTTTTTTTTTGAGACAGTGTCTCACTATGTAGTTGAGACTGACCTGGAACTCACTATGTAGCCCAGGCTGGGCGATCCTCTTGCCTCAGCCTCCTGAGTGCTGGGATTACAGGCATGCGCCACGACGCCAGGCTTTATCTCATTTCCTTTTAAAAGTAGCTATTGTTTTCCTACCATATCCTTTTTTCCCCCTTGTCTTTTTTCCACCCTCCATTTTGGTCAACAGTAATCTCAATCTCTTTTTCCCCCAGTCTCCCTTCTACCCCATCTTTTTTCCTGATGCTGGTCTCGCAATGTTCCGTAGGCTGCTTTCAAATTCCTGGGCTCAAGTGATCCTGCTGCTTCAGCCTCCTGAGCAATAGTAGCCTGTCTCCCCCTCCCCCTGTGTTCCAGTGTTTGATTGAACCCAGAACCTTTGCTGGTGCTGGTGGTATTTGTTTCGGTACTGGGTATACGATTCATCGGCTCTATGTAATATTTTGACTCCCAGCTACTGAGGCTTGTTCTATTTACTGTTCTTTTCTCCTGTTCCCCTTACTTTTTTACGTGTTTGTTGTTGATTACATTGTCCCTATCCTGTCAGCATATAGTAATACTTCATCACTCATATTCTCATCTTTGCTATTGCCTTAAATCTGCAGTTGAGTATATCACTTGTTTGCCCTTTAATCAGTTGTTGGTCCATTTACAGAAATTTCTTTTGGCATCTAATAGCTTGCTCAGAAGGGCTCTTGTTAATATTATATTCCAAATGTGTGTGCACTCAATATTGGCTGTATGAAACCTTTCATTTCTAAACATAGATCATTGGTTTATGATTTCATTTTTTATTTATTTTTAGTAAAAAGTGAAATTAATTAATTAATTAATTTTTAAAATTGAGTTTATTGGTACAATCTAGGTATACAATACAATTATATTCATCATTGGGATTCTGTGCCTTTACATAATAGGTCTTGATTCTCATTTTTTCCCCTTGTCCCTGCCCTCCCTTCACCCCCTCCTCCACTCCCCATTTACAAATACTTTATTTCCATTTTTTCAGTTTCTCATATTTTTTTCCTCTTCCTTATTACCTTTCCCCCACCCTTTCCACTTTCCCTACACCTTTAGCCCTTTACTTTCTATTTCACATTATTAATTATCTCATTAGGATCTTGTGTACTATTATAGTTTTTCACACCAAAGAAACTATTCGGTATTTCAGTTAAAGAAATCTCTGTATGAACATTAAAAATAGGGAATCCTAAAATAAAACTAAAAAGGAAAGTAAAAGAGAAAAGGCAATGATGTAAGATTAAAATAATCCTTAATTCTGGAGATGAAAATGGTCCCTGAACATATTTAAATTGCTTCTTACTCTTAGAGTCTTATCTTATTCTTTTTTTTCATTATTTAGAGAATACTTTATTAGTTTCTGTAATCAAGCCCACGTAGATATGACCTTACATATTTGGTGCGATGTGTTACCCCTGTATACATGGAAAAAAAATAAAAAATAAAAAATAAATAAATTAACATTTCTAGGCCAATATAGTTGTCCATTTCTGTATAATGCCAAGTCAACACAGTAAATTGGGATGACTTTTTGCAAAATTGGCAGCACTGTTAAAGTTTCCCAAAATTCAATTT
>NW_022900917.1:65844487-65844785 GCF_012274545.1 Fukomys damarensis
ATATTTATATTTATATAGAAAGACTAATAATAGCAGTATGTAATGCATCGATAGCAGCAACAGTTTTTCCAGGTTCTGCAGTCATCTGAACAAAATTATAGACATTCAGCACATTCCATTAAAAACAAAACAAAACAAAACAAAAAGAAACAAAGAAAAGAATAATATCCAGAAAACAGCAAAATTCTGTTGCTGTTGTGGTACCTGGCACCATTTTTTTTTATTAGTGTCTTAGTCATCATCTGGAAAGAGAACATTCTAGAGTAATATTAAATGTAGCTCTGATAAAGCACAGTCC
>NW_022900917.1:65845021-65920031 GCF_012274545.1 Fukomys damarensis
TTTTTCTGGGCTCCTGTCACATGGAGAAGAATTGTTTTCTGTCTTTTCACTTTCAGTCTATGGGCTTCTTTTTGCACTAGGTGTGTTTCTTGTATACAACATATTGTTGAATTTTGCTTCTTATTCCATTTTGCCAGTCTATTTCTCTTGATTGGTGAGTTGAGGCCATTGACATTGCTGGTTATAACTGATATGTACTGACTTATTGACATGTTATTGGCCTTTTGTTGACTCTTTTTACTTTTTCACCTTCTCCTTTTAATTTCTTGCCTTGCCAATATATTTGATTTGCTCTGTTGGGCCTCATGGTATTGTTGCCTTCATTGTTTTTTTCTAGGATCTTGTTTAGAATTCCTTGTAGTGCTGGTTTGGTATTCATGTAGTTTCTCAGGTGTTCTTTGTCGTGGAAGTGTCTTATTTCCCCATCCATTTTGAAAGTGAGTTTTGCAGGATATATCAGTCTAGGTTGGAGGTTGTTCTCTTTTAATACTTGAAATATCTCATTCCAGGCTCTCCTTGCCCCAAGGGTTTGTATTGAAAAGTATGCTTTGATTCTGATGGGCTTTCCTTTATATGTGATTTGTTTCTTTTTTCTTACTGCTTGTAGTATTTTGTTCTTCTGTTGGGTTTCTGGGATCTTGATTATTACATGTCAAGGTGTAGATTTTTTTTTGATTGTAGCTAATTGGGGTCCTATATGCCTCAGTTATCAGAATGTCAAACTCTTCCCCTCTGTTTGGGAAGTTTTCTGTCATTAATTCTGCAAACAGCTTTTTAAAGTCATTTGTATTTTCTCCTGCTACTTCATGGATTCCTATCAGTCTTATATTATTCTTCTTTGCATCATCTAGGAGTTGTTGGATCGATTTCTCATGATCCCTTACTGTTTTTAAGAGACCTCTCTTTTCATGGTCACTGACTGCAATCTTATCTTCTATATCTGAGAGCCTATCTTCGCATTCTTTTATTCTGTTGCGTACACTTTCTATGGAGTGTTTAATCTCCTGGATATCTGTTCAAATCTGTTTTATGGATTCCATTTCTTTCCTATGTTGGGCGTTTATTTTTTCCATTTCTTTCTTATGCTTGGCCTTCATGGCTTCTATCATGGTCCTGAGCTCATCTATTTTTTTGTCAGTTTCTGCTCTAGAGTCTCGAATCACGACTTCCATTTTGCTCACTATCTCTGTGGTTATCTGGGAAATTATTTCTGTTTTGAATTTTTCTAGAGCCTGATTGATCTGTTTTGTTACTGATTTTATTTTTTTATAGACATTTAGTTATAAAACACAGCCTTATGTGCATTTCCCATTTTTTTTCCGGCACTGGGAATTGAACCTAGGGCTTCTCACTGAGCTATATATTCTTAGCCCTTTTTATTTTTTATTTTGAGACAGGTTCTTAATTGCCCAGGCTAGGCTTGAACTTTCAGTTGTCTTGAGTATTAAGATTATAGGGATGCACCACTACACCTGATTCATTTTCCAAATTTTTAATATACTGTGTTTTTATTATCATTTATCTTAAAATATTATCTAACTTGATTTCTTTGATTATTTGGATATGTATTTCCAAACAGTTTGTATTTTCCTAGTAATGGTACTGTTGATTTATCATTAATTCCACTATGGTCAGGAGACATACTTTGTATGATTTCATTCTTTTCATATTTTTTGGCTCTTGGTTTTATGACCCAGGGTCTCCTGGGAAGCAAACCATGTGCACAGAAAATGGATGGGTGTCTTCCTATTATTGGACTGTATAGATACCAGTTAGTCAATGTTGATGAAGTTCGGGTCTTCCCTGGCTCTTTGCTGATTTTTGTCTAGTTATTCTTTCATTTGCTAAGAGAAGGGTGTTAAGACATCTGAGTTGGTTTCTTTTTTTTTTTTTTTTCCAGTTTTTTGAGACAGGGTCTCGGTGTGTAGTTGAGACTGACCTGGAATTCACTGTGTAGCCCAGGCTGGTCTGGAACTCACAGCAATCCTCCTGCCTCAGCCTCCCGAGTTCTGGGATTATGGGTGTGCACCACCACGCCCAGCTTTCTGAGTTGGTTTCTGGAGTTGTCTTTCCCTCCTTTAATTTTTCAGTGTCTGTATCACAAATTTTGAAGCTGTATTATTATTATTATTTTGTTTGTTTGTTTTTTTGAGACAGGGTCTCACTATGTAGTCGAGACTGACCTGGAACTCACTATGTAGCCCAGGCTGGTCTCAAACTCACAGCAATCCTCCTGCCTCAGCCTCCTGAGTGCTGGGATTACAGGCGTGTGCCACCACGCCTGGCTTGAAGCTGTATTATTAAGTGCATTCTTATTTGTGAGTATGTTATCAGAGATAATTAGGATACTGCTTTATCTCTGATAATACATTTTATTTTGCTTTCTATTTTCTCTGATACCAACATAGCAACTATCATCTTCTTAGTCTTACTTATTTATATATATTTTTTGGTACCAGGGATCAAACTCAGGACCTTGGACTTGTGAGGTAGGCAGGGGTACCACCGAGCTAAATTCCCAGCCCTTCTTAGTCTTTTTGCCCAGAGGGGAATTAGGGATTGAACCACAGGGTCTTCTCACTAAGCTACACCCCCAGCCCTTTTTTCATTTTTTATTCTGAGACTAGGGCTTGCTAAATTGGCAGTTGCCCAAACTGGGGTTGATTTGTGATCCTGTTGCCTTAGCCTACCACTACTATGATTATAGGTGTGCACCACCACAACTGGCTCAGCCTCCTGCGTCTCTCTCACTGTTAGCATGGTATATCTTTTTTATCCAATTAATTTCAACCAGTCTTTTGTTTTGTTTTGTTTTTGGTACCAGGGATTGAACTCGGGTCCTTGCGCTTGCAAGGCAGGCCACCGAACCACTGAGCTAAATCCCCAGCCCTTTTCTTTTTTCTAAAAAAGTTCAACCAGTCTTTACACTTGAGGTGACTCTCTTCCAGATAGCATACAAACAGGTCTTGTTATCTATCCTACCTAGCAATCCTTGTCTTTTAATGGTAGTATTTAGTCTATAAAATGTAATTTTTGACATGGTTGAAAAGATATTTGTGGTTTTATATTTATCTCTGATTTTAAAAAGTCCTTTTTTTCCTCCTGTCTTTCATATTACTAATTCACCAGAAATCTTTTTTTCCTTACCAGAAATTTTATAACTACTCCTCCAATCCTCTATGCAAGTTATATGTAATACATTTATATACATCTTTATCCAAGACAATATCATAATTTTAGTTTTAGACAGTTACAGATGCTCCAAGTTATATCCCAATAAACATACTATGAATTGAAAGTGCAATATAGCTGAAAATGTGTGTACTACATCTAATCTTCTAGACATCCCAACATAGCAACACAGCACACTATAGAATGCAGTTGTTTATTCTTTTGATCTTGTGGCTGACTGGGAGCTGCAGCTCACTACTATAGCTTAGGGTTGCAAGAGAGGATCATACTGCATATCAACAGCCTGGGAAAAGATCAAGATTCCAAGTATGGTGGGTTTTTTTGTACCATCATAAAGCTGAAAAAAATCTTAAGTCAAATCATGGTAAGTCAGTGCTACACTACAAATCTCTCTCTCTCTCTCTCTCTCTCTCTCTCTCTCTCTCTCTATATATATATATATAAGGTCCCAAAAGGCCCATGTGTTGAACTTAGTCTGAGGTGTCATGGGGAGGTAGTGGAACCCTTAGGAGATGAGTCCTGGTGGAAGGAAGTTAGGTCACTGGGAATACACCC
This sequence comes from Fukomys damarensis, assembly GCF_012274545.1. Taxonomy (NCBI): domain Eukaryota; kingdom Metazoa; phylum Chordata; class Mammalia; order Rodentia; family Bathyergidae; genus Fukomys; species Fukomys damarensis. Next base: position 65,848,769 of record NW_022900917.1, read on the forward strand.
TAGAAGGGAATATTGGAACCCTTGACCCTTTTGCTCAAGCAACCATGGCCTCTGAATTCATGAACCAAAATAAACCTTTCTTCCTTTTAAGTTCATTATCTTAGGTATGCTGTTGCAGTTAACAGAAAAATGACTAACATTTAGGGTCATGTATATATAGTTTATTTTAAAAGTAAAAGGAAAAATTTAATCTTCTTGCTGATATGACATACAAGGATCATGGAAGATGCCACTGTCTCCTAAAAGCAAGTAAAGAGCAAAAAAAAAAAAAAAAAAATCCTGCAGAGATGCAAGGTCACAGGTTAGGCACTCTCCTGAGAGTCACATAGCAGACAAGCAGATGCAGAGAAACAGTTGTTGATAGAAGCCTCCAAGCAACCAGTGCAGGATAGCATTCCTGAACTGCCATCAATAAATTGCTAGAGGCTCAGCAAGGACAAGTCTGAGTTAAAAACTTCTGGGAGCCCCATTCCACGAGAGGGTGAGGAGCACACTTTTGTGAGTCTTTTCCCAGGAGCTTGATAGGACCTCACGTTGATTATCAGAGAATTATCCCCTCATGCTTCTGGCAGAGAGAAGGGAAAAGACCCATCTCTGAAATACACTAGTCCACTATTCCTCCTCCACAATGCTGCCCTTAGGAGAACAATCTGATGCCTGATTGATGAGCAAAGGGAAATGCCCATGCCCAGCTACTCCAGCCAACCTGTCCTACCTGTGAGGGAAAATCTGAAGCACGGATTTACTAAGACACAGACCACTTCAAACTGTAGATCACTCCCTCTCCACACAACAGCACTGCTCAACAAATGCCTGCTTACTGTGGTTCCTGTACCCAACATGTCATGTGCACCTTTTAACAAAGAATTACAAGGCAATCTGAAAGTTAAAAAAAAATGCAGTTTAAAGAGCCTAAACAAGCATCAAAATAAGAATCTAGTGTTGGAGGAATGTAGGATTATCAGACCAGAAAAATTTGAAAACTGTAACTAATATGCTAAAAGCTATAATGGAGAATATAGACAAGCCAGGTGTGATGGTACATGCCTGTAACCCCAGCACTCTGGAAAGCTGAGGCAGAAGGATCATGAGTTTGAGCCCAGCCCAGGCAACTTGGCAACTTAATGAGACTCTCTCAAAATAAAAAACCAAAACAGGATGTAGCTCAGTGGGAAAATCCTAGGTGCAGTCCTCAGTACTGCAAAAAATACTTGAAAAATGCAAAATCAAATTGACAATGTTAGCATAGGCATAGAAACTGGAATTCTAAGAAAGAATAAAATAGAGGTGCTAGAGAGGAAAGACAGTAATAGAAATAAAGAATGCCTCTATGGGCTCATTAATAGCCTGTGTGGAGTTGCAAGGGTAATGTTATTTGGAAGTGGACTTGGATTAGTTGTGAATGTGGATTACAAGCCACATGAGAAAAAAGACAAGTATAATTACTATTCTAAGGAAGAAGATAAGATAGAATAATAGAGCTGGGCAAGGTGGCACATACCTATAATCCTGCATTCTGAGAGGAGGAATGAATGTTCAAGCCCAGCCTGAGTAAACAACAGCAACAGCTTGTCTCAAAAAAATAAGACCTAGGGAAGTAGCTCAGTGGGAAGCCCTGGGTTCAATCCACAGTGGCCCCCCCTCAAGAAAAAAGGATAGTAGAAAAAGCTAGAGTAGCAAGAAAAAGGAATAGTAGAAAAGGCTAAATTTAACCACAAATTGAGCCAGGCATGGTGACAAACACCTGTCATCCCCCCTACTCAGGAGGCTAAGAGAAATTGCAAGTTTGAGGCCAGGCTTGGCAACTTAGACCCTGTCTGAGATAGCTCAGTGGTAAAGTGTCTCTGAATTTGCTTAGTACCAAAACAAACAAAATGCATGAAAATTGTGAAAGACAAAATAGGAACAAAGAACAAGAGCAGTAAACAAACATATGGTTGATATTCAACAGTACCAATTGTTATAGGGTGGGTGAGTTGGAACTGTAGAGATGCACCACAACTGAATCAAATTGAGTCCTTTATTTTTGTCATAAGCCAGTGATCATAAGTGGTTTGCACCAGAACTTGACAAAGGAAAAGCAGCTTTCCACTCCTTTTAAAAGACTCTTAATTGGGGAAGGCTCTGGGAGACAGGGTACACAAGGGATGTTTTGATAGTTTAATTGAAATAAAGTATCACAGGTGTGGAGTATCCTGTTTACAAGGTTGTAAAGATAACAGTTGCAGATTGCTCTACCAAAAGGTCACAAAGATATACCTTCCGTTTTAGACTCACATAGGATGCCATGGTGTGTTACGCATTAACTGAGGGGACTCCCAAGGTGAGATGAAAGGGAACATGAACACCAAGAGTCACTCAACTTCACACAAATAGTCAGGTTGGCTATCACCCAATAATTTTAAATGACAGTAGTCATTGGGTAGGGTGTAGTCCCAGTGTTCTGGAAGCTGAGTCACAAGGATTGCTTAAGCCCAGGATTTAAGGAGGCCAGCCTAGGAAGCATAGTGAAATCCCATCAAGTGTTTAAATTTTTTTTAAAAAAGTCATTAAGAATTAGATTCTAAGGGCAGGGGACTTAGCTCAGTGTTTCCACTGCCTACCTTGCAAGCAGAAGGTCCTGAGTTTGATCCCTGGTACTACCCCCCCAAAAAAAAAAGATTTTTCAGGATAGATCAATATGTTTTCTACAAGAAACACACTGTAAATGTAACAACACATATAGCCTAAAAGTAAAAGCTCCCCTTGGAACTAGATGTGGTTCTGAACTTAGGCACTGAAGTGATGAAGAGGGAAAAGGGAGGGTGAGGGTGGTAAGGGCTCTTTGCTAGTATCTCCCTATCTGGAAGATGATTTTAGATTATAACCATAGGCCTGTATGTGCATTTTTGGTAAAATATTTGGGCTTATTGTGCACAGAGTTCATACTCAACTGCATAGCATCTAAGCTTTATAGATGTCCTGAGGTGACAATGTATGATAAAAAGCTAGAGGTAATGAGGTAGACAGTATTTATGTGTCTTTTTTTTGTTACAACTGATAGAAAAGTTGCATCTTGGGCTGGACCTCAGTGGTGCACACTGTAATTTCGGCTATTGGAAGGCTGAGTGAGGCAGGAGGATTGCAGTGAGTTTGAGGCCAGCTGGGGCTACATAGTAAGTTCAAGGTCAGCCTAAACTATGTAACAAGACCCTGTCTTAAAAAAAAAGGAAGATGCATCTTGGACTTGGAATTGTTACAACATCTCTTGGCAGTGTTTATCAAGACTTGTCATTAGTCTGGGCAGCACAGTGGCAGAAATAAGCATATCAGGAGAGATGTGTGCAAAGTGTTCAGATTCACATTTTGGTGAGAGGAATCAATATGTGTGCATCTTTTAGTGTGCTATATGAATAGGTTAATTCAGGAGAAACATATCTTCTTGCTAATATCTTTTTTTTTTTTTTGGTACTGGGGATCGAACTCAGGTCCTTGCTCTTGTGAGGCAGTCACCAGAACCACTGAGTTAAATCCCAGCCCATTGATATCTTAATAGTAGAGATCCATTAACTCTCAAACACATGGCTTGGTGTACTCTGTAGCTTTATGACTCATTTTAAATTAAGTATTAAGGAAATGCAGTATTGTAATTGTAACTTTGCCAAAACTTTCTAGATGCCTTTGCCATTTTTATCTTTAGTACAATTTTTGTTCCTAAAAAAAAGGAAAAATTTTTGTTCCTAAAAAGGCAGGATCATAATTTTTTTCTAACAGATTGAGTTGGTATATTATTGATTATCAAAAATAGTCTTGTAAAGGGGCTGGGGATTTAGCTCAGTGGTTCCACTGCCTGCCTTGCAAGTACAAGGACCTGAGTTTGATCCCCGGTACTAAAAAAAAAAAAAAAAAAAATCTTGTAGCTTTGGGTTTTGAATTGGTAAATATTCATGATGTGTGGAAAAGTATGACACATTGTACAAACTTGATCACATAAAATGGCATGTTGTATGTGTACACACAGGACCTAGAAGAACACACCTAACTAAGCTGCTTGTGACTGTGGGTGACTTTGATTCTTGTGTTTTTCTTTCCTGTATTACACATAGTAACTTTTAAAAAATAAACATTATTTTTAAAACTCAAAAGAAAAAGTAAAGGCATGGAGAAAGATGCTAAGAACAATTGAAATGAGGAGAAAATATTTGTGTTACTTTCCGATGGCATAGACTTAAGAGCAAGAAAAGATGAGAATAATGATAAATGCGTAAACACCCCACAAAGACAAAACGATCCTTGATGTGTATGTGCCTAACAGCAGTACTGAAATACATAAGGCAAATACTCACCTGCAAGGAGAAATAGATGAATCTATTATGATAAGTGGACATTCCATGCCAGACATGGTGGTATATGCCTGTAATCCAACACACTGCGGGGTTGAGCAGGAGAATTAAGTTGGAGCCCAGCCTCAACAACTTAGTAAACTGGTAAGACCTTGTCTCACAAAATGAACAAACAAACAAATAAAAACTGGGCAAGAGGATGTAGTTCAGTTCAAAGACCTTGGATTCAACCCCCATTTCTGATTGAATGAATAACTGATTGAATGAATGAAGGAATGAATGAGTGACATGTCCAACCGGCAGAAAATCAAAAGGACAGAATTAAACTCACTAATACTGTCAGTCAAATGGGTAGAATAGGTGTCCATTGACTTATCCATGCCACTTCATCCAACAACATCAGATGATACATTTTTTTGTAACTGTTCTTTTCAAGCTCACATAAAACTTTCACCATCGTCCTGGTTCTAACACTCTTGAACATACTTAAAAGAATATAAATTATATAATGTTTGCTCTCAGATCATGATACCAAGCTAGAAATCAGTAACAGGAAGATGCATAGAAAAATCTGAAACTACTTGTAGAATAAATAACATTTTTGTAAATGACACGGGTCAAAGAAGAAATCAAGAAAAAATAAAAAAATTTTTTTGGGGGGGTTTGAGACAGGGTCTCACTATGTAGTTAAGGCTGACCTGGAACTCACTATGTAGCCCAGGCTGGTCTCGAACTCACAGCGATCCTCCTGCCTCATCCTCCCAGTGCTGGGATTACAGGCATGTGCCACCACGCCCGGCTTAAAATATTTTTAATTAAATAAAAGTGAAAGTACCACTTGTCAAAATATAGAATTCTCAGGAAAGGCCTTCAGATTTTAAATGTGTGAAGGCAACTTTAAAGAAATAAACGTTTGTAATTCATAGTTTAAAAAATTGTAGAATTCAGTGAAATCAGTGCTTAGACATTTGTATTATTGAATGCATATATTGAAGAAGGAAGATCTAAAGTCAGTGTTCTAAGCTTCCGCTTTACAAAAGTAGAAAAAGTAGTAAAACTTAAGTCCAAAATGAACAGGAAAAAAAAAAAAGAATAAAAATTAGAGCACAAGTCAGTGAAATTTAAGACAGGAAATCAATAGAGAGAATAAACAAAACTAAAAGTGGATCTTTTAAAAACATAAATGAAGTTGAGAAGCCTCTGCCCAGATTAAGACAGAGAGAACACAAAGCACACAAATTACTAAAATCAGAAATGAAGCATCATTACAGACATGGCTCATGGACATTTAAAGGTTAAAAGGGTGATATTGCGCATAACTTTGCCCACAGATTTGTTATCTTTGATAAATGAACCAATTCTTTGAAAGATACAATTTCCTAAAACACACAAGAAACCATTTTTTTTTTTTTTTTTTTTTAGAGACAGTGTCTCACTATGTAGCTGAGACTGACCTGGAACTCACTATGTAGCACAGGGTGGTCTCAAACTCACAGTGATCCTCCTGCCTCCAGCCTCCCAAGTGCTGGGAGCAATTTTTTGTTCTTGGTTTTTTGTTTTGTTTTGTTTGCGACAGGGTCTCACTATGTAGTTGAGACTGACCTGGAACTCAATATGTAGCACAGGCTGGTCTCAAACTCACAGTGATCCTCCTGCCTCAGCCTCCCGAGTGCTGGGATTACAGGTGTGCACCACCACTACCAGCACAAGAAACAATTTGCATAGGCCGATATCTATTTTAGAAATAGAATCAGTAATTAATAACCTTCCACACTAGAGTCTACCTGGTTCAGGTGGATTCATTTGTGAATTTGGACAAAGGAGAAAATTATGTGAATTCTCTGTAATTTCTTTCAGAAAACAGGAACAGAAGGAATATTCCCTACCTCATTCTATGAGACTAGCATTACCCTATGTTATGGTTAATATTTAGATGTCCCCCCAAAGCCTCATCAGCTCATAGGTGGGGCTTTTGGAAGGTGACTGGATCATGGGTTAGTCCACTGATTGGTTTACATAGTTCCAGGTGTTGGGGAGGGACTTACTGAAGAGGGAAACCCACTCTGTTTGTGGGTGGCACCAACCAATAAGCCTGTAGCCTGGATAGAATTAAAAGGAAATGAAAAGGGCTGGGAATTTAGCTCAGTGGCGCCTGCCTGCCTGAAAGTACAAGGTCCTGAGTTTGATCCCAGGTACCAAAAATAAAGGCTGGGGGGAATGAAGACTGAAGTGGTGTTGTTTCTTGTCTGCCATGCCATGATCTGTTTGTTCTCTGCCATGCCACCCTGCCTTGGGGCCAACAGACTATGGACTGAAGCCTCTAGAAACTGTGAACTAAAATAAACCCTTCCTCCTTTAACTTGTGGGTGTCAGGTATTTTGTCCTAGCACTGAGAAAGTAACTAAGACACCCTAACAACAAAATCAGGCATTACAAGAAAAGAAAAGCCACAAACATTTCACAAACATAGCTGCAAAAATTCTCAACGAAGTATTAGCAAATCAAATTCAAATAATATATGTACATCATGACTAAGTAGAATTTATTCCAGGTATGCAGGGCAGCTTCAACATTGGAAAATCAGTTAATGCAATTCACCAAATCAACAGGTTAAAGAAAAAAAATCACACAATCATATTGATAGATACAGCAAAAGCATTTGATGAAATCCAACATTCTTTTATGATAAAAAAAAAACAAACCTCAATAAGTTTAAGTATAGAGGGAGATCCTCAACCTAATAAAGAACACCTACAAAAAACTACAGCTAACATACTTAATGGTAAGAAACTTGAAGCTTTCTGATATCAGAAGCAAGGCAAGGCTATCCCCTCTCACCACTACTTTTCAACAATGTACAGGAAATCCTAGATAATGCAGTGAGTAAAGAAAAGGAAATAAAAGGTATTACACATTGATAAGAGAAATAAAACTATTTACAGATGACATGATTGTTTATGTGGACAGTCTAAACAAATCAACAAAGACTTCTGAAACCAAGTTACTATAGCAGTTGCAGTATAAATTCCATAATATATAGAGTTTAATCAATATAGCAATGAACAAATGCAATTTGAAGTTTAAAAAGTGTGTGAGCCGGGGATTTGGCTCAGTGGTTCCACTGCCTGCCTTGCCTTGCAAGCTCAAGGGCCCAAGATCAATCCCCGGTACCAAAAAAAAAAAGCCCATTACTGTTTACAAAATTAAACCCTTAGGTATAAGTCACAAAATATATACAAAGTATGCAGAAAATACCAAACTCTGATTTGAAAAAGATAAGGAAGGAAGAATGAACTATTCCATGCACCCAAGATATCAGTTCGTCCCAACGTGATCTGTAGATTCCACACAATCCCAATGAAAAACCCCAGCAGATTATTTTTTGAGTACCAACCAACTTAATTCTAATGTATATACGACAACCAAAAAGACTTACTATAACCCACTGTATTGAAAAACAACCAAGTTTGAATCACACTACCTGATTTCAAGGCTTAACTATACAGCTACAGTTATCAAGACAGTGTGGTATTAATCAAAATATAGACAAACAGATCATTAGAGAAAGGAATAGAGCCTAGAAATAAAAGCAAATATAGGGCTGGAGATTTAGCTCATTGGTTCCGCCACCTCATAAGCGCAAGGACCTGAGTTCAATCCCTGGTACACCCCCCCCAGCTGATTCTTTGCTGTGTATGAAATACTGGGGATTGAACCCAGGACCTTCCCACTGAGCTACATCCCTAGTCCTTTTTTATTTTTTATATTTTGAGGCTGGACTTGACCTTGTGCTCCTCCTGCCTGACCTTCCCAGAATACTTGGGATTTTTTTTCCAATAAAAGGTGCCAGAATAACTAGATATCCACAGTGGGGAAAAAAAAATATATGTAGACACCCTTTACAAAAATAGAGTCAGTCTGCTGCTATAACAAATACCACAAACTGAGTATTTAAATAAATGTATTTTATCAGAGTTCTGGAGGCTAAAAATCAGAGATCAGGTTGCCACACTGTCAGTTTTTGGTAAGAGGGTCTCTTTCTGTTTTTTAGATAATGTCTATGGCCATACCACCCTGAAAGCGCCTGGTCTCATCTGTTTTTCAGATGATTACCGTATCATTGTGTCCTCATATGGTTGAGAGAAATAGAGCAATTTCTCTGGCATCTCTTCCTAAAAAGGCACTAATCCTATCAAGAGGGCCCCATCCCTGTACCACATCTAACTGATTATCTCAGAAAGCCCTTTCTCCAAATATCATTGAGAGTTAGGATTTCAGGGAGGCTGAGACAGAAGAATCACAATGAGTTTGAGGCCAGCCTGTGCTCATAATGAGTTCAAAGCCAGCCTGAACTACATAGTGAGATCCTGTCCAAAAAAAAGATGATTTCAGCTTATGAATTAGGAGGAAGAACACAGTTTGGTCTGTAATAAAATTTTTGAGATCTAAATGTAAAATGCCAAACTATAAAAGTTCTAAATGATCGCATAGAAGAAAGGTATGTAGCTTGTGGTTTCACATGGAGTTTTTAGATGCAACAGCATGATCTATTAAACAATTGACAATACAGATTTCATTAAAATTTAAAACTTTTGCTCTGCAAAAGACAATGTCAAGGGCCAGGGATGTGGCTGACCGGCACAGTGCCTGCCTGGCAAGCACAAGGCCCTGAGTTTGATTCCTGGTACAAAACAAAACAAACAATGTTAAGATGAGAAGAATGTCTTTAGACTGAGAGAAAATATTTGCAGAAAGTAACATCTAGTAAATGACTCATATCTAAAATATATCAAAACCATTTAAAAGTCTACAATATGAAGATAACTCGGACCAGGGATTTGGCTCAGGGGTTCCACTGCCTGCTTCACAAGCACAAGGGTCTGAGTTCAATCCCTGGTACCGAAGAAAAAAAAAAAGATCATTTAAAAATAGTCAGAAGGCCTGAACAAACACTGAACCAAAGATGTAAACAAGTAATCATGTGGAATGATGCTCCACATTACATGTCATTAAGGAATTGCAAATTTAAAAATCAGACTATCAGCAAATGCACAGTTAAGAACACTGACAGCACCCAATGCTGCTAATGATGTGGAGCAACAGTAGTTCTTAGTCATTGCTGGGTGGAATGCAAAATGGCCTGGCCACTTGGGAAGACAGTTCATCAGTGTCTTAGAAAACTACAAATAGTATAAGATGTAGCAGTTGCATTCTTGGTATTTGCCCAAATAAATTGAAAATTTATGCCTTATAAAAATCTGTACACAGATGTCTATAATAGTTTTTTTTGGGGGGGTCCTGGGGATCGAACTTGGGACCTTGTGCTTGCAAAGCAGGCAGCGGATACACTGAAATTCAAGAATCTCTTAGTAAAATGAAATATGAAATTGCATCTATATCCCGAGCTGGATGCTGGTGACTCCAGTTCTAGCAGCAACATTTTACCTGCTAAGGTGCACCCAGGCAGTGACCTGAGCAGCAACATTGGCCAGTCTCCTCACTACAAAGTATGAGAAGGGTTTCTTCAAGCCAGGAACAGACAGTACAGTGACCACACTGAAGTAGTTATTACTTCAGTTTTGTGTCAGAGGCAAAATCAGACCTATATCTCAGACAATGACCTCAGAGAAGATGGAATTCTTTCCTGAAAAATCTAACAGCAGTGCTGTGGGAAGAAAGAGAATTACTCCTGCCAGTCCCATTCTTGGAAACACAGGGATCCCAAGAAGGCAAATATACTTGAGCACAAGAAAAGCCCCACCATCCGCAGTAACAACATAGCATCTGGTGGAATGATGCAGTGAAACAGGTTTGCAGTGAGAGAACTACTGCAGCCAGATACCCAGTGATTCACAATGGCAAGGAGAACAGCACTTTCCTGTTCAGAGAACTTAAGGTGCTTCAGTCCACAGTATTACCAGTGCAACCACTCCACATCAAATCCACTTCCCACAAAGCATTGCCAGTCATAGCACTTTCCACAGCCAGCCCTAGGAATGGCAAGCTGCAACATACAAAGACCCACCTGCCTCAGCCAGCCTGTCCCACAAAGCCTTAACCACTGTCCCAGACTTGAAGTCAAGGCTCCTCTAATCTTTTTAGTAAATTACTATAACTTCATGGGGCTGGGGATTTGGACTTAGTGGTTCCTCTGCCTGCCTCAAGCACAAGGTCCTGAGTACGATCCCTAGTGCCTCCCCCCAAAAAATTATAACTTCAAAACTCGCAAGGCATCATAACCGTGTGTGTTTGCTGAGTAAAAGTATGAAACAGAAGAAAAGTCTTGCTCTCTGCACTTCACCTGGAGCATGCAAACCACTAGTTGGCATGGATCGCAGTGACGATGTAAGAGATCCACAAAGTGCTGGATATCAGTAACCACCTAGGAGCAGAGGGAGCTCTTATGCTCTCCTGCGTCCACAGTGTCCATCACCTCTTGGGGCATCTGGTGCAGTGGGAAAAGGAAGTCTGTAAGCCTCCAAGACTGTGTATGAGTGGAGTCTGATTTAAGTGGATACCAGAGACATCATAGCTTTCAAAGATTACTGAAACTGCCAGTCAGGTAAAACTGTGAGCCGTAACTCAGTAATTATGGTATAAAGTAGTAATTTAAAGTGTTTCCCTTAACACTGATGGAAATTTATAGAATAATATTCAGGCAATAACATCTGCATCTTCTAAATCATGACATTAAAGTCGGAGCATGGGAGCAAAAGCTGGCATTTTCTATGAATGTACTACCTTAAAATTGTGTCATATTGTGAAAACAACCAAATAGAAAATTGAGCTATCAACACAGATACTGAAGACTATTTCAAAAAGATATTTTGAATACATTTATATTACAGAAGTTTTTAACATGGAGATAAAATGTAATATAAATGTTCTAGAAAAATAGAATTTTCAAGGTTGTGATAAAAGCCTAGCACGTAATCCTTTTAGTATTAAGATATTGACTCAGTATTTAAAACTTTTCCTCAGAGAGAATGGTAAGCCCAGTTGAATTCACCAGTATGTAGTAAACTAAATGTTAGAAAGAAATAGCGGGGGCAGGGGACTGGGGATTTAGCTCAGTGGTTCTGCTGCCTGCCTCGCAAGCTCAAGGACCCGAGTCCTATCCACACTACCGAAAAAGAAATAACGGGGCTGGGGATGTAGCTCAATAGCTCCATGCCTGCCTGGCAAGCAGAAGGAAGTTTTATCCCTGGTACCAAGAAAGAAAGAAAGACCAATTGCCTTACTACATATTTTCAATAAAAGTTGTTTTATGTTGTACATATAATTTAGAACTTGATTTTTCACTTTGTAGCATAGACTTTTTAATTATATATTTTTCTATTGTATAATTATAATGCCAGAAAGGTATTCCATTATATGAATAGTCTGTCATTATTTTAAACCTCTATTTTGGGGGTTTTGTTGGTTTGTGGTTTTGTTTTTAATTGTTTGTTTTTATAGTGCTGAGACAAAACCTAGGCCCTTGAGCATGCTAGGCAAGTCTTTACCATTGATTTAACTTACATCCCTAGTTTTTGTTTATTTTGTTTGTGAGAAAAAGTCTTGCTATGTAGTTCAGGCTGACCTTGAGCTCACTATGTAGTCAGGCTGGTCACAAACTAGAAGTGATCCTCTTGTTTCAGCCTCCTAATTGCTGGGATTACAGATGTGCACCATCACACCTGGCCCACTCCTATTTTTCTTTTCTTTTTTTTTGTTGGGGTGAGGTACTGGGGGTCGAATTCAGGTCCTTGCACTTGCCAGGCAGACAGCAGAACCACTGAGCTAAATCCCCAGCCTCCACTCCTATTTTTTGAACATTTGGGTTTTTTCTCCTTTCCCCACAATCATGAAGAGCACTTCAGTGATTGTAATAATAGCCATTTCTTTGTGCATATGACTACTTAGGATAAATTCCTTCCTTCCTTGCTTGCTTTTTTTTTTTTTTTTTCAGTACTGGGAATCAAAGTCAGGACCTTGCACTTATGAGGCAGGTGCAGTACCACTGAGCTAAATCCTTATCCCAAAAAATTCTTGAAGAATATTTTTGGGACTTTGTGCATGACTACTTAGGATAAATTCCTTTTCTCCTTGCTTGCTTTTTTTTTTTTTTTTGCAGTACTGGGAATCAAAGTCAGGACCTTGCACTTATGAGGCAGGTGCAGTACCACTGAGCTAAATCCTTATCCCAAAAAATTCTTGAAGAATATTTTTGGGGATAAACGTTATATAATATATTAATCCTTTTGGTACATAATACCAGCTCTCCATTTAAAAATCCTATTTATTTATAGTTACTCCAGCAGAATATGACAGAGATTATTCCTTCAATTGTCTTCAATGTCAGATATTATTATTTATAAAATATTTAGAAGAAAGTTTTATTTAGTAGAAAGACCTCTGTAACTCCTTCTGTGTTTATTCCTTCTACCACTGCCCCTTCCCACACCAACATCTTGTTCTGGCCATAATGGCATCCTCGAGTTCTTGGACTTGGTTTTTTTCCTAGTACTGGGGATTGAATCCAGGGTCATTCTACTATTGAACTATAACCTCAGCCCTTTTCATTGTTGTTGTTATTATTATTATTATTTTTTATTTTATTTTATTTTTTTTTTGGTACCAGAGATGGAACTCAAGGTCTTGCACTTGCGAGGCAGGTGGCAGCACCACTGAGCTAAATCCCTGGCCCTGTTATTATTTTGTAATTGTTAATTTATTTTGAGTTAGGGTCTCTCTAAGTTGCCCAGGCTCATACTCACGATCCTTCTGCTTTACATCCTGACTAGCAGGCATGTGCCACCATACCAGATTGCAAGTAGAATTTTAAAAAGAATGTAAAGCCAGAGATTTGGCTCAGTGGTTCCACCACCTGCCTCACAAGCAGAAGGGCCTGAGTTTGATCCCCGGTACCAAAAAAAAAAAAAAAAAAAAAAGAATGTAAAGCTGTGTGAGCCAGGTATGGTGGTGCATGTTGAAATCCCAGCACCCAGGAGGCTGAGGCAGGAAGATTGCCATGAGTTCAAGGCCAACCTGGTCTACATAGTAAATTCAAGGCCATCCTGAAGTACATAATGAGACTGTCGAAAGAAGGAAAGAAAGACAGACTATATGATATGGAAATATTCAGAAAACACAGGACTGTATCGTGGGCTCTAGTAAAGTCTACATTTTCAGATGATTGCAGGAAGAAATGAGATTCCCATTGGAATGGGTAAGGAAACAAGTCAGCAGTGGCCGACATGCAGCCTATGTGTGATCATAAGTCAGGCAAGCCAAGTGTGGTGGTTCACACCTGTAATGCTTAGGCTGGGTAATTTAGCAAGGTACTGTCTCAAAATAGATAAAAAGGGCTGGTAGTATACCTCAGCAGTGGATTGTTTGTCTAGTGCATGCAAAGATCTTTGCCACCCAGGGCAGTGTGTGTGTGTGTGTGTGTGTGTGTGTGTGTACTTCCTGAATAGAACATAAGTTTCTTGAGACCAGAGGCTGTGTTTGTTGTCCTTTTATGTTCCTTACATAGAACATGCCTGGCCTTCTCAATATTGTTGAGTGGATTAACTTGCTAATTTGATAGGTGAAAAGTCATTATGTTTGCATCTCCTTCCCTTAATAACAAATACATAAATATTTTCATTCTGATGATTGGCTGTCCTTCTGATACTTCTGAATTCTAAGTATCTATCTTTTGCAAAATAGTTTATAGAAGTATAGAACACATTATGGAGATTATTGTTGATGAGTGATTTCCTTTAGTAACTCATTTATGTTTTTGTGTGACAGATTCTGAGATTGGGACTGAGAAGCAACTATCCATTCTAGACCAGAAAGGTTCAGAAGAAGTAAAAGCCCCAGCATTTTTGTCAAATAGATTCTCAAGGGCTAATTCACAGGCACCTGAGTCCCAGGAAACTTGGGACCATCAAGGAAAGGAAGAAGAGAACCTAGAAAAGTCTGCTGGACTAAATTTGAAGAAACCTCCTCAACTTCACAAGACAGTTTTTAGAAACAAATCTACCATGTGTAGGGAACAACCTCCAGGACAAAGAACCCAGGAGTGTGCTGCACTTGATAGATACTTCAATCTGAACCAAAATGTTGTTGGACTTAAAAGAAATAAAATAGAAGAAAGAGTCTTTAAGTGTGATATATGCAGCAAAACCTTCAAATATAATTCAGACCTACGCCGCCATCAGAGAAGTCATACTGGGGAAAAGCCCTTTGAGTGTGGTCCATGTGGGCGAGCCTTTACACAGAGCTCAAGCCTTACTTTACACCGGCGGGTTCACACTGGGAATAAACCATTTAAATGTGGTGAATGTGGTAAAATGTTTGGGCTCAATTCCTACCTCCTTTTACATCAAAGAATTCACACTGGAGAAAAACCCTTTGGGTGTAGTGAATGTGGGAAGGCCTTCAGTCGAAGTTCAAGTCTTATTCAACATCGTGTAATCCACACAGGGGAGAAACCTTATAAATGTAAGGAATGTGGAAAAGCCTTCAGCCAGAGCCCCCAGTTAACTCAGCACCAGAGGATCCACACAGGAGAGAAGCCCTATGGATGCAGTCAGTGCGGGAAGGCCTTCAGCCGAAGCTCCAGCCTTATCCAGCACCAAAGGATCCACACAGGAGAGAAGCCCTACGGATGCAGCCAGTGTGGGAAAGTCTTCAGCCAGAGCTCAAGTCTCTTCCTCCATCACAGGGTTCACACTGGGGAGAAGCCTTACGTGTGTAAGGAATGTGGTAGAGCCTTTGGCTTCAACTCTCACCTTACAGAACACACGAGAATCCACACTGGAGAGAAACCCTACACATGCAGTGAATGTGGCAAAGCCTTCAGCCGGAGCTGCACCCTCGTGCAACATCGCAGAGTGCACACGGGGGAGAAGCCCTATGAGTGCACCACATGTGGCAAAGCCTTTAGCCAGAGCTCCCAGCTCACCCTACACCAGCGTGTCCATACCGGGGAGAAGCCCTACACATGTGCTGCCTGTGGCAAGGCCTTCAGCAGAAGGTCAGCCCTCTCTCAGCACCAGCGGGTTCACACAGGGAGAACCTTCATACAAGCAGATGTGGCCCAGCCTTTGTTCCTGGCTCCTGCCTCATGTCCCCTGAAAAGAGAGGGAGCAGAGCCGTCAGCCAAGGCTCAAACCTCTTTCTGCACTGGAGAGTTCACATGGGTGAGAATTTCTAACCCATTGGATATCAGGAAATCCATGCTAGGGAGAAACCCTGTAAGTGTCAGAAATGTGGAAAAGCTGTCAGTGGGGGTTCAGCCCTTACTCAACATCAGGTAACTCAATTGGAGACAAACCCCCTTAAATGATGGATCCAAAAGACCTTTTATTTATATAAAAAAATTTTCCAAGAAAACATAATTGATAAATGATTTAGCAGTTGTCCATTTTATGTTGGATAGGAGCACATAATGAAAAATAAGAAGCTCTAAATATTACTAGCAAGCAAATAAAGTAAGTCAGATGACTAGTAAAGTCATTAAATTTAAAAGTAAATATGAGGGAATTCATTCTGGAAAAGTGGTCTGTATAGAGGTCACCAGGCCCAGGGTGAAAATGTGAACACATCAGATCCTGGCAGTGTGTGGGTGGAGGGTGCAAGGACTGAGCCACCTTGTTTAATCAGCCTACATGATGATCTCCACCTTACCTCCTTTGTCCTGTCTAACTCAGATTTGTGGTCCAGAATTCCTAGCCTCAGACTCACTGAGCTTCGGGTTACGTCTACCATCAGGTTGCTCTGTTGCCTACCCCTAACAGGGTACCTGAGTCCATTTGTAAAGTGAAAGTTGGTTTGTTTTTCAGTTCTCAGGGGATCTGCAGCTCAGCAGAGGAGACTTCAGAAAGCAGCAAAGCATCAGCTGCCACATCTGCCACACGACTCCATGTTCAAGAACTGTAATTACTGATAGAAATTTTTTGGAGGGAATATTGGGGATTGAATGCAGAGTCTTCTCAGGTTACCCAAAGTTGGTTTGAACTTGTGATCCTCCTGCCTCAGCCTCCACTATGCTGGGATTAGAGGTGTGCATCACCATGCCTGACTCTGACAAGATTTTTTTTTTTGTACCAGGGATTGAACTTGGGTCTTTGGGCTTGTGAGCCAGGTGGTAGCACCATTGAGCTAAATCCCTGGCCCTTGACAGGATTTTTAATAGCTAAATTTGAGGTATAACTGATATAAAATAAATTTGACTCTTTTTAGTATATAGTTCTCTGGGTTTTCACAAAGAAACAGTTGTGTAGCTGCCACCAGTCAAGACATAGAACATTCTCGTCAGAACCCAGAGTTCCTTTGGGCTCTGTGTAGTGAGTCTTCAGCACCTCTAGAAATGACTTCCTTGTTTCTGTACTGTGGCCTCACTAGTCACAGACTCACTGTGTGGAGTCTTTTGAATCTGCCTTTTTCTGGCATTGGAGATTGAACTTGGGGCCTTTACACTGAGCTGTATCAACAGTCTTTTTTATTCATTTGTTTATTTATTTATTTATTTGTTTTTGGTGTTTTGAGACATGTTGCTGTGCAGTCCAGGCTGGCCTTAAACTCACTGTGTAACCTAGGCTGGCCTTGAACTCACAGCAGTCCTCCTGCCTCAGCCTCCCAAGTGCTGGGATTATAGGCATGCACTCGCCATCTTAATTTTTATTTTGAAATAGGGTATAAATGGCTAAATTACCCATGTTGGGCTCAAATTTGCAATAGTCCTGCCTCAGGTTCCTTGAGTGATGGGTTTACAGGAATGCACCAGCACACCTGGCTGAATCTAAAAATTTTTATGTACATAATATGACAGAGATTCATCTGTGTTCCTGTATGTATCAACAGTCCCTCTTTATTCCCAAGCAGCGTTCGCTTATATGGATGGAGCATTCTGTTTATTCACTCACTGAAGGGCATTTGAGTGTTCCCCTTTGGCACAGCTATGAATAAAGCAGCTATAACTACTGGCTAATTTAACTACAAGTTGTTTTATAAAGCTAACTTCATAGTTCTTTTGGTTAAATACAGTAGCTAAATTACATTGCCCAGTCACTGGTAAGCTTATGTTTAACTTTTTAAGAAACTGCCAAACTGTTTTCCAAAGTATTTATACCAAATCCCCTTCCCATTGGCAGTGTGTAAGTTTTGTTGCTGTGAATCCTCAGCAGATCTTGGTATTGTCAGCTTTAAAAAATATCCCAGGGCTGGGGATTTAGCTCAGTGGCACTCTGCCTTCCTGGCAAGTGCAAGATCCTGATTTTGATACCAGTACCAAAAGTAAAAATATTCTACAACTGGTGTGGTGGCACACATCTGTAATCTCAGCACTAGGGAGGCAGGAGGATCACTGTGAGTTCAAGGCCAGCCTGGGCCACATAGTGAGTTCAAGACCAGCCTAAAGTACATAGACCCTTTCTGAGAGAAAGACAGGAA
Organism: Fukomys damarensis; assembly: GCF_012274545.1. NCBI lineage: Eukaryota > Metazoa > Chordata > Mammalia > Rodentia > Bathyergidae > Fukomys > Fukomys damarensis. The sequence continues at coordinate 65,866,519 of NW_022900917.1, forward strand.
GGAAGGAAAAGAAAAACTAGCTCTGTGGTTGTGTGTGTGTGTGTGTGTGTGTGTGTGTGTGTGTGTAATGTGTGTGTATTATACTGACCCTTTGCCCTGAGCTACATTCCCTAGCCCATTTTTTTAACTTTTTATTTTGAGACAGGGTCTCACAGAGTCACTAAGTTAGGCCAGGCTCAAATTTTTCGATCCTCCTGCTTCAGTCTCCCAGATGCTGGGATCACAGGTGTGCACCACCGTGACCCACTTCAGTGTATTATATTCTTGAAAATTGCTACAAGAGTAGCTTTTAAGGACCAGGGATTTAGCTCAGCGGTTTGGTGGCCTGCCTTGCAAGCGCAAGGACCCGAGTTCAATCCCTGGTACCAAAACAAAAAAAAAAAAAAAAAAAGAGTAGCTTTTAAGCCTTTTTACCATGTACATAAAGACATATGAAGTAATACACATGGTAATTAGCTGGGTTTAGCATTCTATATAGGTATTTCATAAAAATATAAATATATATCATTTATATATACAGTATATAAAAATAATACAAAGAAATATGTGAGAAACATATCCAGAGAGTCAAGGGTAGTAGTACACATCTATATTCCTACTACTCTAGAAGGTTGAGGCAGGAGGATTAAAAGTTAAGAACCAGACTGGGCAACTTAGAAATTTAGTGAAATCCTATCTCTAAATCAAAATAAAAGAGGCCTGGGATATTGTTCCAGGGCCAAGACTCTAGGCTCAATCACCAGAACCAAATATATGTACATACGTGTGTGTGTGTGTATGTATATATATATATATACACACACACATACATATATATGTATATTTATAAAATTAATAGATATTATATGTAATATCTTTTTTAAATTTTTTAAATGAAGTTTAATTTGAAAAGCTTAAAGAGGGCTGGGGATTTAGCTCAGTGGTTCTGGCGCCTGCCTCACAAGCACAAGAACCTGAGTTCCATCCCTGGTACCCCCCAAAAAAAGAAAGAAAAGCTTAAAGATAAGAAAATAATATCCTCTCTAAATTTTCTGTTCCAAAAGTAAAAAATATTAACTTGCAGAAGAAAACTGTAGAAAAATTATAATACCTGCTTCTCTGTATTTACTAAACACATTCCATGAAGTCAGAGGAAACTGAATTTTTGTAAGATTTATCCTGAATTTCTTCTCCCCCTGCCCCCAGGGCCTTGCACATGGTGGGCAAGCACTATTTCACTAAGCTACATCCTCATCCCTCTTTCTTTTCTTTTTGTGTCCTTCCCATAAAATTAGCAATGCTCTCCCTTTCCCCCTTTCCCTTACTGTTTTGGAGCTTGAAATATTAATCAACTACTGGTACTGATTAATGATTACTTCATTAACTCATAAACTTGAGGCAAATAATTTAATGTCTTGATAATTATAAATCAGAATTAATATGTTAAAAAGTTAAATGTTCAATTTAAGGAGATAGACAAAGAAAAATAAAACAGATGGTGAAAAAAACTTTTTTTGTTTTTTGAGACAGGGTCTTGTTGTGTAGTTCAGGCTGGCCTTGAAAGCCTAGCAATCCTTCTGCATCAGCCTCCCAAGCACTAGGATTACAGATGTGCCACCCTGCCCGCAAGATGGTGAAGTTTCACAAGGAAGTACAATGGGTAAACAAAAGTATAAGAGTAACCGAAAAAGATACCAAAAACAAAAGTGATAAAATAAAAATAGAAATATTGGACTATATCAAAATCAAGAATTTTGTGCTGTAAATGTTAGGAAAACAGAAAGGGTGACTGGGTGGTATGAAAATGATCAGAGTATGTTATGTACATGTACAAAGCTGCCAAAATGAAACCCATTAATCTGCATAACAACAGAATGGAAGGGCTGGGAGTATAGCTCAGTGGTAAAGCAGGAGGTCCTCTTAGATTCTATTCCCAACACACACAGACACACACACATACATGAAAGGACAACCTACAGCAGGAGTGAAAATATATACAAATCTCAGCCAGGCATGGTGGCGCATGCCTGTAATCCCAGCACTGGGGAGGCTGAGGCAGGAGGATTGCTGTGAGTTCAAGACCAGCCTGGGCTACATAGTTCCAGATCAGTCTCAACTACATAGTGAGACCCTGTCTCAAGAAACAAAAATAAATATATATATATATACACACACAAATCTGTCTGGTAGGGGTCCTAGAGAAATGACCTTTACAACTCAATGATATAAACATACCTCAATTGAGAAATAAGCAAAAGACAAATATCTATGCAAAAAGATATACAAATGATCAGTAAGCACATGAAATGATGCACAACATCATTAGACATAGGGAAATGTGAATCAGAACCACCATGAGCCTGGCCATTAATATATTTAAGTGCTACTTAAAGTTTTCTCGTAAGTGTTGTGTGGCAGTTCTCTGTGGGTGTTTCACGTTTTTTCAGTTTTGTGTTTCTTCTGTTAGGCTATCATTTCTCAACTGTGTGTTTATATATCAAACAGCCTTAAGACAGAGAGATAGGGTCTTCCTAGGAGCAAAGGGCAAATGTGCCTGTATAGTGTAAAAAATTCAGCTTCCCTAAGCTTGGGGTTTTCCTCCTGTAATACACCCTGGCTGCGTGTGCAGCTGTCACTTGGCCCTCCTTTGGGGGAATTAGAGCTCAGGGAATTGTTACATGAAGTGCTAATACTCTGACTACTGTGATTATAGTAAGTAATAAAATCCTTTGTGTCTGACCCAGGAGGCTGGTATTCTGCTGGTGTCCATGAACCTGTGATAGACTTAAGTTTCAGTTGCAAATAGGGTGGAATATGATTATTGTTGAGTAGAGGAAAATGTGTTGCTTTGTAGGGAAAAACATGTTTTGCTTGTGTAAGAAGATATTTTAATAAAAGTCTAAAATAGAAAAAAATATTTTTTTCATACTAACTATGGCTCTGTTAAAAAAGGCAGACAGTAACAAGTGTTGAGAGGATGTAGAGAGATTTGAGCTTTCCTGTGTTGCCTTAAGCAAAGTGGGATTATAAAATAGGATTGCTCCTTTGGAAAACAGTTTGGTACTTCCTCAAGAAAGCAGGATTCTCAAATTCAGACTATAGACTTCTTTTGGTGGGGTGGGTACCGGGGATCAAACTCAGGACCTTGTGCTTTCAAGGAAGGTGTGGTGCCACTGAGCTAAATCCCCAGCCTCAGACTAGACTTCTTGAGACGGTACTGCTTGCTGTTCCACGACATCCTTCAGGTTCTCTGTCATCTTCACACCTCAGCTCCTCAGCACTTAGCTTTCTTGAGGGCTCCCTGGGGCTGCAGGACCCACTGCTTACATCTCTCAGTGACTACTAAAGAGGTGTAAATGCCCTGGCTGCCTGGACAGCTCTGAGATGACCAAGAGTTTCCAGTCTTTTCTCTAGGACTGAACTATCCTCTTACAGGCCTTTGTTTTGTTATCAGGAGGCCCAGCTAGAGGACTAGATCTGAGCGCCTACTATCTGGAAGTTGTCCACTTGCCATCAAGAACCTGGGAAAAGCCCATTAAAATGGAAAATTGCTTTATTCATAAATTGTCACAGTTGGGGAAACCGTTATCTGCTGCCCAGATCCCACCTCCACTGCACAGAAGCACTGCAATTCATAAACTAAATAGAAAAAGCCAGGAAACCTCCTTATTTCTCCCCTGTATATTTAACCAGATTTTGGTTCACCAGAGGGCCTCAAAAATGTTGAAAAATGTTGGTTCTGTTGAAACCTTGGTCCCAGAGTTGGAAGGGTTTTATTCTTTCATGAGGAAGCTGGAGAACCATTTTAACCTCAGTTTCAATTTGAACTCCCTTCTCAGATCCACTACTAATTCCCAAACTGGCTTTGTGTGAGAATGCTTCCTAATAAAAGGATTTCACTGGAATCCTAGTCTCAGAGCCTGCTTCTGGGAACCCAACCCTACACACACTCAGGTGTTGGGAGTTTGAAGTTGTTTTGTAACTTTCCCAGAAGGAAGACCTAGATCAGCTTTGTGAATGGTACCTCACATGACCCATTAGGGCAGTCAGATCAAACTAGTGAAGGTAACATAGTTGGGGCTTGGAGGACACACCCCTTCATGAACCTGAATTTCCACTGTCATAAGTGTATTGAAGACATGGAGAGCAGAGAGACCACCCAGGCAGGCTTTGTGTGAGCAACAAAGCCCTCTATTTCATTTGGGTGGGAGCAGGCTGAGTCCAGAAAAGAGTCAGCCCTCAGCAAAGGGAGAACAAAGGCTTTAAAGGGAAGATGGTTGCTGAGAGGTTGGTCCAGAAAAGAATGGCTGCCTTGAGAAATTTGGGGGCTTGAGAGAATATGGTCACACATCTCTGAATAGATGGTGTAGATGTAATGTAGATGTAATCAAAGTGCCCAAAACCAAAGAGTTGGGATGAGGTGTCCTGTTCTGTGTTCTTCTTTGAGGTTTCCTGTTGTGTTTGCTGGGATTGGTCTTACCTGTCAGGCATGACATTCCCATCTTTTTGTTGTTATAAAAGGAGGGAGGGAAAGTCGAGACGGGGGGCTGTTTCTCATGGTGTCTTTGTGCAGGACATGTGGATGGCCTGGACTCCTTTATGAGGAGAGAGTTCTTGGGGGATGGGACAGTACAGGGTGGCGATCAGAACTAGCACTTGTTGCACTGACAGATTAGTGGTAGCCTGAACTCAATTTTGTGGGAATTGTGAGAAAACCCTGAAGAGGCATCGCCCAAAGAGGAGAATGGAGACAAGAGGCCCAGTTAATGAAAGAAGCCATGAGGGCCAGCCCCAAATATTGGTCCAAGAGTCAGACAGGCATTATTTAATTTCTGAAGCCTTTTCAGTTAGTCTTTTTGCTGCATCTCCCATTATGCCTGACCAGTTGGTATAAAAGCAACATTCTTCTAGAAAGGTACACAGGCTGTCATTTTCAGCTGTGAGAGGATCTAGGACCCTATGATTTTGGAGGGTTACTGCCTCCAGAGAGTTTATCTGGGTCTGCAGGGCAAGAATGGACCCCCCCCCACCTCTGGTGGGATAGAGAACACCTAGTGCTTCCTTCCCCCTTCCATTCAGAGTGCTGAGGCCTTCGTGGATGCAGGTTCTCCGGGCTGGAGACAATGGCAGGACCCAAAGCTGCGTTTTGCTGGAAGCGGGCTCCCCACCAGATCCATGCACAACCCTTTAGGTTGCCGTGGAGTGCCCGGAAGACCGCAGACTAGGTGGTGCCTAGGCTGGAGTTCCCAGTCGCTCTCCAGTAGCTGCGACTTGACTCCCCGTGGGATCGGGAGGTGGGCAGGAAACTGCCACAGCTGCTCCTGCCCTGTGTACAACCGACTGGCTGAGGTCGGACTCCGGTCCCAAATCTCACTCAGGCCTTTGTGGAGCAAGGAGCGACAGCAGGGGTTGGGCCGCGGCCACCGAGGCACAGTCCAAGAGCCTACGTGGTCCTCTGGTAGAGACCGGAGCCTGCATCACCCAGGCTGGCTGTGCTTGCCGCCTCGTAAGGAGCAGCACTGACACCGGGATCAGGCGCACTAGAGCCTCTATGTTGACCTGCAGCTTGCGGCCTGGCCTCCCCTCCGGGGTTCTAGCCCCAGGCGTATAAGGCCTGGCGCGTTCCCGGGCCACACCCACCCTCAGGTCCACGCCCTCTGACCCCTCAGGCTGTTTCTGGGGCCGGACCCCTTCGTGGCAATGCACCCTCGCCTGCCCAAGCCCTCTTGGGCCAGGTTCCCACCGACTGTGGCTCCACCTGAGCCACACCCCTTGTTGAACTCACCCACACAAGGCCACGCCCCGACTTCTCTATGGCTTGCCTTCCCTGGGGGTCCTGCTCAGGTAGTACTTTTGGCGAATTCTCACTCTACCCCGAGGAGTCGAGGGGTCATACTACCCGGCCAGCTCTGTTCAGGAAGGCCCAGCGCGGTCAGATCCAGCCGTTTAGCATCCTAAACTGGGGTTCACGGACTGTCTTAACCCTCCTGAGGCCGTCAGAGCCAAGACGGATTGGGCAGCAGGCGCTCCCACCCGGTCAGCTTCAGACAGCCTCTGCTTCACCGCCTGGAAATAGAGCCAGACCCACCTCTTCTTGAAGTATGTACACCGGTTTTGTTAGGATACAGTCGGCACACAGTAAACCACACACTTAACCAGGACTGTTTGGTAAACTGCTGCGTGCACATATCCATGAAAGACAAATAGTTGCGTGGCCCAACACAACCCTCTGCCCTCGTCTTCAGGAAGCCCCAGCTGTTTGCATGTCAGGGGAGCAAAAGACCATATTGGTTCTCACAACAAAGTTTAAAGCTCCTGTGGAGGTAGCAGATTCGCCCCTGCTGGTGTTCACTAACCTAAGCAAGTTACAGGCCAAACCCAACATGTGTAGAACAGGGAACCTTCTGTTACAGTGAGTTTCCAAGGTTCAGAGGTGTGCAGGGGCATTGCAGACAGAAATTACAGCAGCAGAGTACCATCTACCAGCACTGAGTCATTTTGACATGGTGGGTGAAAAATTATAGTTCATTATTCACCTAATGAGGCTGAGTATCTTTTCATGTTCTTTGACCATTTGGATTTTACCATCTACCATCTTTTTTAAATCATTTTATTTTATTTATTTATTTTTTTGTACCGGGGATGGAACTCGGGACCTTAAGCTTGCAAGGCAGGCAGCAGCACCACTGAGCTAAATCCCTGACCCTACCATTTATTTGTTAATCTATGGTTCTATTGTATTTTTAAGTTTTCAAAAAATTAAATTTATGCTAAGCATTGTGGTGCATGTCTGCAATCCCTATACTCGGAGAGGCTGTCTTAGTTACTTTTCTTGTTACAACAAAATATCCAACACCCAAAGTTAAAGGAGGAATAGTGTATTTGTCTTACAGTTTGTAGAGGCTTTAGTCCACAGTGCCCCTAAGGCAAAGTGGCACATGGCAGAGGGGCATCACAGAGGGGAAACAGGTCACTGTAGACAAATCACAGCAAAAGCAAGCAAAGGACAACCACAGCTTTTTTTTTTAACAAAATCTCATATCTTATTTAGGCTACTTAAGGCAGGTAGCACTCACACCCTTAATTCTAGTGCCCTTGATCTTAGCATTGTATCACGAATCAATTTTAGCATCACACACTCTAGATCCAGCCACCTTTGAAAAAACCCCACCTATGACTGCATGAGGCTTTTGGGGGACATCTAACCACAAGCCATAACATTCCACCCCTGGCCCCCCAAAGACCCATGTATATTTTATGCAAAAAAGGCATTTAGTCTATCTCTAGGAGTTACCAAAGTCTTAACAGTTTCAGTTTTTGCTGAAATGTCTTAAGTCAAAAGTCTCTTCTGATATTTAAGGCAAATTCTTAGCTGTAAGCCCCTGTACAAATGAAAAGAGCTAAACACTTAACATTTAATGGCGCAAGATAGACATTTTTATTCTAAAACATAACAAGGAATGGGAACAAGATAAGATCAAAGTTTTCCAGGACAAACAGTAAATCCTATGGTTTTACTTTTAGCATCTCTGGCAATCTGTGGCAAGTTGTGAACTCAAGAGCTTGAGTGGCTCTGCCCCTATGGTACTTCTCATGGTTGTAGCTCTTATGGCTCTTCTCTGGGAGTGGCTTTGCTCTCTTCGCAGTTTTCCTCAGACTATCTAGATTTTTGGCTTTTCCAAACTTTTTGGATCTTTACTGGGCCATTCAGCTTTATTCTCACAGCATTACACACTGTCCTCTCAGCGGCACATTGCCTGGCCCCTCAGGCCTTCTTTTGAATCTGGGTGGAAGCCTTTCTGACCCCACAACTCATAGTCTGCATGATCCTAAAAACAGCACCACGTGAATGTCAAGATTTGCCACTAGGTGGAGCAGTAGCCAGGCTCTTCTCTTCTGGCTTTAGAGACCTAGTGTCTATGAAGTAAATCTTGAGAAACAACTTTTTTAGGCTGCTATCATTCTGCAAAATGGTGCTCTGGGCTCTCTTTTTAAAGCAAAGTCTTTTATGTTTGCAATTTTGAGGCTAAAAGTGTGGAGTCTTGCTGGTTCTTGTGATGTCCTTGAGCCATCTTTTTTATTTTCCTGTTCCTTCTTAGTAATCAAGATCTCTTCTCTGTCTTGTAGCCAACAGATTTAGTGGAGAATCCTTTTTGGCCAAACTCAAAACATTTAAAATCATTCTGTTGGCCTTTTTGCTCTTAATTTTCAACACAAATCTGGCTAAAAGCCCCCAACACTTGCCATACCACCACCTCAACATTAGACTGCCTGGAAATATTTTTTTGCCAGGAAAATTAGTCCACTGCCCTTAATGTCAGTCTCAGGCTGTCTCTGGACAAAAGCAAAATGCAGAGAAACTTTTTGCCGAGACATAACACACATGGTCTGGAGTCTAACAGCCAATATAGCCTTTTTATCCCTGCAGAAACCTCTTGAGTTTGATAGAATTTTAATCTGCATTTTGGCCTTCTGAGCTCTGACCAGAATCTCTCTTTAAGTAGAGCGTCAGACATTATAGCTCTACTTTTTCAGCTGGCATGTCTGAACTTAAAAAAAAAAAAAGAAACCTCTTTTGCTTCCTAATAGTTCTAAAGGCTCTTAAACCATATGGTCAGGTACAGTCACAGCAATGACCCCACTCTTGTTACCAAATTCTGTCTTAGTTACTTTTCTTGTTGGTGAGACAAAATATCTGACACTCAAAGTTAAAGGAGGAGCGGTTTGGCTTATAGTTTGTAGAGGATTTAGTCCACAGTTGGCTGGCTCTAAGGCAAAGTGGCACATGGCAGAGGGGCATCACAGAAGAGAGACAGTTCATTGTAAACAAATTACAGCAAAAGTAAGCAAAGGATGACCACAGCTCTTTTTGTCTCTTATATTTTATTTAAGCTACTTAGGACAGATCTCACACCCTTAATACTAGTGCCCTGGATCTTAGCTTTGTATCATAAGTCAATTTTAGTGTTACACACTAGATCCAGCCACCTCTAAAAAAGCCCCACCTATGACTGCCTGAGGCTTTGAGAGAACTTCTAAACACAAGCCATAACAGAGGCTGAAGCAGGGAGATTAAAAGTTGACACCTAGCCTGGGCAGCTGAGTGAGAACCTACCTCCAAATGTTTAAAAAAGGGCTGAGGACGTAGCTCATTGTGAAAGCCCTGAGTTCAAACTCTGTCACTACAAAGAAAATAATTAAAAGTACGGGAGCACTTTGTATATTGTTATAAGAAAATATTGATAATAGCAGATAGCACATATCACCAACTTCACCAAGCAGGCCTCTCACCCTCTTCCCACTATAGGGAAAAAAACCTCATGTGTGTTGTGAGAAACCAGATATAGCCAAGCTGACAGGAAGCATAACACAAGATACATATACGTGTGAGACACATGCAAACAAGACGAGCACCTATACTGTATATAATACAAGGATTATGTACTCAGGATACACATGAGATAGATATGTACCAGTTATACGCATTTGAGATGCACCCAAATATAAAGGGTACACACATACACAAGATACACATTTCCAACCATGTTCATTTATACTCTTTTGTATATAGTTGATCACCATACTCAATATACTGTCTCACATTTTCTTTTTCCATGGTACAGTGCATCTTGTAGGTCCTTCTAATTAAGGAAGTATTGTTAGATTTCCCTTGCCTTAAAATGGCTGCCACATAGAATAGCAGCCTCCATGTCAAAATATGGCTTCTCCCAACAAAGGACAGGCTTCTTCTTCCCATCATTCCTCTTCTCCTACCAAAAAAGTAACCTAATACTTTCTACCTCCTAACAGCTAGCGATGTCACAGGCTCCTCCAATCTCTTAATACTACCTCACTCAGCTCCACCCTAGGTTAGGCTAACCCCACCCCACTCCTGTAAAAGAAGCTCCTAGTGCTGCCATGTTGCTTTTCTCTCCTTTGTTCAGAGACAGCCTGGCAAATCCGCCCCATAATAAAGGCTTTTGTAGTCCTGGTCTGGTTCTGGTTTTTTGGCTCTTCTACCTACCAAGTATAATGCTGCTTCACCTCAACAGGGCATGGCATTCCCAAGAATTATTCACCATAATTGACTGAACTATCAAAGGCCTTTTATCTTATTTCCAATCTTTCACACTCACAAACATGTTTAAATGACTATCTTTATACATAGTTTATTGCGTGTCTAGGCAATTTCAGGGAGTACAATTGCAGGGCCAAAGGGTCTGGCTGTTTTTATGGTGAGAGATGCCACCCAGTTGACCATGGAGGCCACACCACCTCCATACCACCCTTGGCAGAGAGCTCTACTTCCCCTACATCCTATGTCAGCAAATACAAATCCTCGCCCATCTGATGAGAAAGCGTAGATTTATTTTGTATTTTTGTCCTAATGAATGGGCTCAAACAATTGTCGCGGGTACTTATATTTTTGTGAATGACATTCATATGTAGCTAACACAGCTGAAGATTTGACAGAGTGATCTCTGAACTTTGTCATTCACTTCACTCACAGTGAACCTTGAAAAGGGCAAAAGGCCCTGCTAGGTCAGATGGAGGAGTGTGAAGCCTCCACGAGGAACAGGCACCTGCTCAAACACATGGATCTTGATCACATGTATCTTTCCCACATGATTGATCAAATTGTCATCTAAGAAGGAGGGAAGGCCTGTTAAAAAAGCAGATGACCTGTGCCTTGCAAGTGCAAGGTCCTGAGTTTGATCCCTGGTTGGTGGGGACAGGTGACCTAGAGTCTGAGGAAAGCTCGTTCATCAAAAGAGAAGTCCATGTGATGAGAGGCTGACAGGTCAACACCTAATAGATGCAGGCTGGGTGTGCCTTGGCTGTAGTCCTAGGTACACAGGAGGCTGAGGTCAGTGGATCACTTGAGCCCAGGAGTTTGAGGCCAGCCTGGGCAACATATCAAGCCCTCATATCTTAAAAACAAAACACCTGGGCATGGTGGCACATGCCTGTAATCCCAGAACTCTAGAGGCTGAGGCAGGAGGATCATAGCAAGTTCAAGGCCAGCCTGGTCAATATAGTGAGACGCTGTCTCAAAAAACCAAACCAAACCAACAAAAAAACAAATACTGGCTTCTACTCATCTGACTATTTTCTACATTTAAGAAATGAGAACAAGATTTTCAAGTGGCTTATTTTAGAAAGACCCACCCATCAAGCGTGGCATTTGCTATTTTGTAAACAAGACATTCCTTGCTTGTGTCTATAGACTGCTAAGTTAATCAGATAATCTTATAGACAATTAGACAGGGCCAGCCTGCTGAGGAGTCAATAGGAAAGACAAGACACATTCACTGAAGATCAGCATTATAAAAAAGAAAAAGTCCTACACTTACCTACTTCCCCTAGAGATGAATAGCCATGATCAATATTCTAAACAGGCGTGGATCTCCTTAAGTGGGGTCCAGAAACTCCCTAGCCCATTTCCTTTCCAGAAAGTCCTTGTTCATCCCATGTATGCTTGCTTCGTGACTTTTTTCCCCATTTGATCCCCATTTATCAATATTACCCATATGATTGTACTTGTAATTTTATGGGTTGATCATGATTTTGTCCTACCTCATGCCCACCTTGTGAATTTTCATTGGAATTTATTAGTTGACTATAGTTTTGTCCCACTTTTGTAGCCATCTCACCTCTTGGCTTTTCTCCATAAAATCCTCTGGGGCCTAGGGTTCCAGGCAACCTACTTTACAGGTGTTCCCTCCTATCCCTCAATAAATTTCCCTTACCCTTAACCTCCATTGTTCCTACAATTCATTCTTTGGTTTTAGAGAACTTCCAACACTTTTTTTTTTTTTTTTTTTTTTTTTGGTGTGGGGATGGGATTCAGGTCCTTGCACTTGACAAGCAGGTGGCAGAACCACTGAGCTAAATCCCGACCCCAATTTTAGAGAATTTGAACTTGCATTTTGGATATCTAGCAGGTTGGGAGTTACAATATTTCCTCCATATTTTTGCATTATTTTGCTTATTTGGATTACTTGTGAAAGAAACCAGCTCCTGCCAAGGATCACTCTGCACACCAACAGAGCTCCTATGAGAGATCTTTTTTTTAAAAAAAATTTAATTTATTGGTACATTCTAGGTAGACAGTACAGTTACATTCATTACTGGGATCTTGTACCTTTACATGCCAGGTCTTGGTTCTCATTTTTTTCCCTTTGTCCCCACCCTCCCTTCACCCCCTCCTCCCCTTCCCCGCTTCAAACACTTTAATTCCTTTTCTACATTTTCTCATATTTTTTTCCTTTTCCCTTATTCCCCTTTCCCTATCCTTCTCATTGTCCCTTCACTTTTGGTCCTTTTCTTCCTATTTGCTAATGGTCCCATTAGGATCTTGAGCACTATTTTAGTTTTTCACACCAGAGAAACTATTCAGTATTTGCATATGTGTGACTTATTTATTTCACTTAGGAGTATATCCTCAAAATGTACCCATTTACCTATGAATGAATCTACTTTCTCATTCTTTATGGGTGAGTAGTATTCCTTTTTATAGAAAAACCACATCTTCTTTTTCCAGTTTCCAACTGATGGGAAGATGGGCTGTTTCCAAGTTTTAGCTATTACAAACTGTGCCACTATAAACATGGGTGTGCATATATCACTGTGGTATGAGTCTTTTAATTCTTTTGGAAAGATACCCAACAAAGGGATGGCTGGGTCAAATGGAATCTCTAATCCTAGTTCTTTGAGGTATTTCTATATTGATTTCTGTAGTGGTTACACCAGTCTGCACTCCCACCAACAATGGAGAAGGGTTCCTTTCTCCCCACAACCGTGCCAACATTTGTTATTGTGTGATTTATTGATAGCAGTCATTCTTTGTGGGGTGAGACAAAATCTCAGTGTTGTTTTCATCTGCATCTCTCAAATGACCAGTGATGTGGAGCATTTTTTCATATATTTACTTGCTGCTTTTATTTCTTTGTCTGAGAAATGTCTGTTCATTTTGGATGCCCATTTTAGAATTGGGTCTTTATATTTGGGGGGCTGGTTGTTTTGAGTTCTTTATATATTTTAGATAATAGTCCTTTGTCTGAGGAGCAGCTGGTAAAAAGTTTTTCACACATTGTAGGTTGTCTCTTAGTTCTGTTGATGGTTTCTTTTGCAGTGCAGAAGCTTTTTAATAAGATGAGATCCCAGTTGTTGATTCTTTCTGCTAGTTCCCATGCTACTGAGGATTTGTTCATAAAGTCTTTTCCTATGCCAATGTCTTCCAGAGTTCTGCCTAACTTGCTTTCCAGCAAATTTAGTGGTTTTGTTTTTATATTTAGATCTTTAATCCACTTGGATTTTAATTTAGTGCATGGTGACAGATAAGGGTCTAGTTTAATCTTTTGCACGTTGAGATCCAGTTTTTCCAACACCATTTATTAAAGAGGCTATCTTTCCTCCAGTGGGGACTGTCAGCTCCTTTGTCAAAGATGAGGTAGCTGAGTGCATCTGGAGTTGTTTTTGTGTCTTCTAATCTGTTCCACTGATCCTCAGGTCTGCTTCTTTGCCAGTACCATGCTGTTTTTATCACAGTGGCTTTGTAGTATAGTTTCAAATTGGGAATTGTTATACCCACTGCCATGTGCCTGTTGCCTAGGATGGCTTTTGCTATTCTAGGTCTCTTATGGTTCCAAATGAATTTTTGGATTCTTCTTTCTAGTTCTGTGAAGCATAGTGTTGGGATTTCAATTGGTATTGCATTGAATCTGTATAGCAGTTTTGGTAGTATGGCCATTTTCACTATGTTGATTCTTTCTACCCAGGAGCAGGGGACATCTTTCCATTTTCTTATATCCTCCTCGATCTCTTTTTTTCAGAGTGCTGTAGTTTTCAGTGTAGAGGTCTTTTTCTTCTTCTGTTGGATTGATTCCAGATGCTTCATTTTTTTGGGTGCTATTGTGAAAGGAATTGTTTCCCTAATTTCTTGTTAGTGAGTCTGTTATTTGTGTACAAGAAGGCTATTGGTTTTTGGGTGTTAACCTTGTATCCAGCTACTCTGCTAAAAGTGTCAATTAAGTTGAGAAGTCTTTTGGTGGAGTTTTTTGGGTCTTCAATATAGAGTATCATATCAGCAAATAATGACAGTTTAACTTCTTCCTTTCCTATCTTTATTGCTTTAATTTCTTTCTCTTGTCTAATTGCTATGGCTAATGTTTCCAGAACTATATCAAAGAGGAGTGATGATAGTGGGCATCCTTGTCTTGTTCCTGATTTTAACGTGAAGGTTTTCAGTTTTGGGCCATTTAATATGATGTTGGCTGTTGGTTTTTCATAGATAGCCTTTATTAAGTTGAGATATAGACCATCCATTCCAATATTTTGCAAGGTTTTTATCATGAATGGGTGTTAAATTTTGTCAAATGCTTTTTCTGCATCTATCGAGAGGATCATGTGGTTCTTGTACTTGACTTTGTTAATATAGTGTATTACTTTAATTGATTTACATATGTTGAACCACCCTTGCAACCCTGGAATAAATGCAACTTGGTCAGGATATATGATCTTCTTGATGATCCTCTGTATTCTGTTTGCTAATATCTTATTGAGGATTTTTGCATCTATATTCATTAAGGAGATTGGCCTGTAGTTCTCTTTTTTAGTTACATCTTTCCCAGGTTTGGGAATCAAAGTGATATTTGCTTCCAGGAATGAATTTGGAAGTATTGCTTCTCTTTCAATTTCATTGAAAAATCTGAAGAGTAATGGCAGTAGATCTTCTCTAAATGTCTTGTAAAATTCAGCAGTGAATCCATCAGGACCTGTGCTTTTCTTTGTTGGTAAGTTTTTAATTACATTTTCCTTTTCACTGATTGTGATTGGGGTGTTTAAAATGTCTTTATCTTCTTCGTTCAACTTTGGTAATTCATAAGCATCTAGAAATCTGTCCATTTCTTCTGTGTTTTCCATTTTATTAGAATACAGGTTCTCATAGTATGTATTATCGATCCTCTGGATTTCTGTGGGATCTTTTGTGACTTTGGCTTTTTCCTTCCTGATTGCATGAATCTGAGCCTTTTCTTTCCTTTTTTTGATAAGGTTTGCTAAGGGTTTATCAATTTTATTTATTCTTTCAAAAAACTAACTCTTCGATTCATTTATTTTTTGCATTGTTTTCTTAGTTTCCATTGAATTGATTTCTGCTCTAATCTTTATAATTTTCTCTCTTGTTTGAGCTTTGGGTTTTTCTTGCTCTTGTTTTTCTAGGAGTCTAAGAGTCATCGTAAGTTTGTTTATTTGAGCTTGCTCTGTTTTCCTAATGTGGGTATTCAGTGCTATGAATTTTCCATGTAGAACTGCTTTCATTGTGTCCCATAGATTCCTGTATGTTGTATTGGCATTTTCATTTATTTGTAAAAACTGTCTGATTTCTTCTTTGATTTCCTCTGTGATCCATTGATTGTTCAGGAGAGTGTTGTTCAATTTCCATGCGTTTGTGAAGTTCCTACAGTTTCTTATGGTGATCTCCAGCTTTACTGCACTGTGATCTGATAATATACAGGGAATAACTTCAATTCTTTTGCATTTATTCAAACCTGTTTTGTGAGCTAGTATGTGATCTATCTTGGAGAATGACCCATGTGCAGCTGAAAAGAATGTATATTCTGATTTTGTGGGGTGGAACACTCTATAGAAGTCTAATAAGTCCATGCATTCAAAAGCTTGGTTCAGTTCTAGTATTTCATTGTTTATTTTTGCCTAGATGATCTGTCTATTTTTGACAGTGGGGTATTCAAATCCCCCACTACAATTGTATTAGTGGTTATTTGGTTTTTCATGTTACTTAATATTTGTTTTATATAGTTGGGGGCATTTATATTTGGTGCATATATATGTTTATGATTGTCATTTCTTCCTCTTGGATTGTTACCTTTAGAAGGATGTAGTGGCCTTCTTTGTCTCTCTTAATCAGTTTTGGTTGAAATTTGCTTTGTCTGCGAATAAGATTACTACCCCTGCTTTTCTCTGGGCTCCTGTTGCATACAGAATTGTTTTCCATCCTTTCAATTTCAATCTATGGGCTTCTTTTTGCACTAGGTGTGTTTCTTGTATACAACATATTGTTGGATTTTGCTTCTTAATCCATTCTGCCAATCTATTTCTCTTGATTAGTGAATTGAGGCCATTGACATTGATAGTTATAACTGATATGTACTGAGTTATTATTGTAATGTTATTGTCCTTTTGTTGACTGTTTTTATTTTTTGTCCTCTCCTTTTAGTTTCTTGCCTTGGCTATTTGATTTGCTCTCTTGGGCCTCCTGGTGTTGTAGTCTTTGTTGTCATTTTCTAGGATATTGTTTAAAATTCTTTGTAGTGCTGGTTTAGTATTCATGAAGTTTCTCAAGTGTTCTTTGTCATGGAAGTATCTTATTTCTCTGTCCATTTTGAAAGAGAGTTTTGCAGGATATGTCAGTCTTGGTTGTAGGTTGTTTTCTTTTAGGACTTGAAATACCTCACTCCAGGCTCTCCTTGACCTGAGGGTTTGTGTTGAAAAGTCTGCTGTGATTCTGATAGGCTTTCCTTTGCATGTGATTTGTTTCCTTTTTCTTACTGCTTGTAGTATTTTGTTCTTCTGTTGGGTTTCTGGGATCTTGATTATTAAATGTCTAGTTGTAGATTTTTTTGATTGTGGCTAGTTGGTGTCCTATATGCCTAGCTTATCTGTATGTCTAATTCTTCCCCTCTGTTTGGGACTTTTTCTGTCATTAATTCTTTGAACAGCTTTTTAAAGTCATTTGCATTTTCTCCTGGTACTTCATGGATTCCTATCAGTCTTATGTTATTCTTCTTTGCATCATCTAGGAGTTGTTGGATCTATTTCTCATGCTCCCTTACTGTTTTTAAGAGACCTCTCTTTTCATGGTCACTGTCTGCTAGCCTATCTTCTATATCTGAGATTCTATATTCGCAATCTTTTATTCTGTTACATATGCTTTCAATAGAGTTTTTAATCTCCTGGATATCTGTTTGAATCTGTTTAATGGATTCCATTTCTTTCCTATGTTGGGTGTTCATTGTTTCCATTTCTTTCTTATTCTGGGCCTTCATGGTTTCTATTATGTTCCTAAGCTCATCTATTTTTTTGTCAGTTTCTGTTCTGGATTCTCGAACCATGTCTTTCATTTTGCTCACCATCTCTATGGTTATCTGGGAAATAATTTCTGTTTTGAATTTTTCTAGAGCTTGATTGATCAGTTTTTTTATTTCCTGTGCTGTGAGTTCTGAGTGTCCTGGAGGTTCATAATCTTATTTTTCATCCTCCTTTGCCCTACTGTTTGCTATTGGTGGACTGGAAGTCTGCCTTTGTGGCTTCCTTAAGTGTTTTCTCATCTTTATTTTTGCTGTTGGGTTGCCCTTGATTCAATCTCTGGGTCATTAAATCTTCCTGCTATCGTTGCATCCCAGCCTTTGATTCTCTAATGACTTATAGACATTCTCATTTCCATAATTGAGAAAACAACTCATCAAATCAATCCCTGTCCTTTATCCCTATCGATACAATCAGGAACATAATAGGATCAATCACCACCCTTTATAGCCACCATGCCTCACCATGCCTCTGCAGAGTGGACTGGCTCAATCAGGGGATTCTGGCTTTTGCTTCAAAATTTTCTTAAATTTTAAGTCTTATGTTTTAAATTTTTGCAAATTGTTTATTTATCTTATGAATTGTTTTTTTTGTTTTTTTTTTGTTTTTGTTTTTGTTTTTGTTTTTGTTTTTTTTGAGTGCCAGGGATTTGAAGTCAGGACCTTGCACTTGCAAAGCAGGTGCGGGGCACTGAGCTAAATCCTCAGCCTTGCATTGTCCTTTTTAAAAAAGTACATTTCATTCTCAGTTTGTATATGTTGCATTTGGACTTGATTGCCAAAGTTATCTTTGTTTTGTGACAACACTAGGGAAAAAAGTAATTTTTTGCCTTTTACTAGCCTGTCACCTAGTAGACTTTAATAGTAACTACAAGTAAATTTTAAAATGTTATAAAATGGGTCTCTTACAAAATCATCTCAGGTACAGAAATTTCAGGCTTTTATCTGTTCCTTATAGAATGTTAAACAATAGGGATTACTCTGTCAGCTAGTACTACCCTTAGGGCAGCTTCCACTCTCAAAGAAGAGGATAGATTTCTCCAAATACCCTGTGGTTAATCCCCATTCCCACTGAAGCCAAAGGAGGATGGAATGTTGACCTGACAGGCAACTGGATTCCTTTCTGGAGACAGATCTCTGATAGCACGGAACTAGTAAAAACTGAGAGGTCATGGCCAGAGCTACTCTCTAGCAAATACCCAAAGGTCCCTTTGTAAAAGCTAGGTCCTGACAGCTCAACTGGGTAATCAGCAGAAAATCTCCACATATTTATTGTCCCTACCTGCACTCCTCAGTGAGGTGAAAGATAACTCTTTCAGTGATCATCAGGTATCCTCTGTCTCAAAATGACCTGAAACAATGCCATCAGACCCTTTTCTTTTTTTCCTTTTTTGATACTGGGGGTCAAACTCGGATCCTTGTGCACTTGGATCCTTGTGCTTGTGAGGCAGGTGCCAGAACCACTGAGCTAAATCCCCAGCCCCATCAGACCCTTTTCTTAAGCCTCCATTAAGAGTTGAGCTACAGGTTCAGACTGTTCTCTCTTTGCTAGAAAGATAGATCCCTAGACAGACACAGAAAACAATTCTTTGCTAGATCAGAAACTACTCCAATCTTCTTTCTCCCTTCCCAGTTCAGGTTTTCATCATTTATGTGTGTAGGGGAGGAAAATACTTTTGCTAAGAAGTTGTGGATGTTGAAACCTTAACTGTGGACTTGTAAAATGCTATGTAATTTGGAAGTGAGGGGTGTAAGACTTAAGTCTCACTTTTACTCCTAGAGTGTGAACAGCCAAGAGGCTTCCACAATGCTGGGCTCAGAAGCTCAGCAAGGCTCCAGGAGCTTGTCGGACAGCGAGAGTCACCCAGGAAGGAACACACCAGGCAAGTTGGCAAATAGACCTTTATTAGTCTGGCCAGACAGCACTCCCCAAGACAAGTAGCTCAGAGAGGCGGCTAGCTCAGAAACAGAGGCCGTTTTATATAGGGCTAAGGGGGGGGGGTTACACTTAAAACTTACAGGAAGAGGACAAAGGCAAAGAATCAGTTGATCTGAGCTAGTGGTCATCAAGCATATACTTGACCATCACATACTAATGATCAGCAGAGCGATTATCCATTATTCCATTTACAGCTTAGATTATAATGTTCAGAACATTCAACTACAGGCAAGTAAGGAGTGGCATGATTTGTGTTGGGTCTCTGTGTTCACTACAGTTTCCATTTAGTTTCCCAGCTACTTCAAAGCAGTTACCTAACAATTCACAATTAATCATTAGTTATCCTATAAGGGATGAGAGGGAGCGACAGTCTCTAGGTCGTTTGCTGGTCAACATGGAGTAGCTCTAGTTCAGTCAGGCTCTTACAAGGGGTAGGCAGCTTAAAGTTTTATTTGAACTTTTTCTCTCTGGTAATAAGTTAGAAACTTCCCATTGGGAGCTAATTTTAGAATTAACCATCTTGTAATCAGACCATCTCCCATTCCAGGAAGTCAAGCTAAGGCAACTTGCAACAACTGTTTTGTCTTACACAGGGGAAAATAGCAATCAGCTAGCGACATGCATTTGTATTTTTATATGGTAACTAAAACAAAAAGGGGATTTTGGTCAGTTTTTCTCTTTTTATGTGTGTGTAGAGAATTAACTGATAGTTGTGACTTTAATAATATGTGAATTGTGGTTGCTAGATGATGAACGTAAGTTTAACCTATGAGTTTCAGATACTTAGTGATTTCAAATGGACCTTAAGGTCCAGGGATTTAGCTCAGCCACACCATGCCTGCCTTGCAAGCACAAGGTCCTGAGTTCAATCCCCAGTACCAAAAAAACCAAAACAAAAAAAATTGAGCCAAGGATTTAGGTCAGTGGTGCTGCTGCCTGCCTTGAAAGCTCAATGTCCTAAATTTCATTCCCAGTACCAAAATAAATAAATAAATAAAATGGACCTTAAATGATGTGTAGCCCTGTCTTGCTGTTAAGAAGTGTTGCTTGGGTGACCAGACAGACAACAGCAATGTCTCAGAAGCTTCTCCTCACCTAAGGCCAGAGTGGAATTTCTCCAAGCCATATGCTTGACTGTACCTACTCTAGAGGTAATCTCTTTTGCAGGCAAAATGTGCTCTATTTAACTGTTAACCTACTTTCCTCACTTTCTTTCAAAAATTTAGAAAGTAAATTATTGGTTATTGGTTTTGCTAGCAGCGTTTCCTTCTCTAAACATAGATTGCTATGGCTAAAATCACTTGTAGCTTGTGCTTTAGGAATACCTACAGGAGTAGGACATGGGTTTCCTAGGAAGATAAGATCTCATGATGATAAATGGGTAAACGATCCAATCTGATTTCATTTTCTGGGGTCTCCCTCCAGAGGCAGCCACCTGTCCTAGAGTGGAAACAACTTGGTAGACACCCCGAGGGCATAGGTATCAAGCAGAGACTTATGGGATGCTGTTTTGTTTCTCTCTTTTTTCAAATGGGAAACTCCATATCTGAATATCTTACTTCTTTGGAATATATTCTTAAACATTGGAAAATAGTGGGGTTTGTTTGTTTTTTGAGACAGGGTCTCATTATGTAGTTGAGGCTGACCTGGAACTCACTATGTAGTCCAGGCTGGTCTCAAACTCACAGTGATCCTCCTCCTGCCTCAGCCTCCCGAGTGCTGGGATTTCAGGCATGTGCCACCACGCCTGGCCTAAACATTGGAAAATGGGAAGATGGAAGAGTGGTGAGCAGTGGAGAAAGACCTTCTCCAAGATTTGGTGTCCTGACACTGGAATATAGCAGTGAGAGAAGGAGAATGAGGATAGAAGTGGGTCCCTGGGACCCAGAAAGGATCTGGGATGAGAACTGGTGTCTACAGGGAGAGGGAAGGGAGAAACTTTAATGAAGAGGAGGGTGGGACGTAGCAAGCAGCACTCTGTCCCAGAGCCCAGACTGAACCTGCAAACATAAAGTGACTATGACCACCCCTTAACAGAGCAACACACCAGTGGAACAGAATAATGGACAAACTGGACTGCAGTGGCTGGTGAGTTCAGACCTCACCCAGGAGAGGGTGATTGGCTGGTACCCATCTTGTAGAGGGAGCAACTGAGCTCAGAACTCAGAAGAGCTGCAGGTGGACTCCACCTTGTGGCTCCCAGCACCTTGGAACCTCGATGTCAGGGAGCAGAGTTCAAGCCAGTAGGAGACACATAGACTGTTGCAGGATCAAGGAATCCAGTTCCAGCCTCATAGCCAGAAACTGGCCTGAACTTCAGAGGAACTAAAGGGGCAAGCTGGCTGGGATTATCCACTACCCCACCATGAGGCTGCAGCTTCCTGCGATTAATCAATTTGGCTCTAGACTCTGTTTGCCCACATTGCCTGACAGTGATAGCAGAAATACACCATGAATTGGATGTTTTGAGGATTTTCTAATATTTTTTTAGTTTTTTCCTTTTCTTTTTCCCTCCTTTTTTCATTCTTCTTTTCCTCCTTTATAGATCTTGTTTTGTTTTGTTTTTTCTTTCTTGATTGTTTGGACACAGTTTCCAGGTTTTTGCTGTTGTTCTGTTCTTATTTTTATTTTTTCCCTTTCTCTTTCCCACCTGTCTTCTTCGCAACTTCCCTAAAGTTTGTCCTCCAGATTAGCCTCTGATCTCTTCCTCTTCTTCTATTTCTGTTTTTTACCCCCAACCCCTTTTAAATTTTCTCCCCTGAGTGTCAAAATGCCATATTAAGGGCTACAATTTATCACTTTTCTAGGCTGTATTTGATGCTATTGTTGTTGATTGTACTCCATTAGCCAAGGTGACACAATTGTGCTAATGAATAGCTCCTCCTGGTTTACCAAGACTGAGATTGCCTAAGGATCTTTAAAAAAACAAAACAAAACAAACAAACAAACAAAAAATCCTGTAGGCCAGTGCCAAAAAACTGGCAGCTGGGCCAAGTAGGCAGAAACTTCTCATCCCCAATAAATTGAAGAGGTAGGATCCTGCAACAAATTCAAAACCCAAAAGCCAGCTAAACTTGGAAGATGCTTCTGAGAAGTAGTCATTTCCTAAGAGTTCTGAATACTGGCAATAAAGCTACTTGCCATAAGCAATTTACAAGTATCAACTCATGAATCAAACTTTTTTAAAAAACAGAAAATGAGTACACACTTAAACAAGATGCAAAGCCCACAGACTTTCAGCTCAGCAAAAGTAAACCTGGGGGACAATGAAGTGGAATAATCCAAAAGCCACCCACATGGACTCTCTGAAGTGGTAACAGCAGAAGTAACAAAGTAGATGAACAAGGCTCTAGAAAAACTCAAAGCAGAAATAATTTCCCAGATAACTACAGAGATAGTGACCAAAATGAAAGATATAGATAAAAAAATAGAAGAGCTCTGGAACATGATGGAAACCATGAACACCCAGCATGAGAAAGAAATGGAATCTGTGAAACAGATTCAAACAGATAGGCAGGAGATGAAAGTATACACAACAGAATGAGCCAGTGTGAGGACAGAATATCATATATAGAAGCCAGGGTTGCAGTTAGCAACCATGAAAAAACAGAGTTCTTTAAAAATAGCAAGGGATCTTTTCAAATCAATCCAGCAGCTGCTAGATGATGCAAAGAAGAATAACATAACCAGAAATGTAAAACCACAAATAACTTATAAAATAATGTGATGTTTTTATATTAAAACAAAAAGCAGTGACACTATAATATATTTTAGGGTACTGAAAGTCTAACCAACTTAAAGGACAAGCCAGTAGATGTTATATAATTTGAAATTTCAAATAAATATCTTACTAGAGCCTGGAATTTAGCTCAGTGGTCAGTGGTGCCACCACCTGTCTTACAAGCACAAGGACCTGAATTTGATCCCCAGTACCCCCCAAAAGAAGTCTTACTAGAGGCTTTCCTTGCTGTATGAAAAGCAGAAAAAAATAACATAAAATTGATTGGACTCGATGAAAAAGCAGGAGATAGTGCAAATGGCATAAAAATAAACCTGTTCTCAGAAGTAATGGTAAAAAAACTTCTCAACCAGATAAAAATAATTTGACATACAGATGAGTGAGTATATAGAACTCCAATTAGCCACGATAAAAAAACTTCCCCAAGGCATATAATAGTCAAGATTCCAGAAATTTAACATAAAGACAGAATATTAAAAGCTGTTAGAGAAAAGAAACAAATCACCTATACAGAAAAGCCCATCAGAATCACAGCAGACTTCTCAATACAAACTCTTAAGTCAAGGAGAGTTTGGAGTAATATATTCAAGCCCTAAAGGAAAACAACCTCGAACCCAGAGTGATGTACCCCACAAAACTATCCTTCAAAATTGAAAAGGGACAAGAAAAAATATGAGAAAATGAAAAAATGGAAACAAAGTCTTTGTAAAAAGGGAAGGGTTGAGGGTGTGGAGGGCAGGGGTACGGGGAAAAAATGAGAACCAAGATCTGTCATGTAAGGGTACAAGATCCCAATGATGAACGTAACTGTACTGTATACTTACAAAGTACCAATAAACTCAATAAGATTTTTAAAAATTGACCAAGAAATAAGATACTTCCATGACAAAGAATACCTGAAGAAATTCATGACCACCAAACCAGCACTCCAAAATATTCTAAAGGATGTTCTATAAAGAGACAATAAGTTTTACAATACCATGAACCCCAAAAGAATTAATCAACCAAGCAAGGCAGGAAAGTAAGAAAAGAAAAGAAAAGAAAAGAAAAGAAGGAAGTCAACAGGAGCAAAATAACATGATAGAGATAAGACAATACATAAGAGTTATAACCATCAATGTTAATGGTCTCAATTCACCAATCAAAAGAAACAGATTGGCAGACTAGATAAAGAAGCAATACCCAAAAATATGTTGCATACAAGAAACACATTCAAGGGCTGGGGATTTAGCTCAGTGGTTCCAGTGGCTGCTTTGTAAGCCCAAGAACTCAAGTTCGATCCCCAGTACCCCCCCAAAAAAAGAAAAGAAAAGAAAAACATTCAATTAAAAAACAAATTCATAGACTGAAAGTCAAAGGATGGAAAACAACATTCTATGTGACAAGAACCTGGAAAAAAGTAGGGGTAGCTATTCTATTTGCCAACAAAGTGGACTTCAAGCCAAGAGTGATTAAGAGAGTCAGAGGTCAATAAATTATGGAAAAAGGGAACAATCCAAGAGGAAGATATAACAGTCATAAATATATATTCATCAAAGAATAGCACATCCAATTATACAAAACAAATATTAATGGACATGAAAAATCATATAACCACTTATACAGTTCTAATGGGCAACCTCAATATGCCATGGTCACAAATAGATCAACTAGACAAAAATCAACAATGAAATATTAGAATTTAACCAAAATTTTTAACAAATGGACTTAGTAGATGTCTACTGAGTATTCCACCCTACAACATCAGAATATGCATTCTTCTCAGCTGCACATACTACTTTCTCAAAAATAGACCATATACTAGCTCATAGAATGTGCTTAAGTAAATACAAAGGAATTAAAATAATCCCATGCATATTATCAAACTGCAGTATAATGAAATTGGAAATTAATGGCAAAAGAAACCACAAAAGGGCTGGGGATTTAGCTCAGTAGCACCACACCTGCCTTGAAAGCACAAGGTCCTGAGTTTGATCACCAGTACCAAAAAAAAAAGGAAAGAAATCACAAGAGCTTCATAAGCACATGGAAATTAACACCCTCCTGAACAACCAATAGGTCACAGATGAAATGAAAGAAAACAGACCATTCCTATAATTAAATTATAATGATAATACAACATACAGAAACTTATGAGATGCAATGAAAGTAGTTCTATGAGGGAAATTTATAAGAGTGAATTCCCATATCAGGAAAACAGAGTAGGCTCAAACAACCTAATGTTGAACTTCAGCCTTCTAGAAAAAGAAGAGCAAGTCAAGCCCAAAGCTCATTTGAGGGAAGAAATTATAAAAATCAGAGCAGAAATTACTGCAATGGAGACTAATAAAACAATACAAAGAATCAGTGAATCGAAGGGTTGGCTCTTTGAAAGATTAAAGTTGACAAACTCTTAGCCAACTTTATCCAAAGGGGAGGGGCTCAAGTCCATGAAATTAGGAATGAACAGGGTGAAATCACAACAGATCCTGCAGAGATCCAGAAGATCATCAATATCTACTTAGAGAACCTGTATTCTCTAATAAGATGGAAAATACTGAAGAAATGAGCAGATTTCCTAGATACATATGAATTACCAAAACTGAATTAAGAAGATATAGAAATTCTAAATAAACTTATATCAGCAAATGAAATTGTATATGTAGTTTTAAAACTACCAACAAAAGCAGGTATCTCTCCGAAAAAAAATAAAAGCATCCTACCACAGCAATATAGGCACACCCATATTTATAGCAGCACAGTTTGTAATGGTTAAATCTTGGAAATAGCCCAAATGCCCATCAACTGACAAGTGGATAAAGAAGATGTGTTTCTTTATACACACAATGGAGTACTACTCTGCCTTAAAGAAGGATGAGCTTCAGACATTTATAACTAAATGGATGGACCTTGACACCCTACTCTCAAGTGAAATAAATCAGACACACGTTTAAGTACTGCACTGTTTCTCTGGTGTGAGAAACCAAAAGAGGAAATAAGGACTGAAATGTATAATGGATGTTGGGAAATGGGAAATGTCCAAATGGGAAGGGGAGCAAGGAGGAGGGAGGGAGAAAGGAAGGAAGAGACAAAAAAAGTGAAAATAGAAGGAAAAAAATGGAGACAGAGCTTTTGTATGTAGGGAGGGGAGGGTGCTTGAGAGGGGTATGAGAGAAAATAAAATAAAATTTATTAAAATAAATATTGGAAAATGTTCAACCCTCACATGCTGAGAAAGAGCAGTTTCATATTTTTCTGCACCCACACATGGCCTATCTACCACCTAAAGCCAAAATTGAATACAGAAGGAAGTATTGATTATGATGCTCTTTTGCAAACAGAATCATACTGTAAGAAAGAGGGAAAATGGTGAGAATTACCTTATGTTCAGACTTTCTTTGTGTTAAGAAATAATCCTTATCTCTGTTCAAAATCTAAATGTAACCACAGGAAAGCCAGGCACCTCTGGCCCCTATCACTGAGGTTTCCCACCCTTATCTTTTGGAAACGGAGGGTGAAGTTTTCAAGGCTACCTTAGTCAAAACCTCACCTACTGTTACTAAACCTGAGAATGAGGTTTCCAAGACGACCCTTATAGAAGCTGAGTCTAGGGCTCTCCCAACTTGTCCTTTGGATACTGAGATCCCTCCTTCTACTCCTTTAGAGTCTAGGGGTGAGGCTTCTAGACTAGCTAAAATTAAACCCTCCACAGGGCCATATCCATCCTCAGTTAGTTTTGTTCAAGCCTCTCTCAGACAATGTCCCTTACAAGAGGGCCTGGAATTTAGCTCAGTGGCACTGCACTTGCCTTGCAAGTGCAAGGTCCTGAGTTCACTCCCTGGTACCAAAAAAAAAAAAAAAAAAAAAAATCCCTTATAAGAAGTAAATAGTAATTTCGGACATGATCATGTCCATGTGCTCTTTTCTCTCAGTGATCTCACACAGATCTAATAAGACCTAGGATAGTTTTCATATAAGTACATTGATGTCTTTAGGGGACTTACCCGGATCTTTGAACTAGACTGGAAGGATGTGATGTTACTTTTAAGTCAAACATTGATGTCTAGTGAGGCACAAGCAGCAATATGAGCTGTCTTTGGGACTAAGGATTTAGTTCAGTTGTTTCGCCATCTGCCTCACAAGTGCAAGGACCCAAGTTCAATGCCCAGTACAAAAAAACAAACAAAAAAACATAGAAAACAAGCATAAAACATAAACAACAAGACTGAAATAGACTTTTTTTAGTCTGAAATTTTAGAGGGCTAAAACAGAGACAGTCAGGGGAACTGCTGGTTCCTATTGGATTCCAAGCAATTTTTTTTGGTGGTGGTGGGGGTTTGAGAAAGGGTCTCACTATGCAGTTGTTTTGTTTTGTTTTGTTTTTGGTACCGGGGATTGAACTGAGGTCCTTGCGCTTGCGAGGCAGGCAGCAGAACCACTGAGCTAAATCCCCAGCTCCTCACTATGTAGTTGAGACCGACCTGGAACCCAGTATGTAGCCCAGGCTGGTCTCAAACTCACGGCTATCCTCCTGCTTCAGCCTCCTAATTGCTAGGATTACAGGCATGCGCCACCACTCCCAGCCCCCAAAATTCTTACACAGGACCCCTACCATATAGGAGATTGGTACAGAAGGCATCCTCAGTTTTGTATTCTTGAGGACCTAAAAAGGACAAAAACTAAATTAATTTAATTAATTTAATTAATTTTAATTATCTTAAATCATCAACAGCTCAGCAGGAGGAAAAAGAAAACCCCTCTGCCTTCTTACATTGCTTGAAAGAGGTACTAGTGAAACATACATCCCTAGCTCCTGACTCAGTAGAAGGACAAATTGTTCTTTTGGGGGGTGGGAGTGATACCAGGCATCGAACTCAGGGCCTTGTGCTTGTGAGGCAGGCAGTGGAACCACTGAGCTAAATCACTGGCCCATGTTCTTAAAGACAAGTTTATTACACAGTCAGCCCCAGATATTAGGAAAAAGTTACAAAAGATAGCTTCTGGTCTAGATAGTTCACTTGAGAGTTCAGTGAGAATTGCCTCATCAGTATTTTATAGTCGAAAGCAAGAGGAGGCTAAGGAGAGAAAACAGAAGAATTGAGAAAAAGTTACAGCCTTAGTATCAGACCTTAAACAATAGACTCTAGGTCTAATTCTCAGGGCTTCAAGAAGAACTCAATGACTAAGCCCACCTGCTACCACTGCCAAAAGCCAGGCCACCTTAAAAAGAGAGTGCAACAGAAGCTCCCTGGGCCATGCCTTACTTGCAAAGACAATCATTGGAGGTTGGACTTCCCTCTGAGGCAAAGGCCCCAGAGCTCAGAGCCATCTTACTAGCTGGCCCAGCAAGACTGAAGGGGCCTGACACTCTGCCTTCTCCCTCTGGTTGGACTGCCATCTCCATGGAGCAGCCCCAGGCAATCATGACTATAGAGGGAAAAGAAACCAGCCTATTGCCTGACAATGGTATATGACTCTTGGTCCTTCTCCTTTAGCCTGGCCTTCCCTCCAGCTGTCATACATCAGTGAGAGGAGTCACTATTTCTCACCACCCTTAGCCTGTAACTGAGACAGCTTTCTCTTCACCCATTCCAGTTTTTTTTGTTGTTGGTTTTGTTTGTTTGTTTGTTTTGTTTTTTTTGAGACTGGGTCTCACTATGTAGTGAGACTGACCTGGAACTCACTATGTAGCTCAGGCTGGTCTCAAACTCACAGCGATCCTCCTGCCTCAGCCTCCCGAGTGCTGGGATTACAGGCATGCACCACCACACCGGCACCCATTCCTTTTTATTTTTTTTTTTTTTGTACAGGGAATCAAAAGAGAGCCTATGGCTATCATACAACCAACTTCTTAAATATCAGGTTGCACTTCTTGAAGGACCAGCCATTCAAATAGACGTACTCCTCCTTAAACCCTGCCACCTTTCTACCAGAAAGGAAGGAAGTTGAGGCTGAAAGACATGACTGCAAACAGATAATTCTCCACACATACACAGGCAAAGAAGACTCAGTAGAAACACCCCTACTAACCTTGATTTGACCCTCTTCTGTGATGGCAGTTCCTTCAGAGAAAATGGGACAAGAAAGGCAGGGCATGCAGTAGTGACCTTACACCAGACACTTGAAAGTTCCTCACTTGCACCTAAGACTAGCACTCAGCTAGCAGAACTCATGGTTTTGACCAGGATTTTATAACTCAGTAAAGGACAAAAAGTCAATATACTGATTCAAAGTATACTTTCCTAGTATTACATGCACACATAGCCATACGGAAAGAAAGAAATTTTCTGACAGCCAATGGATCTCCTATAAAGTATCATAGGGAGATAGATAAGCTTTTCTAATCTGTCTATATGTCCTCCAGGGTGGTGGCTATTCTCTGTAGAGGACACAAAAAAGGAATTGATGAAATATCTCAAGGTAATGAACTGGCTGATATAGCAGCAAAAGAAGCTGCTTGAGGGCCCCCGTTTTGAGTCCCTCTGATCTGGGAAGGGTCCTTTGATCATACTTGACCCAAGTACTCTCATTCTGAATGAGGAAGGTTACCGTCAGATGATGATAAATTGTTCTTTCCTGGCTCTAGTCAATAGAAAATTGTTAAGTCTTTACATCAAATCTTTCACTTGGGAAGAGACAAGATACAGCAGATGGCCTCAAAGTTATTCATAGGAAGGGGACTTTCTCAGACAATTCAACAGATAGTTAAGACATAAGCTCTGAAAAAAAAAATCCTCTTAACCAGACCATAGCTCCTCTAGGTATACAAAGACATGGTAAATCCCCTGGAGAGGACTGACAACTCGACTTTACTTATATGCCAAAGAGTAAAAGACCTCAATACCTATTGGTCTGAGTAGACACTTTCATAAACTGGGTTGAGGCCTTTCCTTATAGAAAAAGCAGAGGAGGAGAAAAGGTTTTGGTCTCAGAAATCATCCCCAGAATTGGACTTCCTAAGAGCTTACAGAGTGATAATGGGGCTTCTTCTTTTTGTTTTTTTAACTGAGGATCGAACTCAGGAGTTTGTACTTGCAAGGCAGGTGATGGAACCACTACGCTGGCCTGCGCCTTCCTTTAAAACGACAATCACACAGGGCATCTCTCAGTCACTGGATATTTTCTATCATGTTCATTGTACCTGGAGACCACAATCATCAGCAACAGTAGAAAAGATAAATGAGACCCTAAAGAGACATCTTTGAAAAATGGCTCAGGAAACCAACCTACAGTGGCCTCACTTACTACCTTTACCTCTTATTAAAATAAGAAGGCTGAAGGGCCAGGGATTTCACTCAGTGATTCCACTGCCTGCCTCACAAGTGCAAGGACCTGGGTTTGATCCCTGGTACCAAAAAATAAAATAAAATAAGAAGGCTGGGGATTTAGCTCAGTGGCACTGTGCCTGCCCTGCAAGCATAAGGTCCTGAGTTTGAGTCCTGGTACTGCCAAAAATAGACAAAACAAACCTTAAATTCTAGGCCTTAGTCCATTTAAAATGCTTTATGAATACCCTTTTCTCACTAATGTTTTACCTTTGATAGAGAAATAGGTACTTTACTAAAATATATCATCTCACTAGATAAATTCCAACAGACTCTTCAACAGCTAACAGAAGCTCAGCCTTGAGAAAGAGGAAGTCCCATATTCCACCCTGGTGATTTAGTACTGATAAAGTCTCTCTCCTTATCTTCCTTAATGACCAATTTGGGAAGGATCACACGCAGTCAATCCCATCAGCTGTTAAGATAATTGGCCTGGACTCCTGGATTTATCACACCTGACACAACCTCTGGGAACCAGAGACTGTCGTGGAGTATGAACCAACACCCAAATACTCCTGTGAATCCACAGGAGACTTAAAATTCTTGTTCTAAAAGAAAACAAAGCCTCCAGATAAGTGATCTAAAATGTTACTTTTAGCTCTTTTACTAATCACCTCACTACTTAAAGGAGAGTGCAATTCCTTTCTAAAACAGGCACAGAAATAAGCAGTCATTACAACAAACATCCTGCTAGATATGTGGCCTGCTCCCCATGTCAAGTACATCAAGACTTCCTTGGTGGGTATCCTCAATTCAGGGAGATGATTGGAATAAGATACAAGAATACATTGATGAGACATGAAGGATTCACAGTTCATAGTTCAGCTTACCTTTACAAAGTAACTGAGTGGCCTATAAACTACACTCTTAATGACCCTGGACATAATCAGATTTTTTATAACAATGCCACTGAAGCCTCTCTATAGGCTTTAGTAAAATGCTTAGTAAGTAGAAGTAAGGGTCTGATCATGAGGGACAGCTACAGATATCAAGATGACTATTTTCAGATATGGGATGATTATATGTGGTTAACCTCCACTAGACGACACCTAGTAGAAAGGCCCCTATCGAGCTGGGCGTGATGGTACATGCTAGCATTCAGGAGGCTGAGGCAGGAGGATCACTGTGAGTTTGAGACCATCCTGGGCTGCATAGTGAGTTCCAGGTCAGCCTCAACTACATAAATGTAAGACTTAAGTCTCACTTTTACTCCTGGAGCGTGAACAGCCAAGAGGCCTCCACGATGCTGGGTCCAAAAACTCAGCAAGGCTCCAGGAGCATATCAGACAGTGACAGTCACCCAGGAAGGAACACACCAGGCAGATTGGCGAATAGACCTTTATTAGTCTGGCCAGACAGCACTCCCGAAGTCAAGTAGCTCAGAGAGGCAGCTAGCTCAGAAACAGAGGCCATTTTATATAGGGCTATCGGGAGGGGGTTTACACTCAAAACCTACAGGAAGGGGACAAAGGCAAAGAATCAGTTGATCTGAGCTGGTGGTCCTCAAGCATATACTCGACCGTTACGTACTAATGATCAGCAGATCCATTATCCATTGTTCCATTTACAACGTAGTTTATAATGTTCAGAACATTCAACTACAGGCAAGTAAGGAGTGGCGTGATTGATGTTGAGTCTCTGTGTTCACTACAGTTTCCATTTAGTCTCCCAGCTACTTCCAAGCAGTTACCTAACAACTCACAATTAATCATTAGTTATCCTATAAGGGATGGGGGGGGCGACAGTCTCTAGGTCGTTTGCTGGTCAACATGGAGTCGCTCTAGTTCAGTTAGACTCTTACATAATGAGACCCTGTCTCAAAAAAAAAGAAAGAAAGAAAGGCCCCTATATGTTGTGAACAACAACAACAACAACAAATCACTCCTATTCTCATTAGCCTAACTCTGCTAAGTACTTGTGATGGACATCCCCTGAAAAGTGTATACACACAATAACTTTACAAGCCAAAGACTGGTTTGCAACAAACTGGTTTAATCACCCTGGAATTAGATGGGAAGCCCCAGTGGCACTCACTGGTCCTGTGGAACCAATCTGTGGCCCTGGCTACCACATGGATGGACAGGGAGATGCACTCTGTGATTTGTGTGTTTACAAGACAGAAATGTCAAAAACATTGATAAACCTGCAAATCTATCCCACCTATGACATTGATGGTCTAGAAGTGTTTGGTATGATCACTTGGCTTCTATCTTTATCCCCTCCTTAGGGTTAGATAATGTCATGCAACACATCAAGGCCTTAACTAATTATACTCAGTGGACCTTAAATGACACTGCAACTGGTCTCCCTGTGCCACCACGCCTGGCCTGAAGGTGTGTATTTTTGTGTCAGCTAATTAGTTAGTAAAACTGTGAAGGCAGTAATTTGATAACATAAATTCTAAGCTAAATATTCTCATAAGAGCATATTCTGAATGCTTCCAAGACAAAGTTCAGATAATGACACATGACAGAAAATAGTGTGACAATGGTGACTTTAACATTTAAATTGCTAATAAAAAAACAAGATTCAAGCTGGGCATGGTGGTGCATGCCTGTAATCCCAGCACTTGGGAGGCTGAGGCAGGAGGATCGCTGTGAGTTTGAGACCAGCCTGGGCTACACAGTGAGTTCCAGGTCAATCTCAATTACATAGTGAGACTCTGTCTCAAAAAACAAAACAAAACAACAACAACAAAAACATTAAGTAGCAGTTTGCTAAGCTTTTCCTAAAATTCCATGGCTTCAAAAACCAATTAAAGTTGAAGTATCTCAGTGTTATTAAAGGGAACTGTCCATCTGGTCACCTCCCTAGCTACAAAAAAGAAATCAAGGCTCACAGTTTTGTAGTCTCAGAGTCATCCAAAATGTTTCTTTTCTAGTTCAATGTGGAATAGGTAGATTTGGTTAATGATTCAACATGATTGTTTTAGAAATACTGAAAAGTTAGAAAAACATAATAAGTATGTTTAAAAGGATTAGAAATAGCACAGTTCTATCATTTAGAAGATGCTAGTCATTGAATGTCTTCAAAAGATCTACTCATGGAAGAACATAGCTGTGTTTAAATAATGTAGTCAAGCTTGTTTCTTAAAACAATGGCCAAATCAGACCAAAATGACTTGGCTCAAATGGCCTCTATTGCCTGATTGATGGCACAGTGGATTGTGTGTTCCTCCCCTGTATAGAGGGGTGACTGGCTGGGTGTCTGGAGGGATGAGCAGTCAACCTGAAGTGCCCTGAACATGTGTCAGCATTGAGACTGGATCCTGTACTCAGTAGGCAGATCAGGAAGGTTTCTGAGCTGAACACTGATATGATCTGAGCAGGTTTAGGTTGATGAATTTGTCATGTTTGGGGGTGTACACCACACCAACCCACTACTTTGTTGGAACACATAGCTACTGTGATCATAAACTCTCTTGGCACCAGTAATGAATTAAAGAGACAGAGTTTATTTTCTTAATTGAATTTATTGGTGCATTCTAGGTAGACAGTACAGTTCCATTCATTGCTGGGATCTTGTACCTTTACATGCCAGGTCTTGGTTCTCATTTTTTCCCCTTGTTGCCACCCTCCCTTCACCCCCTCCTCCCCTCCTACCGACCAACACTTTAATTCCATTTTTACATTTTCTCACATTTTTTTCCCTTTCCCTTATTCCCCTTCCCCTACCCTTCCCACTGTCCCTACACCTTTAGCCCTTTTCTTCCTATTTCACATTGCTAATTATCCCATTAGGATCTTGAGTACTATTTTAGTTTTTCACACCAGAGAAACTATTTGGTATTTACACATGTGTGACTTATTTATTTCACTTAGGAGTATATCTTCAAAATGTATCCATTTTCCTATGAATGAATCTACTTTCTCATTCTTTATGGCTGAGTAGTATTCCATTTATAGAAAAACCACATCTTTATCCAGTTTCCAACTGATGGGCAAATGGGCAATACCCAGCAGTGATGGCTGGGTCAAATGGAACCTCTAGTCCCAGCTCTTTGAGGTATCTCTATATTGATTTCCATAGTGGTTACACCAGTCTGCACTCCTACCAACAATGAAGAAGGGTTCCTTTCTCCCCACAACCCCACCAATATTTGTTATTGTGTGATTTCTTGATAGCAGCCATTCTTTGTGGGGTGAGGTAGAACCTCAGTGTTGTTTTCATCTGCATCTATAAAGAGACAGAGTTTAAAAGAAAGGAAGATAGTTTATTTGGAAAAGGTGGAAAAAGAGAAGAGAGTTGCTCTGGAAAAGTAGGAGGCATTAGAAAGTGAATACCTGTGGGTTTTTCTCAGCTCCTTTTTTTATTAAGACTGGTGTCCTTGACCTACATTGGGCATCTGGTAGCCTGGGTACCTTTGCATTTTTTGGCCATTTGATTTCTTCCTGCCCTTTTAATGGATAAGTGTGGGGAGGGGTATATTCATAGAGAAGGACAGTTTAGAGTTAGAAATGAAGTAAAAGGGAATGTGTGTATCTCATGCAGTGGTATAGTGATACCAACAAGAGAATATACATATAAGTATATATGTATAGGTGTATGTGTCTTTTATATATATTAAATGAGTCCTTAGGTGGCTGTCTCTTGTCTCCTTTGTATTTTATCAGGTGAGAGAGGGAGCTGTTTACCCTGGTTTTTTATGTTTCAGGATACATCCCTGTTTTTTTTTGTTGGGTCTTCCTGTTACATTTTTATGTTAAATGTGTTACCTGGCATCTTCCCAGGTCTAGTTTTTCTCTTTCTTGACCTTTGTCTTTCTAATTGTTGGAGTCTAACTGCAGAAGGAAAAGTGGCCCTTCCTCAGGATCAGCTTTGCTATTTACTTATCTTTTGCTTTTTTTTTCGCTCTCATCAGTTTCCTCAAGCAATTGGTAATTCTCAGTTATTTGTTCATGTTGCATCTGAGATCAGTGTTTCTCAGACTTGCTTTTTTTTTTTTTTTTTTTTTTTTTTTTTTTTGGTACCTGGAATCAAACTCAGGCCCTTGTGCTTGCCAGGCAGGCCGCAGAACCACTGAGCCAAATCCCTGGCCCTCTCAGTCTTGCTTTTGATATGGCCATCCTAAGGGGATCTTTTGGGTGTTTTTCCCCCCTAATCACACCCCATCAAAGTTTAATGTCATACTTAGTCATGGTGGGATCCACTTATAATCACAGCACACTGGGAGGCTGAGACAGGGGCATGGCAAGTTTGAGCGCAGCCTGGCCAATTTTGCTGCAACTTAGGGATATAGGGCATCATCCAAATAATGTAAATAATCCAAAGAAGGAAATATTATCACCCCCAACCTACTAGATATCTGAAACACATGTTTCGTTTCTTTTCTCTTTTTTTTGAAACCCATATTTCTATTCTCTAAAATCGAAGAATTCTAGAAACAACAGAGGTTAAGAGTTGGTATTTACTGAGGAAGAGACAGCTCCTGCCTGAGAGGGACAGGAAGGGACACTCAGAACGTTGCCCAGAACCCTGGTCCTCAGGGGTTTTTTAATGGAGCAAAGCCATGAGTTGAGATGGGTACAAAAATGGGACAAAACTATAGTCAACTAATAAGAGCCAATGGAAAATCATAAGGTGGACATGAAGTGAGACAAAACCATGATCAACCAATAAGATTACAAGTACAGGCTGGGGTTTTAGCTCAGTGGTTCTGCCGCCTGCCTTGCAAGCACAAGGACTGGAGTTCGATCTCTGGTACCTGCCCTCCCAAAATTACAAGTACAGTCACCCAGATAGTATTGATTAAATGGGGAAACAAGTCAAGCAGCAGGGTACAAAGAATGAACGAAGAGTTTCCAGAAAGGAAATGGGCTAGGGAGATTTTGGTGCACATTTAAGGTGATTGATGTCTATTTAGAATATCAATCACTGCTATTTATCTAGGGGAAGTATATGAGTGACTTTTACGTTTTGAGTTTTGGCTTTGAGTAGATGGTCCTCAATTGTCAATGTATCGACTCCCTCTAACTGCCTACAACATATCTAATTAATTTAGCTGTCTACAATATTATTAGTAACACTTTATTTCAAAACAAAAATAGCTCAGGATGTAGCTCAGTGTAAAGGCACTGGGTTCAATCCCCCACCCCCACGCACACAAACACACACTCATATGTTAATGTCACAGTCATGCTATATATCACAGTGTCCCCTCCTCCCCACAGAGGGCACTTTCCTCAGTGTACCCGGCCTGGGGACATGATTTCATCAAGGAAGAAGAGCTTCACTAAGACAGAAAGGAGTAAAAATTCTTCCTGGAGGAACTGCATGCTTTTCTTCCAGGATGATTTACATGCCAAAACACAGGAGTAGTATCTGTACTCCAGTATTTACACCAGTAAATAAACAATGGCAGTAATGGGCTATCCATAGGTCCCTCCACAGACCTATGAAGGCCGATAGATGCCCGGCAGCACCAGTCTCAAAGTCGTAACCCCTAAAGGTCTCCTAGGTCATATTCAGACATTCTAAGAAGTAGAACCATGAAAGGGAAAGGACAGCCTGGGCTCCACTCTCTGGGATTTGCTCATACTCCTTCCGAGACAGCGGGGATTGGAAACCACTGAGAGCTCGGTCTTCCCTGTCCTAGAGCGGCTGGGCGGGCCTCACTTCCGGCTTGTGTCCGGCTGCCCGGTGCGGCAAGAGGGGCTGCCAAGATTTCCCGCGGGCGCCGTAGGGTAGGGGTCCACACGCAGTGGAAGAGGGGATCATGGGGAGGGCTGGGGGAAGTTGGAATGAGGTCACGAGGTAGGGCCTGAGGAGGACATGGCTTGTGGTCAGGGGTAAGGATCTGTGATTGGTGTGAATGGTGGTCGCCCGCAGGGTCTAAAGAGGCTGTGGGGGAGGGGTCTGTGGATGGCAAGGTGCTGGGTCATTGGGCGGGGTTTGTGGAGGGAGTTGGGCGTGGTCACGGGGCTGGGTCGCGCAGAATGTGGGGCGTGGTCACAGAACGGGTTCTGTGCATGGTGTGGGCGTGTCACCGGGCGGGGTCTAGGGAGGGTGTAGGGGGCGAGGTCGAAGGCAGGAGGGAGTATGTTCGGTGGATTTTAGGCTGTGAAGGTTCCGAAAGGGACGAGACCCCATTATTAACCTCATCATATTCCCTCCCTTTCCTAGTTTTCAGTTCCAGAAAGTTCAGCAGTGCCAGTCACTACGGAGCTTTCCTGGGATATATCCCAATACTAAGAGAAAAAGAGAAAAATCATTTCTTCATTTATTCCTTCCATCTGTACGTCCCTTCTGCCTTTGCTTGACATTTAGTATCCAGCAGGCAATGTCTTGTCCCCAGATCTCTGTCCCACTCCCCACCAGGATCTCATTGTGGATGAGGGCAGGGGCAGGCTGTAAGAGTGACACAGGAGCAGAGCCCTGCTTTAATCCAGGAAGGACCCTCCAGGCAAAATAACACCTCGAGGTGGAGATGTGGATGGAAAGCAGCACCTTGGCCACTGTCCCCACTTGTTTTGGCTCCAGCTGTCTCTGAAGACAGCCTGAGCACTCTTTTCTATTTTTCCTCAGCATTCATTCCTCAGTATTCATTTTTTTATGTTTACAGTACTGGGGATTGAACCCAGGGCCTTCTAACAGAACTATATGCCCAGCCCTTTTATTTTTATTTTGAGCCAGAATCTCCCTACATCACTGTTTCCCAGGCTGGGTTTGAATTTATGATCCTGTTGCAGATTACAGACATGCACCATCATACCTAGCTACATTAAGACATTTTAAAATCAGAAAAAAAAAAAAGTTTTACCCATGTGGGAGCCTGCAGGGGAAGGGTAGGGAGCAAGACCACACTATCTCCAAGTAAGCTGTGATACATCAAGATGGAGCTGGACCTGAGCAGGCCTGGAAGCCAATTTCAAGTGTGGAGAGGGCAGCTATAGGGTGAAGGTGGCCTAGGGTGGATCCTGAGGGCTGCACGGTTAAGTCACAAAGGCAGGGTAGAGGAAGAGGAAGAAGAAGAAAAGGGAGAGGAAGGAGAAGTGAAAAATCAGCACCCAGCCAGTAGGATGATCAGAGAGGTACTGGTTGTGGAGACTGAGGCCAGGAGATCCACAGGCCAGGCAGGTACAAATGGATAGGGGAAGAATGTAGGATGTCAGGCCTCAGATGCCCCTTGGAACCCCCCTCTCCCAACTGCCTTAGCCATCACAGATGGTACTGTCCCCCAGAGCTGGTTCCTCCTATCTGGCTTTGCAGCCAGACTCAGTCCCTTCCTATGAAACCACCCAAGCACCTCTTCTGCCCTTCTTTGATCTCCCTGTCCCAGCCTGGCCCCCTGCTTGCCTTGCCCCTACAGGAGAAGGTTCAGCTGCCTTAATGGTGCCTTCCTGTGTTTTCTCCATGCAGTCTTCACTGCCCTCTGCTCTCAGCTGATCTCTGGGTCTCTGTCCATGGCTCTTTGATGACCAGTTCCTGTGACAGCTCATGGCTCCCCTCAACTCTGCCAAAGGATAAGGAATTGCCAAATGAGATCTGAAGGATGACAGGAGCTATCTAGGAGATAGGGAAAGGAAACAAAAATTCCAAACCTCAGTCAGAAAGGGGAGTGTGTTGGTCCAAAGTTGTGGCCAGAGAAGGGTATAGGATGAGGGCCAGCCTGTGTGGGAAGCAGAGAATAGAGCTGTCAGTAGGTAGGACTACAAGGTGGGGTGACAGACATGTTGCCATCAGCCAGATGCTTCTCAGAGACAACTGTTTGCCTGTAGCAAATGCTGTCACCAAGTGCATTTCTTTCAGGCTCTAACTTAAAGCCATAGGTATGGGGCTGGGGATTTAGCTCAGTGGTTCCACCACCTGCCTCACAAGTGCAGGGACCTGAGTTCAATCCCCGGTACCAAAAAAAAAAAAAAAAAAAAAAAAAAATGCCATAGGTACTTAATCAGTTTTCATGTGCCGGGCAGGAAAACAGGCTCAGAGAGGTGAGATGACTTGCTCAGGACACATGTAATTGTTATGGAATCCCTTGATGTGACTCAGTAGTCTATTTTGCTTGCCCCCTTCTCAAGGCACTGATTGGAGGGGCCTTAGGGAGGAGGGTAAGCTAGTCAGGGAGGATCTTGGCCTAAGAAGGAAGGGGAGGGGATGCCAGTCAACAGCACAAGGAGTGGACAAAGCTGAGAGTGTTGCTAGGAGGGAGTGGTGGTGATGCCATATCTTCAAAAATCAAGCAAAGAGGTGGGTGTCCTTCAAATTGAATTTCATGACTCTCTGGTAGTACAAGGCTCATGGTGAAGGAAATAAGAGGGGAGCCCTCTTTATATAACACCTGGCTCTCAAACAATATGAGGTCTGGGCCACTGTAGTCAGGGCCAAACCTGGTGAGCAGGCAGCTCTCATTTGCTCTGGTGCTGTCCTTTGTAGCTCTGTACTAGATATGGTGGCCAAGCCCCATTGAATTGGCCATCAGGAACACCTGCCATCTGGAGCCCCTCCCTAGTACACCCTTAAGGATCAGAATGGTCTCACCTTCCTGATCCAGGCCTGCTTTGTTAGGTGTCCCCTCCCACCAGGCTGAGCAGTGTACAGGATCCCAAGGGAAACTCTGGGTTCGAGGGCCACCCCTAACCTCCTTTCCCCAGAATCTGTAGGGAGGAATGGGAGACTTCAATACAAGGGG
Source organism: Fukomys damarensis (assembly GCF_012274545.1). Taxonomy (NCBI): domain Eukaryota; kingdom Metazoa; phylum Chordata; class Mammalia; order Rodentia; family Bathyergidae; genus Fukomys; species Fukomys damarensis. The sequence continues at coordinate 65,906,213 of NW_022900917.1, forward strand.
CACCTGCCCCTCAGGTGGGAGTGAGTCTTCTGGGCAGCAAGGCCTGTGGTTCCAAGACATACGACTTTTGAGGATGTGGCCATGTACTTCACTTGGGAGGAGGCACAGCACCTGGGTTCTCAGCAGAGAGCACTGTACCTGGATGTGATGCTGGAGAACTACCATACCCTGAGGTGTAGGAGACATCCCTGCCCATTAGGGGGGTTAAGAGTGGACAAGCTTCTTGCCTTCCCTAATTTGACTATACTGTTTTATATCAGGACTCAGATTGAAGCCCTGCACGACTCAAATGGGCATGTCAGCTAACAAAGCTGGACTAGTATTGCTCCTTTGCTAATGGCTATCACTGAGGCCTAAGTCCTGGTCTGTGACATGGCAGGGCCCTGCTGCATTACATGCAGTTGAGGTCAGCATGACCCCAATCAAAATCCTTTCCCCTGAACTATGCTTCTGACTGACCTTGTTGCTTGCTAATTGTGCCTGGTCCCAGTACCAGTTTCTTCTATCCTATCAAGATAAGCAGTGCCTACTCCCTAACAGCCCTGCCTGGTGCCATCATGCCAGGTGTTGGCAGTAATTCACTAGATGACTTCAAAGCTCCCCAGCTCCCTATTCCTTCTAATGATTGTATTCAATAAATACTGAATGTGCCTGAGGGCTTTTGTCTTTGCTGCCATCAGCAGCACTGACCAGGACCCAAGACTCAGCTTCTCTATAAGCCTCATTCTGTCTATTCTTTAACAATTTTCCAGTGCTGTGGAGGCTCACAGGAAGCTGGGACCTACTGCAGGGGTCTCCAGAGATGTCCAGTTCCCTTGACCCTTACACTGAGAAACCTGGGTGATCGCCAGATGGTAAGTTTCAGGTGATTGCCTCCCATGACTGGTTGGTCTCTAGTCCATTATGGTGCATCTTAGTCCCAGGAAGGGGTATCCAGTGGACTCTTCTTGCTGTTTCCCCTCTGAACCTACTCTAGAGCCCCTTCTTCTCTCATCCTCTGTAGCTCCTGCTCAGGGGAAGTTCTGATTGAACTCAACTGACCATTCCGTTCTCTATAAAGAGGTTCTTCAGTGTCCAGATCCAACATCATCCCCCAGCTGGAGGCGAGGGAGACCTCATGCCTTTTGGGGGCCTTTCTATCCAGCTGAGTGAAGTGGTTTCCTGAGGGGAGGCTGTGATGTAATTTATGCATGAGCTGTGAGGCATATGGCATGGAGATCAGGGTGATCCCAACTGTCCTTTACTGACTCCCTTCCTGCCCCCATCCCTCTAAGTGCAGGTCCATTGTAACACACCCTGTGCTCCAATTTGGGTAGGATGGGATGGTCATTTTCTTCGTGACCAAGTGTCCACCTGGTGAACTGATTAGAACTTAAGTTTCTAAGTATAAACAGAATTTTGCCAGTATGTATATTTTTAGAACATGCCCTCCATCCTGTCCCTGTTTTATACAATAAGCACATATTGAGTGCCACCTGCATGCAGGCATTCTTCTAGCTGCTGGTCTTGAAAGTAAGCAAAACCAAGCCTTTGTCTTCAAGAACATGTTAACTTGGAGAGGAATTATTTATCCTGACTTTGATATCCTATTTTTGGTCTTCTTCTTAGACGACTTGGGGCAGGGACTTTATTCCTCACCCAAACCTGAGCACCAAGAGCATTTGGTAAGAGAACACTATTAAAATGAGTCTCTGTTTCTTCAGTTGTTAGTACCTGCTTACCTGTTTTGTGCCCAGGGCCATCCAGATGCTGCAAAGACAAATGTAATAAAGCCTGTGCCTCAGTATCTCACAGGCCAGGCAGAGAGATGGATACACATACAACTCACTTCAGGACAGAGAAAATGAATAAAGTCATTAACAAAAAGGAGCATAAAACTTTTCTCAGGCTGAGACATATAACATGCACAGAAATTTGCTTTGGCTCAGTCTTAAAAATGACTCTGCTAGCCGTACCATCTGTGGCTTCACTTTCCACAGTTTCACAGTCAATCACAGTCTAAAAACATTCAACAGGAAATTGCAGAAATAATTAAAAATTATATTGGTATACCATTCTGAGTAGTGTGATGCACTCTTGCTGTCCCTCACTATCCCATCTGGAATGAGAATCACCTCTGTGCATAGTATCCACTCTGCATATACTACCTGCCTTAGTACCTGCTTGAGTTATCAGCGTCACAGTATCACAGTACTTGTATTTCAGTAACCCTTACTTTGGTTAATAAGTGTCCCAAACCACTGGCACTTTATATGGGCCAAAGAGAAGTTGTGAGGTACTTCCTTTAAGTGAAAAACTGAGATGAAAAAGCATAGTTTATATAGAGTTCAGTATTATCCTCAGTTTCAGGTATCATGGGGGTCCTAGAACATAACTTCTGTGGATGGGGGATGGGGGTGCTACCTTCGTTTTCCTTTCACAGGGAAGCTTTTACTTTCTCTTTTTGTTTCAGAATCTCAGGTCAAGACAGGATGCAAACAGTTAATTCCAAAGGGGGAAAAAAAATCTTTTGACAAAGAATTACAAAGAGTAACCCAGAAAGTTTTCCTAAGAGGCAATTCAGAGGAGTCTGAGTCTCAGCTAGCTTATGGGACTGAAACAGGAACAGAACATTCATGGAAAAAATCACAATAAAGGGCAGGAGGAAGTTCTTTTTCCAAAAGAGAGGTTTGGGCAAATGACTTGCTCTCTCCTCAAAGCCAGTGTAGAAAGACCAGGAATGCCACAAATTAGAGGAAAAAAAATGTCTCTTTGTACAAAGTTTATTACTTGTCAGAGGGATAGGCCAGCATAAAGAGCCACTAGATGAAGGACACATGGCCAAGGCTTTCTATGGAAGCCAGGCCTGAGTGGATAGGAGACAGGTCCTGGTGGATCAAAGCTCCTTAGATATCATGTGTGTGGAAAATCTTTCAGCAAAAATTCACACCTTGCTCAATATCAGAAAACTCACCCTCAAGAGAAGATCTGTGATATATCCAATGTGGATGAATATCACAACTCAATCCAGTGGAGAGAAATCCTATATGTGTAATGAATGTGCCATTTGTGATTTCAAGAGGCATCAAAGTTTGTGAAACATCAGAGAATTCACACTGGAGAAAAACCCTGCAGCTGTACTACATATGGAAAAGCCTTTAATGGGAATTCAACCCTTATTAAACATTAGTTGATACACACTGAAGAGAAGCCCTACAAATGTAATGAGTGCATGAAAGCATTTAATCAGAAAGCAAATCTCATCAAGCATCAGAGAATTCATACAGGAGAAAAGCCCTTTGCATGCCGAGAATGTGGGAAAAGCTTCAGTCAGCCATCACACCTATCTCAATCTCAAAGAATGGATCCTGGGAGAAGCCGCACAACGGTGAGGAGTATCGTAAAGGCTTTCGTCAAACAGCACACCTGGTTGATCATCAAAGAATACACACAAGAGAAGCCCTCTGTTTGCATCATGTGTGGGAGGGGCTCTGTTTAGATGTCACACTTGATTCACCACCACAGAACACATTTAGGAGAAAAGACCCATGAGTGTCATCCATGTGAGAAGCACTGAAGCCAGTGTTCACCCCTTATTAGACGTTAGTTACCCACACAATGGAGAGTGCATACCACTCTGAATGTGCCAGGCTTTCAGCGTGAGCTGGTCTCCCTGGCGTTGTCTCACACATCCCTTGTAGAGGAAACTTTTCATTTGTGTAAGAGAAAGCACCTAAAAATTCAAAGAAGGCAGAATGACTTTTTTGCTCTAGCTCACTATGCAATATCAGAGATCTTGAAAGAGAGGACCTAGTGGGTGTGGTGAGTGTGAAGGAAACATTTTGTTGAAGCTCACACCTTTCTCAGAGTGAGATCATTCACATGAGTGTAACAGATACAAGAAAAGCTTTGGTGTGTTGTGGACAGAAGGCAGAACTCTGGGGACTACCAATGTTAGCTGCTTCTTTGAACAAACTGTCCCAGTAAGTTCTTGGCCATGGATGGCTGTGCTCTGTGGCTATATGTTGTGGACTTGGAACAAAGACAGTCTTGGGGGAAGCCAGTGATCTAGGATGTAGCCTAATACCAAAATATAGTCTCAGCAAGAAGCAGATAGGGAAATGAGGTGATGCACATAAAAAGCAAGGCTGCCACTTAGTGTCTGTCCCTAGGGTGGCTGCTTTATCTTGGGCAAAAAGTTGGGGGGATGGAAGCTCACAGTGATGCCAGACTATTCAGTCACACATTTACAGACAGCCTCTTACTCTGTCTCCACAGGTGATCAACCTCATCTGTGGTTTATCCCCCCAAAACACACTGGAGTTTAATCCCCATTGTGAGGTATAAAGGTGGTGGAAATCTAATCTGAACATGTTTAGAGGTGGGGCTTTTGGGGGTTATTAGGGTCATCAGGGTGGAGTTCTATGATTGAACTCTGGTGGCTTCATAAGAAGAGGGATGGAGACCAAAAGACACACACACACACACACTCCGCTATCTGTGGCCTGTGATACCCTGTGCTCCCTCTGGACTCTGCCAACAAAAAAGGTCATCACTGAATGTAGCTCCTTGACCTTGTATCTTTGGAATATGAACCAAACAAACCTCTTTGTTCCATAAAAACCACTCAGTTTGTGGTATTGTTAACAACAGAAAATGGACTAGGACACCATCCATTGTGAGAATAGGTATTGGGGTGGACAGGCATTTATCATGTGTCACAGGCAATTTTTTTTTTTTTTTTTTTTTTTTTTTTTGTACCAGGGATCGAACTCTGGTCCTTATGTTTGCAAGGTAGGCAGCAGAACCACTGAGCTAAATCCCCGGCCTGAGAAGCAATTTGATTAATCTTCAATGTCAGTGTTTTTACCTATAAAATGGTGAGATCAATTCCTGTATGGTGCCTGTGCGCACTTGCCCACAGCAGATAGCCAAAGAATAGTGCTGCTATTACCATCATGTAGTTTTACTAGGTTCAGCCTCAAAGGGTGATATTTTCTTTGTGAATTCTTGGTGCCCAGGAAATAATTATGATCTTGAACTGGTGACAAGATCCAGCCCTGACATGCTATTCTGGTTCCTGCTGTAAATACTGTCTTTAACCTTAGTTATCTAGAAATGGAATCTTTCAGGTCCCGAAGAGAAGTCAAGCTCTTTATTCTGCCTTGTTCTTTAGTTCACACTCCCCACAGACTCCACAAATGTTGGCAATAGTGGAGTGGCCTTATGCCACGAGACTGCAGAATCAACCCATAGGCCCCTAACAGTCTACCAGCAGCCCACCTCAACATCCTAACACTCCATGATGCTCCCTTCCCTTTCAACATCCCAGACCTTAAGGTGTCCAATGGTGCCAGGGCCTCTTCTCACAAGTATTTGGCTGGCTTTGTGTCTAGTGGTACCCATGACCGTCAGTCAGCACATCCAAGTTTGTATCTACACTCCAGACTCCTGCTGCCATCCTAGTGGCCCTGTTCTTCATGGCTCCATTTTGGGAGTCCAGGGTTGGGTGGAGAAAAGGGGTTCCAGGCTGAGTTTGAGTAAGCCAAGAGCAGTCGAAGGCTAGGAGAGATGTTTGGATATGGAGCAGGGTATTATTACCCTGGCTGGAGTGTGCTCATTGTGCACCTGGGTAGCAGGAGGCTAGCAGGTAGTTATCCTCTCATGGTGGAGTCCCCTTTTTTTCAATGCACCCCTGATTCCAATTCTGTTCCTTTCTATCCCCTGGTTGTGCACACTAATGTGCTTTATATAAGTCCTTAATATGTCTTTTTATAAAATGCATACTATTTCTTCTTTCTTTCCTCTCTCCCTTTCTTCTTCTCTGTCTTCCCCACCCCCTCTCTCTGGGCCTTGAACTTATGGACTCAAGTGATCATCCCATTTCAGCCTCCTAAGTACTGTAGCTGGCACACAGGTGCTTGGCACCAGGCTTGACTGAAAAGCACACTATTGTTTGGTGTATGTGATTTTAATTTACATAGTATGTTGGCCAGATTTCTGTTAGTATGATGAACACCTGAGGTTATAAACTTATAGAGAAAATATTTAATTTGGCTCACAGTTTTACAAGTTTTAGCCCATTACTTTTGGGCCTGTAGCTGCACATTATGGTGGGAGTATATGGGAGAGCAAAACTACTCACCTTGTGGCCAGCAGTGCAAAGAAAGAGGAAGGGACCAGAGTCCCACAGTTTCTTTTAAGGGCATGGTCCCAATGACATGAAGACCTCCCACCTCCCACTAGGCACTATTACCTCCCAGCAGTGCCACCCTCCAGACCAAGATTTTGCCACATGGACCTTTAGGTGACGCGATCCAAATCATAGCACATAGAGTGATATATAAAGCTCATTTCATCCTTCTTCACATTCTTTCATTTTTTTCTTTTTTGTTGTTTGCTTTCAACACTAAGGGTTGAACTCAAAGAGGGCTGAGCTATATCCCCACCCCTTTTTGTTTTTTATTTTCAGACAGGGTCTCACTAAGTTGCCCAGGCTGGCCTCAAACTTGCAACACTTCTATTTAGCCTGCTGAGTAGCTGGGATTGCAGGAGTGCACCACCACAGCTCATTTAATTTACTTTTTTTTTTTCTGGTACCAAGGATTAAACTCAGGCCCTTGTGCTTGTGAGGCAGGCCCGTGCCACTGATCTAAATCCCCAGCCCTCATTTACTTTTTTATGCAATTCTGTTTTAGGATTTCCTCTTGGTCTCTGTACATCTAGCTCTTCACCTCTAACTGCTGCATAATATGTACTTCAGGTTGCATCCCCTGCATTTTATTTACCTGTTTGTTTATTGCCCTCTGTTTATTGTCTCTTAATCTCCACTTCTTTGACATTCCCAACCTTTTTTTTTTTTTTTTTTTTTTTTTTTTTTTAAAAAACCCCCTTTTTCTCTTTCCACCCTTTTTTTTTTTTTTTTTTTTTTTTTTGGTATTGGGGATTGAACTCCAATTCTTGTGCTTGCAAGGCAGGAGGCCGAACCACTGAGCTAAATCCCCAGCCCTTCCCAACCATTTAAAAAAATATTTTATTTTGAAACAGGTTCTTACCAACTTGACAAGGCTGAGCTCAACCTTGTGGTCTTCCTACCTGAGGCCTCACAGAGTTCTGGGAGCACAGGTGGCTGAATATCTTGTTACACAGTCTCTATGAAACAGTCCCTCTGGGTTATGCACCCAAAGAGGGTTTGCCAGTCCATAGGATATCTGTGTGTTTAATTTCACTGTCTGCCACTAGGCCATTTCTCAAGGTGCTTGAATTGATACACATTCTCACTAGCAGTTCTGGAGGATTCTCTATCTGCTAGACCCGTACCAATACTTAAACAGTTTTCTTATTCTTTTGCTAATCACATGTGCACTCAGAGGTATATATCACAGTTGTTTCAATTTGTTTTCTAGGGACAGGATTTAGCTCAGTGGGGCTGTCACCTGCCTTGCAAGCCCAAGGTCCCAAGTTCAATTCTCAGTACAAAAACAAAACAAACCCAAAATTCTCAATGTGTTTTCTTTCTTTCTTTTTTCTTTTGGTCCTCTGGGGCATTTTATCTGTATGATTTACACCCCCAGAAAAAGAATCCCAGGATTTTCCCTCCTGTATGATTTCATCTTGCTTCTTCGTAATCCTTGATGCCAGCTAAGGCTGTCAGTACCATGAAGCCAAACTGATGGGATGGAAGCAGATTATTCTGCCATTTTCCCAGGTCCTTCAGTTGCACATCAAACCTGGGAATGATCACTCCATACTCCACACCTGCCTGTGTGGTTCACAATTTTTCTAGCCCTGCGATCATCAATGATTTCAAATTCGCCAATGTAACCATGCTTTTTCATCACAGTTAGAAACTAGATGATGACTTTGGAGCACGGCCTAGTAAGGACCTGGCATTTGCCTCTCTTTTTGGCATTGTTGATGCTCCTGAGAGCATAAGCCAGGACATTCATTGCACCATTATGGTGGCACAGAAAGATGGTGGAAACTAGTTATAGTTTTTTTTGAGACAAGACTTGCCATGTGGTTCAGGCCGGCCTTGAGACTCACAGTGAAGCTCAACCTGTCCTTGAACTTGCGATGTTTCTGCCTCAGCCTCCCAAGTGCTAGGTTCAGTTTCTATTTCATGGATTCTAAGTAAGTTTGATGATCTCCAGTACCATCCAGGCTTTCTCATTTTGTGAATTATTTTTTTTTAATGCTTTTCTATTGAAGTTTCTTTCTTTTTTCCTTGTTGATACACAGAGTTCTCATATATCCTATGCATGAATCACTTTTCAGGTTTATATTTCAAATATCTTCTGGTGTACCATCTACTGTATTAACTTTCTGATGACATTAAGATAAGCAGTTTTTCTGGGTGTGGTGGCACATGTCTATAATCTCAGCACTTGGGAGCCTGAAGCAAGAGAATCACCTTGAGTTTGAGGTTAGCCAGGGCTACATATTGAGTTCAAGGTCACCCTAAACTGCATAGTGAGACCTTGTCTCAAAAAAACAAAAACAGGGCCCAGGATTTAGCTCAGTGGTTGCACTGTCTGCCTCACAAGCACAAGGTTCCAAGTTTGATCCCTCGTACCAAAAATAAGATAAGCAAATTAGCTAATATTTTGGTCCATAGCTTGTGGTTTTAAGATGCTTATACTTTCCCTAAGGTATTCTCTTTATGTTTTCTTCTGTTGGTGTTGTAGTCTTGTCATATTTATGTCTGTGAGGCATTAGAAATTTGACTTAATACATATAAGATGTGGGTATAGCTTAATTTTTCTGCTATAGCTTCCCCATAAAGAATATATTAATATTCAATAATCAGTCTTTCTCCATCAGGTTTTATATATTAATATGATTCTGAATTTTTTGTTCTTGTTGTTTTTTGAAATAAGATCTCACAACTTAGTTCAGGCTGACCTTGAACTCTAGGAGATCCTCCTGCTTCAGCCTCCCCAGTGCTGGGATTGCAGGTAAACCCTCTGACAGTGAACTACATTCTCAGCCTCTTATTCTATTTTATTTATTTTATTTTGGAGAAGGGATCTGCTAAATTGCCCAGGCTGGTCTTGAATTTGCAATCCTCCTGCCTCAGCCTCCCAAGTAGCTGGGATTACAGGTGTGTGCCCTGTTCCTGGCATGAATTTTTTATGAGGTCACCAAGGCAAATCGAGTATAGTTAAAGAGGAAACAAAGTCCAAGGCTGAACCCTAGGCTACTTAACTTGGAGAAATTGGGAAACTCAGGAGGAACCAGAAAATATTAAACAAAGATAGTGAGATCCTAAGAATTACTGAGAATTAGCCCTATTTCACCAAAGCTCATCAATCTGCTTTCTTAACATTTTCAATTTTTAGTTTGCTGATATTCTATATTTTGTTATTATTGCCCTTTATTTTACTGATTTCTGCCTATGTTTTTATCATTTTCTTCCTTCTTGTTTATTTGGTATTGCCTTATTACTCCTTTTCCAACTTCTGGAGTTGAATATTTAGGTCAAAGTTTTCAAATTGCTCCTATTTTCTGAAAAACGTATTTTATTTATTTATTTTTGTTTTTTTGAGACAGGGTCTTACTATATAGTTAAGACTGACCTGGAACTCACTATGTAGCCCAGGCTGGTCTTGAACTCACAGTGATCCTCCAGCCTCAGCCTCCTGAGTGCTGGGATCACAGGTGTGTGCCACCACGCCTGGCCCATAACCTATTTTAAATTTTCTCTATTGCTTTAACTCTTTCTCCCAAATGCCTTTGTTTCGTATTTTTTATTGTTCTTTAGTCCTAATTGTTTTCATTTTTTGGTACTGGAAATTGAACCCAGGATCTCACACATGCTAAGCACACACTTTACCACCGAGCTATGCCCCCAGCCCTAATTATTAAAATTTTTCTGGACCAGGGATTTTGCTCGGTTGCACTGCACTTGCCTTGCAAGCACAAGGTCCCGAGTTCAATCCCCCATACAAAAAAAATTCTTTATTTACTCTTTAGCTGAAGGATTATTTAGTTTGCTTAGTGGGTTTCATGATAAACAGGCTACATTTTCATGATGCCTTTATAATTCATTTCAAAATTTATTCCATTTTGACTGGGTATTATAAATCTGAATGTAATTGATCCCTTGAGTCTTTGGTACTACCATGTTCAATTTTTGCAAATTTTCCATGTGTGTATTTTCTGCTTGAGGAATATTATTAATGCATATAATAATATTTTGCATACACAATTTCCCTTTATGTTTTATAGTTCAATAATTTTTCTGATATTAAGATTGCTACCTTGCTTTTATTTCAGGTTATATTCCCCTAATGCATTTTTTCTTGCATTTTAATTTTCCATTATATAAATGCTCTTACCTTTTGGGGACGCCTGGAAAGGAGTTTGGAAATGAGAAAGCGATCCCCCCTCTGAGTCTAACGCTGTTTCCATGGGATCCTGCATTTTGCTCCTGTGGGTCCTTCCCTCACCTCACAGGATGGGTGAAGAGCATGGAGGGATCATGTCCACTCCCCACAGGCCATGTGTGGCACCTTTATAGGACACACATTATCCTTGGACCAGACTCTGACATCCTATGGTGTTGTATGTACATGACCCAACAGGGCCAACTCTCAGAGTCCTAGATACAAACATCCAGTGTCCCCTGCACACTGCAATTCAAAGGCAAGGTTTTGGACATTCCTAACAGGGCAACAAGATGACAACAGAAAACAGGGTATAGTGGTGTATGCCTGTAATCTCAGCACTAGGGAGGCAAGGCAGGAAGGTTGCCTTGAGTTCGAGGCTAGCCTGTGCTACATACTGAGTTCAAGGCCAGGCTGAACTGCACAGCACAACCCTGTCTCAAAAAACTAAAAAAAAAAAAAAAAAAAAAAAAAAAAAAAAAAAGATGACAACAGAGAGAATGCATTAGACACAGCAACAAGTGAGCTAAACAAGACTGTAGCCTTGTAATCAATTAGTGAAGAGACAATGATAGTGAAAAAAAGATGATGTTGAGGTTCAGGCAAGAATTCTGAGACCACAGCCCCCAGGGGAATAAGATTTTGGGTAGGAAGGGAGATAGGAGTTAAAGAAGCCTTTTGTTTTTATTAAAACACCAGAGAATGTTTGTATGCTCTTTGAAATTATTCAACAGGGATGGGCAGATTGCTGATGGAGAGGGCAGAGGTAAGTTCTTCTTCCCTAGGAATGGGGAAACACCACCTGCATCATTCCAGAGGGTGGAAGGCAGGGTGCAAATATGGGTCAAACTACGGTTTAGCTGGTAAGAGTTTTGGTTCAGGTAGGCATGGCAGTGCATACTTGAGGCTGAAGCAAGAGGATCACAAATTTAAGTCCTGCCTTGGCAACTTAGGCCCCATTTTCTTTTCTTGTTTTACTTTTTAAATTTTTTCATTTGTACATGTTTGCAGTACATACTGATTACATTCATTGTGGTGAAATGGTACATGTACATAACATATCTCAATTCCCCTTATCCCCATTTTTCTTTCCTCTATTTTTTTTTTTCCTTTTGGCCAGCATCACATTTATTTATTTATTTATTTATTTATTTTTAGATTTATTTATTTTTAAATATCAAGTTAAGGGCTGGGGATTTAACTCAGTGGTTCCACGGCCTGCCTTGAAAGTGCAAGGTCTCAAGTTTGATCCTTAGCACAATCATCATCATAATCATCATCAAGTTAACTAAAAACATTTGTTTCATTTTATTTTATTTTTGAGACAGGGCCTTGCTATGTAGTTCAGGCTGGCCTAGAACTCACTATAGAGCCCAGGCTGGCCTCTCTCAGGGATCCTCCTACCTCAGTCTCCTGAATACAGGGATTAAAGCCATAAGTCACAATGCCTGAGTAAAAACACAGATTAAAACCAGACTGATAGTAGGGCTGGGGATTTGGCTCTGTGGTTCCACAGCCTACCTCGCAAGTGCAAGGGCCCGAGTTCAATCCTCAATACCACAAAAAAAAAAAAAAAAAAAAAAAAAAAAAAAGTCAAACCAGACTAATAGGCCAAAAAACATATAAAACACATGAAGCAATTATACTAAATCAAGTTACACTTTTTGACACATTGGCCATGCTGGATTACAGTAAGTTCTTCTCTATTTGATATTTAAGCTTGTGTGTCTAATTTACTTCACTTAATATTATGGTCTCAAGGTGCAGCTAATTTCCAATAAATGACTCAAGTTTATCTTTGTTTATGGCAGAATAGTAATCCATTGTGTATAAATGCCACATATTCTTTATCCATTCATCAGTTGATGGACGTATCTATTTAGCTATTATGAATTGTGCTGCTATAAACATGGGTATACTTAAATCACTCTAATACCTGAATGATGTCTATAATTCTTTTGGGAAGATACCCAGGAAGGGAATAGCTGGGTCAAATGGAACTTCTAGTTTTAGTTTTTTGAGAAATCTCCACACTAATTTCCACAGTGGATGTACCAGTCTACATTCCCACCAACAACAGAGAATTCCCCCCTTCCCTTGTGTTGCCCATGAGACCCTGCTCAAAAAAAAAAAAGCTTTGCTTTTCTGTCAAAGAACCTGAGAGTGGCTGCTTTAGCAAGTGGGAAACATACTCTCATGGAGAAAATGACAGACTACTTGGGAGTATGAGTACTTATTTCAAGTTTGTGGTCAAGGAAGCCTCTCAGTCTGGTTGGGAAGTTTCTCCAGTGTCCAAGGAGAATGGTGAGGCTCATCCAGTCTGGGTTTCCTCAGACAACACAGTGCTGAGGGAGACGGGGAAACAAAACAGGAGTACTTGTCTGTGGAGAGCATTGTAAAGGAACACGACATGAGCGCAGCCATATTGGCCTGTGAGTCACTCGAGCAGTGTGGACGTGCGGTCGCTATAGCAATGGGCTAGTTCAGCTGGTGGTCTGATCTATTGCCTAGCAGATGTAACCCATAATGGTTGTTATTGTTTCCCTCTGGAATGTGTGGGCGGTACTCTCGCTCCCCTGCAGCCCTCGCTCCCATGCAGCTGGAGAGTATAAAAGGAAGAGGTTCTGTAATAAAGCAAGCTAGGAACTTGAGAAGAAAGGTGCCTCTTGTCTCTCTGTCCTCGTCCTTTCAGGTTTAGGACCTGCTGGACGTCGCGGCTCGCGACACTTGTCCATATGCATGATGGGGCAGTGTGAGATGACTCAAAGGGTAAAGGCAAAATGTGAGTCCAATGCCACAGGGCCGAGGCATGAAGCAGTGGGTAGGTACAGTAGGATGGGTTCTGGCACTGACCCAGCTGGGCTGTCTTGGGAGGGCTTGGCCCTTTTGTTTCTGTTTCGCTAGAAATGTAAGTAAGCACAACTTATGAAAGTAGCAAAAGTAAACATTAGTAAGGATGGAGCTATCAAGAGAAGAAAAGTGATAAAAAGAAAATGACAAAGAAGTGGTAGTGCCCACCTGTAAGCCCAGCTACTCAGGGGGCTGAGGCAGGAGGATCATGAGTTGCAGGCTGGCCTGAGGAATTTAACGAGATCCTGTCTCTAAACTGAAAAATAAAAACAAAGGATGGGGATGTAGCTCAGTGGTAGAGCGCTTGCCTTACAGCCCAAGGGTTTGTACCCTAGTATCCAGGAGAAGGAGAGAGATTGCATCTTTCCAGTAATCTCAGATGTAGGAAGCCTAGCATGATGGTTTGAGCAGGTGAAACGACACAAATACAAACCAGCACACCCCTGCGGTTAACCACACCACGCAGGGATAAGATGAAGGACGCTAAGCACCTCGTGGCGGGTAAGCTCGGGTGGGTTTAGCGATACTATGCGCCTGACCTGGCGAAAGCGGGGCGAGAACCCGCCCCCAACTCCTCGCTCCCGGCGTGCCGCGCGGTGGCG
>NW_022900917.1:65920454-65928325 GCF_012274545.1 Fukomys damarensis
GGGCGGGAGGGTGGTGTGAGTCGTCTTGCGTGTACCCGGGCGAGAGTGGGTGTGTGTGTGTGAGTGTGCCCGGCCAGAGGGCGGGCGTCGCAGTGTGAGGGCCCGAGTAATTGTGCCCTGCCTGTGGGTGGGCATGAGTTTATGTGAGCCCCTGTCCAAGTATAGTTGTGAGTGTGAAAATGTGCGGCGCAAGGATGGTTATGATTGTGTGTGCCCGGCCTGAGCTTGGGTGTGTATGGGTGCCCAGCCCGAGAACAGGTATGTTGTGTGAGTGCCCCTGCATGAGGACCAGTATGGGCGCGCGCGTGCCCGCCCAAGGACAGGTGTGAGGGCTAGTGTACCCATTCGCCTGAAGACAGGTGTGTGTGTGGGTGCCTCTGCCGAACAGGTGTGAGTGCTCCTGCCCGAGGACAGGTGTGAGTGCGCGTGTGCCTGCCGAGGACAGGTGTGAACCCTTGTGCCCGCCTGGGGGCAGGTGTTTGTGCCCTTCTGCGCAGGGCGCCGTCTCATTCCGGGGTGCTGCAGGGTTGGAGACAAGTGGGGTTCTCGGGGCGTCCCGGGCCGGTCTTTGTGTGGGAGGCGCGGGGCCGTGGGAGTCTCCAGGCCCGGGTATGGCTGCCTGTACGAGGAAGCTCGGCCTCTGCGGCAGGCTCTGCTGGCCCTTCCGAGTCTCTCCGGGGCCTCCCGGTGACCGGAGCCGTGCGCCGCGGCCGGATGTCTTTATTTTAAAGCGTGCGGCCGGTTCGGGCGCGGCAGCTGTGGGTGTGTTCCGTTCTGCTGCTAGCCGCAGCTGCTGTGGGCGCTGCGCAGCTTCAGCGGCAAAAATGCGGCTGGGCCCCCCTCCCCCTTCCGTGTGCGCGGGTTTGGTCGAGCCTTCAGTGACCTCTGCAGAAAAACCTACAGTTGCAAGGCTTCAGTTCCTCCCCCGGCGCACACAATACGAACGTTTGTCTTTGGGAGGTGGGGAGGAGAATTGAGCACTGCGTCCTGGGTACCGGCTGTAAACAGCAGGTGGTTCCCACCGCGGCTCACCTTTCACAGTGAACGAGGGGCGGGGATGTATGAGGTGTGACCGCCATCCTTGGCTGGCACTCAGGGCCCTGCGTGCTGGAGGGAATGGAGAAGGTAGCCAGGAGAAGCAGTGTGGATAAGAGAGCAGGTTCTGGAGCCAGGCTGACGGCCTTTGAGTCGTGACTCTTCCTTTACTAGCTTTGTGGTCATAGCAAGATCTCTGCCTTTGGTTCCTTGGCTGTAAAATGGGTGCACAAATGTATTGGCCCAAGAAGGCTATTGTGAGGACCCAGTGAACTACGACTTGTAGAACACGTTGTGCCTGGCACATTGTGAGTGCTTTTTAAAGTTAGGAATTGGTCATACTGCCAAGATTCTGGCCTGGCAGGGTTAGCTGTGGGTTGGCTTGGGTGTTACAGGGTTAGCTGTGGGTTGGCCCGGATGTGATGGCTTTAGCTGTGGATTGATGTGGGTGCTACAGGGTTAGCTGTGCGGAGGACTGGATGCAGTGGGTGCATATGGTGGGTCATGGGCTCTTCAGCTGACCATTACCACTGCCCTTATAGTATTACACCAGCCTGAAGTCTGTGGCTCTAGCTGCTTACACAAGCAAGCTGAGGATGTATTAGGAGGAACAGATCTTGGTAAAGATAAAGGAAGAACAAATCTCGTGTAGTTAAATAATCATATAGAACTGTTTTTAAAATTATTTTTGGGAAAAGAAAGCTTCTAATGAACCACTCTAGAAAACCATAGTATGTTCTTACAGTCCTTGAGTTAGGTAAGGTTGGTGTTTACTGAAATGAATTGCAAGCAGCTTCTCGATAATTCCCTCCCAACATTTGAGTCAAACCTCCAAAGCCATTATTATATTTCAGGGTTATTTTGTAACAGGAAAGGTGACTTGTTAAAATAAATTTTAAGTGAAGGTGAGGACATGAGGAATAGAAAGTGAGAATTTAGTCACAGCACTCTGGGAGGCTGAAGCAGGAGGATTTGAGCCAATGCGGGCAATTTATCCTAAAGTGAGGTCTTGTCTCAAAAAAAACAAAACAAAACAACACCCACATCCACACCAAACAGCTGGAGATTAGCTCAGTGTGAAGATTCTGAGTTCAGTCTCTAGTTTTTTACCACCTTTATACTATATGACACAAAAATTAGACAAAGCCCCTTCCATTTTAAGTAAAATTTTGAAATTTGTGATACTGAGGGTAAGCATGTTTAATATTTTTAAAAAGTAACAGATTGATTTTTTAAAAATGTCTATCCTGCCTCTCTCTCCCACATGTGTGCTGGGCAGAAGGCTGTAGTTTAGGAACTGCACACTATAGGGAGGTTCAGTGCAGCCTCTTGTTAAATTTCTTCTTGGTTTGTTATACTGAGATAGCTAGTTTTACTAGCAAAATCCCTTTGCTGTGCTGGCCCTTACGTGTTTTCTCTCACAGTTGGCTTTGTGGGTATTGCATAAGGAGACCACAAGGCTTTGCTTAGCAGCGCAGACTGGATGTGCAGCTGCTGCATGCAGAGCAGTACTGTTGGAAAATGGTCCATTTGCCCATTGCTCTGTTTTTGCCTCCTCATGTAGATTCTTTACCCTCAAGTGTTGGCCACATATGGGCCTCCTGCGCCCACCTCATTGAGTTTTTTCATTGGCTCCTTTGAGTAGCACCCAAATTTGTGTAGCTGATCTTCCCTGTGCCCTGTGATCAAGTCTTACTGGTTTGATCATCTGGCTACTGTGTTCACTCTGCTTCGACGTTCCTCCAACCTACCTGGCCTGTGGCATTGCTTCATATCCACTTATGTTGTTCTTAGAACCTTAGATCCCTGTGGCCATCTTTTTCCTGGGTATGTCTTCCTAAACTTGAATGGGTCAATAGTATCTGCCATCCTTTCAACCCCTAAAATGTGACAGTGATATAAGAGCACTTCATTGCAAGCCTGGCATCGTGGCGCATGCCTGTAATCCCAGCACTCAGGAGGCTGAGGCAGGAGGATCGTTGTGAGTTCAAGACTAGCCTGAGCTACATAGTGAATTCCCGGTCTGTCTCACTTCAAAGTGGAACCCTGTCTCAAAAAAAAAAAAAAAAGTTCATTGCTATCACCTGGGCTTTGATGGGTATGGAATGGTCCCTGGGGGTGTAATCTTGAAGTGGAACTCATACTGGTCTTTGACAGTGTGTGTTCTGAGAAAAACTTGGCAGCCCTTGTTTGCTTTGCTGGGTGGAGTTTTTTTTTGTTTTGTTTTTCAACATTTGGTACAGCTCTTCCCTACTTTGTTTTTTAAAGTCCCTGGAATTCTGTGGCAAACAATCATGCTATTTAATGTTAGGAGTATTTTTTTAAGGCTCTATACAGGTGTTTATCAAGTATTGTTTATTTAGTACTTTTAAAATTAAACAGCTAGGGCTGGGGATTTGGCTCAGTGGTTCCCCACCGGCCTCACAAACACAAGGTCCTGAGTTCGGTCCCCAATACCAAAAAAAGCACATACAAAAAATTAAATTAAGCTGCTAATGTCTACTCAATTATTTGTGCATGTATTAATGTGGGCTTGGCTTTCTATGCTTTGGAACCACTATTTGCTTGGTGCTACCAGAAGCCTGGCTTCCTGGCTCACCCTCTCAGTCATGAACTCCTTCTTCCCCCTCCTCATAATTGTTCAGGTGATGTGGACTGAGCAGTGGTCTCACCCTGGGAGAATTTTGACCATCCCCTCCCCCAGGTTTTGGCAGTGTTTGGAGGCATTTTTGGATTGTCCCCTTGAGAGGGGGTAGCCAGAGATTTGTGGAAACCAGGGATGCTAACTACATTCTATAGTCCAAGATGGCACCCAGGCTCCTTACCCCTGCCTTCTGGCTCAGTGCCTCCTAGATCACATTACACCAATCTGCTCTGCTCTCATTGGCAGAGCTGTGTAGCCAATGGGCTACCTCCTCCCAAAAAACATGCAAAAACTCATATGGTCCTTTAGCTCTTTTGATGTTGGCTCAGCCTGCCTCAGTAGGAGCAATTCCTCTTTCCTCCTCAGCCCATCATATTCTTTCTGTTTCACCTCAGTGGCACTGTGGGTGGTATGCCTGTCTCTACCTGGCCTGGGGACAACACAGACGGACTCTGTCTCTCTCTCTTGAGGCACTCAATATCTTTTTACTTGTATCTTCAGTAAAGCATGGGTAGGTTTGCTCTGGACAGTGCTGCAGAGAATGCTCCACAGACTGGAGGAGTGACCATCATTTCCTTCATATTGGTTGCTTTCAACTAACTGGGGCCTCTCTCATCTCTTGCTTTCTAAAGTATAAATTGTTTGGTTCTCAGTAGATTTGCTTTGTTTTTGTTTCCTAAAAGTTTTACATTTTATTTATTTTTGAGCAGAGAATGCATTCACATGCTTTGAAGTACAGAGGGTGCTCAGTGAAGCCTCCTGCCTCTCCTCCAGCCTGGTTCCCTGGAGGCTGCTGTGACCAGCTTTTCTTCTCTCCTTCTAGAGATACTTTGTAACTATGCAGTCAAACCTGTGCATGTATTCTTTTCCCCTATCCTTTGCAGAACCTTCTGACCCTTGCCTTTTCAACTGCATTTGGAAGGTTATTCATATTAGCACATTTTCCACTGCATCCTTTTCCATGGCTACACCGTGTTCTACAGTGTGAATGTGTTATAATTTAAAGTGGCCAGCTCCTGCTGTTGAACATCTGTCCTGTCTACCATTCAGGGTTGCCTCGAGGTGGAAATGTGACTGGGTTTCAGAGAATTCTGTCAATTTCTGAGTGTTATTTTTGCTTAAGAATTAAAACAACTTTATTTCTAAGAGGCTAATGAGCCAACAGCACTTCTATCCTCTTGTAGGCCAGTATATGACAAGATAAACACCAAGTGAAGTTGAGGGCAGTGTAGACAGAAATCAGATGTGGATGAGACAGCTGTCACCCAGAGGCTGGGCACAGGCACTAGAGTCTGGTCTGGCCCATGGCATTTATCATTTTCCTGTTTTGCCTTGCTCCTTTCACCTTCTCTGCTTTTTCTTTGAGCTACCGGAGGCCCCAACACTAACCAGTTAGGGTGGCTGATGCTTCTTTCTTGGATTGAACCAAATAGTCTTGTTGCCTCAGGTAGACTCTAAGAGTAGTTTTCTGTTACAGTCCCCTCTGCCATTCCCTGTAACTTTGTGGTGGCCATCAAGTTCTTCCCAGAAGTCAGTAATATGCTGAAACCCACACAGAATGTATTTCTTTACCACAGGTCTCACATTATTTATATATCAGATTTCATGGTTATTTAGTTAAGGTGAAGCAGCTTCTGAAATGCTAGATAAATTGTTTTTCTATTTAATTGGAGTGGTCTTGGCATTTTGTTTTGTGTTTTATTTTGTGTTTTGTGGTGCTAGACTAGCTACTTGCTAGGCAAGTGCTCTACTCCTGAGCCACAGCCCAGCCTTGGCCTTTTATTTTGTACTTATAATTTAGCTATGCTATGAACATTACTTTTTCCAACTAGAAATACTAGAAGCAACTAAAAGCTGGGAGGAATAAATGCTATGGGTCCCAGACACCCTCATGTGGGACCTTGCCAAACATGTGCAGGAATAACAGTTGGCTCTGGTAATGGCAGGCTGCTGGAGCCTGAGACAGGCCTAACTTGGATAAAACCCTTCTACATTGTTTGAGAGAGCCGCAGTGCCTGGCTCTGTCTGCTCTACCCATTCTTGCTCCACTCTGTCTGCCCTGTCACCCGCTGTGTGCTACCCAGTTGCCCTCAAGGTAAATCAGACAGGCCAAAGCTCTATTGAGACACAAGAGTGATCAGTGCTCACACCCTGTGGCAGCAGTGCCATGGAGTCCTAAGCACTGTGTAGCTAGGGGTCACTGAGCCTGAGCAGACTTCTGGAAAAAAAGGACACTCTGTATAAGAAGGAAAGCAGCTGGCAGCTGAGCCAGGGGGGCTGCTCGCCAGGCTCAGAAGAGTGGCCTCAGGTGGGAGGGGCAGCAACCAGCTGATGGGCACGGCCATCAGCACCTTTTGTGACTGGAGTGTCCAGTGTGAGGAGGGGATGAGCAGGCACCTGGGAGGTCAGGAGGTGGGTTTTCTGCAATATATAGAACTGGGATTGTCTCCTGGAGGAGTGCCTGTCTCATCTCAAGCCTCACTGTGGAGTCAGAATGCCATAAAGCAGAGTGAGGGCTGTGGCAGCTTTTTAGCTCCACTGTTATCCATTTCCTTTCAGGAAGCATTACAACCTAGTGAAGTTATTATCTATCTCTGATACATTCTGATGTATTTTAAAATGATAAATCATTTGCATTACCCTTACTGGCTCCATGCTGATGTCCTGCATAGCTGTCTGGGAAATGCCACTGGGGCAGGGGCTCTGCCAGCACCCCTCAGAGCCTGGCATGGTGGCCCTGTTGGCTGCCACCCTCACAAAGGATGAGACATCCAACAAGGCTGCTTTTCACATTGACTGGGTAGGTTCCGAAGAGAACTAACATTAGGGGTTCACAAACTGAAGTTAGCATACATTTGGTGTAAGAAGGATATCTGGAGAAGCTTGATGCCAACTCTCTTTGCTTCCTCCTGAGCTTAAGCACATGTGAGTGAGATCTCTGCTTTGGGAGGGGAGTGCCAATGTTAGAGTGGGATTAGGTTGTCATGCTTTTCTAGTCTTCATCCACAGATTTTGGAGAGCTAGTCAATGTGGGCTGCAAGTGCAAGGTGAAGAACCTGCTCTGAAGTTCAGTGTCTAGTGCAAGGAGTAGAGACACGTGATTGACAACTGCAGTCTGTGTGCTGCAGGATGGGGACAGGGCTGTGAGAGCAAACTAGGGAGTTCTGTGCAGATGGGGGTCAGGGAAAGCCTCTGGGGAGTGAGGCCAGACCTAGAGCCTGAAGAAAAGGGAGGGGTTTGGCTCATGGGGTATACAGCAGGGGAAGGAGAGGGTGCAAAGAAGTCCAGCCAGACCACTAAGGCTGAGTTAAGACAGTGTATTTGAAGCATCATCAAGGCTATGGTGTCAGAAGCAAGTCTGGAGACTGGCTCATTGTGCTTGTGGTTCAGGTGAGTTGCACAGGGCAGAGGCTGATGAGGGTCATGGTGATGGGAGGAGCTGGTGCAAGCACCTGGTCCCAGTGCAGGTCCTGCCTCTCAGTGTGTTGCAACCTGCATCACAATGCTGTTTTTCACTGCCAGCCGGTACCCATTATATGGTCAGACTATTTGTTTATTCATTCAGCCATCCATGGACATTTGAGTTCCCTTCACTTGTTGGCTATTAAGAAAACAGAATATATTTATGTATAAATTTTTATGCTAAATTATTTTAAATTTTTTCAGATATATACCTAGAAGTGGAATTGTAGGATGATATTATATTTCTATCTGTATTTTTGAAGAAATATCAAGCTGCTTCTCAAAACAACTATCCCACTTTATACTCCCTCCAGGAATATAGAAAGATTCCAATTTTCTACCTCCTTAACTTTTTTTTCTTTTAGTCGTGGTACTAGGGATTGAACACAGGGCCTTTACACTGATAAAAATCCCATCTCTTTTTATTTTTGATTGAAGGTCTTGCTGCATCACTTAAACTGACCATATAGTAGGGGCTTGTAATCCTCCTGCCTCGGCCTCCCAGAGTGCTGGGATTACAGCTGTGTAGCCAGCTTGCAACACATTGTTATTTTGTGAGTGTGTGTGTGTGTGTTGTTTTGTTTTGTTTGGCAATGCTTGGGATTGGACTCAGGACCTAACTCATGCTGGGCAAGAATGTTCTACCACTGAGATATACCCCTAGCCCTATTGCCCTTTGTGTGTGTGTGTGTGTGTGTGTGTGTGTGTGTGTGTGTGTGTGTGTGTGTGT
>NW_022900917.1:65928372-65988998 GCF_012274545.1 Fukomys damarensis
GTGTGTGTGTGTGTGTGTGTGTGTGTGTGTGTGTTTTGAGACAGGGTCTCACTATGTGGTTGAGACTGACCTGGAACTCACTATGTAGCTCAGGCTTGTCTCAAACTCACAGCAATCCTCCTGCCTCAACCTCTGCCCATATTTTTTTATTATAAACATCCTAGTGGATGTGAAGTGGTATCTTATTGTGGTCTTGATTTTTATTGCCCTGATTAAAGATGTTGAACATCTTCTCGTGTGCTTATTAACCATTTGTCTATCATCTTTGGCGAAATGTCTAGATCTTTTGCCCATTTTTGAATTGGTTATCTTTTTTTTTTTTTTTTTTGTACTGGGGATTGAACTCGGGCCCTTGCTCTTGTGAAGCAGGCACCGGAACCACTGAACTAAATCCCCAGCCCCCTGGTTATCTTTTTATTACTGATTTTTTAATATATATTCTGGATGAAAGTCCCTGATCAAATACATGATTTACAAATATATTTTCCCATTCTGTTTTTTTGTTGTTGTTGTTTTTGTTTGTTTGCTTTTACTTTTTTGATGGTGGTGTTTGGATCATGAAAGTTTTAAATTTTGTGGCTTGGCATGATGGTACATGACTGTAATCCTAGTACTCAGGAAGCTGAGGTAGGAGGATTGCCACAAATTTAAGGGCACCGTGGACTTCAGGTGAGTTCAAGGCCAGCCTAAACTACATAGTGACAGGGCCAGGGATGTAGCTCTGTGGTGCTGCACCTGCCTGGCAAGCACCCTGCCTGAAAAAAAAAGTTTTTAATTTTGATGTTAAGTTTATTGTATTTTGTCTTTATTTGCTTGTACTTTGATATTATAGCTAGGAAACTATTGCCTAATCCATGATTATAAAGATTTACTCCCATGCTTTCTTTTAAGAGTTTTATAGTTTTAGCTCACACTTACATTTAAATGCATCATATGTGATTTATTTATTTATTTTTTGAGGCAGGTCTTGCTATGCAGTTCAAGCTATCCTTGAACTCACTGTGCAGCCCTGGCCTCTCTTGAAATCACAGTGATCCTCCTGCCTCAGCTTCCCAAGTGCTGGGATTACAGGAGAGAGCTGCCACACCATCTGCTTTATATATTTTTAATCTATATATTTAGATGTTTGATCCATTTTAAGTTAACATTTGTATATGGTAGGGGTCCAACTTTATTCTTTTGCATGTTACTTTTTTTTTTTGTAATGGGAATTGAACTCAGAACCTTGTGCTTGCAAGGCAGGCATGGTGCCACTGAGCTGAATCCCCGGCCCTAGCTTGTGACTATTGATACAGGTACATACCGTTTGTTCAAAAGACTACTCTTTCCCCCTTTGAATTGTCTTGCATCCTTATTGAAAATCACCCTTGTTGACTATAAATTTGAAAGTTTATTTCTTGACTTTTTACTCTGAAACCAATAGTCTGCATATCTAGCCACGTTGTATTGTCTACAGTGCTGATATGGTAAGTTTCTAAGAGAGAAAATGTGATTCAATTCACTTTGTTCTTTTTCAAGATTGTTTTGGCTATTCTGGGTCCTAGAATTTTTGTATGAATATTAGGATCCAGCCTATCAATTTTCTCAAAAAAGCAAGCTCAACTTTGCAGGGATCTGCTAAGTCTATATATTAATGTGAAGTGTTTTCCATTTTAATAATGGTAAATCTTTCATTTTATGAACATAGGATGTCACCATTTATTAAAGTCTTTAATTTTTTTCAACTATATTTTATAGTTTTCATTAAGTCTACATTTCTTGGGCCGGGGATTTAGCTCAGCGGTTTCGTGGCCTGCCTTGCAAGCACAAGGACCCGAGTTCATTCTCTGGTGCCCCCCCAAAAGTCTACATTTCTTTTTTAAATTTTATTCCTTAATATTTTACTCTATTTGATATTATTATAAATGAAAATTTTTCCCAATTTTTTTTCAGATTTTTTTATTGCTAATGAGTCTTTTAAAAAAAGTTTTTTTTCTCTTTATACTAAATAGTTGAGCAAATGTATAAAATTTTAAAGGCATTACGGGGTACTAGTGAAGTTAATGGCCTTAGATTCTTGTTTACCTTAACAGGGATATTTAATGCATGTATAAGTAAATGTGTATGTACCCCCAACTTGGGTGATAGTTCTAAATGACTGATAAAAATTATTTTTAAGATTTGAAATGTATTTTTTATTTAAGAATGTTAGTGCATGCATACAAAAATCCTTCCAGGGCTGGGATTTAGCTCAGTGGCTCCACCACCTGCCTTGCAATGGCAAGGTCCCGAGTTTGATTCCCAGTACCAAAAAAAAAAAAAAATCCTTCGAAAACATGGAGCATAAATAAATGTCATTGCTATCCCATCTTCTAGTTTGTCAGTTCTCAGGGATCCAAGAATTCACTAGCTTTTTGGAATTCTAAAGAGAGTATTGAAAAAACACTGATTCCCCCTAAACCATGTAGCCTGCACTGTCAGCTCATCAGTGGTGTGAACATTACCTTATCAGAAGGTTTGTTAATGCCTGTAAATTTTAGAAAAAATATTTTGAAGATAAATATTGCTTGTTGTTATTGTTAGCATTATTGTTGTGATTTTTTATGTGTATTTCATATGTCCAGATTCTGCACACATCCTTGTTCTTATATAATTTGTGCCTCTGAACAGTCCATGTGGTGGGTGCTTTTGGTCCTTTTAACAGATAAGGAAAATGAAGCTGGAAAAAAACCATGACCTCCCTCCCCTCCATTCCCTCCTGGTTGCACAGGTGGTCAGCAGAGCTTAGACTCAAATTCAGGTTTCTTGATTTCAGAGCTCTCCTTCTCCATCGCAGTCATAGCTCTTTATGTGTCCTGTCACCTTCCTGACCTTGGGATGTAAACACATAGTTTGTTGAGAATTAGTGTGTCCAGAAACTCTCAGGGTGGGATATCACAGTGAGGAGGGTAGATTCTTATGGCGTTTGCATTCTTGCCATTTACAATGAGTAGGAGGCATCAGTTTTGAATGAAAGAGGGCTGGGGTCTGGTGGGCCTCACAGAGACAGTGAATCAAAGTAGAACTGGAGCAGGTGAGGTGGCAGACCATCTGTGGGGAGAAGGACTCAGGCTAGGGGAGCAGCCCTGCATGGGGCTAGGCAGAGGGGCTATGGCATCTTGTGAGTAGAGGAAGGAACCTCCAGGGAAGGAGTGTTCCAGTAAAGGGTTTATAGAGTCTGGAGGTGAGTTTTATTTTTTCTTCATTTGTTTTAATCTTTATTAAATGTTCTGGATATGTTTTCAAGTTAACCAGTGAGATTTGTTTTATTTATTTATTTATTTATTTATTTATTTATTTATTTATTTATTTTGGTACTGGGAATTGAACTCGGGTCCTTGCACTTGCAAGGCAGGCCACCGAACCACTGAGCTAAATCCCCGGCCCATCAGTGAGATTTCTTGATGGAGTTGCTGAATGACTTACTTGAATAGGAGGAGGGAGCTCAGTTTGAGAGTGTATGGCCAAAAGCCTCTGAGACCTCAGAGCGAGCCTGGGTGTATCAGGTAGGGAGTCACCGGCACAGAGATGGAGAACATACTGTGGGCAGGTGTGGGTATAGAAGGCCTTCAGCAGGTCAAGGAACAGGAAAGAAGGTCACAAAAGTTTCAGGCAGACTGAGAATGTTAACAGAAGGCCAGGGATTTAGTTCAATAGTTCTGCTGACTGCCTCACAAGCTCAAGGTCCTGAGTTTGATCCCTGGTACAAAGAAAAAAGAATGTTAATAAGGAGGAAGGAGATCTCTGTAGTGGATAATGGAGAAGGAGCCATCCATAGTGCAAGTAATGGGGAGGAGGAAGCAGCCAAAGTGGGTAATGGAGAGAAAAAGGAGTGATTTGAGGCGGTCATGTGGGTGTGGGGGAGCTGAGACAGCTAGTGGGAAGGAGGAAGTTCATGATCTAATGTGAAGTCAGAGAGGTAGGATGAGGAGCTGCCATCAGGCTTAGTGTTATGGTTATTGGAGATCTGGAAGAAATTTGGAGGTGCCAGGAGTGAGGGGAGTAAAAGCACTTTGTGAATGGGATTAAGAGAACATGGAGAAGTTAAAGGTACTATTACAGACCGCCCCCCTTTGAAGGATTTTGCTGCAAAAGGACATCAGAACTTAACAGAATATCTACTTGCATATTTAAAAAACTTTTTTTTCTTTTTTCTTTTGGTACCGGGGATCGAACTCGGGCCCTTGTGCTTGCAAGGCAGGCAGCAGAACCACTGAGCCAAATCCCCAGCCCTTGCAGATTTTTTTAAGATGGAAGAAATAAGTTCTGATAGTACTAAACTCAAGGGAGGAATAAGTGTGGTAAAGTAGAAGAAGAAGGCTTGATAGAGCTTGTTGGATGGCAAATAGGAAGAGTTAATATGTTAGCCCATGGTGGTCTGTAGGACATCTGATGGTTTTTCTCAGAAGAGAATGAAGCAGGTTCTTAGTTGAGAATGAGAGTTAAGGAGGAGCAACAGGCACAGAAGGTGTGAAATGGGCTGGGAAGGATATTAGGCAGCCAGGTACATACTGATGTGGGGTTTAGAAAGCAGGAAGCAGAAGATGGTCAGCTGCACTTTCCTCTGATATATTTAGCAGCAGGTGTAGAAAAGGAGTTTTCCATGGGTACTGGTTTGCCGTGGAAGTGGAAGGATCCAGACCTGGAGGCCCAGAGGTTACAGAGGGGCCCACGTTCATGGTGGCCTGGCTGGAGGGTCATGGTAAAGAGAAGATGGGGGAGAGGAGGAGATTTCGCTCCTGGAGTTTTGGGAGCCTTTGTAGTAGTGGATGTGTAGTGACCTCATCCTGTCCACACTGTGGAAAGTGAGTGATGGTGGGAGACCCCAGTGTTTGGTCTGTGCCACGGTTTGTATGTTGAATGTAACCTTCATCCTCATTTGTTAAAGGTATGGTCCCCAGAGTGGCAGACCATCTGTGGGGAGAAGCACTCAGAGTGGTGGAACCTTTAGGAGGTAGGTCCTTAAGGGAGGCCCTTGGGTTGTTGGGGTGTGTCCCTGAAGGGGATCCTCTGACCTTATTCCTTTCAATTTTGTTCCTTGGTTCCTGATGTGAGCAGCTTGCTCTGCTACCTGCTCCAGTCATTGCCCTTGGCATCCTCATCAGAACTACAAAGTGACAGGTCTTCCTCATCGTGGACTAGAACCTTCAGAACCATGAGCTAAATAAACCTTTTTCTTGTAAGTTAATGATAATACTGATGGAAAGCTAACACAGATGCATGTCCTGAAGGTGGCACTGGGAGCACTCTTGGGGCCCTGTGGGACTGTGATTATCAGCCTTTTCTCATGGGTGCACATGGTGGGTCATTGTCACTCCAGGGTCTCTCTGGGGAAACAGGATTCTGTACTTGAAGTGGCACTGACAAGAGTGGCAGGACTCCAGGCCTGGCTTCATGCTCTGAGCATGCCGGGAGGGTTGGGAGGGGCTTCAGCACCACTGTTGCTGGTCACAAGGCAATTAGTTGGAATCTGAAGTGAGAGCTGTGTATAGTCTCAGTGTCTCACAAAAGGAAACTGCGTCATAGTAGGGCTGCCCAGCAGGACACTGCGTTCTGAAGAGTGCAGCAGCAGCTTCTGCATGTGTGTAGAAATGTGTGCCTACACACTGCAGTAGGGTAGAGGCTGCTAGAACAAGATGTGACAGAAGGAAGATTCACAAAGGAAGATGGACCTCTGTGCAGCATGCATAGTGGGTCCTGTTTTTGAAAATTGAAAGAATAGTACATGTGCTGATATATGTAGAATTTTTCTGAAAGGAAACATGAGACAATTAACAATGGCTTCTTTGTTGGAATCTTCATCCATGCTATGATTTATCTGCTCTGTGGGATGATGGGCTGTTTCCATTTTCTTCTTTTCCCTTCTGAGTGAATAAACCCTAAGATGTGTGAATTATTCAGAATGGGTGTGGGGCAGGAAAGGAAAGAGTTGCTACTTGAGCTGCAGTGAGAAAATCCTGAGGATAACCTGGGAGCAGCAATATGTGAAAGGAGAGGCCAGAGACAGCTGTAAAGGATGTAGAGGTTAGGAGGCAAAGGGATAGGGTCAGCAGCTGTGAAGGTGTGGGCCTCATGCCCTTGTCCACATACAGTTGTAGTGCCCCTTGTTTCTACTTGGGCTCTGGGCTGTGCTGTGTGTGAACTGGTCAGCCCTGCAGTTGAGAGGCCAGAGCCTAGGATCACCTTGCTAAGATCCAGACTGCACTGTGAACCACTGGTGCTCTGGGCTTATCACGCTCTGTCCTGCCTGCTGTGGAAGCATGGCATTCTGTAGAGCATGGGCATTCTGGCTCTGTCCTTACAGCAGTAGTTATTTTGCAGTTTGAACTGTGTCGTGTAGCTCCCCTGCTTTAAATGATTTAATGGCTTTTATATTTAGGACAAGATTAGTAATCTCAGCATTTCCTCTGAGCCTCTGAGCTCTGCAGGTGCACTGGTGGCATGTTCTCCACCCCTAGTCTAGTCCCAGAAGGCTATTCTCTTCTTCAAGAATTGGCTTCATTCTCCTCTCTGAGGTCTCAGTTTGGAAATTGAGTCTTTCCTCACATAATTTAATGCAGATTGTGATGGTTAATCTTGACTAGATAAGTAGGTGATTGGATTTTGGTGGTGCTTACCTTACCAGTATATCCATTGATGAGTTCATGGCTGGATGGACTATTAAAAGGTGGAGCCTAGAGGAGGGAGTAGGTCACTGAGCACATGTCATCATAGGCTATGTCTTGTCCCTCGTGACCCTTTCCTCTCTAGGTCTTTCGCTCTCATTCTGCTTCCTGGTTGCCACTAGGTGAGTACTTTTCCTCAACCATACCCTTCTGTCATGATGTTTCTGCTTGGATCCAGCTGGCCATGGACTGAAACCTCTGAAACTATGTGGTTAAATAAACCTCTCTTCCTTTAAGTTGTTTTCTCATATATTTAGTCACAGCAGTGAAAAGCAGGGTAACATATAGGTGCTACCTGCTGTTCTTCCTTATTGAAATCTATTTTCTTTTTTAGAATTTACCAGAATTTATATTTGTCACTTTTCTCCTTTAAAGTATAAGTGCATAAGAGCAGTTACCACATTGGTTTTGTTCATCATTTATCAAGGACCAAGTATGATAATGACATATAAGTGCAAAAGAGATTTTTTTGGGGGCATGAAATGATGAATGCAAAAATAGAAAAAAAGTGTCAGAATTAATGAGATCTGTAAGGAATACAAGACATATTGCTAGCTATGCTATACATAGTTACAATGTATGCTATATATTTTAATTATGGAAATATGCTCCATAGCAGTGCAGAGGAAGAGGCTCAATGCATTTATTTTGCCAGGCTCATCTCAAAGGCTGGATAGTTTTGGTTAGAATGAGCAGAGAGGAAATGTATCCTAGATAGGGAACAAGTATCCAGGTACAATTGGGGCCTGGTAAGTGCAAGGCACAACTGAGAAACAAGTAGTGTTGTGGGAGCAAAGTAGAAACAGGGAACGCATCTACACCAGGATGGTGCCACAAGTTTACCTGAGCTGTGCTCACCGGTTACTGACGAGAATGGGTGTAAGTCAGTAATGGTGAACCTTTTAGAGCTTTCAGCAATAACAAATTGCCCATTGTGGTGCATGTGCCATGGATTTGCCACCAGTGGTGTTAGTGTTCTTTAGTCTTACTTAAATAGTCACAATTAGCTATAATATTGAATAGAGTATTTCCAAAAGATTCCGGTTGAAGGGTATATGTCCCTTTATTTTGAGGGCACAACTAAATGTATACCAGGATGAACACATTGTGACCATAGCTAATGTTTTGGGAGTTTGTTGAATCTGGCTGTGGAGTTATAATGGAGCCAAGGAAGAGGAGACTAGAAGTGTAGAGCCAGAAAGAGGAATTTGGTGTTGCATGTGCAAAAGGCTGTTGAGGTTGAGGGCAGGTGGCTGCAGAGCTAGTGTATGTTGCCCTGGATGAGAAGACAGGTGGGGAGACCTGGGGCCAGGCAGGAGGGACTCAGGAACTTTTTATACCACTAGCTTGCACCAAGCACTGTATCCTGTGGGCAGAAACAGACGCTCTGTGAAAGTGTATTTGGTGATTGGGAGAAGGGACTTAGGGAGACTACTATCCATTTGGTATTTGTAAAGGGAGGTGGTCCTGGTGTTTGGGAGAAAAGTGGTTGGAGTAGAAATTTCGACTTGGCTGTCAAGAGGTCATACATAATGGAAACTGGGAACAGAACAGTAGGTTTAAAGATAGAATATAATCCTAGCACTCAGTAGGCTGAGGCAAGAGGATTTCTGAGAGTTCAAGGCCAGCCTGAACTTCATGGTGAGACCCTGACTCCAATGAGAGAAGGGGTAAGGAGGGAGAGGTCAAGAGCGAATCCTCAGTTGGAACAGCATGGGCAAGTGAACACCAGGGAAGGGTGCTGGGGAGGAGTATGGATCAGTGAGGCATTATACAACAGTGTGATATGGTGTTAAAAGCTAATGAGTCAGAGCCAGAGGATTTGGAAAAAGCTTGTTTGACTTCTTTGATCTTTTAAGCCCCATGAAATATTCTAGAAATGTTTTGTTAGTGGTAGCACTTGTTTCTCCACTCATAGGTCAGAAGCTGATGTATAGGGAAAGGAGCATTGTCACTATGTTTTCTGTGACTGAAGCAGGTATCAGTGGAAATAGAAAGTTGAACCACCTGAAATTCCAGCTTTTTAGGTCAAAAACTGTTAAAAATACTAATTTCATATGAAATCCCTGGTGATACGAAGTTTTCATGCTAGTGGCTCCCCAGCACCTGTAGGCAGTGCCAGATGATTCCTCCGAGCCTTCAGTATGCCAGTGCAGTAAAGTTGGCCATACTTAGGTGCCCCATGGTATGGCTGTGGGTGTCTAGCTGCATGTTCTTTACACATGTGTACATTATCAATGACTACTTGTGTTAGAAACAGCGATGGAGAATTATGACTGCAATGCCAGAGGCCAGAGAGCCTCCAGTCTGGTCATTGTACACTTTCCAAAAATTAAGTCCTTTGAACTGTCTCTCCTCAGTGCTTTGTAGTACTCAGTGTACATGTTTTGCCAAATTCATCCCTAACATTCAGTACTGATTTTTATCACAAATATTAAACTTCACTTAGTGCTTCTGATTTTATATATGTATATATAATTATTTCGTCTGTGAACAATGGTATTTTTATTTTCATTTTCCAGTCTGCATATTGTTTTCTGCCTCATTGCACTGGCTAGGACCTCTGATAAAATGCCATAGTAAAGTGGTGAGGAAGATGCATTCAGTCTTTCATGATTTATGTGTTGGAGCCTCTCTCGGGTTGAAGCAGGCAGTCTCCTACTGTCAGTTTGCTTAGTTTTATTAAAGAATGAGCAGAGCAGACCAGGGATTTAGCTCAGTGATTCTGCCGCCTATCTTGTAAGCACAAGGTCCTGAGTTCGATCCCCAGTACCAAACAACGACAAAAAGAGAAAGAGCAGAGCGTGTTCTGGTGTTTCCTTTACCTCTGTGTGGTGATCAGACATTGTTTTTCGTCTATGTGGTAGATGACATGCATAGATGCTGATGTTAAACCGACTTTGCAATCCTAGAACAAACTCCATTTGTGTGTGGTGTGTTATCTTTTATGATTGAATTCAATTTGCTCAAATTTTCAAATTTTAAGAATTTTTATGTCTGTGGTCAGCATAATATTGGCTTCATAAAGTGAGTTGAAAAATGCTTCTCCCAGAAGTAGAAGTAGAAGAATTTGTAAAGAAATGTCACTTAACTATTTAGTAGGATTCATCAGTGAAGTCCTCTTGGCCTTAAATTTTCTTTGTGGGGAAGTACTTAATTACAGTGTAAATTCAGTTTCTAGATATGTTGGCTGTTCAGGTTAACTTTCTTCAGGAGTGATCTTTGATATTTTATGTTCAAGAAATTTGTTCATTTTGTCTAATTTATTAAATCATTTACAAATGTCAGTTAACATGGATTGATGGAGCTCTGGTCATATCTATGCTTAGAACAAAATTTGAATTTGTCTCTCATTCCTGCATACCTTTTGCTTCCATTGCTTGCCCGCCCTCCCTCCCTCCCTTCCTTCCTTCCTTCCTTCCATGGTACTAGGGATTGAAACTAAAGCTTTTGCTGTGAACTATATCCTCATCAAACCCCCCCCTTTTAAATTTAGAGACAACCTTGTTTAGTTGCCAAGGCTGGGTTAGAACTTGTGATTTTCCTGCTTCAGCCTCCCACAGTGTTGAGATTACAAGTGGTCACCACCACATCTAGTTTTCTTCATATGTTTTGAAGCTCTGGTTATAGACCATATACATTTACATACACATTTAGGTTGCTTTCGTTTTTGGTTTTTTTTTTTTTTTTTGGTCCCAGGGATGAAACACAGCACCTTGCACTTGCAGGGCAGTCAGTGAAACCATTGAGCTAAATCCCCAGCCCAAGGTTGTATTTCTTGATGAATCAAGGGTTGGTGTTTTTTGTTTGTTTGTTTGTTGGGTATGTATTGTATGATATTGAAGATTGAACCTAGGACCTGCACACTGAGCTACATTTGTAGCCTGATTTATTTATTTATTTATTTATTTATTTATTTATTTATTTATTTATTTATTTATTTATTTATTTATTTTTTTGAGACAGGGTCTCAATATGTAGTTGAGACTGACCTGGAACTCACTATGTAGCCCAGGCTGGTCTCAAACTCACAGTGATCCTCCTGCCTCAGCCTCCCTAGTGCTGGGATTACAGGTGTGCACCACCACACCTGGCTATTTATTTATTTATTGAGATGGGGTCTCCTATGTAATTCAGGCTGGCCTTGAACTAGCTGTATAGCCCAGGCTGACCTTTTGCTGCAGTCCTCCTGCCTCAGGCTCCAGAGTGCAAGGAATACAGGTGTGGGCCACCATGCTCAGCTCAGCTCTTTTTATTATTTTTAATTTTGAGGCAGAGTTGAGTAGTCAGTAAATTGCACAGGCTGGGCCTAAACTTGTGATCCTCCTGCCTCAGCCTACCAGAGTTCTGGGATTATGTGTGCCACCAAGCCCAGCTATGTTAATAAATTTTAAAATCAGGAAAAGGTGTATTTTCCTTTTTATTTGTCATTTTTGCTACTCTTTATTACATTTTGCCTGTTCAGTGTCACCCTCTTCTACTTGAAGAAATTCACTTTATTTCTTTTGTATAGGCTGGTTAGTAGCCACATCTTTTTTTCTCTGAAAAACAAGAATTTTTATTTTTGCTTCATCCATCTTTCTTTCTTTTTTTTTTTAAAAACAGGTATCAGGACCTTGTACTTGCCAGGCAAGTAAATGCTCAGTGATTTTATATTCCCACTGAGCTATAGTCCCAGCCCTTTATTTTTCAGTATTATCCTAAATGTTCAGTTTTGGTGCTATATACCGCTTCTAATGAAGGTTTTCTTCTCTGTGTGTTTTTTTTTAAACCATGTGATGTTGATGAGCCCTGGTATAGTTTTCCTGCTTGGTGTTCAACTGTCTTGAATTTATGGCCACCATCAAAATTTATAAGAATTGGCCATTGTTTATTCAGCTAGTTTTACCATCCTGGGTGGGGATGGTCTGGCGCTGAGCTTGGCTCCTCTTCCTGGTCTTTCTGTGTGCTTCATTTTGCTCTTTTCTTCTCACAGGTTTCAGTTACATACAGTAATGTTCTCAGCTCTCCCAGGTTGCCTACTTGGAACTGTCCTTACAGGTGGTCTGGAAGGTGTCAGGCCCAGCTGGGAGGGGTTCCTTTCAGGGACAACAGCCCCCTGCTGCCTTTGGTTGGTGCTGACCCTGGCTGTTGTTCCTCGTGTTTGTCTGACTCCTGGCAGATGGAGGCCATGTCCAGTCCTACTTGAGACTCAGTCTACTCTCTCCAGCCTGAAGAGGGTAGTCCTACATTTTTAGGTCGGCTTTCTGCATCTGGGGTCTTAGCTGCAGATTTGATGAGAATGGGGACATTACTATTGGCCTTTCCAGTCTCTGATGGTCCACATTTGTGGGGATTTTCAGGGCAGATTAGGGCCCCATTAGAGGGGAATCCCCCAACCCCCCTGCAGCAGCTCTGTCCCCAGCAGGGCCTGAGATGTTTCTCACCTACTTGAGTGTTTCTTTACCGTGTGTATTTTCTGTTAATTCTTTTTCATTGGTTTCCATTTTGTCTTTCAGTAGTTTTCTCCTCATCCATGTATTAAAATCACCATGAAAACTTAAAAACTTTACTCTCCTTTTACTACTTTGGAGGAAAGACACTAGAGGTTGATTATATGCTACAGCTCCGGTGACCTGAAAGCATTCATGCTAGTGTCAAAGATTGTGTCTGGGGCTGTACTGCAGGGTAGCTGCCTTCTGGTGGGCTGTGGTGAGTTGCCTGGTTATACTGGACAGGAGCTGAATGGGGTGACAGAGTTTGAAAGCTGTATCCAAGTTTGAGAAACCTCTTTCTCAGAACCAGCAGAAGCCTCTGGCCAAGCTGTGTTCATCTACTTCTGGTGCAGAGGCCCTTTCTGCCTGTTTCACTTGGTGTTTGTGCCATCGCCTGAGCAGTACTTTGTGGCTGTATTTAGCTCCTCCATTTAGGGGTTTCCTGTGTCCTCTTGCTGTTCCTTTTCAGAGCTAACTCCTCAACAAAATGACTACTCTACCATTTTCTTGGACTTGATTTTCTTCTTCACTGGGCTCAGGGCCATCTCCTGCTAGGATGAATTTGGGCATTTCAACTCTGCTTCATTTTATAAATCTGCGGAGAATTCAGTGCCTTAGGAGGGAACTCTCCTAGGGTGATTTTCTTTTTCATCCGATGCTGTTTTCTTGGGGCTGTTCTACTTCCAATTCTGCTTGAGGCTGCCTGTTTTCCTGCCTTCCTGGTGGAGCTATGCTGCAGAGCATCACGTCTTGCATGGGTCCTGGTGTTCCTGGATTGAGAAGGCTGTTGGCTATTGGCCTTTATTTATATTTACTTTTTTTTTTTTTGTATTTGAGATTGAACCCAAGGTATCACACATGCTGGTCAAGTGTTCTATCACTGAGCTATGTGCTCTGTCTTTTTAAAGTCAGGTTTTATGAGCCCAGCTTGTACTCAGTCTTGCAACCTTCCTGCTTTAACTTCCCAAATACTACTGGAGTCACAAGTGTGTGCCACTTCATTTGGCTCCTTGTATTTTTTTGAGCTTCTTGCCAACTCTGGTCCCTTCCTCACCCTCTGAGCCCTGGAAAATGTTTAGAGACAACAAGGGCTTCCTCCTCCTCCTCTTTTTCCCCTTAGTGGTCAATGGCTTGCTCCCTGGGGCTGGATGACTTCCTTGTCCATCTGGTATGTAATGGGCTTCTAGCTCCCAGACTTCTGTCTGGGTAGTGTGTCCCTTTTTCTTACCTGCTGTAGAAGCATCTCAGGATCCTGACGTTGGGCCATAGTTGTTGAGGTGCTGTGGCTCTCATGGGAGGAATATCAGTGAAATAATGGTCATTGTCCTTCTCATCCTCCCAGACCCCAAGGCCCAGGTCTACCTTTGGGTATTGGTGACAATTATAGTAGGCCAAATATGTCCACCTCCATGTGAGAGACCAGCCCACTGCTACTTTTTTTAGTATATGAGCTGCTGAAGCAAGCACTCCACAGCTACTTTTTAAAAGCTACTTTTTTAGTATATGTGCTGCTGAAGTGAGCACTAAAAACTATTTTTTCAGTCCCCCAGGTACACTCATGTGCAGCAGTGGTCAATAAGTGTTCTTGCGTCGTGTTCTATGGCTGCTTTCTCTCTGTGATAGCCAGGGAGTCTTTTTGTTTTTTGAGACAGGGTCTCTGTGTTGTCCTGGTTGGCCTTGAACTCAGTAGTAGTCCAGGCTGACCCCGGACTCACTCTTCCTGCCTTAGCACACACCACCCCGCCCCATTATAGGCATGTGCTACCATGCGTGGTTTCAGCCACATAGTCTTGATTATATGAAACTTTCCCACCTTTTAGTATAACAGCTTGTTAAACTGCCTATAATTGGGTTTACTACTAATCGGTTTTTTCTTTGTTTATGACAGGGTCTTGCTGGGTTTCCTGGTAATCTTGTATTTTCCCTGCTCAGTGTAGTCTTTTCCATACTCTTTTCTTCCCAAAATGAATCCTGTAGTTGTTTGATAGTGAGGGTCTAGGATTGTTGGAATCTAATACTCAGCTATTATTTCTTTCTAGAGGATTACTCCAGACAATTTTTTTGTTTAGTTTTGTGTAAATAAATTTTATCCCATTCCCTCCTCAAGCCCGTTTTGTTTTATTTTAAGATAAAATTTCACTGTGTAGTTCAGGCTGACCTTGAACTCATGGGAATCCTGCCTCAGCCTCCTGAGTCCTGGGATTACAGGCATACACCACCATGCCTGACAGAAAAAACATTTTTAATCATAGATGTATTTCATTATTTATTTAGATGTTAAGCTCTCACAATATTTTTTTTTTTTTTTGTACCAGGGATCGAACTCATGACCTTGTGCTTGCGAGGCAGATGTGGTGCCACTAAACTCAATCCTGGCCCCTCACAGTAAATTTTTATAAGCTGGAGAATACTGACAAATTTTCTCCCACAGAACTATAAACACATATTCCCAGACAGTATAAATATATGGTTGAACTAACAGTACACATCACCATTTCATAAATTTCATAATAAAGCAAATTATCAAGTATCCAACATTATTACACAGCTCAAAAGGTATATAAAATGTTAAATAAAAGTTAGTTTATTGGCAGAAACCCACTTCTTTTTTTGCAAGAGAGATTGGGAAGGGAGAGGAAAAATCATATTTCAAACAAAAAAGTTAGTGAACAACTTCTGATAAGAATGAAAATAGAACTTCTGAAATTTTATGATTAAGAATTGTTTTAGCTACTGTAACAAGCATCTTTACATTTTAAAATATTTGATTCTACCTAGGACAAAGGTAGCATTTTACTAAGACTATTTAATATCCTTCCCCTATTCATTTTGTAGGTTCTTTCTCTTAGGGTCCACCTTAGAATACAAACATTAGATTAACCCTAAGGCTTTTTTATCTGGAGACATTAAAGACATGCATCTGTAACAATATAGATGTTCAAAATAGAGATTTCCCATAACAGCACAAAACAACACTTACAGAAAGATATTAAATAATCATCATAAAATTTGATATAATTAAAAAGATAACTAGAGCTTGGGATATATATAGTTCAGGGGTAGAATGTTGGCCTATTATGTGAAAACCCCCAGATTCAATCCCTAGCACACACAGAGTTATATGTGATAAATATAGACAATTCCTGGGTGTGCCAGTGCATGCCTGCAATCCCAGGTCATAGGAGGCTAAAGTAGGTTTGTAAGTTCAAGGCCAGTTTGGACTACATAGGGCTGCCCCCATCCCCAATCAGTGATTAAGTAACATGATGAATAGTGATATAAATGTAGTGATAATGAACATAAAGTGAGGGCCTGGGAGTTAGCTAAGCGGCACCGTGCCTGCCTTTCAGATGAAAGGTCCTGAGTTTGATCCCTGGTACCAAAAATAATAAACATAAACTGAGGAGGCATATAATCATATATTCCCTACAGTGTTTGAAATGACTGAAAGAATAAGCCATATTCCTGGAATTTGGGATTTGTATGATATTAAAAATATATAAATATTATGTTTTAACACCTAGTCTCCCTAAATTTCTTTCCTTTCCCTTTTGTGGTACTGTACTAGTGATTGAACCTTGGACCTAGTGCATTCTAGGCAAATGGTCTACCACTGAGCTACGTTACCAGCCCTTAAAAAATTTTTTTGAGAGTCTCACAAAGTTGCCTAGGCTGGCCTTGAACTTGAAATCCTCCTGCCTCAGTCTTCCAAGTAGCTGGGCTTACAGATGTGCACT
The DNA here is from genome assembly GCF_012274545.1 of Fukomys damarensis. NCBI lineage: Eukaryota > Metazoa > Chordata > Mammalia > Rodentia > Bathyergidae > Fukomys > Fukomys damarensis. Next base: position 65,944,267 of record NW_022900917.1, read on the forward strand.
ACTGTGCCTGAATTAATTTCTTATACATTGATAAGATTCTGGCATGGGAACAGACTTTTTTTTTTTTTTCCTCTCGGTACCAGGGATTGAACTCAGGACCTTGTGCTTGTGAGACAAGCACAGTGCCAATGAGCTAAATCCCCAGTCTGGAACAGACTTTTTAAAAGAGGCATAAAAGGATTTACTATACAGTAGGTAGAAATTTAAAGCACAGTACATGCTCAGAGAAATAGAATGCTGGCCAGGCATGGTAGCACACATGCCTGTAATCCCAGCACTCTAGAGGCTGAGACAGGAGAATCACTGCAGGTTCAAGGCCAGCCTCAATTACAGAGCAAGACCTTGAAGAGAGAGAGATATTGCTGGCCAGAGAGAGAGAGAGAGAGATGTGCTTTACAGTTTGGACCTGGGAATATTGAAAGTTCTCTCTTGGGACTTGAGAAAAGGGAGGGGAACCCACAGAAGGAAAACAATCCATTTGTAGGGAAAAGCCTATTTTACAGTATTGCAGAAAAATGGTAGTCTGTTTACAGATGAAACAGGCCAATTTGCAGGTGAAAGGGAATTGCCCAGGTTTAATGTTTTGGCTGAAAAGAAAGAAAAAAAAATAAACTAGGCTTGAGTCCTGAAGCTGCAGTTTTCATTTTTAAAATTATGATTTTTAGCTGACCATGGTGGCACACTCCTATAATCTCAGCACTGAGGAGGCTGAGGCAGGAGGATTGCTGTGAGTTCAAGACCAACCTGTGCTACATAGTAAGTTGCAGGGCAATTTGAACTACATAGTGAGACCCTGTCTTCAAAAAACACACACACACACACACACACACACACACACACACACACACACGATTTTCTTTGTCTCCTTTCTACCCGGTCATTAATTTTTTCTATCCTACCTACCTCACCCTAATCCTTTTTTTTTTTTTTTTTTTTTTTTTTTTTTTTTTTTTTTTTTTTTTTTTTTTTATTTTTTTTTTTTGAGGCAGAATCTCACTGTGGTTCAGGATGGCCTTGAACTCATTATGTAGTCTTGGCTGGTCTGAACTGTCAGCAGTATTCCTACCTCAGCCTCCCAGTGCTAGGATTATAGGCATGTGCCACCTTCTTGTAACTGCTTCAGGCTAAGGCAGAGCATCGATCCTACCCAGCCAGGGATCAAAAGTCTCAGAGTGACTGATCTAAAGAAGACAATGAAAGATGGGTTTTGTTGGTGGATGAACCATCATCTTTTTATGGTCTGGAAAAGAGAGGATAAGAACAAATCATTGATGCTTCAGCTTGATTTTATAACTGTGTTAAACAACCATGGCCCAGATATTAACTAGAATATTGATGAATAATGGCTCCAAAAATGGTAGACATCTGTAACATTTGGCATAAATCTTTTTAAAAAATCTTTAATATTGACCTCTTTGATTTGAGGTATCTACCCAAATATAGTAGGTGGAGTTTAACAACATACAGATTCCTCCCTGTTTCTCAAATCTAATGTATGTCTCTCGCTGTCCCCCTCCTGTTCCCCCTCTTCCCCTCTCCCTGTATATTTGGGACCTCGAACTTGGGACCTCGCACTTGTGAGGCAGGTTGCACTGACCTTAATCCCTGGTGCTTGTTCTCTTATTTTAATTATAACAACAGTGAAGGAATGCACTAAAGATATCTATGTTTTTGTGACCTATGGGCCATAAAAATTTGTACTATAGGTCTTACAACCAGTACCTGGCTTCTGTTTTGTAAATCTGATGAACAAAGCCTAATAGCTGGAATATTTATATTGCCATTTTTATTCTATAGGTAGACCTAAATGAGAAACTAAATTTTTAATGATATTTGAAAGTACGTTGAAATAACAATGTGAATATACTAAGAGGGGTAGAAGGACACATTTTTAGAACAGCTAGTAGAATTGTGATCAATATTTCTTAGGTCTGTAGGCCAGAATGTTATAGGTACTGCTGGAGATTGCCAGTAAGGGCTGGTATAGTGCTGGAACCCCTTTTTATATGTAGCCTAGCTTTTTTAGTCACTTTGATTGGATGGGGTGTAATAAGGAATCTCATGTTCTTGCATTTGACCTCCATAAGAACAGGGTGGTTCATTTGAGACATGTTAATTTAGTTAAAAAACACTCTGGGTTATGAAAGAATTTTAAGATGTTAGTCCTTCATGGCAACAAATCTAGATGAATTTATTTCTGTCTACCCTACCCAGTTCTCTGGGTATGCTTTGTCCTGGGACATCATTCTGCACCATCCCCTCTGTCAGCTTCTCCTGGGTCCCCTCCAGCCATGTGGCTTGAGCCCCTGCTGGCATTTCTTTTTGTTCCTCTGTACATCCTACATGTATTTATGACACTGCCCCTGGGTCATTGAATACTTCTTAGTCCTTGGACACTTTGAGCTTGTTTTCAGCATGCTATTTATTTTCATTTTTAGCAGAAGTAGCCAGAGTTTGTTTTCCCTCAGCATGGACACAGGATAGGAATGGCATTGGGCTGTGATATCCCCAAAGAGGAAATACCTTTGGTTAATGGCCACTGTGTGCTCACTTCTCAAGCCCTTGGCCCATGGGGACATCTCTGGGACAGGTGGCAATGTTCAACCTCTGTGAAGTATGGAAGTCTGATATATGGACCAGGGTCTCTCTCCTTGATGCAGATCTTTGAGAACAAACACTTACAACTGTCCCAGAAGAGGGAGTTAGGTGAAGATGCCATTCTGGCCAGAGGGTGCTGGGGTGAGAGGCAGCAACCTGCATCTGTGCCCAGCACCATCTCCTCTATGGACCAGCTGCATGGACTGCTGTCTCATACCTGTAATGTATTTCTGCATTTTGTTCTTAGAATCAAATCTTTTAACATTTTTATAAGAAACATTTAAATTTTTAATCAAGTGAACCTAGGTACATACTGAGCAGCTTGGCACTTAATGGAAAAGGTCTTAGCCCTTGGCCCACCTGTTGTGCTTACCCCATTGCCCCAGAGGCTATTCCACTGTCTCTTTTTTTCCTGTTCTTTCCAGTTCTTTGCCTTTTAGTTTTATATTCTTCAAACTTATTTTAATGCTTAGTTTTGAACATTGATGCTTTCAGAGGATTGTAACAAGTAGTGCAAAAAGATTCTGTATTTTCATTTCCAGCCCACTAAACCACTTTCTGTCTCTATATTCCTTTTCTGGTTATTTGGTATGTATGGAGTCTTAAAAGATGCAGTCTTTTTTATCTGACCTTTTTGCTTTGTTGTTCATTCTGTCTTTCTGCTGAAGTGTCCTTTTGAGTTAGGTGTACCAGGTTTTGTGTAACTATTGTCTGGTTGAGATGCTTGGGAAATTTCATAGGAATTGTGCTGCTGTGGACATGCAGTCTCATGCATGACGGAAAGAACACATGCTCTCATTCTCTTGGCTGGATTCCTAGGAGTGGGATTGTGGGTCATTTGGTAACTGTACCTTAGAAACTATCTGCCTGCCCTCCTAAATTATTTGCTCTCCTCAGGTGGGTCTGAAGGCTCCTGTTTCCCCATGTCTTCCCCACTGGCTTGTCTAGCTTTTTGTTTGTTTGTTTGTTTCTGGCTATCTCAAGGGATGTGAGATGGCATCTGATTATAGGTTTGATTTGCATATTGAACAGCTTTTGGTTTGCCTTTTGTCTACTTATACAAGTATATCATCTCTGGAGAGATGTTGATGGAGATCCTTAGCACCACCACCACACCCACTCCCATACTGGGGATTGAATTCAGGGACTTCACACTGAGCTACATCTCTATCCCTTTTTATTTTGTGACAGAATCTTACCAAGTTACTATATTGCCCAGGCTGTGCTTGAACTTGCAGTCCTCCTGCCTCAGCCTACCCTTGTGCTGGGATCACAGGTGTGTACCACACTCAACAAATTTATTTATTTACATACTGAGGATTAAACCCAGGGCCTTTATACCATGCTACATTCTTGCCCCACCCTTCCCCTTTCTTTAGGGAAACTCCCTCTAAATTGCTGAGTGGCCCAGGCTGAGCTAGAATTTGACATTCTCCTGTCAGTTTCCCAGAGTCCTGGGATTATAGGTGAACAAGGCCACACCTATCAAATTTTAAAAATTTCTTGCGGTGCTAAGGACTGAACTCAGAGTCTCACAAATCCTAGGAGAGCACTCTACCACTGTGCTGTGTTCCCAGTCATCCTTTTCCCAGCTTTTAATTGGGTAGTTTTTCTTCTTGTTATTGAGTACAATTCAGTACAACTTTTTTTTCGGGGTGGGGGAGTACTAGGGATTGAATTTGAGACCTTGTGCTTGTGAGGCAAAGGTGAAACCACTGAGCTGAATCCTCAGCCCATTTCAATGCAACTGGAGTTTTTTGTTTGTTTGTTTGTTTAATGAGTCAAAATTCTGTGACATATTTTTGGTCAAGTTGTTTCTATTAAAAAATGTTAATTTTAAAAACTAGTAATTTAAGGGCTAGGGATTTAGCTCAGTGGTTCCACCTTTGCCTCGCAAACACAAGGTCCAGAGTTTGATTCCTGGTACCAAAAAACAAACAAAAAACTAATAACTTAAAACTGCCACACACAACAACAAAGAGTTCTTTATATGTTGTAAATACAAATTCTTTATAGACACATGTTTTATGGAAAATTTCTCTGTTATCTTTCTGTTTTCTTAATGCATTTTGAAACACAAAAGTTTTGAATTTTGTTCATTTTGTTGTCAACCACATGTGTCTTTGGTATTGCATCTGAGAAGTCTGTGTCCTTCAGTAGTGTTGAGTGCTTGTACCCACACTAGTTCAGCAACTCAGAAGTTCCTGGCAACTTCAGCAGAGTAGCAGATAATGGGCTAGAGCAGTGATGGCAAACCTTTTAGAGACTGAGTGCCCAAACTGGAACCCAAAACCCACTTATTTATCTCAAAGTGCCCACACTGCAATTAAACCTTAATACTGAGGTTTTAGTATAGAAAAATCAACTGTTAACTAGTGCTTGGCTGCTGGGGCGACTTGGCTTGCACACTGATAGACAGGGCTCTATATACCAGCTGCGACACATGTGCCATAGGTTTGCCACCACTGGTCTAGGGTATTGAGGTTGAGGTATCTAGAAGATAAGCAGGTTGAGGATCCTATTTTGGTGGCCATGGAAACACATAGGCAGAGGACTGAGGGAGCCATTTATTTGGATTACTGTTTTTACTGTGGATGAGACAGGCATGCATTTAGATGGTGATGAAGAAGGAGAAACAAGAAATTACTGGTAGTGTAAGCTTTCTGGGAACAAGAAAGACTTTTTTTTTTTTTACTTATTAGAGATGGAACCCACGGCGTTCTACCACTGAGCTACATCCTCAGCCCTTTTTTATTTTGAGGTAGGATCTTGCTAGTTTCTGGGCTGGCCTTAAAGTTGAAATTTTCCTGCCTTAGCCTCCTGAGTAGCTGGAATTATAGTCATGTGTCACCATACTGGATTAGGAAGACATTGTAGGGTTTTCTATTGCTACCACAAATCACTACAAATGGCACAACTTGAAGGAGCCCAAGTCTATTGTAGTCTGTTGTCTGAGGGAGTTCAGCTCCTCAGTTTAGGTGCATAGGTGAGCATGATGCAGCCTGAGAGTATACTAGGGAGACTTTCTTCCAATGCTGTTATCCCTGAAGGCCAAGACTGTGGCACACCTAGGGATGGCTAGTGGGGGTCCGGGGATTTAGCTCAGTGGTGCCACTGCCTGCCTCACAAGTGCAAGGTTCCAAGTTCAATACCCCCGTACTGGGGAAAAAAAAAAGAAAGAAAGAAAGAAAACAAAAAGGAATAGCCACTGGGGCCAAAGCTGTCATTGTTGCACTGGCCTCCTGGCCTTGGGCATATTCTTGGGGCCCCTGTGGGGCTGGCCATCAGCCAACTTCTCTTTTTTCCCTGACTCACATCCTAAGCTGAGCCCAGAATCCATGTTCTTGTTGTGGGCTCTGAATTAGAGGATCCTACCAAGGCTGAGCCTAAGCTAGATAGCAGGAGGCATAGGACATGGGGAGGTGGGTCTCCACAGTGAGCCCGGAAAGATGAGGACAGTCTGTGGTGTAGACAGTGGGTCCTGGGTTTGAAGATGGTGGAATGGCAGAAGGCCATGTGGTCTTGAAGCAGAGGCAGGGTCTGAATGTTTTCACATCAAGCTGAGTGGTTCTAGAGGGGAGCCAGCATGCTTGAGATCACTGCAGAAACTAGACATGCTGAGGTGGTGATGCTGTTTAGCTGTATTCAGTGCATTTTCCACTTAGGGTCATTCTCAGCCTTTTACTCCATCATAGGTTCAGGAATATCTGTGGTTTTCTCCCTGCCCTTCCCATCTCTTAGTGGTACCTAAAGCCAGGACCTTGCAGACAACATGGGGTCCATGGGCCAGGGATGTAGCTCAGGGGCACAGTGCCTGCCTGGCAAGCATGAGGTCCTGCTTATGTCGGCATGCTCTGTACTTGTGATCCTGTGGTAGGGATGAAATCTTTCAGATACCTCTGCAAGATCTGGCACCAAAAGGGGTCCCTACAGATAAAGGGCCCTCCTACCTGAAGCTCTTCCAAGGGACTCTCATGCTGGCTTCCCTGCTGGAGGAGGAAGGCATCTCCAAAGCCATGTCTCTCTCTTGACTCTCATTATCGTCAAAAGATTAGGTGAATATAAAGATTACTAAAGTAAAAATACCCTTTGCATTTTACTATTATAAAAAGAGTGATGTCAGTGTAAATGAAGAGTGAGGTCATCACAGTGTTTATGCCTCTGTCCTAAAGTTTGAAAACAGCCAGAACAGAATATTTAGAAATGGTGATGGCAGAAACAGTTGAAAGCAAAAGGTAGCTGGCTTCAGCAGCACTTTGTGGGACATTCATTTCCCCAGCATGCCTAATTTGCTCCTCACTTCCATTCCTTGTGGCTGGCCCACCCAGTTGATGTAGAAATGGGGCTTTGAAGTGTGCTGGGAGATCTGAGGCAGTCCCAGGTAGGACAGCATTCAGTGGCAGCTTGTCTTCTACCAGGGAACTCCTATTGGGTACAGATTGGCCTTTTGGCAGAATAGGTTTTGATATTTTCTGAATGATATGTGTAATATATTCTACATAAAGCAAGTGTTCAGATATTACTGTAATCCATTCTTGCAAATTGTACATTAAATTGTCTTTTTCATGTTAAATGGGGAATATTAATAATTCATTATATGTCAGTCAACCAGTTGCCTCAACTGTAGCTAAAACACTGGTGAGTCACCTTTTAAAGAGGAGTAGGCTGTTCTGTGGGAATGTCAGTACTTTGAACATGGCATTCTGATTACTAGACAACAAAGACAAGACATTCACTGCTGTTTTTCTGCTGTGGCACCAAGAGGCCTTACACATCAGTAGTGTCTCAGTGGCACATACTCTGCTGATACCCTGTGATTGTGATTTCTTTTCATTGTATTTGGAGTATAGCTTGAGCTTTCCCCCTGCATGTTGTGTTAAAATGTTGATTTGATGTTTTGATTTAAAATTGTTGATCAAAGTGCATGTTGGAAAAATCATAAATTATGATCTTGTAAACTATGAGAAACCAAAAGTTGTTTTACCAAGAAATGTTAGGGCTGGGGATTTAGCTCAGTGGTTCTGCCACCTGTCTCGAAAGCACAAGGTCCTGAGTTCGATCCCCAGTACCCAGAAAAAAAATGTTAGCCAAGGAGATGCCTGCATGGTATGACTGCATTTGCAACATAACTAATGTTATAAGTTGATTTAAGGACTTTTTTTTTAAGTGTTGAAACAGTTTGTGTGGCCTTTCATAATAGCATCCAAAAAAATGCAATACCTATGAATCATTCTAACGAAGGATGTGAAAGTCCTTTACATGGAAAACTACAATACTCTAAAAAAGGAAATTGAAGAGGATATCAGGACATGGAAGGATATCCCTTATTCTTGAGTAGGAAGAACCAATATACAGTGGGCCCTTGAGTTACGACCAGCCTCACATATGAATGACTTGGTTTACAACCAGAATGTTAATTTTAACTTATTACCAAAGTTTTGAGTTATGACTCTAATGAAGGTCTTTTCTGTATGGGGTTGAGAAATCCTGGTTCAGTGTCTCTCTAAAGACACTGAGGGGCTGGGAATTTAGCTCAGTGGTTCTGCTGCCTACCTCGAAAGCACAAGGTCCTGAGTTTGACCCCTGGTACCCCCGCCAAAAAACACTGATATCTTCCTAGAAAAAAGTGTGACCTAAAATTATACAAGACAGAAACTGAAGGCTGTGTAGAGGAACCTGAGCCTTCAATACAGTTGACCCTGTGGTTGATGACATTGTCACTATAGCAGAGTCCACAGGCTTGCAGGTAGACAAATGGTGATGTTGAAGAGCTAGTAGAGGAAGACTCAGAGGAATTGTCTACAAAAGAATTTCAGCAACTTCTGGCTAAGCAACAGAGCATGGCAATTGAGGAGCTTTCTGAAGAGGAGGGGGAATACCAACAATCAGTGCAGCAAAGTTCTAAAATAAAGGAAATCTAGAAAAAATGAACAGAGCTACAAACATTTGTCATGAAGACCCACCCAGACAGAAAAAAACAATTCATTCACTTGCTTAGTGACCATGTCATGAACAGAACACTGTTAAAGACAAGACAGAAACAGATAACCTCAAACCAGTTTTTAGTTTTGAAAAGGTTGAGACCTAGTGAGCCAGAGGTGGGTCCTAGTGAGCTACAGACTCTCCTAAGGAGAGAAAGGACACTAGAGAGCCAGATTCTTGTTCTTATGGAAAAGGACTCTCCTTCCCAACAGTAACAGCTTTTCATTTCATCCTCCCTTTCTACAAGCCAAAGATATCAACTTGAATGGTGAGTATGGTGTGAAGTTGTTGTTTCTGGTAAACTAGGCACATTTTATAACTTTTTGCTGACTACACTAGGAAAATTATTGATGTTTTTGATAATTTATGTACATTATGCAATCTTTTTACGAAAAATTTGATTAAGGGATGCTTTGGGCATTCAGAACAATTTATGAGTATTTCCATTATTTCTTATGGGAAAAACAGTCTTATCTTACAACCAACTTGAGTTAAAACTAGCCCTCATGAACGAATTGAGTTCATAAGTCAAGGGTCCACTGTAGTGAATGAAAATGGTTGTACTTCCAAAATTGTTATGCAGATTTAATGCAATACTGATAGAAATACCAATAGCATCTTTCTCACACAAATAGAGAAAACAATCCTAAAATTCATTTGGAACCTGAAGAGTCCTAGAATAGCAAAAGCAGGGCCGGAGATTTGTCTCAGTGATTCTGCTGCCTGCCTCACAAGCACAAGGGCCTGAGTTCAAACCCTGGTAACAATAACAATAACAAAAAAAAGAATAGCAAAAGCAATTCTGGACACAAAGGCAAGGCAGGGGGTGTCACAATCCCTGGCTTGAAATTATACTGCAAAGCTATTGTGATAAAATCAGCATGGTACTGGCAAAAAAAAAAAAAAACCCCGAGGATCAATGGAACAGATTAGAAGATGCAGAAACAGCTGGAGATTTAGCTCAGTGGTTCCACTGCCTACCTTGCAAGGGCAAGGGCCCAAATTTGATCCCCAGTACAAAAAAAAAAAAGAAAAAAAGTGGTAGAAGATGCAAAAACATACTCAGTCACCTTATCTTCAACAGAGGAGCCAAACAGCCTCACTGGAAAAAAGGTAGCCTTTTTAATAAATGGTGCTGCAAAAACTGGCCTTCTGCATGTCAAAGATTAAAACTAGACCCACATCTTTCATCATGCACTAAACTAAAATAGAAATGAACCAAAGATCTAAATATTAAAGCAGAAACACTAGGGCCAGAGATTCAGCTCAGTGGTTCCAGCACCTTGCAAGCACAAGGGCCCAAGTTTGATCCCTGGTAACAATATCAGCAACAAAAAAACTACTAAACCTGCTGGAAGATTTAGGTAAAACTCTTGAAGACATTGGTGTAAGTAAAGACTTTATTATCAAAACCCTGATTACACAGGAAATATCACATTAAATCAACAACTGGGATCTCTTATTAAAAAGCCTTTGCACAGAAAAACCACCAACAGAGTAAAGAGACAACCCATAGTATGGAAAAAAAACACTTTGCTAGCTGTTCCTCCAACAAAGGACTAATATCTAGAATATATAAAGAACCCCCCAAAAAATCAGAACCCCCAAATTAAAGACCCAGTCCAAAACTGGGCAACTGAAATGAATAGACACTTCCCAGATGAAGAAGTAGAAATGGCAAATACATGTATGAAAAAAATGTTCAACATCCCTGGTCATTCGAGAGATGCAAATTAAAGCAAGGCTTAAATTATTTCACTCCAGAAAGAATTGCTGCTACATCACATGTAAAACTTTAAGATGCATTTGATTTCACCTCCCAAAGAAGATAGAGAAAAATATTATGGAACTGGTAACATTTAAATCCATAGATGATGGAAGTATATAGTTCCTCACACCCTTAGGCATGGTGAACATGTTCTAAGACCTCTGTGATGCCTGAAACTGCAGACAGTACCAAGCCCTTCCCATAGTGTTTTCGCCTGTGCATACATGCACAAGCTCAGTGTTTCTTCTGTCTTATCTAAGTACCTATCTCATACTATGGCTGTAACTTTCACAGTTGCAGATGCAGCAGCAAAATTAATGTGGATTTCTTTTTCCTTCTTCACGATTTTACAGATAGGGGATGCATTCTCAGAAATCTTAACTTCAGCATAGATTCTTTTCTTTCCTTATGTTAAGAACTTTTTTTCTCAAGTGAAACCCTTTATGGCTTCTTTTTGACATACCTAGGTGCCAGTGTCATGACTCCTGCTTTGAGGCCACTGCATGCTTGTCACTGTATATAGCTTCACTAGAGCCAACTGATGAGACATTCATCAGCCTCTGTGTGCTGTGTTCACTGCCTGGTCATTACAATCTGTCTGAACTGCTGACCTTTTTGCATATGGCAGAGTGAAGCCAGTGGTCTCCAGGTGCCTCATGGCAGTGGCAGAGGCAGCATCTGCTCACCAGAGCCCTCACCAGGGTGCTCAGTCCATTCTACACATTGCAGGTTCACATTTTACACAGCCTTTAAATCCTGTGAACTTTGAATTACCCTAGTAGCAAACACTACCGTCAGTTGAATCTTGGCAGTTATTAGATCACCCAGAATTGCCTTTTTCTAACCAATTAAACCCATGAGTCCCAATGTTTGAAAGAGCCCTATGGACCAGGAATGTAGCTCAGCAGCCCAACTTCTGCCTGGAAAGTGAGAGTCCAAGTTTGATTTCCGGTACCCGCCCCCGCCTGCAAAAAAAAAAGATTCCTAGCAGTGCCCAGTCAGTCTGCTGTTTAGCACTTTGTCCATAATTGGGAATCTTCCCGATGGCAGGTGGTGCCAAAGAGCCCTGTAGTGCTCCCCAGGTTACAGCTGCCTAGCAGGGCCCTTTGGTTTACCCACATGGTGCTGTCATTGGCAGCATTATTATTAAGGGTCAGGATTCAGTGTTAGTTCACAGATGGGCAAGACCATGTGCATCAAGGGAGAGTCCTGAGGCAAATGAAGCATGAATTGGCCATAGGGTGGGCAGGTTTCATGGGCAAGGTGAGGGCTCTTGGCCTCACTTTGAGTTTAGGGCTGTGTACCTAGATGTTCTGGGAATGAGTGCAGAGAGCTGACTCTCACTGGTCATTCCAGGGCTTTACTGGCTGGCTCACACCAGCTTTGAGAAGCTGAGGCAGGAGGATGGCATTCTGACCCCATAGCTAGTGTCAGGGCCTGTCCTGATGGCATCTTCACCCTAACCCTGTGCTCAACTTGCTATACTAGGAAGATTAATTTAGGACCAGAATCTGACAAAGGACTGTGTAGAATGTCAGGCCTAAAATGACAGTAAAGGCAGACAGTATATGTTAACAGGGAGCTGTGTAATGAAATTGGACTTTTTTTTTCACATTAGAGATTGAAAACAACACCTCCACCCTGAATTACATCCCCAGCCCTTTTATTTTTTGAGACAGTGTGCTACTAAGTGGCTCAGTTGCCAGGCTGGCTTGACCTTGCAGTCCTCCTGCCTCAGCCTCTCAGAGTGCTGGGATTAGACATAGGTGCCACAGTAGCCAGCATAAAATTGATGAATGAATTTGCCATTGAAATTGAAGATGGACAAAAAGAGACTTATATCAGAGGCAGTTGAAATTCATTGTGTTGACTTCAAACACATCTGCCATTGACTGTTGACAGAGAAAGAGGATTAAAAAAAATGACCCTAGGCCAGGTGTGGTAGCGCACGCCTATAATCCCAGCTCAGGAGGCTGAGGCAGGAGGAGGATCACTGTGAGTTCGCCAGCCTGGACTACATAGTGAGTTCCAGGTCAGTATCAACTACATAGTGAGACACTGTCTCAAAACAAAACCACCCCCCCAATGACCCTAAGACTTCAGGTTAGCATTCCAAATGCTGTGGCATTCAAAACAGACAAAGGAGGAAGCATGAGAGCTGAGAGAACTAAACATGGGGCCATGGTGGGTAATAGGCCTAGGTGACAGGACAGGAGGGCCTTGAGTGTGTAGGGGCACAAATAGGGGGGAGGGTTGTGAGGTCTGCTTATCACTAGGGTCAGGTAAGGAGAGCTGCCATGGAGAAGGTCTGGGTCCCTAGGAGTCCTGGGCAGCAAGAGGGAGAGTCAGCCTAAGCTGAGGGGATAAGGAAGCTGCAGAGATCTCTCAGGACAAGGTAGAAATGACTAGTGGACACTATCTCCTTGGGGGATATTTTTGGAAGGCCACACCTGAGTGAGGCCATAATTAGTTGGCTGAAGACATCTTGATCCTTGGTATCTTCTGTTTTTCAGTTAGATGAGATGTTTTGCTTTCCCTTCTCTTAGTTTCTTCTATCAGAATTGTCTCAGTACAGTTGAAGTACACAGTACTTGTATTCATTTATTTTTTGGGTGGAGAGGCGGTTGGGGTTTTCTAAAGAATTTTTTTATTACTACATGTTTGTGGTACATAATGATTGCATTCATTGTGGGGACTTGGTACATGTGTATAACACATTTTAATTCTTTTTTCATCTTCTCCCAACCCTCCCAGAAAAGGTGTTTAATGCCACCACATTTGGTTTATTTTAGGATTAGAGGGATGACTTCTGGAATTTTTTGTGTACTGTGTGTTTTTAAATACATGAGCTATTTAGTGCCATTGTTAATGGTTTTTCTCTATTAGCAGCATTGGATGTCTGTTGAAGACTCTGGGGCTTTCATAAAGGGCTAGTGGTACCATTGAATGTTAAGGGAGCCAATGTGAGTTTCTTGTGATCCAAAGTCTGGCATAGTTGAGGGAGCATACAGCAGTACTTTGACCCAGGATCTGCTTCCCTGAGTATCGCTCATTCTGCATCTTTGCAGCCTGTCATGGTTTGTTTTTTATTTTGTTTTGTTTTGTTTTTGGTACCAGTGATCAAATTTGGGACTTTGCACCTGCAAGCTAGGCGGCAGAACCACTGAGCTAAATCCCTGGCCCCAGCCTGACATGTTTTAGACAGCTGGTTTTATAGAGTGCTGATTTGAGATTGAATTTAAGCGTCAGTGGTTCAAATTTTTCTGTTCTCATGGTCCATGCCACGAGGGAGTACTTAACCAAAGTGTGATTTGAACATGAATATGGTGAAATTCTTAATTAACTACAAAGCTTTTAAGCTTCAGATCAGAAGTGTTTAGGCTTTGAAATGCTTTGTGGAAGACTTTCTGATTTGGGTACATAGTTCACATCTTTTTTAAGTAAAGTAAAACATGTCATGATTGTGAAACATGGTTGGCGGAGTATTGTTCCTTATTTTTCTTTTTGAATTTCTAATGCTTGGATTAGCTTTGTGAGAAATGTGCCCAAGGATTATGAAAATATCAGTTGCCCTCCCCCCCAACAACTACTCAGTCCTCATCTGGGCCAGTGCATTTGGCTGACCTGTGACAGCCCTACACCCTTCTGGAAGAGGTAAAGGTATCTGCCACTAAATTGCTCTGGAGCCCACCAGAGGTGTGGGGGGAGGGGTGTAGTGGACCTGGACTGAGGCTGGGCTCTGAGCTACCATGGGCTCAACTCACCATGGACCTCACTGTCTGATGCTAGGTATACAGGCTGTGCCTTCTTTGGCACTTGTGCTCTTGAGTGTGCCTAAACTTCCAGGTAGAGACACTGTGTAGCACCATTGTATCTAGAGGCTGTGATGGAGCTGGCAGTTGGGGGCACTGTACAGTGCAGCTATGCCTGGAGGCTGTGATGGAGTGGAGGCTGCTGATCATGGGTGGCTCCAGTGGGTCCCAAGCTAGGGCCAGCAGAGGTTCTGGGTGTAATAGTGGTCACAGGCACCACAGTCCCTTGGTGGTAGTGATGGTACCCAGTCTGTGAAGTCACTGAATTGTCCACTAAATGGTGAGTGCTGAGATACACAGATTACACATCAGTAAAGCTGTTTTATTTATTTTGGTTTTTTAGACAGGGTTTCACTACGTAGTTCAGGCTGGCCTTGTACTCACTTTGTGTCCCTTATGTTGACCTTGAACTTGTGGCATTCCTCCTTCCTCAGCCTCTGAAGTGATGGGATTACAGGCATGCATGACCACACCTGGCTTAGTAAAGCTGTTTTAAAAAGACAAGCTCAGGCCGGGGATTTAGCTCAGTAGTTCTGCTGCCTGCCTCACAAGTGCAAGGGCCCGAGTTTGATCCCTGGTACCAAAAAATAAAAAAGACAAGCTCATCAGGATGCACTTGGCTTGGGGATGAGGGTGCAACATCTGCTGTCTGGGGGCCAGACTCCTAGGAGGTAGAACCCTTCAGGCAGGGCCAAAGCCAGCTGCATACTTCATGGTCACCCTGGCATTCAGAATCAATTGAACTGGTTTCCCCAAAGTGGAGGCTCAGGATAGGACTTGTCAAAGGCTATCTGAAAGGTGATAGGATCCTGGACATTCTCCCTCATATCCTGCCCTATCTCTATAGGTCTTTTCTCAAGAGGGACCAGGGAAACCAGAGGTGTGGGCATTGGATTTTGCCCAGTGAAATGAGATTTTATGACCAGAAATCTTACCGCCCAGCCTTTGCCTCTGTGCTGGTGTCCTGTGCTGGGTGATTTACCCAGCCTAGGAAGAGCCTTGAGTGTTCTCAACAGCTCCAGAGGTAGCCTAGCTACACTGGCAGGAGACACACTTCAGGGAAGGAACATCTTTCTTTAAGGGTGAGAGCTGTTCCATCCTGCAGTGGGTCAGAATGTTATGAAGGAGGACACTCAGAGGTGACAAAGTACCTGGAAGTCACAGATGTAGGAGTGGAGAGGAGAATGGAGAAGATCCTGCAGAGAGAGGAGCAGGACAGGAGGACACAGTGTAGGTCCACTCTGCTGCCATGCATCATGCCTAGGCCAGGCACATGTGTCTCTCGGAGGTTGAGAGCTGGATACCCTCATCCTCAGTGCCATCAAGAGGTAGAAGAGAATGAGGGCCCAGCACAGACACTTGAATCACCACCCAAGGGCCTTACCTCTTCATACCATCATGATGGGCTTTAGGTTCCAGCCTGTGAATTTTGGGGTGGGTTCCACACTCAAACTGTAGCAAATAAGGAGAATAAAAGTGATGCTGAGCATCTCAGTTACTGAAATTCTGGAAAAAAGGCAGAGAATATGGAGGGTTCCCCAGCACAGCTGCAGCGTTGCAGGTGAGGTGAAGAAGTAGACACAGTGCAGTTGAAGCTGGCAGCAGAGACCTTGGCCTCTTCATAAGAGCTGGCTCTAGGGCTAGAGATTTAGCTCAGTGGTTCCACCACCTGCCTCGCAAGCATAAGAACCTGAGTTCGATCCCCGGTACCAAAAAAATAAAAACAAATAAGAGCTGGCTCTAACCATGGCTGGATCCTGATGTTAAGTGGTATTTCTCTCTTCCCATTTTTCTTTTCTACTTTCTCCTGTTTTGGAATTGTTCATTTACTGCAGGCTAGAGGTCTCTTAAGGAGGGGAGCCTTTGGCCCAGCTTGGTGCTGTGTCCTCCTGTGTACACAAATTCAAGGAGACCTACTCAAATTTCAAATTCTCTGAGGAAAGAGAGGCCAGCTGTTGGAGGAGGAGAAGTGAAATTAGCCCATTGGTATGTAGCAGAGCTGTGGGGTGATACCTGTAACGCCCTGCTGGGCATTGCATGGTGCTCAGTTCTGAAGGACCTGGAACAGGACTTGTTCTATATGTGCCCTTTTCCACCTAGCTGCTGAGGTTAGGGACAGATTGTGGAACCTGAGGCTCCCTGAGGTCTGGGAAGTAGTGGTAGAGGTAGTAGGTGAGTGGTAGACATCACGCTCATTGTCTTTAACACTCTCCACATGAACTTACGTGTTGGGACAATTATTGCTTTATTCTTCTGTCCAAGTCCAGTGGTGTGTCATATAGTATACATTTAGTAAAAGGCAGTTTTGTTGTAATAGCTGATGTCACCAAGTCACTGAAGTTAGTCTAACAGGTTGATGTGGAAGGTTGATGCAGATCTGTTTGGTTTATTGTAAGGACTATGTGCACTTCTGGTTTATTTAGAGGTGAACGGAAGGTAGCATTTGTTTGGGAGCAGTGGGGTCTAGATTCCCTCTGAGCTGGCAGCACCTTTGTTGGCATGGGGGTGCTAGCTGTAGCTTAAGATTTCAGTTTTCAGGCTCCTTGCCCCTGGAGTACTACACTGTCTTCCCTGGAGTCCCCAGCACTGCTACTTCTGTGAGACTGCTGCTGCTTTGCAGGCACAGTGCTTCCCTTTTTTTTTGCATCTGACACTGGTTTCATGACAGCATATGACTAGTTTAGGGCCTCTGGTCTTCTCATTTGTTGTCACTTGTTTGCCTCTCACTTGCTCAGGTCATTCCTGTTGTCCTTGAATCTGGTGCAAGCACTTGGGTAGGAGCCTGGCTGGGTGGCTCCAGACCTATGACATTTGTTGAAAATTTCCCACATACCCTGGTATGCATAGTCTCAGAAAAGTTCATGAGTGGGTCAGGGATTTAGCTAAGTGGTTCCATTGCTTGCCTTGAAAGTGCAGGGACCTGAGTTTGATCCCCAGTACCCCCCCAAAAAAAAAAGTTCATGAGTGGCTGAAAGAATCTGCGTTCTCTGCTTCTTGGGTTCAGTGTTCTTCATACCAGCCAAATGAATCCTGGCTGAGTTGTCTCCTTCCTTTCTCTCTTCCTGCCTCCTTGTAGCAATAATGTGCACCAGGCCTGGACCTTTTGTGCCTGTGTCATGGAGGCAACTCTGAAGATTGGAGGGAGCTCCCAACTTTTCTAATTCTGTCTTCCAAAATTTCATACCTTACATTTTAGATGTGTGAGAGAATATAAGGTCAAGTGTCATTTATTAGGGGATACATTCTGAGAAGTGTGTCACAGGGTTAATCTTGTCATGGGGACATCATAGAGTGAACTTGGATAACTAGGACAGCTGCATTGTCATTTAGTGCTGTGACTTTGTGGGAACCACATTGTCATGTAGCACACACCTATATGTGAATCTTCAGAAATGGTGCCTAACCATCTCTACCTTGGCTCAACCATTGGTTCATTTGCACTCATTTTTTGTTTGTTTGTTTGTTTTTGTTTTTGTTTTTGAGACAGGGTCTTGCCTTGTAGTGCAGGCTGGCCTTGAACTCAATAGCAATCCTCCTGCCTCACTCAGTCTCCTAAATGCTGGGATTATACATGTGTGCCCAGCACTCACTGTATCTCTTACACTGTTTGAATTTACTTCTATCTTCTTACTTTGTCCTGACATATTGGGGATGGGCTGCCTTTTTTCTTCCTTTCTTTATCTCTTTGAACTGTTTATTATTTTTCCACCACTGTGGATTAAAATTTATTAACCTGGCTTTCATAGTGGTTACCTTGGATATTTTATTTTTACTTAGGTGGTGTTTTTTTTTTTCAGGGGGTTGTTTAGTTTTTTTTGTTTTTAAGATGGGTTTTTTTGGTTGTTGTTGTTTGGTTTTGGTAATGGAGATCGAACTCGGGACCTTGCACTCCTGATGATGCAGGCGGTAGAACCACTGAGCTACATCCCCAGCCTTCACTATGTTTTGAGATACAGTCTCACTATGTAGTTTAGGCTGTCCTTGAACTCACTATGTAGCCCAGGCTGACCTCAAACTCACAGCAAACCTCCTGCCTTAGCCTCCCAAGTGCTGCCACCACACTCAGCTACTTTGGATATTTAAACATACAGAATTAATTTATGAACACCTAAAGCTTATCTATGTTTTTGTGTTCTCAGAATATACCAGGCCTTAGAAACCTTAGTCTGTTAATGTCTATTGGATAGTTTCTTCTCTCCAGGCCACCGCTGTCACCTTACTAACTGCTTGGCCCAGGATGGGTGGAGCTTCCTCTGGAGAGGGGAGAGCTCTCCTTCTGCCCATTGTGGACCCTCATGGGTCTGGCTTCAGAGTATCCACCATGTGGATCTCTCCCAAGCCAGCATTCTTCAGAGCTGTGAATACAGCTAGAGGCCAACCTGGAGAGGCCACTCCGGTATTCTTCCTTTTTCCAGGTTCCAGGATTTCCTTAGTATTTGCCCTCTGGGCTTCTGAATGCTCATCAGTGGATTTTCTCTCTAGCAGTAGTACTCCTTCTTTATCAGAGGTGGATAGAAGCTACTGAGTTCATCCTTCTGGCAACCCAAGTGTTCTCTCTAAAAACACTTTCTTCCAGTTGGGGCAGGACTCCATCTGAGGCTGAATCAGGCACTAGCCAAGGCTGCTCCTCTGCTGGACTGCCATCCCCACTTGGGACTCCTGCTGGGGGTGGATTTCTGTGAGCTTGTCTCTGGGTACCTCCTTACAATGACTGTGTGGGTCTTTCTGCTCCTGGAGACTGGGGATCTTTGCACTTGGGAAATAGGTCATCCAGCTACCCTTTTGCATGTCGGTGGGATTGTGCCTGAAGGCAGGAGGATTGTGCCAGATGTGCTGCAGAGCACTGCCTAAGGCCACTGTGTACGGGATCAGCAGAGCATGAGGGAAGGGCTGGCTTTAAGCACTCTGAATGGTGAGTTAGTTCCTCCTCTGTACCTTCACAGAGCAAGGTCTGAGGAATGTCCTTGGTGTGGCTCCTTTCCCCTGGGGAGTAGTAGGGACCTCAAGGAAAGCCTGACCTTTTCCTTCCCAGGCACAGTGACTGGGGCTCCTGATGGTCAACACTGTGTCTTCTTTATTGTCCTTGTAGTCACTATCAGAACTGTGTCATCTATTCAGACACCAAGCTGGTGATGGGGAGGCCAAGGCAGCTCAGTGTGGGGCAGACAGGATCGAAGTCATTCTGGGACCAGTGCTGTATGAACACATGTACACACATGGCCCACCAGCCCTGGAGGTAGGCAGGGAGATGCCCAGATATGGGAGTGTGGGGCCTGGTGTGCGAAAGGGTTCTATCAGCACCAGGAGCAGATTGCTGCTTTCCGGGCATATTCTCTGAACAGACCCCATCAGGAGCAGCACAGAGCGTGCTCTGTTCCAGAACTCCGTGTAGGAAGTTGGAATCAAGAACCTTCTCGCCCACTCAGGACTGGAACTTTCCTTCAGGAAGGGTGGAGGAGGAGCAGACTCTGTGGGGGATGGCAACCAGCAGAAGGCCTTGGTGCTATCATGTGGGTGGCACCTGTCCTGCTCCCTATGTGTCTCTGGCTTAGAGTGGGCTGTGGCCAAGCCTGGCTGCTCCTGGGGAGTGGGCCCACCTGCTGGGGCAGGGCCCACTAGGGAAGACTGGCTCTTGGGGTACAGTGTGTCCGCAGCTGCCAGCTGGTATCTGCATAAACTCTGCTCTCTGTCAGGGCCTGAATGGCCCTGCTCTAGCACCATGCCCAGAACAGTCTTGTAAAAAAAGACAGCTACCATGATAGTGTTATGTGCTTCCTGTGCCTGTGTGCCCTGCTCCACTGTATGCTGGACGGCAGGAAACAGCAAGGCGAAGTTACTGCTTCTTGGCATTGCTTCTCAGCAGTTGTGATTAGAGTTACAACTGCCAACTTTTATGGACCATGCTGGGCCGGCAGGTACTATGCTGCCAAGCCCTGGCACCCTCTGAGTAAGCATCTCATCCCTTTCAGCAAGAAATGGGATGCTGGACCTGGGTCCACGGCTCAACCTACTGGGTATGAGTCACCCTTCGGACTGTCTCCTGATCACTTCTGAGCAAGGGGTAGCTATTTCAGAGGTACAGGGAGCAGGGCAGAAGCCAGTGCTTAGGTTGTGCTAACAGAGAGGGGCTCTGTGGCCTTGCTCAGTGCCATGCCCCAAGAAGCCAGGCCCAGGGAGGCTGAACTTTGACAGAATGATTTCTGCTTGCCTTGTGCTGAATGTGCACCTATAGCAACATTCACTAGTAAAAAAAAAAAAAAAAATCACTTGATGCATGGAACATTTTGGTGGGAATCCGTCAGAGCAGAGTCAGGGGTCCTTCTGATAGGATGGCAGTTTGACCTTCACCACCTGTAGGTAGGATGATTCCTATGGAAACAAGCAAAGTTCAGAGTCCACATTCATAGCCTGAAGCAGGTGCCTTTGAAGGCCATCTGAGGCTCCTGAGTCACAAGGAATGAGCATGTGGGAAATGACAGTGCCAGGCTCCCTGGTACTAACACTAGCCCTGCTCAGATGCCTCCAGACCAGACCCCAGACATGGACTGTGGCCAGGTGGAAGGCTGGGCCCAGATAGGTGGGTGAGACAAATGAGGATGGAGGGAACACAGAGTTTTGGAGAAATGCAGCATCTCAATAAATGTAACATTTCTCAAATAATAAAACATAATAAAATTAAAACCTTACATTCCATTGATAATAGAATTTAGAATTCAGCATATAAGACAAAAGCAGAGCCTATAACCACCAAAAGGAGCAGATAACCATGAGCATAGCTAGTACGTGAGAAGAGTCATGCTCCATCTACTCCTGCCCTTTTTGTCTTTTCAATTTTTTTTATCATGTGTGTGTGTGTGTGTGTGTGTGTGTATATGCACATACTTTTTTTTTTTTTGTACCGGGGATCAAACTCGGGTCCTTGCACTTGTGAGGCAGGCAGTGAAACTGCTGAGCTAAATCCCCAGCCCTCTTAACATATATTTAAGAAGTTTTACTTATTCTCCCATTTCTTCCTGGACTGGGCCAAGGTATCTCATGAAGCTTTGGCTGAGGTGGCCCAGGTGGAACTAAGTGGGCAGGTTGAGCTCTGGGCCTCCTGGCATCTGTGATACCCACTATCCTGAGGTGTCTGGAGCAGGTAAATCTAACCCCCCAGGAGCAAGTGACAAGTGAGAAGGAAAACCAGTATCATCACTTGGGAGGCTTCTCTTAAGACATCAGCCAGTTTTTCATTTTAAAACAGTATTTGTTGATTCACTAAGCAGCTGCATAGCTTTGGCATACAGTGGTGAGCAGAAGATACTATTTGGTGGGTTCTTGTGTGTGCGTTTGTGTGTTTTGTGTTTGTATGTGTGGTATTAAGGTTGAACTAGAGTCTTCACCATGATCTCTATCCCAGTCTTTTTTTAATTTTGAGACGGTTTTGCAAAGTCACCAAGTTGCTCTGGCTGGCTTAAATTTGCCATCCTTTTGCCTCAGCCTCCCAGAATGCTGAGATTATAGGCCTGCAGCAGCACACTCACTTTTTTTTTTTTTTTTTTTATCGGAGATCGAACTCAGGCCCTTGCGCTTGCGAGGCAGGCAGCAGAACCACTGAGCCAAACCTCCGGCCCAACACACTTGCTTTTGGTGAGTTTTTAAACAGTCATCTCATAAAGAGGTACAATAAAAATGCCCTGTTCTTCATGGTTCTATTTGAAGCTGACATTACTTTATGGGGCCCAGGTCTTCTCTGGTGCCTGAGGCTATCATACTGCCCCAGACGGATCCTTCCTCACTGAAGCCCTATGTTGCCATTAGGGGCTGTCCCCAAGGTCACAGGTACCCGTGGAGGCAGTTCAGTGATGAAGTATCTACACTCTCAGGAGTGGAAGGTTGCAGCCTCTCCACTCACTTTGGTTTTGGGAGTTCAGCCTGGGGAAGCTAAGATAATGGCTAGAGCCTGCTGGCCAGGCAGTGTCTGAGGACAAAGTCCTTTGTGGGCAAGGTGCAGACTGGAAAGGGAGTCAGATCTCTGTGCTCCCAAGCTGCTGTTCCTTCTCTTGCTCCTGTCTCAGAGTCCAGGGCAGCCTGCCAAATCCTTCAGGATTTGTGGACATGCATGACCCTAAGGGGGTGCTCTGCCTGGGTCCCCAGCTGGGCTGCTATTCTGATCACTGGTGCCTGTGAACAGGCAAGAGTCACATTGGCAGTCCAGTGTCTGTCTTGACTATCCATCTAAGAACCTGCTGAGTGCAGGCAGAGCCAGTATTTGGTGCCTGTATTGTACCAGCAGTGACAGTGATGGAGCAGGTGTTTGATCAGTGGCCTCATAGTCAGAAACCCTTACGTGTCAAGGCAAGGTTATCTCCTAACTGTGCTCCTTTCTGCCTGGAGAAAGGGGTGAGGGGAATCCTTTTCTCTCCTTATCAGAATAGTTTTTAAAACTCCCTCACCTATTGTACTGTTGCCATGACTGGCTGCCTGGTCAGACCATAGCAGCTGGATCTAGCCTTAGACAACATGGCCATCCCTTAGGGAAGGGGGAGTTGGGGAGAGCAGCTGTGAAGGCGTTAGATGCCAGAGCCCAAGCTACTTGCTGGGGCTGCTGTGCCCAAGCTGGTCTAGAGAACGGGGCATTGTGTCCCCTCAGGCAGTCATGAACCAGCTCATTGTGCAGGACTTGGAACCTCCTTAGAGGAGCTTTGAAAGTGGAGCTTAACCCTTCTGGAAATACCACTGAGCAATGACTTGCTCATCCTAACTCCTCCTTGAAACTCACTGAAATAAACACAAAGAATGAAAAGCAGGGAACAAGATCTCATCTACAAAGACTCAGAGAGTTGCCACAGCGAACAAGGATGTCAGCCAGCTGAGAAGAGGATCCTCATTCATTTGGGTCTTACAGAGCCAGGCTACCACTGGATGGAGTGATTTTGAGGGGTGCATTGGTGAGCATTCACTGAGGAGAGTGAGGTCTGTGGCTCAAATAGAGCTAGATGTATGATATATGCTAGGGCACGTGGGAGGGAAGTGGGCTGAGATAATCCTGTTTTCAACAACATCCAGATTCTGATGGGTCAGCTAGAGAAGGAAAGTATCTCTTATCTGCAATGCAGCTAGCTGTCAACCTCCTCAGTCCCTTGGACTGAGTATACTCCTCAGCACCTGCATGGACCTGCTCCTGTACTACACCAGCAGGAGGGAAGCAGAGCCACAGTAGTTGTGCAGGACCCTTCTGGAGGCCTTCATGCCTGAGCTGCTTGGCGCTGAGAGCATGCTATTTGGGGGAGAGAGGATTCTGAGCCTATAACTGCTGGTGGTACACAGAGCCTGACACCATTTCCAGTCTTGAGACACCACTTCTCAGGCTCTGCATGTGTGTTCTGAGTCCTCTTTGAGTTGGGTTTCTGTCACTCGTAACCCAAACACCTGCTGATACCAAAAACATACTTCCAGACAGAGACTTCCAGAAAGTTTGGCAGAGGAGAGTCTATGGCAATTCCCAGCTTGAGGTCACACTAACTCTGACCTGCCCTTCTATTGTTAAAGATAAGTAGTAGTGAATAAGGTGGAGCTCAGTAGTAGAGTACTTGCCTAGCATGCATAAGGCCCTCCCTGGGTTTGGTCCTCAGCACTGCAAAATACATAAAGATAAGTGACAATTCAGTCAATAGGGCACCCTCATTTAGACACTGGTAGTAGGGGAAGAATAAAGAGAGTAGACAGCTAAAGAAAAAAAAATGTAGAATTAACCCAGGGAATGGAAATTTGCCCAGAAATCAGCCCAGAAAATAGAACTTTCTTTGTATACTAAGAAGTTATAAAGTCAAAATGAAGGAGAAAAGAGCTCAGAAAAAGATAGAGATAAAGGCAGTAGAAAAGTGAGAAAAGTAGACAGTAAACCCATTACTTTGTGAGACCCTCCCTTTAGCAGCAGCAAAAAAATGGCTTGAATGCTATGTAAAAAGAATTAGTCACCCAGAAAGTGGGACTATTGGAGAAAATGTGCTGTGTGAAGGAAGATAAAGAGGTTGGAGAGAAGATGCTTGGGCAGAAGGACCAGAAGAGAGACATGATGCCACCATTTGTTCCTCTGCAGGTGCAGAGAAGGAATCACCCCAGTGATGTGAGGGAAGGGAAAGCAAGGGATGAAGGAAGATGTATTCGCGTATTGAAGGACCAATCCTGCTCCTGGAAGAATTGAATGCAAAATGACCACCAGTGTGAGCTTTACATCCTTCTGTTAAGGAAGACTCCTTCATACAAATCCAGTCGTCTGGCTCATACCATTTAGTCTGTTCCAGAAGGCAGTGTAGAGCAAAGCGTCCTAGAGTTCACACAGATCCACGTTCTGTGTGTGCATGGCATGACGAAAAGTCTTCTGTGAACACGCATCAATGGGCAGGATCCTGCAGAGCCCATGGGGCTAAACAACTGAAATCTGTGGTTGTAAGAGAGAATGTAATCATTTAAAAACATTGATAACATAAAACTAATAACACAAGCTGGTGTTAGAAAAGAAAATGTTAAGTCCATTGCCCTCTTTTTTTTTTTTTTGGTACCACGGATCGAACTCAGGACCTTATGTTTGGGAGGCAGGTACAGTGCCACTTAGTTAAATCTCCAGCCCCACTACCCTCATTTTTAAAGCTAAGCATTAGTTGATAAGTATCCAGAGAAAAGCCTAGGCTGTAATCACTTGACTAAAGTTAGGATCAAAACAAAAATGCTTGCCATTATAATTTTAGCAATCATTCTTAAGCATCTTTGTCAATGCAGTTACATATGAAATAGCAATAATGGTTATAAAGTGAGAAAATTTCCCAGCAGTATAAATAGTACATAGCACTTGTCTTAGTTACTTTTCTTGTTGCTGACACAAAATAATTGACACCTGAAATTAAAGGAGGAAAAGTTTATATTGGCTCACAGTTTGTAGAGGTTTCAGTTCGTAGTTGGCTGGCTCCAAGGCAAGGTGGCATCGCAGAGGAGAAATAGTCCGTGGGTGGGTAAAAGGCAGGAAGGCAGTGCTGCAACCTGCACAGTGTAGGGTGCGAATCTGGGGAGAGTGGTAGGAGATGATGAAAAGATGACAAAGAGACCAAGATTATTCTTGATACCTGGTACCAGATGGGACCATAGCCTGATGAGTAAATGGCCACTTGGCGTCCAGTGTGCTCTTTATGTGTAGGAAGGCGGGATTACTAGTGTCACAGTGACCCACATGGCCTAGGCTTAAAGTGATTGTCTCATGAATGGGGCATGCGCAAAAAAGAAACAAGGGTACCTAATGTAACTGTTTCCTGGAGCTGTGCTATCCAGGATCTACAGTCTTGTGTCTCTTTAGTCTGGAGGAGAAAGGGAGTAGAGACAAGGCAAAAGGCCATCTTTGGGCTCGGCCTGCGGCACAGCAGTGAAGTAGCAAGCAGCAAGCAACAGTAGCAGCCCTCTTTCTGTCCCTAGGATGGAGCACCCTTAATCTAAGCACCAAACTGTTAATCCTAGCATTGCATCCTTAGTATCATTATCACATACCCTAGATCCAGCCACCTCCAAAAACCCCCACCTATGATACCTAGATACAAGCCACAACAGCACTGGACTTGATGAAGTTGTTTCCATGGGAGTTCAGGGTAGTCTGCAGGAAGGAGCCTGGGTTGATCCATGTAGCCATGGATTACAGTTAGAGATGGTGGTAAAGAGCATATGAGCAGCGTAACAAATAGCTGCATGTAGAAATGTTTGCAGATATTTGTGTACACTCGGGTTAGCATATACAAGACCACAGCTCTGTTCTGAAAGCAAGGGAGTCTAGAAACAGCAGCCCATGGTAACAAGCATGCTAAGAGCCCAGCTCTTAGTATGTCCTGGGAAAAAGTGCATTGATAGAATATACAAGGTGAGCCTAGCATCCCTGGTAGAGGCTGAAAGTAAGAGCTAAAACAAAAACAACCCCACAAGGATAAGGGCGTGTCAGGGACTCAGGAGCCAACTAAAGCTTTAAATGCCCAGAGCTGGGGCAATATGAGCAAAAACAAAACATACTGTATTAAAGTACAGGGTAAATGCAAACTAAAATAAATGGCCCAGTAAGTAAGCAAAGGGGCAGAATAGATAACTTTGTCCTACTCCACTCAAAGATCCAAGAAGACAGGCTTATCCCAGTCTGAACACCTTATTATTTTATACATGTATATATTTCATACATTATAATGTATCAAAACAGGAAAATGCAGCCCATAGTACAGTGAAAAAAAAAGTCATAACTAATGTAAAACTAACACATATTAGATTCAGCAGATAAGATCACAACAGCCATGACTATATTCCATATGTTCACAACCCAAGGAAAGGGTAGGGACTTTCCCTACAGACACAGCAGGTTCTTGAAGTTCATATTAAACCAGAGCTGCACTGTCCAGATACAGAGTTATGTGGGCGGAGATTGACTGGATTGGATAATGGAGAGGAAAAGGTTCGTGAATTTGAAGACAAAGCAGTGGAAACCACGGACTGAAACAAAAGAGTAGCATATTTACAAAACAGAGTATTTCTGAACTGTGACACAATATTCAGAGGCCTGATGTGTCTGTGTGGATGTGTCGATGGAGGTCCTGAAGAAGGGAGGGACAGAATGACTGGGAAGTAATAATTAAAAGCTTCAACTTTGATGGAAAATCTAAGCCAAGATTGAACAATTTTCTCACAGAAATGAAGAAAATTACAGTATGTCATAATCAAGTTACTTACAAATCAAGCTACAAAGAGATGTTTTAAGCAGGAAAAAAAAATATTACCTACAGAGAAACAAAAATGCAGGCACTGGCAGGGTTCTCGTCCTCTAAAATGATGCAATGAGAAGACTGGTATCTAAAGCACAAAGAAACCTGCTATCTGAGATTCCATACCCAATGTAATTATCCTTTAAAAAATGAAAGTGCAGTGAGACATTTCCAAACATACAAAGGCTAAAGCAGTTCATTCATTACCTTTACTGTAAGAAATGTTAAAAATCTTTGGGCTCAAGGAAATGAAGGATGGAGATCTGATCTACATCAAAGAATGTTGGGAATGGTACCTTCCTGGGGAGATATATGATACTTTTTTTTTTTTAGGGTCTTGTTTTTATAGTGCAGGCTTGCCTTCACCTCACTGTGTAGCCCAGGCTGGCCTCAAATTCCCATTGATCCTCCTGCCTCAGCCTCCTGAGTGTTGCCTGGTTGTAATGATACTCATTTTAATCTCTTTGAAATGTAAATTGTTTGAA
The DNA here is from genome assembly GCF_012274545.1 of Fukomys damarensis. NCBI lineage: Eukaryota > Metazoa > Chordata > Mammalia > Rodentia > Bathyergidae > Fukomys > Fukomys damarensis. The sequence continues at coordinate 65,971,676 of NW_022900917.1, forward strand.
TAAAAGCATAACATTAGCAGAGTGGGGGACATATACACAGAAATAAAATAAAGTGGACCCTCAAGTTGTGACCAGCCTGACATATGAACAACTTGGGTTATGACCTGAATTTTAGTTTAATTTATGAACAAAGCCTTGATTTACTACCCAAATGCCAGCTGTTTATGCTTCCCAATGGTCTCAGATACAGATTTAACCCGTAAATAGTTCTAGAAGAAACATTACTACATTTTTTCCACTGTGGGGTTAAATGAGAAATCCTGGGCCGATTTCTCTCTGAGGACACTACAATTTGCCTGTATACAGGAACAAGACTTTGAAGGCTGTGTAGAGGAGCCTGAGCTTTCAGTCAACCAACTTGAGTTACAACCAGCCCTTGTGAACAAATTGAGTTTGTAAGTAAATGGTCCACTGTGTATGGCAAAATAGTTAAAAAAAAAAAAAAAAGTGGGAAAATAAATTCTTATATTTGAAGTGGTGTGATTTCACTTGAAGGCAAACTATGATAAATACAAATACTATAACTCTAAGATAGTGAAGTACTGTAATGAATTACCTACCACTGGTAGGTCAACAATGGAAATAAAATTGAAACACATAGAATACTAAAGGGAGTAAAAGAGGAAAGGAAGTGAATGGATAACAAGTAGCAAGATATTAAGTTTAAGCTTCACTGTATCAACAGTCCTCAGTGTAGGTGGTCTGTCACCCCAAGAAAAAGCACATTGTCAGATGGCATGAAAATCAGTACTCAGATACTTTTTACAATAAGCCACTTTAAAGACATAAAGATTAAAAGTGAAAGATGAGGGCCGAGGATTTAGTTCAGTGGCACTGCACCTGCCTTGTGAGCACAAGGTCCCGAGTTTGGTCCCCAGTACCAAAAAAAGTTCTAACTGGAAGAAAGTAAATTGGGGGGCCAGGGATTTAGCTCAGTGGTGCTGCTGTGCCTGCCTTGCAAGCACAAGGACGGGACCCGAGTTCAATCCCTGATACAAAAAAGTAAACAAGTTGCTATAAAATCCAAATATTAATTACACAGCAAGGGAAACCACCAGGATAAAGGTATTTCGTAACAGTAAAGGTTAATTTATCCAGACAGCACAAATGTAGAGGTATAAATATATGAAGCAAAACCAATAGAACTGCAAGGAGAAATGGATAAGTACACAGTTACATTGTCAGATGAGCAGGGCTTTCAATATTTCTTTGTCACTGGGGATGCGCCTCAGTGACACCTCACCTGCCTGGCAAGTGCAAGGTCCTGAGTTCAATCCTCGGCACCACAAACAGAAATTTTTTTTTCTTTGTCAGTGATTGGAAAAATAAAGTCTCAGCACTGTTGCTCTGTTTGATCTAGTTGACTTTATTATTTGGGGTTTTGTCCTTTTTGAGTCAGGGTCTCACTGTTAGTTCAGACTGGCATTGAACTCACTATGTAGCCCAGGCTGGCCTGGAACTCACGGCGATCCTCCTGCCTCAGCCTTCCAGAGTGCTGGGATTACAGGTGTGTGCCCAGCTCCTAATTGACTTTATAATGTACTCCACCTCCACCACATTCATTTCTGGTACTGTGGGATAAAATATGAATATTCAGTGAGTACCAAAATAGATTTTCTGGACCATAAAATGTCTTAAATTCAATCGGGGCCGGGGATTTAGCTCAGTGGTTCTGCTTCCTGTCTCGCAAGCACAAGGACCCAAGTTTAATCCTCGGTACCAAAATAAAAACAAAACAGCAAATTCAATCATTCAAATATGTTCTCTGATGAAAACAAATTAGAAATCAATAAAAATGTCTAGGAAATTGGCAGTTACTGGTAAATATGTATGAGTGAAAGAACAAAAGGAAAATCAGAATGCTTTTTTTTTTTTTTTCGTAGCAGCAGCACCATGGAGCTAAATCCCTGGCCCCAGAAAGCTTTTTGACAGAATGAAAATGAAAATAGAGCACATCAAAATTTGTAGGTTGTCATGAAAGCTATACTTGGGAAATTTTAAGACTAAACACTAAGTTGGATTTTATTTTTTAAGATACATATCACTGAACTGTGCTTTCACCCTAATAAACTAGAAAAAGGAAGGCCAGCAATTTAGCTCAGTGTTTCTGCCACCTGCCTTGCAAATGCAAGGTCCCGAGTTCAATCCCCAGTACCAAAAAAAAAAAAAAAAAAAAAAAAAAAAAAAATTGACAAGCTTCGAGCCAGGCTGATTAGGATAAAGAATGAAAACTTTCCAGTATCAGTAATGAAAGACACACATCATGGACAGCACAGGGGTAAGGAGCAGTGTGGTGACTTTAAGCCATCAGATACTACTTGTGAAATCGATTACTTGAAAGAAGTGAACTATGAAAGCTCACTTGAAAAAATTTGAAAACCTGCTTAGCTCTGTGTTTTTACCTATTTGAAAAGAAGGATTACTTTGGGGTACAATTAAGACAATGACATCTGTACACTAAAAACTACAGAAGAGCCTGGGATTTAGCTCAATGGTTCCACCACCTGCCTCGCAAGCACAAGGTCCCGAGTTCGATTCCCAGTACCAAAAAAAAATTTTTTTTTAAACAACAAAATACAGGATTTCTAGAAGAAAGCAGATCTGGCTAGCTAGAGTGTCCCTCTGCTGACTCTGAAGCTCCAGTGGTCAGGTTCTGGTGTTCTTCATGCACTGCAGTTTCAGACAGCCACACTTTAAATTCCAGCAGGCTGTGTTGTAGAGGCTGAAAACCTCTTTCTGAAGGTCACAGAAAGGAGCAAAAGGATTACAGAAATGAAGCCAGGGTGCAAGGACCAGCTCACCAGGGTCTCTGAGCAGTGTCCTGAGTGGAGAAGGCTGTCTGGAAGGGGTGTTGGCCTGAGGCTTCATGCAGTAGCCTTGGTGTGGGCTGCTTGCCCGTCTGCCTCAGGCCAGTCTGGGGGACGAGGAAAAAGAGTGCAGGTGTTTGATGATAGTTACTTTCAGGCCTTCATAGGTACCTTGTAGTTTTACAGAATTGCATTGACAGTGCTATTTTTTTAAATGCTAAACCCATACAAGGTCACCTGTTTTCTCTCAAATTAAGAACATTTGTGTTTCATGTTTAAAAATAGCACTCCTAGTCATCATATTCATCTAAATAAATGAATGTGTGGATAACCCAAGTGGCAGAAAGGAAAAGGCTTAGAGCATTTCCCCCAGGGAGAGTTCACCATGTGACTAAGTGGTCTTAGGTTGGATTTGTGGCTCTGCAGTCTACCTGGGATATAGTTTCTAACTGGCCTACAATATCTCTTCCTCCTGACACCATGGCTGGCTGTGCCTTTACTTGGTCCTTTGAATCTTTAAATTCCCCCCTGAATTAGCAGTTAGTATCCATGGAATGGTCCCCTTTGGAGAACTGAGCCTTGACACCAGCTGGTGTGGGCAGTGCACAAGGAGACAGTGTCCTGCTCTGCACTGCTGTCACAGCCATTATTGAAATTGGGCACACAGAAGAATGTACAGGCATGTGCATGACCACTCTGGGCATTCACGAGCCAGCCCCATCTAGTAGCAGTATACCCTGACTAGAGACCGCAGCACAGTCCCCAGGGCCTTTCCCTTGTGACTTCTAATTAATGGCAGAGGCTGCTCTCACCAGACTTTGAACTTTATGAAAAGGAACTGTGCAGTGTGTGTCATTGCCTCTGGATCCTTCCTGTCAACCTCATATTGTCTGGGAGACCCACTGGTGGTTGTAGGGTATCTCTTACCCCCACAGTGGCTGCTGAGCAGATCTGCATGTACTCTGAGGGCCTCTCATCCTGTGCCTGGACTCCGACTGTCAGGAACAGTCTCCGTGAGCTCGTGTGACCTGGGCCCTTCATCTTGAGGAGGAAGCCTGGGACTGCGAGAGTATATGTTGAGCTTTAGAAAATGCTGCCAGGCTTCCATCTCGAGTGGTTAGAACTGAGAGTGGTGTTGAGCATTCTTGTTCTTTGTACTTTACAGCACTGGGTAGTTTTGTTTTCAGTTTTAGCTATTTTGTTCTATCATATTATGCAGAATAGTTAGTATTCTATGATGGTGAATGAAATTGAGTACATTTTCATAACTTCTGTCCATCTTCTATTGCCATTAATCATTCATATGATTTGGATATGCCTTTTGTCACACTGCTCACACATACTACACTGTGCAAACTCTCCTAGATGCTTCCTATGATAGATTTGCCATCTGTACTCTCAGTGGTTTCTTTTTTATGAGCTTTTGTTTGTTGTTGTTGTTTTGTTTTGTTTTGTTTTGTTTTTTGAGACAAGGTTTCACTATGTAGTTGAGACTGACCTGGAACTCACTACGTAGCCCAGGCTGGTCTCAAACTCAGCGATCCTCCTGCCTCAGCCTCCGAGTGCTGGGATTATAGGCGTGTGTCACCATGCCTGGCCTCTCAGTGATTCTTTTTTTTTTTTTCTTTTTATTGAGTTTATTGGTACAATCTAGGTATACAATACAGTTACATTCATTATTGGGATCCTGTACCTTTACATAATAGGTCTTGATTCTCATTTTTTTCCCCTTGTCCCTGCCCTTCCTTCACCCTCTCCTCCCCTCCCCATTTACAAACACTTTATTTCCATTTTTTCAATTTCTCACATTTTTTTCCTCTCCCTTATTGCCTTTCCCCCACCCTTCCCACTTTCCCTACACCTTTAGCCCTTTACTTACTATTTCACATTATTATCTCATTAGGATCCTGTGTACTGTTATAGTTTTTCACACCACAGAAACTATTTGGTATTTATTTCAGTTAAAGAAATCTCTTTATGAACATTAAAAATAGGGAATCCTAAAATAAAACTAAAAAGGAAAGTAAAAGAGAAAAGGCAATGAACTTTGCTGTTTTCTGGATATTATTCTTTTCTTTGTTTTTTTGTTTTTTGTTTTTTTTTTTAACGCAATGTGCTGAATGTCTATAATTTTGTTCAGATGACTGCAGAACCTGGAAAAGCTGTTGCTGCTATTGATGTATAACATACTGCTATTGTTGTTCTTTTTATATAAATATAAATATATATATACATATATATAATTTGACTTTTTGGAAACTTTAATGGTGCTGTCAATTTTGGAAAAAGTTATCCCAATTTACTGTGTTGAGTTGGCATTGTACAGAAATGGACAGCCATATTGGTCTAGAAATGTTAATTTTTTTAATTTATTTTTCCCATTTGTACAGGGATAACGCACTGTATTAAATATGTAATATTTACGTGAGTTGGATTACAGAAACTAATAAAGTATTCTCTAAATAATGAAAAAAGAATAAGACTACAAGAGCAAGAAGCAATTTAAATATGTTAAGGGACCATTTTCATCTTCAGAATTAAGGATTATTTTAATCTCAGTGATTCTTGATGAACAGATATTCTTAACTTTATTATAGTCCAGCTCACTGACTTTTCCTTTGAGTCTTGGCTTTATGTCTGACTCAGGCACCTTCTGCCCCCTCTGAAGCTCACTTTATTTTTTTATTTCGGTACTGGGAATTAACTTAGGACCTCGTGCTTGCCAGGCTGTCATGGTACTGCTAAACTACATCCCCAACCATGTTCACTTCATTTTTACTAAAGGCTATATTGTTTTACTTTTGTTTGTGTTTGGTTTTTTGATTGTTGTTTTTTTGTTTTGTTTTGTTTTGTTTGCAGTATTGGGGATTGAACCCAAAGGTTCTTTACTACTGAGTTACTTTCCTAGCCCTTAATTTTTTTTTTTTAATTTTGAGACAGGGTCTCACTAAGTTGTCCACATTGGCCTCAAGCTTGTGATACTCCTGCCTCTGCCTCCTGAGTAGCTGGGGTTACAAGTGCACACCACCATACTTGGCTTTGCTTTACTTTTACCATTTAGATCCAAGTTTACCTAGAACTAAGTTTTATATCATGGATGAGTGGAGGGTCTAGTTTATGTTTTTCCTGTGTGTCTGCTGGCATGTGCCATCTATGAGGAGGGTCACAAGTCAGGAGATTTGCGCTGTCTGAGTGCCTGGGAATGCTGTCCTAGGCAGGGCCATGCATATGCTTTCGCTATCCTGCTTCATTGCACAGTGGCTTCAGGGGGAGTGGTGGTATCTACCCACATCTACACTGAGAACAGGGAAACACAGATATATCTATCTATATCTATCTATAGATATAGATATATGTGTGTGTGTGTGTGTGTGTGTGTGTGTGTGTGTGTGTGTGAAGGCACAGCAGGCTACATGGCTCTGAGCACCTCAAGCCATGTGGTCCTTCCATGCTCCTGTGGCCAGCCCTGGCTCTGTGTGTACCACGGTTAGTGGGCACATGGTGTACAGATCCAAGGCTGCATAGGAGGGACTGGGCGTGAGGGACTGAGCTTGGCTGCTATTCATCTCCCCAGCCACTGGTCCTGTGAGAGCTGGCCTTGGTTGTTAGTATAATCTGGTATTTTCCAAATCGGTGCTTAAGTGCTTCTTATTCTCTCATAGTGTGGCCCCTTCCTGTCTGACTGGAGGAGGCATCCTGATGATCCTTTGACGTCTGTTCACCTTGGCACTCAGGAGACAGGTGGCAATGTCCCAGACACAGGATTATGAGTGCCGGAGCCATCATGTTGACGGGCAGGAGTCCAGGATTCCAGGATCAAGCACCAGGTGAGGAGATACCATCCTAACCTGCTGAGTTGTCCCAGCCTCAGGAAAGTATGAGGGAACAATTTTCAGAGCCTCATGGAGGCCGCACTGTTCCTGGAGCCTCCCCACAGTGGCCATCTGTAGAGGCCACATATCCCACAAGAGCCCTGTGTGGGCCCAGTCCTTTAAGTTCTTCTGGGCATCCACGCACACCAATACAAGTAGATATAGAGCATTACATTTTATTTTCCTACTTTTCAACTTTTTATTTGGAAACAGTTTCATGTTTATAGAAAAGTTGCAAGAGTAAGAACAATGGAGGGCTGGGGATTTAGCTCATTGGCACCATGCCTGTCTTACAAGCACAAGGTCCTGAGTTCCATCCCCAGTACAAGGAAAAAAAAAGAAGCAGAGAAGAATAAGAGCAGTGGCAGGACCACTCATGTACCCTTCCCTGGAGTCACCTATATTAACATCGGTTACTCGGTCCCTTTTTCAGATAATTTTGAGCAGATTGCCTGTTGCCTCAGCCTCAATCCTTGAGTGTGTCTTTAGGTAACCCCCCACCCACCCTCCATGTGAGCAGGACACTCGTCATTATGAGTAGATCTGGTGCTGGCTTGAGGCTTTGATTTCCTCTACCACCCTGGTCCAGTTGTGAAGCTGACTCTGCTGTACTATGTGGCATTTCCCTAGTCCTTTTGAAAGTAGTTGTCACCTGTTAATAAACAGAATATTCAGTGAGTGAGACTTTGCTCTTATATATTAAGATAATACATGAGATGCATTGAGTAAGGCCTACTTTTTCAAGTCCCACCCCTATTGCAGGTAGGGGAACTTCTAGTCCCTCTCCTTCATAAAAGAACAGGTGGCAATATGGTTTCTCATATTTCTTTGTCTTCACACAGAGGCCTCTGCCTGCATATGTCCCTCAGTATGTGGCCTTTGTCTGACTATGGCCTCCCTGGAAATTACACCTTTTGCCTTTGTGTGATCCTCTGTGGGACAGCTTCCTGAGCCAGAGCTGTATGTTCCCCAGGATTTACGCAGCAGTCCTAGGTGGAATGTTCAAGGCCTGTCTAGTTACAGAGATGCTGTAGTGAGCAGCCTGTGCCTATAACTTTGTGCTTTTGGAGGCAGGTTTTGAGATAACCTCCCGCCAGGACTTGCAAGTCAGAAGATGACTGCACAAAGTGGTGTTGCCACACACCCCTGGGTTTGTGTGTAGTGTCCCTAGGGCAGCTACCTCCAGCCTTCCTTAGGAGAGCCTCTGACCAGGCGTGTGACCTGAGTGTGAGGTCTGTGTGCAGCTTGGGTTTTGTCTTTGATGATGGGCTATGTGGGCACAGATAACATCATCTGTATATCACAGTTCACTGTGTAATGCTCTTATCTTTTGTTCATTTTCCCTTAGTATTTTTCACCTTTTCATGATCAATTTTGCATATAAAGGATACAAGCCCTTTATTTATAATTTATATTGCATATGTCCAGAAACTCAAAATCTTTTTTACATGTAGTGTCCTTTGCCATGTAAAAGCTTTAAGTTTTTTTTGTAGCCAGATGTACCTGTCTGTTCTGTTAGTGCATCTGGGTATTTAATCACCTTCATCCAGGCAATAGGGAAATGTGCCATGTTTTTTCATGGTGCTGGCATACTTTTAATTTTGTGTTTTTTGCTTTGCTTTGTTTTATTTTGTTTTTTTGTGATGCTGGAGATCAAACCCAGGACTTTGTGCATGTAAGGTAACAAACGTGCACTCTACCAATGAGCAGCACCTCTTCCGTCAAATTTTTATTTTTCTCTTAGATCTTGAATCCACTTGGAGCTTATTCTCATGTATAGTGTGAAGTGTGGGTCTGACTTTCTGGTTTTGACGCTTATTCCAGTTGTCCTAGCACTCTTATTAAAGACTGCCCTCCCCTGAACTGAGGCCCTGCATCCTCTGGTCATGTTTTAGGTGTCTCTGGGGAGCTGGAGCTGCTTCAGCCAGTGCCCAACTCACTGCCTGAGAGGGCTGCTCCTTTCCCTTCAGGCCTTCTTGCTGTCCATGGGGTTCATTTTCTCCGTCTGGCATGGGTTCTGGCAGAATTTTCCACAGCGCAATCCTCCTCCCACCTGCCTGCAGGCCAGTGCCAAATTTCCCTCTTGAGCATGGTGATGAAGTGGGCTGTGGCAAATGACATTGAGCACCTTTGTATCTGTATTGGCTTTTGTATATCTTTTTGAAGAGGTTTCTATTCAGATCATTTGCTCATTTTTATTTCATTTATTTATTTTTGTGATTCTGGAGGCTGAACCCAAGGCATACTAAGCAAGTATTTTACCACTGAGCCACATCTCCATCACTTATTTTCCCTTATTTTAACGTTTTTTTTCTCCTCCTGGAAGTTGAACCAAGGGCCTTGCAGATGCTAAGCATATTCTCTACTCCTGAGCTACACTCCCAGCCTCATGCGCATTTTCTAAATCATTTAATTATGATTTCTTTTCATGTTCTAGATTTTAATCCCTTGCCAGAGAGAAGATTTGGAAATGTGTTCTCCTGTGCTGTGGTTATGTTTTCACTTTGTCAATGATACAGTATTGTTTATGGCACAGAGTTGTAATTTTGGTAAAGTCTGATGTATGTGTTTCCCTTGCTGCTTATACTTTTTGACACCATGTCTAAGGATCATCACAAACCCTGAGCTCATGAAAACTGACCCCTACCTTTTCTTTTAAGAGCTTTGTAATTTTAGCTTTTACATTGAGGTCTTTGATCTGTTTTGAATTAATTTTGTACATGGCACAAGATTGGGGCCAACTTCATTCTTTTGCACATAAGTATTTACTTTTCCTTCCCAGCACTATTATTGCAGAGACAATGTGCTTTCTCTATTGAATGGTCTTAACACCATCACTGTTGGAATCTGGAGAATCAGGACTGTGCCCCTCTTACCTACCACATACTTGGCACATACTTGGTATTCAATATGGTCATTCTGGAAATACTTATTTGGGCAGATCACTGTCTGCAGTAAACACCTTCAAGAACGGGAGCAATGAAGAGTTGCTTTTACATCCAGTCATTGAATAGTGTGTCACCGATTAGGGCCCTATTTCCTACCACCCCCATCGGATCCCACAAGTGACTGTATTCCTCACCTCAGTCTTGGGATCGCTGCTGTCTCTCCTTTCACCTTTGTCACAAGATGTCCCATTTCTCCCTTCACAGTTTATTTTAAATACTCCTACCAAATAAATCTCAAACACAGCTCCAACAAAGTTAGAGGGGGCTTCTGGCCCTTAGGAGTTCTGCTGCCTGCAGGATCAAACCCAGCTGGCAGCAGAACTCTTGGGCAGTTCCAGCAGCTGATCATGCCTTCCTTGCATACTAGATGCAATGTAGCTTGTTCTCACAAGCCTGTTGACTGAAGACCCTTGCCCTGTACAGCCCTATTGGCCTGGGGTCTAGCAGCCTCTACTGACTCATGCTCAGCTGGACCTCACTCCAAAGCCAAGGGTGGAATGCATGTTCTCTGATCCATAGCGCTGACTACTCCACACTGGTTCGTGAGGAACCCTAGCCTACGTGTGCACATAGCCACCAGCTGTGCCACTCTCTGTTCTTGAGATCCAGCCAGAGCCCTGGGATACTCTTAACTGGGTACCCTCTGTGCTCTGAAGCACCAGGACCTCTGGCAGTTCCACCTCTGCCCGGCCCTGGGGCTCAGTGTCTTCTGTGCCTTTGTCTGTCCTCTGGTTTGTTTGTATTTTTTTTGAGGGTTCTGGCTGAGGTGCCATGAACATTCTTAAAAGGCTGAGCTCCTGCCTACGTGCACCCAACAGTGCATAAAAATGGAATAAAGCCCTATTATTTGTTGAGTGAGCATTGCCACATTAATTCATTTGAAAGTATATTTTAAACAAAAATAAGAATTGGTATTCCTTCTTTTAGGGCTTAAATATTCGGTTCTATGTTTTGGTAAGCTTTTTTTGTGCTCATAGGGATCCTTCAGGGAGTCTCCCAACTTTGTTCTGGTAAATGTCATGAGCTAGAGGAGGACATGAAAGCTTAGGGTCCCCAAAGGGTTAGGTTACTACAGGGCCCTCTAAGCATAAAAATAGTTGTTTGCTGCATCCTCTCGTTGGGGAGGCTGTATGATATTGTGGGTGCCTTGTTTTTGTCATGTCACCCATGTTAACGTGATCATTGTGACCTTGACCAGGTCCCAGCACCGTTCTGCCTCTAAGTACAGTACTGAGGTGAAAATCTTGCCTCTTCCATCTGCCCGCCTCATATCTGTTGTCTTCCTTCTGTAATGCATCCTTCCATCCATCCTCTGGAGGTTTCTCTCCCACCATCAACTCCTGCAGATCAGCCTCCTCTTGCCTATCAGCCAGGAGGACCTTTTCACCTGGCCATGTCAGGCCAGTTCTGCTATGCTGGTGTCCCCAGTCCCCAGAGAGCTTACTTCAGGCCCTGGCACAGGATCCTGATCCCCGTGTCTGTCTCCCCAGTGGCCTCAGTTCCTATCCACCACCTTCTTCAAAGCCCTGATGACCCCTTTGGTATTGTTAGCCAGAATTGTCACCACCCTGGCCAGGTCTGCACTGAGGGGAGCAAAGTGTGATCATCCCCATGATGTGGTCTCTGTGGGGTAGAAACAGCTGTGCTGAGCAGGCATTGATCCCAGCCACATGCTTCTGGCTGCCTGGCCTGTCAGGAAAGTTGAGGAGGTGATGCCAGCAGAGCCTAGCCAGGGAGGAGCAGATCCAGCCTGGGTCAGCACCAGCCATGGGGGTTTCAGGGCAAACAAGCCAATTCCTGGCTTTGGACAATCTCTGGTTGTCACTGAAGGGGAGCAGCTAAGGCTTCACTGGCCACTGTGTAGGCTGGAAGGGCTCAGGGCACAGCTCTGGGCCACTCAGTGCTGGACACTGGGCATGGTTGCCATGGCCTGGGTGTGATAAGGATCCCTCAGCATATGCCAGACCAGGGGATGACTGTTTCTGCCTCAGTCTTGTGGCCACAAGTGGTCAGAAAGCTCCAGTGATCTATAAAGTCTACTCCAGTAGCACTGTTGACAGTATCTTCTACTGTTACCATGTCCTTGCTGCCCTCACCCTTGGGAGACACCTGCCCTATGTCCCGCACTGGCCAGCAAGAGCCATTGAGGTCCCCCTCCACAACAGGAGCCTGCAGGGCCAGCACTGGGCCTGGCTACCATGTAGGGTAGATGTGGAATGAGTGCAGTCGACAGCTGAGACAGAGGATCTGAGTAAGGGCTAGGCTGAGGGGGAATGCATAGCTGGGCCTCCCAGACTCTCATGTGCCTTTGTCCCTCCTGCTATCCAAGGCTTCAGGCTGACTGGAGTACCACCCCACAGGCACTCCCACAACATGGGTCTACTGTCCCTGAGAGTCTTAGTACATCCTGGGTGCATCTTCTTCACAGCTACAGTGATGGACAAGGCTCAGGTTGCTGAGAGATAGCCTTGCCCTTAACATGCTATTGCGGGTGCTACCCCTGCCTGTACTCTGTGACCCCAGTCTGCCAGCTCTGGTTTCCAGGTTAGACAGACATGTGCGCAAGTAACTGAGTGCTCATTGCTTTGCCTTGCATCTGCCCTGGAGGCTCCTGCTCTCCGGTGCCCAGCCCTCCTCCATCACCCACATCCATGTGGTACCTGCTTCAACTGTGAAAAAAGGTATATTGTCTCATTATATAATTTGCAGGATTAAAAAAAATTAAAGAATTTTAAAGTAGAGATTGCTTGCTTTTTATTTCTTTTTGTGTGTGTGTGTTTTTGAGTCAGGGACTTACTGTGTAACACAGGCTAATTATCCTCCTGCCTCAGCTTCTCAAGTAGCTAGGACAGGTATGAGCACTACCACATTAGGCTAAGGGGCTGCTTATTTTTAAGAAATAAGCTTTTTTAAATTAATAAAGTTTGCTGATACATTTTAGATACACAAAATGACCATATTCATCATAGGGAATTTGTACCTGTACATGATATATCTCTTTTTTATTTTTATTTTTTAGAGTCTTTCTTTGGCTAAGTTGTGTCCCCCATCTATGTAGTTGAGACTGACCTGAAACTCACTATGTAGCCCAGGCTGGTCTCGAACTCACAGCGATCCTCCTGCCTCAGCCTCCTGAGTGCTGGGATTACAGGTGTGCGCCACCACGCCTGGCTCACATGATACATCTCTTTCCCATTCCCCTGCCCTTCCTTCAACCCCTCTTCCCCTCCTTATTTACAAGCTTTGTATTGGGCTGGGGATTTAGCTCAGTGGTTCCACTGCCTACCTCACAAGCATAAGGATCTGAGTTCGATCCCCAGTACCAAAAACAAAAAAAGTTACAAGCTTTGTATTTTACCAGTGTTAGGATGAAGTGGAGCATTTGCCCTTGTTCCCTTGTGTGGCCCCAATATCAGCGTCCTCATGAGGGTGCTGCCTGGGGCCTAACTGCTAAGTGCAGTCCACACTTCATCAGGCTTGCTAGCCCTTACCTGAAGTCCCATCTCTTAAGTCCCCTGTGATACACCCATTGTCTCCTTGGACTCTACTGTGGCAGTTTCTTGGACATTGCTAGTTTTTGATGACCTCGACAGTTTTGAGAAGTGGCCATATATTTTGCAGAATGTCTCTCAGTTTAGATTTATCTCATGTTTTAGGTGAGGTTGCTCACGTTTTCAAGAGAATAATTCCACTGTCAGGGGCATGGCCTGCCACTGTCAGTGTTGACCTTGACACCCTAACTACCATAGGTCATCTACATCTCCACTGTGCTCCCATTCCAGGGATGTCTTCCGCTACTCCTTGGAGGGTGGGTCTACACGTGTCACCTGGGGCTCCTGCGGAGGTTTGTGTGTGTCTTTCTTGCCACTGACATTACTTTGCCTCATTCTCTGCCACTCGAGCTGTCCCATGTTCTGTCTCAGGCCCATGGGGCTCCCATATCCTGGGGTATGCCCCTCCTCCGGGGCTTGGACCCTCACCTGCTAACATGATTGGCTCCTCTGTGTTTTCTACCTCACCCTGGAATCAGCTGCTTCTGTAAGGAGCCCCAGCCCCTCTATGGAAGAAACCAGGGTCTGGATGCAGATGTGTGGGTGCTATGGCCAGACCCCTTGGGCAAGACCCTTTTGTCTGGAATTACCCATTTTACCAGATGTACATCGTAGAGACTGATTTGGTTTGAGGTTTACAGAGATGAATGTTTGTATCTGAGCATATCACAGGGACAGCCTTGTTTCTGTCCAGGTGGACTGGCATGAATGCTAGGGGTACAGGGGGATCACTCTGCCTTCACCCCTGCTGGGGCTGCTCTCTGCTAAGAGTCTTCCTTTGGCTAGGCTATGTCCCCCAGGACAGTTAGACTTGGGTATGCTTGCTCCTTCCTCCTATCTTGGTGGGGTTCCCTTAATGGGCTCACGGAGCACCCCTTTCCCACCTGCTTTCCACTCCTGGCCACTGCACCAAGCATCCCTGACCCATATAGCTGCTTCTCTTGAGTGCTGAGGGAGACTCCAGGGCACTGACCCTGGGAGTGAGGCCCATTCATCTGTTCTGCAGTGGAGTTGGTTGACGCATACACACATGTGCACTCCTGACGGTTCCCCAACAGAGCCTTTGAATGTCACTGTCAGTTCTTTGTAACCTCATTCTGGGGGGATATCTGGGATGTGGGTGGCTCCTGCCCTGTCCTGAGCCTTGTGCTGCCCTGAGCATGTGGACCACATCCTAGGTTCCCACACATTCACCTCCTGGTAGGCTTTCAGCTATAGTTCCACAGTGCTAGCCATCCTGGTCACCTTCTCCCAGCACAAGAGCAGTGGCCATGGTTCTTGCCATGTCCAGTGTCCCAGCCCTTTTGATGGTAGCCAGACTCAAGGTGTTAGCGGCATCCTTCCTGATTGGGTTTATGTTTTCCTGAACTCTGCCATTCTCTAGTGTTGAAGAACACCTTTTATCTCGAGCAACCATGACATGCTTGCAGCATGTGGTGCTTCTTGACTCTCCTGGAAAGTTCCCTGTTTTAAATATAGCACATTGGCCCCGCCCACTCCTTTCCCAGATTCTATGTCTGGAGTATTAGCCTCTCCTGCTGCCAGTTCCTCTGACTGCCCTGAGCTGCATCCGTTCCTTCTCTGTGTGGATTTGTTCGTAGACCCATATAACATGTTAATTTCGGTGATTTATTTTTAAACTAGATGTTCTAGTTAATCCTCTCTGCACTTTCCTCTCTCTGTAGCCATCCATCTCGCTTCAGTCCTCACTATCAGTGTGCTGTCCATAACTTGCTGCTACGTGCACACCATAGCAGTCCTTCCTGCTGGCCCTTGGTCAGCTCTTAACTTGCATAAGTCTAGTTCTGATTTTGCTGGGTCCTTTTCTTTTTTCTTTCTTTTTCTTTTTCTTTTTTTTTTTTTTTTTTTTTTTTTTTTTTTTTTTTTTTTTTTTTTTTTTGAGTACCAGGGATCATGCTGGGTGTTTTCCTTAGGAGAGATGAGTGAGTGTCGAAACCATAGCCATTTCTAGTGTGACCCCCGTCAGGGCTGATGTGTATTGTCCTTAGTCTGATGATCTCTCCCTGATTGTTGCCCTGGGTTGTGAACAGCACAGATCCTCTGTTGGGCAAGCTCAGGGATGAGCTCCTCTGCTACACCTCAGGGAAGCATCTGGCTCTTGGGGCATCTACATCATGAGTTCTCTGGCCACTGCCCAATGTTGAAGAAACAACATTCCACAGCCTGCAAGTCCTTGGCCCTCTGTCACAAGGTCCCCATTGCCCTCAAGTCTGTGACGAAAGCTCTGAGGTGACCCTTACCTCAGTCACAAAGGTCAAGAGGCTGGGGCTACCACATGGGCTCCACGATTCTGGAGCAAGCACCATTCCTACCATGGCTATGGGAGAGAGACAGGCATCTCAACACCTGTGGGGAGGAAGGCTGGGCTGGCTTGAGTTTTCAGCAGTGTGGGAAGCATTTTTCAGAGCTACAGGCATGAGTGGGAGGAAGAGTCCTGTCATCACTGTGTCCACATTGGGTGAGAAATCTGCTCCAGGGTTGGAATGAGGAAAGTGAGGGAGAAAGGGGACCCATACCCTCCTTATACCTGCTAGTTATTTATTTGTGTGATACTTGGATTCTCTTTTCCACCTGACTGGGCCATGCAGGAGCCATAATTCAATTAGCTAGGAGTGCCCTTAAAAGCAGCAGTGTCCTCAGGAAAGGCATGGGCTGGAGCCACCTATAGCCCTAATCCTGTGTCCCTGTAGTAAATATTGAGCTATGGGAGCAGGAGGAGGAGGTCACAGAGTGTCTTTGGTGACTGGGACCAAGGGGAGAGGCTACAGCAAGGTTTCAAGGAACAGGGTGCATATCCTAAACTGAGAGGCACACAACTGTCGGGCGCTTTTATTTATTCATGTATGTACACTAATTGGGGATTGAACCTCGTACCAAGCAGGACATTGATGCTCAGTGTTCAGCCCAAGTCCTGGGAAGAAACTGCTCAGGGCCACATCTTCCTCTTCCTCCCATATGCTGCCTGATGGTAGTGTCTTCATTCAGAGTCAGCACTGGCTCCTCACAGAGCTGTGGTACTCACAGCTGCCTGCCACACAGAGGAGTGAACCCCTGCCCAGAGCACTCCCCAACCACAGGCCCCTCTGCTGCCAGTAGACCAGGGACCAGTGCCTGCAGGAAAGGTTGAGGCACCTGGAGTCTTTGTGAGCAAGAAACTGGGACAGCTGGCAATAACAGACTCCCCTTTTAGAGTGTGGACTTTGCTTCTCCTTATGTGGAACAGGTTCACCTGCAACCTGTGTGCCCCCAAGGCAGTGTGGGAACACAAAGGCACTGGTGCCTGGGTGTTGAGAGAAATGTCATGTTGTGATGACGGTGTCACCAAAAACTCTGGAACTGCAAGTGGCCTCTTTCTGGAGCCTGTTTCCCACTACAGAGTTGAGGACAGGTCTCCCAGCAGGCCTTCCCATCCTCCCCAGCCCGGGTCCCTACTGAGCCTTTCCCCAGAGACGGTCTACTAGCCTATGCTGGAGAAGCTGGCCCATGGGGAATGGACAAGACAGCTGGGTAGGGATGGTGTCCATGCCAAGGGGCATTCACACCTACCGAGTGGTTCTTGCCATGTAGAAATTTGAAAGCCATCCAAAAGAATGGTCACAGGAGTTCTTTATATATTCTAGATAATAGTCCTTTGTCTGAGGAGCAGCTGGTAAAAATTTTTTCCCACATTGTAGGTTGTCTCTTAGTTCTGTTGATGGTTTCTTTTGCAGTGTAGAAGCTTTTTAATAAGATGAGATCCCAGTTGTTGATTCTTTCTGCTAGTTCCCGTGCTACTGAGGATTTGTTCATAAAGTCTTTTCCTAGCCAATGTCTTCCAGAGTTCTGCCTAACTTACCTTCCAGCAAGTTTAGTGTTTCTGTTTTAATATTTAGATCTTTAATCCACTTGGATTTTAATTTAGTACATGGTGAAAGATAAGGGTCCAGTTTTAATCTTTTGCAGGTTGATATCCAGTTTTTCCAACACCATTTTTTTTTCTTTCTATTGAGGTTATTGGTACAATCTAGGTATACAATACAATTACATTCATCATTGGGATTCTGTACCTTTACATAATAGGTCTTGATTCTCATTTTTCCCCTTGTCCCTGCCCTCCCTTCACCCCCTCCTCCCCTCCCCATTTA
>NW_022900917.1:65990492-66019212 GCF_012274545.1 Fukomys damarensis
CCTGTTTCTTTGCCAGTACCATGCTGTTTTTATCACAGTGGCTTTGTAGTATAGTTTCAAATTGGGAATTGTTATAAACGCTGCCATGTGTCTGTTGTCTCGGATGGCTTTTGCTATTCTAGGTCTCTTATGGTTCCAAATGAATTTTTTGATTCTTCTTTCTAGTTATGTGAAATATAGTGTTGGAATTTCAATTGGCATTGCATTGAATCTGTATAGCAGTTTTGGTAGTATGGCCATTTTCACTATGTTGAGTCTTCCTACCCAGGAGCAGGGGATATCTTTCCATTTTTTAATATCCTCCTCGATCTCTTTTTTCAGAGTGCTATAGTTTTCAGTGTAGAGATCTTTTGCTTCTTTTGTTAGATTGATTCCTAATACTTCATTTTTTTTGGATGCTATTGTAAAAGGAATTTTTCCCTTATTTCTCTCTCAGTGAGTCTGTCATTTGTGTATAAGAAGACTATTGATTTTTGGGTGTTCACCTTGCATCCAACTACTCTACTGAATCTGTCAATTAAGTCTAGAAGTCTTTTGGTGGAGTTTTTTGGGTCTTCAATGTAGAGTATCATATCATCAGCAAATAATGACAGTTTAACTTCTTCCTTTCCTATCTTTATTGCTTTAATTTCTTTCTCTTGTCTAATTGCTATGGCTAATGTTTCCAGAACTATATCAAAGAGGAGTGATGATAGTGGGCATCCTTGTCTTGTTCCTGATTTTAACGTGAAGGTTTTCAGTTTTAGGCCATTTAATATGATGTTGGCTGTTGATTTTTTCATAGATAGCCTTTATTAAGTTGAGATATAGACCATCCATTGCAATATTTTGCAGGGTTTTTATCATGAATGGGTGTTGAATTTTGTCAAATGCTTTTTCTGCATCTATTGAGAGGATCATATGGTTTTTGTCCTTGACTTTGTTAATTTAGTGTATTACATTTATTGACTTACGTATGTTGAACCACCCTTGCATCCATGGAATAAATCTGACTTGGTCAGGATGTATGATCTTCTTGATAATCCTCTGTATTCTGTTTGCTAGTATCTTATTAAGGATTTTTGCATCTATATTCATTAAGGAGATTGGCCTGTAGTTCTCTTTTTTAGTTGTGTCTTTCCCTGGTTTGGGAATCAAAGTGATACTTGCTTCCAAGAATGAATTTGGAAGTATAGCTTCCCTTTCAATTTCATTGAAAAATTTGAAGAGTAATGGCAGTAGTACTTCTCTAAATGTCTTGTAAAATTCAGCAGTGAATCCATCGGGGCCTGGGCTTTTCTTTGTTGGTAAATTTTTAATTACATTTTCAATTTCATTGACTGTAATTGGGGTGTTTAAAATGTGTTTATCTTCTTTGTTCAACTTTGGTAATTCATAAGTATCTAAAAATGTGTCCATTTCTTCTGTGTTTTCCATTTTATTGGAGTACAGATTTTCAAAGTAGGTATTAGTGATCCTCTGGATTTCTATTGGATCTGTTGTGACTCAAAACAATCAGCCCCCCCAAATATAAAGACCCAATTCAAAAATGGGCATCCGAAATGAACAGACATTTCTCTGACAAAGAAGTAAAAGCAGCAAGTAAATATATGAAAAAATGCTCCACATCACTGGTCATTCGAGAGATGCCGATGAAAACAACACTGAGATTCCACCTCACCCCACAAAAAATGGCTGCTATCAAGAAATCACACAATAACAAATATTGGCACGGTTGTGGGGAGAAAGGAACGCTTCTCCTTTCTGGGAGTGCAGACTGGTGCAAACACTGTGGAAATCAATATGGAGATACCTCAAAGAGCTTAGACTGGAGGTTCCATTTGACCCAGCCATCCCTCTGCTGGGTATCTTTCCAAAAGAACTAAAAGAATCATATCACAGTGATGTATGCACACCCATGTTTATAGTGGCACAGTTTGTAATAGCTAAAACTTGGAAAGAACCCATTTGCCCATCAGTCCCATCAGTTGGAAACTGGTTAAAGAAGATGTGGTTTTTCTATAAAATGGAATATTACTCAGCCATAAAGAATGAGAAAATAGATTCATTCATAGGAAAATGGATACATATTGAAGATATACTCCTAAGTGAAATAAATAAGGCACAGATGTGTAAATACCAAATAGTTTCTCTGGTGTGAATAAACTGCAATAATACATAAGATCCTAATAAGATCACTGACATTTAGAAATGGGAAGAAAGGGGCTAAAGGTGTAGGGAAGGTGGGATGGGTAGGGGAAGGGTAATAAGGGAAAAGAAAAAAATGTGAGATAATGAAAAGATGGAAATAAAATGGTTGTAGATGGGGAGGGGAAGAGGAGGAGGTGAAGGGAGGGCAGGGACAAGGGGAAAAAATGAGAACAAGACCTGTCATGTAGAGTTACAAGATCCCAACTATGAATGCAACTGTACTGTATCCCTAAAATGTACCAATAAACTCAATTAAAGCTGAAAAAAAAAAAAAAAAAAAGAATGGTCACAGGAGAACACCAGAGGTCACACATGCCCACATTCAGATGGCCCAGTCAAGATGTTTATGTTGCTTTCCAAATGTTTTTGTAATTTAAAAGTATTGCATAATTGGAGGGTGTGCCCTGAGGGAGGGGTCAGAAGTGGAGGTAGGAAAACCAAGGCCCTTTGCAGCCAGGTCCCACTAATGCAGTATTCTATCCTCCAGGCTGGAATGGGTGGAGATCATCGAGCCACGCACCCGAGAGCGCATGTATGCCAACCTGGTCACAGGCGAGTGCGTGTGGGACCCCCCAGCTGGCGTGCGCATCAAGCGCACCAGCGAGGATCAGTGGTGGGAGCTCTTCGACCCCAACACATCACGCTTCTACTACTACAGCGCTGCCTCGCAGCGGACCGTGTGGCACCGCCCGCAGAACTGCGATATCATCCCGCTGGCCAAGCTGCAGACGCTGAAGCAGAATACCGAATCCCCGCGAGCCTCAGCAGACAGCAGCCCCGGACGCGGCAGCCGTGAAGGCAGCACTGGCTCCTCATTGGAGCCTGAGCCCGATGCTGCTACTGAGAGGGTGCAAGAGCTGCCAGCCAGGGTCGGGCGCCAGGTGGCTCTGGGAAGCGCCAGGGAAGAGAGCGGCAGGTGAGGGGTGAGGCCAGGCTGGAGAGCAGGATGGGGAGGGTTGGGCCAGGAAGGACTGGGGTTGGGACTGAAGGCGACCAGGGCAGGGAAGGTCAGGGCTGGGTGGGGGCAGTGTGGGGGTGAGGGTAGGTGGGGACAGGGCTGAATGTAGGAAGTTGCCTTCTACAACCCCTGTCTCCCATAAGTGTTCTGGTACCTTGCAGATGTCCAGAAATAATGAAGGTTTTTCATTCTCTGCCAGATTCTTCTCTTGCTGCTTGCTGGCCTCTGGTGGGTGTGGGGACAGTATGACCCAGCTGGTTCATGCCCACCTCTTCCTCCACTGTTTCTCAGTCCCTGCTCTCTGTTAACAGTGTCATTAGCTAGCTGGGTTCCTAAGGCCAGGAGCTCTTTGGAAGTGGGAGAGAGACTGGGCAAAAGGGATGTCAGCTATTGTTCTTTCCCAGACACACTGTTGGGAGGCCTCTCCAGTGAGGGTTTTATGACTGACGGAGTTGTGCCTTTGGTATTTGTTTTGTTCCACCCACGTGTGAGGAATGAAAAGGTGGCCTCAGATGCTCACAGACAGCATGAGGGACAGTGAAGCTGCCTTCTCTTGGCAGAATCTGTCCTAGGCATCACCTGCAGGGTCGGTAAGGACCATAAGGTTGCAGGTGCTGTCTGTACCTGTACTAGACTGCTACTCTTGGATGAAGGTTATGTTGTTACTCTTCTCTACCTGACGCCCAAAGTTAAAGGGGAAAAGGTTCATTTGGCTTACAGTTTTTAGATGTTTCAATCCATAATCAGCAGGCTCCAAGGCAGGGTGGCAGAGAGCAACAGTTCATGGCAGCAGAACACAGCAAAAGCAACAGAAACTTTAACAGTGTCTTTTTGCTCCTTTTTATCATATTTGTCATATTTAGACTACTGGGATTAGGGAAGTACCAAACCAATCACTCGTAGAGGTTTAGTAATCACACACCCTTAATCCTAGCATCACACACACTGGATTCACTCTGTGTGGCCTTTACAAGGGTTGGAAATAGCCATTCTGTGCAGTGCAATGGGGTCAGGGCAGGCAGCTTAGTCTAGAGTATAGATAGCTGGCCATGTACCCCTGCACAGGTCAGGCACTAGCCAGTATGGCTGCTGGACATGGCATGAAGGGTCTAAGCTGGGTTAGAGGTAATCTTTGGGATTGTCTGCAGACATGGAGCATCAATAGTGGGAGCTGAGAAAACGCCTGCCTTCAGAAGTGGGAAGAGGTTAGGATATGGCAGAGGGGCCCAATCCATAGTGGGTTGAGTCCTGGAGAGGGGTGTGGAGGAGAATATTGGAGCAGATGGTGGGCAAGTGAGATGAAGTTGGACAACTGTCCATAGTATGCAGCAGTGGTCACAGTGGCAGAAGACTTGTTACAGGCCTGGGAATGTTCTATGGTCACACCAGACCACTGAAGTATCCTGAGTCCCCAAGGCACATGAAATGGAAGAGAGGCAGACAGATTTGGAATTGCACAGAGTACAATTTATTGTGTGCTTACAGAGGGAAGCAATGGTGCTGGGCATCAGCAAGACCAGTGGATACTGTGGTTTGGGTCAGAAAGAGGGGCATATGTATTCCTCAGAAGAGAAGTGACTTGGAACCTGAATGTACTTGGTTTATCTCAGGCTATTGGCAGTTATGTCAGGCCCATTCTTGGAGCCAAGGAAGCCAGGACCCAGCTTTAAAGTTCCTCACATTACTCTGGTGGGTTTGTGTATGCACAGTTTGCTGGGAAACTATGCATGAAACTGACCAGGACTACCCAGGGTAAGTTGGTCTTAGCAGTTACACTTCAAGGTGGCTATAGTCAGGTCAAGTTGGATCCATAACTCTGGTGCAGAAAAGCAAGGCAGATATCACGGAGGGATCCCAGAGTAGATCAGAACCTGATCCCTTGCAATGAGTTCCTCCAGCTAGAGTTCAGGGCTGGGGTATAGCTCACTGTAGAAGTTTTGAGTTCAGCCCCCAGTATTGCAAAACCAAAACATGAAATACCTGCAGCTCTGCATACCCACCTAGGGGCATCTGTGGGTTAGTCCACTGATGAGTACAGTGGACTAATGAACCAACTTCTCTGCAGGAGTCTATTGATCCAGTCAGATTGACAATTAAAATTACCTGGCACACAGATATGTAATCAGTTTTCTAATTTTTTTGAGTTATGTCTTTTAAGAATCATATTTCCTGAGCCAAGGATTTAGCTTAGTGGTGCTACCATCTCCCTCGCAAGCGCAAGGTCCCAAGTTCAATCCTCAATACCAAAAAAAAAAAAAAAGAATCATTTATTGGTTGCCACTGGTATACAGACATTGAGTTTTTCATATTGGTTTTGTTATGTTTTTGCTATGTTCTAAAGATCTGTCGTTGTTGGTCTATAATTATCTCTAGTTGCTGGCAAGACTTTGGGGACCAGACTAGATGGACCACAGAAGCCCACCCCCAGTATGTCACAGCACCTAGTTTGGGCCCTGAGACATGCTGACACCTTCATTCATTTGAACATTTTGTTCCCATTTCCCAGTATCTGTTATACATTTCGGTCCTTATTTCTATTTTCATTTTCTCATACCAGACAATATGGTATTTAGACATGTGTGTCTGATTTATTTCATTTGAGTATGGTCTCAAGATGCATCCATTTAGCTAGAAACATCTCAAGTTTATCCTTCTTTATGTCAGAGTAGTACTCTGTTGTATTAAAAAAAAACACATCTTTATCCATTTGTCGGTTGATGGGCATTTGGGCTGTTTCCAAGATTTAGCTATTATAAACTGTGCTGCTATAAACATGGGTGTGCATATATCGCTGTGGTATGATGCTTTTAATTCTTTCAGGAAGATACCAAGAAGGGGAATAGCTGGGTCAAATGAACCTCTAGTTTTAGTTTTTTGAAGAATCTCCACACTGACTTTCACAGTGGTTGCACAAGTATACACTCCCACCAACTGTGGAAAAGGGTTCCTTTTTCCCCCATATCCCCACCAGCATTTGTTATTAGTTAATTTTGTGATAGCAGCCATTCTTTCTGGAGTGAAATAGAATTTCAGCCTTGCTTTAATTTGCATCTCTTGAATGACCAAGGATGTTGAACATTTTTTCATACATGTATTTGCCATTTCTATTTCTTCATTTGGGAAGTGTCTATTCATTTGAGATGCCCAAATCAAAGACTTGGTCTTTAATTTGGAGGGTTCTGGTGTGGGGGGGTTCTTTATATATTTTAGATATTAGTCCTTTGTCAGAGGAACAGCTAGCACAATGTTTTTTCCATACTGTGGGTTGTCTCTTCACTCTGTTGGTGGTTTATTTTTCTGTGCAAAGGCTTTTTAATAAGAGATCCCAGTTGTTGATTCTTTGTGATATTTCCTGTTTAATAAGGGTTTTGTTCATAAAGTCTTTACTTATACCAGTGTCTTCAAGAGTTCTACCTAAATCTTCCCGCAGGTTTAGTGTTTCTGTTTTAATATTTAGATCTTTGGTCCATTTCTATTTTACTTTAGTGCATGCTGAAAGATATGGGTCTAGTTTTAATCTTTGACATGCAGAAAGCCAGTTTTTGCAGCACCATTTATTAAAAAGGCTTTCTTCCAGTGAAGATATTTGGCTCTTTTGTCAAAGATAAGGTTGCTGAGTATGTTTGAAGTTATTTCTACATTTTCTAATCTGTTCCATTGATCCTTGGGTCTGTTTTTTTGTTTTGTTTTGTTTTGTTTTGTTGTTGTTTTACAAGTACCATGCTGTTTTATCACAGTAGCTTTATAGTATAATTTCAAGTCAGAGATTGTGATGCCCCTGTCTTGCCTTTGTTGCCCAGAATTTCTTTTGCTATCTTAGGTCTCTTCTGGTTCCAAATGAATTTTAGGATTGTTTTCTCTAGTTGTGAGATGTTTTTGTTTTTGTTGTTGTTTTTTCCGTTACCAGGGATCAAACTCAGGACCTTCCACTTGAGAGGCAGGCATGGTGCCACTGAGCTAAATCCCCAGCCCTGTTACTGGTATTTTGATCAGTATTGCATTAAATCTATATAACAATTTTGGCAGTATGGCCATTTTCACTGTATTGGTTCTTGCTACCCAAGAACAAGGGATGTCTTTCCTGGAAGTCTGAGAATACCCCATGCCCAGGATGACCCCCTGGCACTAGCAGAGTCTGTGTGGCCTATAGGCTCCTCAGGAAAGAATGTGGACCTCTGTCCTGCAGGCCAGATCCCCTCTACAAAGCAGCAGACATGATTGTGTTAGGCGCCCTGGCCAGCCGGTCCTGGATCTAGAGCTCAAGGCGGAAAGGACACTCTTTCTCAAAAGGAACAGAACAGCTACCTCAAAAACTGTGTTTTCCAAGCTCAGGGACTTTGGTGTGACACAGGTGTGATTTTTTAAAATTTTCATTTTAGAAGTAGTTTTACTGGTTCCTATCCCATTTATGAAGATATAAATGAGCTGGGGGTGGTGATAAGCACCTGTGATCCCAGCTACTTGGGAGACTGAGGCAACAGGATCACTTGGGCCCAGAAATTCAAGCTAGCTAGGCAACACAGTAGACCCTGTCTTAAAAACAAAACATGACAAAATATATAAATGTTCACAGACAAGATTCAAGTAGTAGAAAGACGAAGAATCATAAGACTCCTGCTGGCCAGTGTTCCTCGAGCACTTCTCAAGCACTCCTCCTGCACTGATGCTCCCTCTGAGTGTAATCACCAGTGAAAAACCAGAAGGTGGGCACTTGTCCACATGAGTTTAAAGCACGTGCTCTGATATATTTCCATGTATGTGTGCACCTGCGAGCAGTACCACAGTCAGAGTAGCAATGTTTCTATCACCCAGGTCTCCTTGCCTTCTTTTCCCTCTGCACTGCCCTGTGTTCCCATGGGACCATCCTACCTGCCTGTCACACAGATTAGTTTGTGTTTTTTAGAATGTTAAATGGGATCAAATGCTATATACTCTTTTTGTATACCATCTTTTTCTCCATGTAATTGTTCTGCCATGTTACCACATGTAACTCATGAATTCTTGTCAGGGATGTAGCTTAGCGGTGCTGCACATGCCTAGCAAACACAAGATCCTGAATTTGATACCCGGTACCACACAATCATGAGTTCTTTTTCCACTACTGCTAGAATTCCATTGTGCTCTTTCGATGGGCATTTGGCTGGTTTCCAGGTTTGTCTGTTACAAATAAATTGGTATGGCCAGGCATGGTGGTGCATGCCTATAATCCTAGCACTTTGGAGGCTGAGGCAGGAGCACCACCACAAGTTTGAGGCCAGCCTGAACTACATAATGAGTTCAAGGCCAGCCTGAACTACATAGTGAGACCCTGTCTCAAACAAATAAACTGGTATAAACATTTGTGTATAATTCTTTGTGTGGATACACTTTTATCTCTCTGAGGTGAATGGGAACACTCAGAAGTGTCTGAAACTGTATAGTCAGTGCCTAAATATTCAGATTGTTAGTTCCATGAATTGATACATCATCATAAAACATCCCTCATTCTGAGCTCTGAAGTCTACTTAAATGTAGGGCCTCCTAGGCTTTTTTTTTAAACTGGGGATTGAACTCAGAGCCTTCACACTGAGCAAAATCACCAGCTTTTGTCTTTTGTTTTTTGGATTTTTAAATTTTTGGTGGTGGGAATTGAACTAGGAACCTTGTGCATGCCTATTTTTATTTTGATGGCTAGGTGCAAACTCAAGATCCTCCTCAGTCTCTAGAATAGCTAAGGTTATAAGTGTGCATTATCCCACCTGGCCTGGGTCCTGCTTTTTTGTTTTATTTTATTTTGGTTTTTTTGAGACAGGGTCTCACTATGTAGTTGAGAATGAGCTGGAACTCGCTATGTAGCCCAGGCTGGTCTTGAACTCACAGTGATCCTCCTGCCTCAGCCTCCTAAGTGCTGGGATTACAGGCATGCACCACTACACCCAGCTTGGGTCCTGCTTTTAAATTTAGTCTGACCATCTCTGCCTTTTTATTTAGGGGTACAGACCATTGACAGTTAATGTAAGGCCAGGGATTTAGCTCAGTTCCACCGCCTGCCTTGTAAGCACAGGGTCCCAAGTTCAATCTCTGGTACGAAACAAACAAAACCAGTTAATGTAATTATTTATATGGTTGAATTTAAACATCTCACTACTTAGTTTTTATTTGTACCATGAGTTCTTTGTTCCTTTTACCTCTTCTTCTGAGTTGATTGAATATTTTAAAATTCCACTTTATTGCATTCTGGTAGGTTCTTAGCTATGGCTCTTCACTGTTTTCCTTTAAGGCATTTATCAAATTCTATTAGATTCTTTCTCAATGCTTGTCTTCTAGGGTATCTTTACTTTGCAGGTTAATTGCATCTGACTGAAGATTTCAAAGGCACTCCTCAAGTGCAGTTAAGTGAAGTTTGAAACAAATTTTCTTTATACTTGCATTTACATCAAGGTCAGAAAAATTCTGCTAGCACTGTGTTTTGACCTTGGGAGATGTATCTCTTGCTCTGGAGTGGAATGAGCTCTGGACTCGCCTTCTGATTTCAATAGTGCAAGAAATGGTGAAGGAGCTTGGCATTGCTTATGGTTTGAAATGAATTTTGCAGTGTGTTTTTGCATGTAAGCACTGTTATCCTTGTAATTTTAGGTTGAATTCATTAAGAAACATTATCAAGTCTGCAATAAAAATTAACTTTCAGAGTCATTCAGTATTTAATAGTGATGATGGAAAGGTTTTTCTCATTCAAAAATTTTCATTTGTGGCTCTGAATTCAAAATAATGAAATTTCACCACTCTGCAGTTGTTCAATTGTTGCATGGTAAGTCAGGATGTTCAGCTCCTATTTCTGACAAAAAAAAATTCACAGAACTGACAAGAGACAAGTCCATGAGCTATTTATGTAGCTTACAGTAGATTCAAATATATTCCCCAAAATACCTGACAATGAGTAATAACAACAGATAACCATATTCTTATATCTTCACAAGCTTTGTGAATGATCCTATTCAGCCTTATCTGACTTATATGTGCCCTCAGCATGATCAAGATGACATATCTTAGCAGTGTCCACTTCAGGTTGCTTCCAGTGGCACAGAACTAGTTTTCTCTTGGCTTATTTGAAACATTCTACATAGTCATCCTCATGAACAGCTGGTGGAGGCCAGCCCCTCAGCCACTTGGAGCTTAGCACCAGCACCTGGGTTGGGACTGAGCAGTGTCCATAACATCACATCAGGAGCCAAGGAAAACCACTGAGTTATATGACTGTTCTGTGGTTCTCGCTATCCCTAGCACTCCAGACAACTATCTGTACTAAGCATCTAGCACTCTCGGGCCAGTTTGTTGTCCCTGGTCATACAGTGTAGGCCTCCTCCGTCAGCACAATGTAATCATTCACCATCAATGAACAACTTTAGAACTTACTTTATTCAAAAGATCATGTCCACTTTTGCCAATTGTGCTGTGATGAGATTCATTACAGAGTTTCTGTTTTCATTTAAAATTACTTAAAGTGTTGTATAAGTTGAAAGCACTGTGAAACACATAGGTGGTGATGTCATTGCACATTCTCAGCACATTGCCAGAGTGGCTGAATGATGAACTCAGTGTTTTCCCCATCCAACCCAGTATAATAATCCACATCCCCTGTGCTTAGGTGCATGACATTCAGGGTACTTGCCTTTACTTCACATTTTGAATATTCTCTCATCATTAAAACAGAACATTATGAGCACTGTGAGCTACTGCTGTATCATTGTCATTTGCAGTGATACACACCATCTGGTCTGTCTCCTGCTCCTTGGTTCTGTCTGCTGTGTGGCCCAGTGACACCCCCAGACAATACAGAAGCAAATCAGTATGGCTATATACCAAGAAATAAATCTCTTGTAATTTTCACATCACAAAGTAATGTTTTATTTATTTTTTATTCATTCATTTATTTTGAAGTATTAGGGATTGAATCCAAGGCCTTTACACTGACGTACATTCCCAGCCCTCTTTTATTTTTGGTGGGTTTTTTTTGGTACTGGGGATCGAACTTGGGACCTTGTGCTTGCGAGTCAGGCGGTGGCACCACTGAGCTGAATCCTGGGCCCCTTCTTTTTTTTTTTTTTTGTACCAGGGATTGAACTCAGGACCTTGCACTTGCAAGGCAGGGGGCGGAACCACTGAGCTAAATCCCCGGCCCCACTCTTTTATTTTTGATACAAGGTCTTGCTAAGTTCCCCTTGTTGGGCTGCAACTTGTGATCTGCATTAGCCTCTCAGAGTGCTAGGATTACAAATGTGTACCACCATGCCTGGCTCAAGTCTTTTTTATATACTTCAGTAAAGCTTTATAGTTTTATTTAATTGAGTCAATATAGTCTTCATTAACTTATGCCTATGACTTTTTTTTTTTTAGATAAGGTCTCACTACGTAGCCCAGGCTGGCATTGAACTTGGAGTCCTCCTGCCAAAGTCTCTCCTCAGTGCTGTGATTCTGGTCTCTAAACAAGTTACTGTTAATAATAATTTTTAAAAAGCCACTGATGTCTCAAGTTATATAGTGAAGGCTGCAGTAGTAGTCTCCTGTCATACTGCTAGTCACTTTTTATTTGACTGTTTTAGTTTTTGCTGCAGTGGCTAGCACTTCCAAAACTGGCAGTGAGAGTCAGTATTCTTGTGATGACTACAGTGGGTCTGCTTTCAGCCTTTTGAACCTGAGTATTATGAAGGCCTGTATGAGTTATTATGAAGGTTTTGTATGAGTGTTTTTGATTGGGTTAAGTGAATTTGAAGTGCTTCTGGAGTACTGAGAATTCTTTTTTAACAATAAGTAGATGTCAGTCTAATCACATGCAGCAATTGCACTCTCAGCCACTCCCTTCTCAGATATCTACTGAGGTTTGTTGTGTTTCCAGCCCTGGCCCTTAGACAGTTAATGTCCCCATGAGAATCATTCTGTTTGTCCTCCTCAGGCCAACCTGTTTTGTCTAGCTGGAGCTGTGGTTCTCACCCCATCATTGGCTTTCTGTTCTAGTGGTCTGAAGTCCTGAAATTCAGGACAGAGCTGGTGTCCCTGACTGACCCTTGGCCTCTAGATGGGCCACTGTAGTATGTGCAGGGCAGAAGAAATACCTCCTTGGGCTGGGGATTTAGCTCAATGGTGCTGCTGCCTGCTTTGAAAGCGCAAGGTCACAAGTTCTATCCCCGGTTAAAAAAAAAAACAAGAAAAGAAATATCTCCTTGATTGATGGAGGCAACTTGGCAAGCAGGAGCCTGGAAGGTCAACCCCACCCATTCATGCTGTCTTCTATTGTTTCAGCTCCTCCCCACCAGGAATGCTCCTTGAGAAGGACTGTGAAGTTTACCGTGATTACAGCGTGGATGGCCAGCTCCTTCACTACAGGTAGAACTGCCAGTTTGGTGTGCCTGGTGCTGGTTTCAGGGTGGCTTCTGGGTGGGCCAGTACTGAGGTAGCTGAAGAGGAATCAGCTGGAGGCAGTGGGAACACCAGGAGGAGCCGTGGAGATCACCAATGCCTGCAGCCTGGCAGAGGCCACTGAGAGGTAGAACTTGATCCTGCCCACCTGAGGGCAGCCCTGGGGAAAGTTGAGGCCCAGGTGCCCTCAGCAAGTGGTCTGCCCCAGGCAGCGCTGGCAACAAACATCGTAGCCATCACCAGACCCAACTGAGAGATTGTACTAGTCCTAGGACTGAAGGTGGTCTTTGTTCATTGGGTCCTGGGTCATGTAGTAGAGAACTAGAGGGTCCCAGAAGCCATTCAGGACCCAGTGGGCCCACTACTCACCTGGTCAGACTTCTTCCTGGTGATTGGCTTGTTGTGGGGAATATGGGGCTAGGTGTTATCCCTGTGGAGGCCTATGATTCTCATGGTAGACCACCGAGGGACAGTGTTGGTGCTGGGAGGGGCTGGAAGACCTGAGGAGCTGTGGCCTCAGACAGTTGGATTTTTTCCCCTAAGATTGCATTTGTCGAACACCACGGGTTTAGAAGGGAGTCTGCACCCATCTTGGCCCACGATGTGGCAGTTTCTGTAGCCTCCTGGGTCTTGCTTCCTCTTTAATGACAGGTCTGGCACTGGCATGTGGTCATTGTGCCCTGAATGCATGTATGGTGGAGGATCAACCTTGCTGTGATGAAGCAGAGTTCCACTCCAGTCCCTCAGGCCTGGGGCTCTGTAAGGAGCTTCATACTTTGTAATAGATATGCCCACCTAGCCTTTATTGGCTGAGTACTGCCAAAATCCTGACATGCTTGGGAGCCATTATTCCCCAAAATCAAGGTCCTGGCTCACTTGCAGCACCCCCATTGTCATTGTTATCACCTGTAGAGCCTTCAGAGAAACAGGAATCCTTACAGTTATAGGTCTCAGCTGGGATGAAGAGGATCCTCTGTCTTTCTGTTGTCATGGGAGTGGGTGACTGGTGACAAACCCTGCCCCAGGCCTTTTTGGTGCTCAGCTGCCCTCAGCCTCATGAAGCCACACAATCTGACAAGTCTGGTCTCTACAGAAGCCCTCTTGCCACTTTCTGTGGCTAATCCTCCCACCATATGTTTCATCCTTCTTGGAAGCTCACTGCATTTAAAGTCCCATGCTGACATTGCTTTTTGGAGATCCCACCCTCCCACACACATGCCTGTTTTGATCATCTGCTGACTAGTCTCGCCCAGCACTTGGAGTTTAACCAACAGCCCCTACCATGCTTACGGCAGGATGCTCTGGGCAGATACATGGCCTTTGGGCCTTTGGGCCACTTCAGAGGCAGAGGCAGCCCAGCCCTGGGTGCCATTCCTGCAACCCCAAAAACACTCTGGCTGAAGTTAGTAGTGACCTGATGGGGGCTGCTCCATGCCAGGAAGCTCAGAACCCCTTTCTCCCCCTTCTGCCATTGTTGCTTCTGTCACTGAGACCTTAGAACAGGGGCTCCCAGTAAATCTGGAAGAAGAGGGGTCCACAGGAGGGGTGCCAGCAGTGTGCAGGAACAAGGGGCTTGCCTTGGTGGTATTCTGTGTTTCAGTGGCATGTATTTTGTCAGGGAGGGTGGAGCAGGTGGGCAGGTGTAGTTAGACCTCATCCTCAGACTCCGTGACCCTTTCAGCTGAGGATTAGCAGCCTCTGCAAGGCTCCCAAGTATACCTAGTACACACTTTCAGAGGATAATATGCTCCAAAGCAGGCCTGTGCATGCCCTGTGGACCTATTGGGAGAGTGCTTGACCTCCACATCCATCTTACGGCTCCTGGAGAGAAACCTTGTCTGTTATCCTAGGGGATGTAGGCAGAGGGCCACTGAAAACCCAAGGTGCAGTGATAACCTGATGTGACCTGTAGCAGAGTGGGGTGCCAGCCAGGACTGCAGCCAGGAAGGGATGTATTAGCCTTCCCATTACACATACCCAACATCCATAATTTAAAGGAGAGATTTATTTGGCTCATGGTTTCAGAGGTTTCAGGCCATGGCTGGCTGCTGCAAGGCAGACATCATGGGGGAAAGGCATGGTCAATCAAAGCTTCTCACTTCATGGCAGCTGGGAAGCAGAACTCAGGGAAAAGCACAGGAGGGAAGGGGCCAGGGACCAGGCCTAGTCCCCAGAGTCATGCCCAATGCACCCACCCACATTTACCCAGAGTGTGCTCTACCCATCTGCTAAGTGTCTCCCAAGCCAGTCAAATTGACTACTCAGCTTAACTGTCACAGGGGCCTGTTGCTTCCTCACTTTGGTTGTGCCCAGTGGTATAGACCTACATGATGCTACACGGGGTAGCAAGAAATCAAAGTCTCTGAGAAACAGATTATAGAAAGAAAAAAAAAAAAAAAAAAACTGACTGAGTCCTCAGGCAAAGGGAAGCTGTGCCCCACCTGGTATTCTCTACTTACTACTTAATCGTGGCCCTGAGAAACAATGGCTGCGAGTGGAGAGACAGTGCTTCCCTAGCCACTTGTTTCTCCTACACTTAGGTGGTGTTGGTCCTAGTGACCAACTGCGACTGGTGTTGGGTTTCTTGTGGAGAGGGACATCCCAGGGGCAGAGCTCCTAGAGCTGCCTAGGTAGAAACCTCTTGAGCAGAGATGAACCATCGCTCTGAGAAATGTTCAGGAAGTAAAGGTGTAGGTTGTGTCCACAGGGAAGGAATGGAGACATGAAACCTGTACCCGTGTGCTGCAAGAGAATGACAGAAACAGGGTGCACCCTGGGACATGGTTCTGGGACATGATTCTCCAAGCCACATGCAGCTGCCTTTGGATTGGACTCAACTTGCTTACAAGAGAGTGGGAAGCCAACGTTGCAGACAGTGCTTGGGGCCCTGTTCAGGGCAGCAGCCTTGTATGCCAAGCATAATCCTCACTGGACAAGTGTGAGATGACCCAGAGGCCTGAGAAGGGTGGCAGGTGACCATGACAGCCCATGCAGGTACCACACAGAGCCACAGGCTGGCTGAAGGCAGGGTAGTTGTGCCATCTTTAGATGTACCATTTCTTGTTTGTGTAAGTGCAGCTGTGTTTGGGGTGGCATTGGGCCTAGGTGACTGTCAGGGAGCCACCATTGCTGTCCCCTCCCTCACCCCTTCTTGGTGTCCATGCCCAGTATAGCCACTTCCCTGAAGCTGGCAGCAGGGAAGCATATCCAGCTTTGGTTTTGTGTAATCCTCTCAGTTCTTCCTCTGAAGTAAGTAACCTATAGAAAGAATAAATGTCTGGGGACCCTGAGCAGAAGGAGCTTTGGTCTGCCCTGGCTTTTTATGGCAGTGGCTCCTCTGCCTTCTGTATCTTTATTATTCATACTATGTTATGCAGAGATGGGGGTCTCTACCCTGGTGCATGCACACTCTAGAGTTGTTGTTAGAAGTACGGAGGGTGTGAGAAGGGAGGGGGCCACAGTTCACCCGATAAGGGAAGATGGGGAGGAGCTGGGTAGAAGAGGCTGCAAGCCAACTGGGAAGGTTGGGAACATCCCAAGAGTACTGTACCAGGGGCCATGGGTGAAAAGCCCAGTTGGCAAGGCCTAGAGACTGATAGGAGGCCAGGGACTGCAGAGGCACAGTGGCAGGGCTGAGGTGGCTTGGAACTGCCTGAATGTAGGTGGGGCTGGACCTTCAGGCCAGAAGATGTGCTGGACACTGTGGGGTGGTCCTCACTGGGCTGCTGCTTCATCTCTTTGCATGTCCAAGGGGGGCCCCATTGTGATGTGGAGTCTGTGACTATGTCTCTGTAGAGGCCTCAGGCCTGCTCTGATGCTCAAGATTCCATGCAGGTTCTCAGCTTTGGACATACCTGTGCTGTCATGCTCCATCAGCTGGTAGGAGCCGCCTACTTGGCAAATGCCAGGCCCACAATATCCACCTTGGACTTTCAGCCTCCAGCACTATTGAGAACATTCAGTTGTTTTTTTGTTTTGTTTTGTTTGGTACTGGGGATCCAACTCCGGACCTTGCACTTACAAGGTAGGCAGCGGAACCACTGAGCTAAATCTCCAGCCCTTCACTTATTTTTAAGCAGCAGCATCCTCTCCCATGTCTGCCCTAACTGGACAGAACTAGCTCCTGTCCCTTGGATGGAGCATTTTTCTCAACCAGCAGGCCTTTCTCCTGTCCTTGCTTCTTCTGAAACTTGTCCCCACCTCTGGCAACCAGGAGCAGAAACCCCAAGATGAAGGTCTGCTCTGACCCTGCCTGATCCTCATCTCTCACAAGCAGGGCCAGCCCACCTCACCTGCCTTCAGGTAACAGGGTTTGTACCCAGTATCAGGCACACATCAAAGCTGACCTCTCCAGCACTCTGATCAACCCTTACCCAGGACAGTGGGAAAGCCAAACAAAATTGATAGAATCACTCAAAAGCTATCAGAGATGTACCACACGGTGGGGGTAGAGACAGTTCAGCCTGTGTGTATCTTTCCCCTAGTGGTGGATCCCAATATCTCAACAGCCACACTTTCTTCTGGACTCCAAAGCCTGAGGGTAGCCATGAGTAGTCTCACCAGGACAATCTGTCTTATGGACTCAGCTGATCTTCCCTCCTGATGGCCTACTAAAAACAAAATAAACCTAGAGCTCAAATTACCTTTTACAGTTTTCATGTACAAGGACCATAATTTCAAGCCGGGCATGGTAGTTCATGTCTGTACTTGAGAGGATGAGGCAGGCGGATTACTTTAAGTTTTTTTTTGTTTGTTTGTTTGTTTGGTTTTTTTGTACGGGCGATTGAACTCGGGTCCTTGCGCTTGCAAGACTTCCAGCCTCCAGTGCTGTGGAAAATTGTTGTTTCTAAGCCACTTAGTCTATGTTATTTTGTTATAGCAGCCTAAAGGGGCTTAAAATTAGATTAAACAAAGCCAAGTAGAGAATCAGTAAATGGAAAGATAGAACAGAAGTACATACATATTCTAAAGTCATGAATGAAGGGCAAGAGATTCAGCTAAGTGGTTCCAGCACCTCTCTCAAGTTCAAGGACCCGAGTTTGATCCCTGGTACAAAATAAAATAAAGTCAGGAATGGAAAATATACAACATAGCATAAAAACTATAGCGTGCATAGTGAATGTGATTGTGAGTGAATATCCAGGAATTTTCCAAAAATCATAGATTTTGATCCACAGAAGAAATTCTAAATAGAGCGCCATACCTAGGTAGCCTGGTGAAGAGAGCAGACAG
Organism: Fukomys damarensis; assembly: GCF_012274545.1. NCBI lineage: Eukaryota > Metazoa > Chordata > Mammalia > Rodentia > Bathyergidae > Fukomys > Fukomys damarensis. The sequence goes on from NW_022900917.1 coordinate 66,008,266, forward strand.
CCCCTACCTCTCCCTGGACCATCCTGGGTCTGGTCCCAGTTATATCAAGCAAAGTATGGTGAGTGTAGTGGCCATGTACTTGCCTGGCTGTGCCACCTGGGTGGTCCATGAGCAAAAGAGGCTTAGAAAAGGCCAAGTGTCCAGTGTGACCCGCCACTAGGTAAGCAATTTGGACATTGTCATTCCCAGGGGGCCTAAGTGTACCTTAGTGAATGGGTGGAAAAAATTTTGTTCTATTTCTTGGTGTAAGTGTAGGGGAAGACTCCTAGGAGCCTCCTGTTGAAAAATGGGGCCTAAAAGCCTGGTATGGTGTCATGCTGCATTCACCTAGCTGGGCTCTTAACAGTTGCCCCCCCAAGGGCCCTGGGCACAGTGCTCTTCACAGGCACATCAGTAGCTCTGCCTTGTGCTGTAAAGTTGGGGGACTTTGGGTTAGGCTTAGGGGAAGGGCACAGGTGGTTCCAGGGAGAACACTGGGAACCCCCAGACTAAGTAGTGGGACTGGGCTCACATCCTCCAGTAATTGCCACCTGCTCCCTCACACAGGACGTCCTCCCTCCGATGGAACTCTGGCACCAAAGAGCGCATGCTCATCAAGGTCCCTGACCGAGAGCCCAGCTTCCTTGCCCCTCAGGGGAATGGCTACACACTGGAAGGCCAGCCTGGGGGCCGCCCCCGCAGACCCTCTGGCAGCCAGCACTCACCCAACCTGCAGACGTTCACCTCTGATGCAGATGGCGCTGTCTTCTTCCCAGAGAGGCGGCCCTCACCTTTCCTGAGGAGAGCTGAGCTCCCTGGGAGCTGCTCCCCAATACTTGCACAGACTCGGAAGGCCTCCAGTGACTCACAGCCCTCCTCCCCACGCTATGGCTATGAGCCTCCACTCTATGAGGAGCCACCTATTGAGTACCAGGCTCCCATCTATGATGAGCCCCCCATGGACATGCAGTTTGAGGTTAGTGGCCCCTACCAGGCTGGCTCCCCACAGAGGTCACCAGGCCGAAAGCCTCGCCCATTTCTGGCCACCACCAAGCAGGCCCCTGCTTCACCCTGCCAGCAGCTGGTGCGCACCAAGCAAAGGTGCCCTGAGCGCTTCCTGAGCCTGGAGTACAGCCCTGCAGGCAAGGAATATGTCCGCCAGCTAGTGTATGTAGAGCAGGCAGGCTCCAGCCCCAAGCTGCGCTCCGGGCCCCGGCATAAATATGCACCCAACCCTGGAGGTGGCTCCTACTCCCTGCAGCCCAGTCCCTGCCTACTGAGGGACCAGCGCCTGGGAGTCCTGTCAGGAGACTACAGCACCATGGAGGGGCCTGAGCCACGACACAGCCAGCCACCCACACCACTGCCACAGGCCCAGGAGGATGCCATGTCCTGGTCCAGCCAGCAGGACACCATGTCCTCCACAGGCTACTCCCCAGGCACACGCAAGCGGAAGAGCAGAAAGCCTTCTCTGTGCCAGGCCCCCAATACCTCCTCCACTGACGGCCCAGGGGACCTGCTGGGCGAGCAGCCCCTGGCCGAGGAGTGCTCCCCATGCGGGCCTAGCCTTGCCCAGGTGAAGCGTGCAGAGGCTGAGGCAGATGTTGCACGGGGTGCAGCTGAGCCCTTCCTGGCGCAGGCACGGCTGGCCTGGGAGGCACAGCAGGCCCACTTCCACATGAAGCAGAGGGGCAGCTGGGACTCCCAGCAGGATGGCTCAGGCTACGAGAGTGATGGTGCTGTGCCACTGCCCATGCCAGGGCCTGTGGTGCGTGCCTTCAGCGAGGATGAGGCACTGGCCCAGCAGGAGAGCAAGCACTGGAAGCGGAGCACCTTTGAGAAGCTGGGCTTCCCCCAGGTCCTGCTAGAGAAGAGTGTCTCTGTGCAGACTAACCTGGCCTCCCCGGAGCCTTACCTCCATCCCTCCCAGGTGAGGCTGCATGATGGGGTGGACAGGGCAAAGGGCCCCTGAGAGCCAATGGTCAGCAGAGAGCCCACGTGTCTGGCATCTGCAACATGAGAGTGTTTTAGACACCGCAGGCAGTGAGGGTGCAGCCTCACAGGGCTTCCTTGACCATGGACCATCTGGAAGCTAAAGCTGTGTCCTGAGGACCCAGCAGGCAGGCATCAGGCACTGTGGTGGCTCACCAGAGCTGCTCCCCACAAACCCACTTTGTACAGGAAGATCTGCTAGGAGGCAGTAGCCATTTGGTTTCCCCTGTTACAAGCACTGCTAGAGCCAAAGCCCAGGTCCAGCCTGACATGTCCTCCATGCAGTGCCAGGAGTACAGGCCCCACCTGTACCTCTGTCCAACTGCTCAGTGTCTGAATATCAATATCATCAGGTCTTCCCTACTGGAGACCACCAGGCCTCCAGGATTCAGGTGCCCATGACCCTAGTTGTCACTTCCTAGCCCCTTATGCATTCACAGCAGCGTCAGAGTCACCACTGAGGGTGGCCTGATGTCTGCCCGGTGGTCCCAGGGACTGCAGGGGCAGAGAGAGCCAAAGGCTTTCTGGAAGTGGCATGGCAAGTGACACCTGGACGACAGCATCCTGGCCTTCTGAGTAGCCATAGAGATTTTCCAGGCTGGAACACTCAGAGCTGCCCCTGGTCAGGGTTTTAGCCCCCTGCTGCTAAATGTGGGAGGATAGGGTAGCACTTCTTTAAAAAGACAGCAGAAGGTCAGGGATTTAGCTCAGTGGCACCGAGCCTGCCTTGTGAGCTCAAGGTCCTGAGTTCAATCCCTAGTACCAAAAAAAGCAAAACAAGCCACACACCCGCACAGGGTTACCCACAGCTGTGGAAACAGAATGAACAGTAAAAAAGCCACCCCTCTCGGGAGCAGGGTCCATGGGAATATCTGAGAGCAGTGGAGAAGGCAGGCACTAGGGCCAGTACTGGGTTATGCAGGGATGGGCATGGCAGGGAGGCCCTGATATGGAAGCTGGGTGTTAGTACTTTGTTAGAAAGACAGCAGAGGTCCAGGGATTTAGCTCAGTGGCACCGAGCCTACCTTGTGAGCGCAAGGTCCTGAGTTCAATTCCTGGTACCAAAAAAAAGCAAAACAAGCCAGACACCCCCACAGGGTTACCCTGTCTTCCCTACCTTCACCTGGGCTACTGGGTCCCTAACTGTGGCTATCATTTGGCCACAATGTGGGGAGTGAGGCTGGGCACTTGCACCCTGATGGCACAGTCCGGTTTGTCCTTCCCAGTCTGAGGACCTCGGTGCCTGTGCCCAGTTTGAGAGCAGCCGGCAGAATCGCAACGCAGTGCCCAGCTCCAGCTGTGTCTTCCCCACCTTCACTCTCCGCAAGCCGTCCTCAGAAACAGACATTGAAAACTGGGCCTCCAAGCATTTCAACAAGCACACCCAGGGCCTCTTCCGACGGAAGGTATCCATCGCAAACATGCTGGCCTGGAGCAGTGAGTCCATCAAGAAGCCCATGATTGTGACGAGCGACCGGCATGTGAAGAAGGAGGCCTGTGAGATCTTCAAGCTGATTCAGATGTACATGGGTGACCGGCGGGCCAAGGCTGACCCCCTGCATGTGGCTCTGGAGATTGCCACCAAGGGCTGGAGCATGCAGGGCCTGCGGGATGAGCTCTACATCCAGCTGTGTCGCCAAACTACTGAGAACTTCCGCCTTGAGAGCCTGGCCCGTGGTTGGGAGCTTATGGCCATCTGTCTGGCCTTCTTCCCACCCACACCCAAGTTCCATTCCTACCTGGAGGGCTACATCTACAGGCACATGGACCCCGTCAATGACACCAAAGGTAAGGCTCTGAGGTGGGGGCGAGGCCCATTCTCCAACAGGCTCATTGGCCCAGCCCCATACTTGAATGCCCCTTCAAGCAGACACACATATCTCCTAGATCCCTGCCCCAGGGAGCCTCACCTGGACCCCAAGGCCAAGTTTTTTCTGGCAGAAACTAGGGCACGTGGCCTTGTGTCTCTGCTGGTGGTATCCACTCTGCTCCAGGCCCACTGTGGTTGGTTGTCCTCCTCGACAAGGACAGGAGTGGTCAGGTTCTGTGCACTTGCTGTATTTGACTGTCATCCCACAGCCTGGGGTCAACTGCCACATAATACTCAGGCCCTCGGTTCTTAGTGGGGTCCTGCCCAAAGGCTTGAACAGCGAGAAGCATGGTTACCACTATATGGGGCCAAAGCCCAACCATGGGCTTCTCATATAAGGAGACCAGCCAGCCTCTGAGCCAGAGCAAGCTGCCTTGGGTTGAAAGATGGGCCAGCACAGATCACCACCTGGTGATGGCCACTTGGGGCCATGTCCAAGGCTGTAGGGGTGATAAGCTGGCCTGTGTGGCCTGAGCCTCTCAGCCAGGCAGCACCCAGTGGCCAGCCTACATCCTGAGCTGGGCAGAGTGGCCACAGACCAAGGCCACATCCTCTACCCCACAGCCATAAGCATTGACGGCACAGCCACGCTCATGTAGCACACACATCCGTTGGCTCATACACACCACAGGGCATGGGAGGCTAGACCTGGCTGTTGCAACTTTGCCTCTACAGAAACAACCTGGCCAGAGCCATCAAGGCCTTTCTATGGTTCAGGTGTGGGACCAGTGTGTGTAGAGACAAAGTGGAGGTTGCAGGGCACTGGCAGGTTCCTAAGGACAGGGTACTAGGTACTGAGGTCCAGTACCTCAGCCACCTGGGAAATTTCAGAATCTGTGCAATGTAGTTTTCAGCACAGATCCTAGAAAATGCAGAGCCTATACTGAGGACAGAGGACCCAGTACCTGGTCTTCAGGAGCAGGTGGAGTCCTGAGGGCCACATCCCAGTTGGTTTCAGGGGTGGGGTACCTTCTTGGCTTCCAAAGAGTCTTTGAATGTACCTTGAGCTAGAGGCTATGGAATATGTCTTCGCTGCTCACAGAGCACATAGCCCACAGTAGGCACCCAAAAATGTGCTGAGTAAAAATATGAACAGTGAAGTTATGTGACAGTGTATGGGTCACACTGACCAGCAAGTGTGTGGCTGGATTGTTCCACCGTCTGGGTTCTTGGAGGAGTTTTGCCCCATACCCTATGCAGGGACACAGAGGTCTGTATTTCTGGACATCTCATCTCCACAGGGTTCTGGCTCGCTCCTAGAAGAGAAGTGGGATCAGCCTGGGAGCCATAAGTTTAAGGCCCCCATTAGAAGCCTATGAGGTCTCAGAATGTCATGGCCTATATATAGCAGGAGCTGGAGTTCTATGTGGTCCCACGAGAAAGTACCCTGCATCCAGTCAGAATCCCATCCCCAGTCCCAGGATCTAATCCTAGTTTTGCCTCTCTGAGGCTCTGCTTGGTTTTAGGCCCAGAGGAGAGATGCACACACACACACAAAGTGGCCGTCCTTTCTTCAACAGGCCCAAGGCTCCCTCCAGCAGTTTACTGTCTTTGGCCAGTGCTGCCTTTCACATGCAAGTAGCCCTGTCCAGAACGTGATGCTGGTCAGGAAGACAAACCTGGCCAGCCCTGAAAGATGTAGTCTGTTCTCTAGAGGACAACTGGTGAGCCATACAGCCCTTTACATAAAGAAAATTGCATCTGAGAGGGACAGCATCTCTCCAAGAACATGTGGTGAAGGGCAGAGCTAAGCCTGGCTCCTCTGCTTGGTACATCACTGTAAATTGCCTGCTGCCGCCTCATGAGCCTTTGACTGATTGGTCCACCGACATGTGTGCATGACCTCCACTGTATGGTCACCATCCCAGAAAGGAAATACTATGAGGTGACACTAGCTTAGCCTGGGTCTTACATGCTGGCATCTAGTGGCTGATACGACCAATTATCTCCTAGTAGTCCCCCTCAAGCAGATTGTCTCAGACCTTGAGGGATGCTTGGCACTGGACACCGGAGGTTGCAGGAAGGAGCACTTCTACATGAGTCGTGTGTAAGGTGGAGCCCTGATGGGCCTCGCTGATGCCCAGTCTCTTATACTCTCAGCGAGACTTCCCAGCTCCCAGTCAAAAATGACACTTTGAGCACTGCGTTTGTTTTGACTCCACCTTGCACAGACACACACATGCACATGCACACACACAGGGAAAACAGTATAGCAGTCCCTCAAATAGTCAAAAATAGAATTACCCTGTGATCAGTAGTTCCACTTTTGGGTCTATTCCCAAAAGAATTGAAATAAGGACCCCAACAGATACTTGTACACCCATGTTCAAGGCAATATATGTAGCTGCAAGGAAGAAACAACCCAGTGTCCACTGACATATGACTGGATAAACAAAATGTGGCATATACAGAAGTGGATTATTATTTTTACTTTATTTTTATTTTTTGGTACTGGGGATCGAACTCACGTCCTTGCATTTGCAAGGCAGGTGGTGGAACCGATGAGCTAAATCCCCGGCCCCAGAAGTGGATTATTATGAAGCAGTGGATTTTTATAAACCCTTTAGAAGAAAGGAAATTTTGCTGTACATGCTACCAACATGGATGGATCTTGAGGACATCATGCCAAATGGAAGAAGCCAGTTCCAGAAGAATAAAGACTGTGATTCTACTTCCATGGCATCCTTAGTTGTCAGGTCATGGAAACAAGGGTGGAATGGTGGTGCCAAGAACTGTGGAATGGGGCTAAAGGAATGAGTTTTTTTTTTTTCCCCAGTACCAGGGATCAAACTCAGGACCTTGCACTTTCGAGGGAGGCACGATGCCACTGAGCTAATCCCCAGCCCTAGGAGTTAATGTTTAATGGGAACAGAGCTTCAACTTGGGAAAGTGAAAAACTTCTGGAGATAGTGGTGAGAGTTGCACAATAATGTGAATATATTTAATGTTACTGAACTGTACACTTAAAAATGGTTAAAAAAAAAGCTGGACACAGTAGCACATACCTGTAATCCCAGCATTCCAGGAGGCTGAGGCAGAAAGATGGCAAGTTCCAACTCAACCTGGGCAACATAGTGACTTAAGGACAATTTGTCTCAAAATAAAAAGATCTGGGGATGTGGCTCGGTGTGAAGGCTCTGGGTTTAATCCCCAGTACCTCAAAAAGAAAATAAACAGCCACAAAGATGAAGCAAATGGAAAAGGAAAAACAACTGTTTGGAAAGCTGGAGAACACATGGGTAAGTGGCAGGAAGTTGACTTGGCAGGTGAGGAAAGGTAGATACAGCAGACAGTAAGAAAGCTGAGAAGCAGGCAGCAAACCCTTAAAAGCTCAGGAGTAAATAGAGCCAGCATCCTCTAACTGGGCAAAGGAAGGCCTTGGGAGCTGAAACAAAAGGATTTGTCCAAAGTCAGAAACAAAGCAAGCTGGGCAGCGTGACTTATACCTGCGATCTCAGCTAAGCAGGAGGCTGAAGCACACACAAAAATCACAAATTTGAGGCCAACCTGGTCAACTTATCAAGACCCTGTCTCAGTAATCCCCATTACTGCAAGAAACAAACAATAAAACCTGCAATACACAAAAAGACTGGAAAGCAGATTTCAAACAGATACTTGTATACTATCTTCAAACAGATACTTACATGCCATTTTCATAGAAGCAGCATTTGTAATATTGAACAGGTGAAAATAGGCCAGGGATTTAGCTCAGTGGCACTGCACCTGCCTTGCAAGCACAAGGTCCTGAGTTCAGTCCCCAGTACCACAAAAATAAATAAAATAAAACACTGAAACAAAATTATATGATGCAGGGCCAGGGATTTGGCTCAGTGGTTCTGCCACCCGCCTTGCAAGCGTAAGGACCTGAGTTTGAGCCCCAGTACCAATAAATAAATTAATTAATTAAAGTTGGGCTGGGGATTTAGCTCAGCAGTTTGGTGGCCTGCCTTGCAAGTACAAGTACCCGAGTTCAATCCCCAGTACCAAAAAAAAAAAAAAAACAATAACAAAATTATATGATGCAAAAAGGCAAAAATAATCCAAATGCCCATCAGCAAATGAATGGATAAACAAAACATGATGGGTCCATACAATGGGCTGTTATTCACCATAAAAAAAGGAAGTTCTGCCGGGCATGGTGGCACATGCCTGTAATCCCTGCACACGGGAGGCTGAGGCAGGAGGATCACTGTGAGTTTGAGACCAGCCTGGGTTACATAGTGAGTTCCAGGTCAGTCTCAACTACACAGTGAGACCCTGTCTCAAAAAAAAAAAAATTTTTTTTAAATGAAGTTCTGACACAGACTACAACATGGATGAACCATGAAAACATTATGTAGACAGAAAAGGACAAACACTGCATGATTCCACTTATATGAACTATCTAGAACAGGCAAATTTGTAGAGTCAGAACGGAGGCTCAGAGGAGGTGAGAATAGAGAATTATTGCTCAATGAGTACAGAATTTTAGTTTGGGAAGATGAAATGGTTTTGTAGATGGTGGCATTTGCACACAATATTATAAAGTGGTTAATGCCATTGAATTGTACTTCTAAAATGATTAAATGCCTAACTGTATTTTACCACAGTTAAAACACTTACATATATGTTGATATCATACTTAGTGGTAGAAGACTGAATACTGTTGGGCTTGGTGGTACACACTTCTCCCAGCTATTTGGAAGGCTGAGGCAGGGACATTACAAGTTCAAGGTCAACCTGGGCAACTTAGCAAGACCCTGTCTCATAAAAACCAAACCAAACAAAAGCTTTTATATAGCTTAGTGGTAGACTGTCTCTAGGATGGATCCCCAGTACCACAAATACACATTCATATTCTATCTCTTGCTGTCTCTCTGCCAAAAGGATATGTAAGACCCTGTACTAAAAACTATAAAATGTTGCTGAATATAAAGAAGGCCTAAGTAAATGAAGAGGCATACCATGTTTATGAATAAGAAATTCAATATTTTTAAGATGCCATTTTGGGCCAGGGATTTAGCTCAGTGGTACTGCCACCTGCTTTGCATGTACAAGGACCCGAGTTTGATCCCCGGTACCAAAAAAAAAAAAAAAAAAAAAAGATGCCATTTTGCTGGGTGTAGTGGCTTGTATTTGTAATTCCAGCACCCAGCCAGAGCTACACAGTGAGTTCAAGGCCAACATGAACTACATAGCTAGACCCTGTCTCAAAAAAAAAAAAAAAAGTCATTTTCTCCTAAATTGGTTTATAAATTCAATCATAATCAAAATCTTAATGCTTTGCTTTTTTTTTTTCAATTTTTGGAAAGTGACAGGCTGATTCTAAAATTCATAGGAAACATAAAGGACCGAAAATAGCCAAAACTCCTTTTTTTTAAGAAAGAGCAGAGCTGGGCTGGTGATTTAGCTCAGTGGTTCCACTGCCTGCTTCACAAGTGCAAGGACCCAAGTTTAATCCCTATTACCAATAAATAAATAAATAAATAAATAAATAAATAAATAAATAAATAAATGAAAGAAGAAAGAAAGAACAGTTAGAGCAATCAAGAGAGTATAATATTGGTGTAAAGGTAGACACTGATCTGTGGAGCAAAACAGAGATCCCAGAAATAGACCCACAAGAGTATGGGTCAGTTTTCAAGAGAAGGGCATGGGCAGTTATGCAGAGAAAGGGCAGTCTTCCAGAATGGTGCCGGGACAGCTTGATATCCAAATGCAAAAAAAGATAAATTTTAAGGCCGGGCCTGGTGGCATACCTATAATACCAGCACTCTGGAGGCTGAGGCAGGAGGATTGCCTTGAGTTTGAGGTCATCTACATAGTGAATTCCTGGCCAGCCTGAACTACATAGAGAAACCCTGTCACAAAACAAAGATAGTCCACTCCGTTCTCGCATGTGGTCCACCCTTACACTGTAGAGTGTACTTCTTTTTCTACTTCTACTTGGCCCAAACTTTCTCTGCAGAGCCTCTTTTCCTACCTCTAATAAAACTTTGCAACTGTTAAAAAAAAATCAGCCTTTATACTATATTCAAAAATTAACTAAAAATGGGCCGGGGATTTGCTCAGTGGTTTCACTGCCTGCCTCACAAGCGCAAAGACCTGAGTTCGATCTCCCATACCAAAATTTAAAAAAAAAAAAAATTAACTAAAAATGAGTCTTAAACCAAAATATAAACTCTAAAACTTCTAGTAAGTGTAAATCTTTACTTGAGTTAGGCAAAAATTCTTATATAACACCAAAAGCACCCTATAAAATAAAAACATTGATAATTGATAAGTCAGACTTCATCAAAATTTAACCTCCAGTGGGCCAGGGATTTAGCTTAGTGGTGCTGCTGCCTGCCTTACAAGGGCAAGGTCCCGAGTTCGATCCTGTACCCCCCACAAAAAAATTTAATCCCCAAGGTCATTGTTAAGAGATTGAGGGACTGAGAATGTAGTTCAGTGGTAAAGCACATGAGGCCCCAGGTTCAATTCCCAACAGTGGGGTTGGAGGGAGAGAGAGAGAGACAGGCACACAGACGCACGCATACAGAGACAGACAAACATCGGACAAGCAAGGAGTGAGAGCTAGAATGATCACTGTGGTAATGGATTAAAGATGGAGGCATCAGGATAAATTCATATTTGAGTTAATAACAGATAGAGTGGCTACATACAGAAATATTTATCAATGTGTGTTTATGCAGGTGTTAACAGACAAATATATTTCCTTGCTTTGTCAGGCAAGAAGACCTAGAAGAAGGGATTTCCCATAGCTTCAAGCACACCTATCACCTAGATCTTCGATTTTAAATACTGTTTTTCATTACAAGGATGCACAGTTCTTAGGAAGGTGGCTGGCTTTAGGCAAAAGAGAGCCAGGCATGGCGGTGCAAGCCTGTAATCCTAGCACTCAGGAGGCTGAGGCAGGAGGATTGCCACAGTTTGAGGCCAGCGTGGGCCACGTAGTGAGTTCAAGGCCAGCCTGAACTGTATAGCAAGACCCTGTCTCAACAAGAACAAAAAGATATGGGAGGGGGTGGGGATTTAGTTCAATGGTTCCAGCACCTTCTTTGCAAGTGCAAGGGGCCAAGTTTGATCCCCGGTACAAAAAAAAAAAAAAAAAAAAAAAAAAAAAA
>NW_022900917.1:66019627-66028200 GCF_012274545.1 Fukomys damarensis
AAAAAAAAAAAAAAAAAAAAAAAAAAAAGATATAGGAGTGGAAGTAAGGAAGCAGGGAGGAAAGATGGGGCAGATGATGGGCCTGGATTATAACTCAAAGCATAACAGATATCCATAACCCTGGCCTACTCTTTATGTATGATTCCCAAAATGCACATAATAGAAAGGGGAAAACTGGACATGTGTGACCTTTGCCTGATGACCAAGGTCACTGACTACTGCAAGAAGCAGTGTGCAGCACAAGAGGCACACCCAGCTGTGCCCAAGTGAAGGAGCTGGGCTTCTGGTCACAACATTCTGGGAGAGCCCTGGCACCTCATAGAGTCCCATGTGTGCACTCCCACACATACTCACTGCAGACATGCCCAGTCCCCTGCTGGATGGGGATGGCTCCTGCAGGCCAGGGGCCTCCTCCCCACCAAGTGTGGAAACCACATGGGCTTTGGCTCCTGGCACATGTTCTGTGGTCCTCATGGTTCTATTTGCTCTCCAGTGACACAGCACATAAAAGAGCTCCTGGAAAGGAACACTAAGAAGAAATCCAAATTGAGAAAGAAACCCAAGCCTTATGTTGAAGAGCTGGATGGTAGGGCCTCTGCAGCCTGGCGCTGCCTCTGTACCATTCTGCTCTCCCGCCATGGCCACCTGGCCTCTTCTCTAACCACTTCTGGGCCGGGGAGGGGCACTAACCTCAGGCCTAGGACCTCCTAAACCTGGAGGCCCTGGTGGCTGACAGGACACTACCTTTCTTGGGGATACCCAGAGCAGTTCCCAACATGTTTCTTGAGTTCTCGGTGGGCAGGGGACATAAGGAACAGCTGCCCACGACCCAGAGGCACCCACAGGTCAGTGTCAGGGCTTAACCTGAAGCTCACAGATGTCAGGGCACCCTGTGGCAAGGGTCTCCATGGTCCTGTGCTGCAACCAGGGAGTTAAGTCTGTTATTCAAAAGTCAGCACGGAATCTCCCCTCTTCTACAGTGGGCCCCCAGGAGGGGGATCTTGTAGTCTGGGATCCTTCCACTTTCCACCAGCATCCTTCCTGCCCTTTGCCTGGGCCCTGGGTCAGGATCAGCCTGCCCAGTGGTTTCCACTGACTGCCAAGTCAGCTCTCTAATGCCCTCACCTCCACCCTTGTAGCAGCTCTGGTCCTCCTTCACCTCCTCTGTGCAGAGCTGCATCCACCATGGATGGCCTGTCTGGAACCCCTTCCTGCTCTTGTTTTGCTGTCCTCCTCTGGAAAGCCCTTTCTGACTGATTACTGCCCTTGGGGACGTACTGCAAGGACAAGGAGCTTTCTACAAATGAGGCCTGCTTAGAACAAACTCTTGGGCCAACAGGAGGCCAGGAGGGCATCTGCAGGGCTGGGCCCTTGGTCTCAGCCAGCAGCCTCTTAAGACTGCCCTCAGTAGTTTTTCCCAGGGCAGCTGCAGTCCAGGGTGAGGTTCCAGGCCAAGGGCATCCTCAAATCACATTGGAACAACAGTGGAAGGAGCTCTGAGCTCCTGCCTGAGCCAACCACTGGTGCCTGGGAACTGGACAAACACCAGCTGTCCAAAAATCTTGCAGTAGCAAGGACATGGGCCTGGGTAGAGCTAGCAAGGCCTTGTAGTCCATATTGTCAGGTGAGGAGCAAGGAGCAGGTTGCCTGGACGTCACAGTCAACCCCACAGAGCCTCATGGCCAGGACCTGGCACAGCAAGCAGGGACTGTGGAAAGCTGCTCTGTCAACCTGTGGGCAGCAGCCTCCACCATGAAACCAGACTTAACCTGCTGCCAGGTAGATGAAAGTGTAGGCGGAGCTGATGATCCCAGCAAGGCCAGATTGGGGGCCCACAGCAAAGCATCTCACACATTTTTTTCTGGGCTGACTTTTTCCTGGGCTGGCTCCACATACTGCCTTTTTCATCTTCAATGCTCAACAGATAGCAGGTCTGTTGAGCTTCCTAGGCCCCTAGGGCACATGTGGCCTTGGCTCAGTCCTTCCTTCTCCCAGCAGCTGTAATGCCAGCAACTTGTCTGCTAAACATTCACTGGTATCAGGCTCCCAGCTTACCCATAAGACAGGTGTCTCTGTCCCCATCCCACAGGGAAGAAACAGGCACAGAGTTTTCTTGTGCCACACCACCACCAACAACAACCAAAAAGCAGTAGCCCCAGGATTCTGTCTTACTCCTGCCAAGTGTAGGCTGAAGGCCTGAGCATTGGCCACCAGGGGTGGCCCTGTGTGCCTAGTGAGGTCCTGTCTTCAGGGACTGGGAGCAGCAGCTCAGCTCCTTCCTGTAGTGAGTGTGTTCCAGCCACTGAACTGAGCCAGAAAGAAATACTTCAAAGCTTGCCCTTCTGTGCCCTGAATGGCATGGCAAGCTGTGGCCCAGGTTCCCCTGTATGTGCCATACATTCTCTAAAACAAGAGCCTTACAAACAGGGCAGAGTGGCATATGATGGAAGGTTCTGGCACTGTCAAGCTGACTTGAGTTTGGGACCAAGACCTTCTGCCAGAGTCTGTGGTTCTCCAGGGACCTTCCAGGAACTTGGAACTGTGTCCAGGACTTAAAAGTTTGGTTTTTGTTTTTTCTTAAGAATCTCCTTAACGTACAATGACAACCATTTTATAACTAGAAAAATTTTTCATAGACACATTTGTTTTTTGAACTGGAGTCCAAGCTCCCTTGTGTCCTGAGACATTCACAAGAAACTGCTTCCTTTCAAAGAAGGCAAAAGGATTCCATCTAATAGCTGGGATCTAGAGGCCTCCCTAACCCTGGCAGTTGGCAGGCATTGGGGTTAGTAGTCAGTGCCTTCCAGAGGGGAAGGACATGCCCAGAAGCATTTAGTCAGGTCACCTGTCTGTCCCTGATGGCTTTTCTTGATGTGTGCTCTTGTCTTCCTCCCTCTTCTTTCCTGCCTGGGCCAGGAGGACACTGCAAAGGTCCAGATCCCCAGCACCATGCCCTTTCCACCCCGCCCTCCAGGACCACCTTTGGAACCTGAGCTTTGGGGGCTGAGTTTCACAGAGCCCCTTCCTTGAGAAAGGAGTCTCAAGGTGGTCCTGCTGCTGCCTCGCCCTCCTTCAGGGGAAGAGGGTACTGCTTCAGGATGCTGGCATCTGCGCTACACTATTCCTTCCCTTCCACTGTGGACTGTACCTTGGACCACTGTCTCCTCAACCCCCATGCCTATCCCCGGGTGGGGCTCCTTAGGGCCAGCTGGGGGAATATGGAGTAAGGTTTGGAGGCTTTGGGACCCAGGCAATCCCTGTCTTGGCAGTGATTCTTTAGAGGGGAGCATCCTTGTCCTCTCCTGTTGGAAGGGTAGGAGGGCTGGCAAGAGGGTTTTCTCTCCCAGCCTGGCCCGTGGAGGTGGGGAAATACCCTTTTTTTTATGTAGGTCTCTGCTCTAAAGGACATTGCCTGGGAGAGTGAAGACCATTGCCCTGGTCAAGGGGTAGATGTGAATCTGGCCAGTCATACTGTAAGGCCTCTCTTTGCAAGAGCTGCCCTTCCTTGCCCCTTCCTCCCAACTTTAGTCCCTGCACCCACTTGTCGGAATCAGGCTGACCAACACCCATTCTTTTTCAGGGGTGGCGATAAGCACCTATGCCAAGTACTGTTACCACAAGCTGCAGAAGGCGGCCCTGACAGGGGCCAAGAAGGTACAGGCACTTCTGGGAGCACCAGGGTAGGGTGGCAGCAAGGCTTGGGAGTGTTGGCTGGAAGAGCATGAGGGACCCAGAGCCCAACTAGGTGGCTGGCCAGGAAGGCCTTTGAGATCCTTTGTTCAGGGGTAACCCAGTTCAGGAGCAATGTAGGCAAAGGGGTTGTGGTGTAGGCCAAGGTGTCAGGCAGCCTACCTGAGGTAGGTGGCCAGCTTCTTGTCTATGCTCAGCTTTCCCTCATGCATGGTGTGCAGAGTTAAGGAGTAGGATCCTGGCAACACTGAGCTGAGAACTCAGCTGGTATGGCCAGATGCAGGAGTCAGACACAGCCACAACAGCCAAGAGACCTCCCACTGGAAGAGACCCTCTTCCTTGGCAGTCTCAGTTTACCAGCCACTGCAGTCCCTGGAAGCCCAAGCCTTCAGTATTGGCCCCTCATCCACCCTTGCCTTCTCCCATCAATGTCCAGCTCTGGCCTCTGCTCTAGATCTCATTCCCTGGTTTTGACCCCCTTTCCTTTTCCCTTACAGCCTACCTCCATCCAGGAATTCCTTTGGGCCCCTTGTACCTGTCCCAAGGCCTGGCCTATCTTCCTCACTTTCTCTCCCTTCTGCTATGTTGCCCCACCACAAGGTTCAGCCCTACAGTCAGACTTCCAGAAGCATCACAGATCATCTGCCCCAGGCCTCTGTGTCCCTGTCAGCCCAGACTGGCCCATTCAAGAGTGGCTCCCATCTCCTCACATAACCTGTGGGGTCACTTGAAGCTTTGTGGTATAGATAGCCTGGAAGGAGGCCACCTTGGTGACTCCAGCTGAGCATTAGTGGGGAGAGACTGCTGAGCTGAGCATCTCTGGAGGGTCAAGGACAAGGGGGATGGAAGCAGGGAAGCTGAGCCAGACCAGAACAGGAGAGTGGTTGTCTTCACAGGGGCTGAAGAAGCCCAACGTGGAGGAGATCCGGCATGCCAAGAACGCCGTGTTCAGCCCATCCATGTTTGGCAGCTCACTGCAAGAAATCATGAGCATGCAGAAGGAGCGCTACCCTGACAGGCAACTGCCTTGGGTACAAACGCGGCTCTCCGAGGAGGTGCTGGCACTCAATGGTGACCAGACGGAGGGCATCTTCAGGTGCCATGCCAATTCCGGGCCCTGGGTGTGGGGGCCACAGGCATGTCTCCACCATGCATATCTGGCAGCCAGGGACCATTGAGTCAGGCCCCTGTTGCTGCTTCAGAATAGATGGAAGGGTGGGCTATCTTATGGAGGCAGATCTTGAGAGGCAGGTCTGCTGGGTCCCCCATCTCTCCATAGCAGCAGCAGAGCCAGCCAGGCATATGGTATCTCTGTAGAAGTGGCCACCAGGGTCCTGAGAATGCTTGGGAGACAGAACCAGTGCCTAAGACATGAGCCTGAGGTAACATGCAGCTGGTCAGGTACAGCATTCAGCCAGATAGCTCAGCATCCCCAACTCATATTGTGAAGGGATATGTGACAGCCCCTTGCCTGCAGGTGGCAGTTTCCTGTGGTGTCAGTTACAGTTGTGACTCACCTGTCAGGACCAGGGACATCCAGGTCCCCCAAAAGTACAGCTGGGGAAGTTGAGGGTTGCAAGTTTGGGCCTTGGTGCCCCTACAGAAGGTCCAGGAAGGGATGTTAGCCTGGGAGGACCTCACATCCAGATCCGTGTGCATGGGGCAGGGACCCAGAGGAGGGCAGTGAGACCCAGAATCACATACCCCAGAGAAGGAGGTAATTGGGGCAGAGAGGCCTTGAGGGCCTGTACCACCCTACCCCTGGGCAGCTGGACAGGCCACGCTCTCCCAACTGAGACCTGCTCTGTACTGCCCAGGGTACCTGGGGACATTGATGAGGTGAATGCTCTGAAGCTGCAGGTGGATCAGTGGAAGGTGCCTACAGGCCTGGAAGACCCCCACGTCCCTGGTGAGCACTCAACCCACTCAGCAAGGGCAGGTCTGGCCCAGGCCATGGTGCCTCAAAGGGTCCTTAGGTGCTGGCCCAGAAGGGAGATGGCCACTCACCCCTCCCGGGGCCACTCAGTCTTGTCCCTCTGTCCTTTACCTCTGGGGCCCACCCTGGCCAACTTGCCCACTTCAGGTAACTTTCTGCTCTGGGGCACTCCAGCCAGAGCAGAGCAGCCCAACTTATGGCTTTGTGGGGCCTTCCTGGCCAGCTCCTCACAGCAGCTGCACAACACTGCAAGAAACTATATTATGCAGTCACTGGAGCATCATCCCCAGTGCCTCCAGGATTGAGGCATGGCCAGGGGACCCTTCTCAGGACCCCTCCCTACACTCCTGGGTGTGGCCCAGCGGACCTTTTGGCCCTGGTGTCGCCAGAGCAGGCCCCTCTGAGCCTCACTCGTCCGCAGCGTCGCTGCTAAAGCTGTGGTATCGGGAACTGGAAGAGCCCTTGATTCCGCACGAGTTCTACGAGCAGTGCATCGCGCACTACGAGAGCCCCGAAGCCGCAGTGGCAGTCGTGCACGCTCTGCCCCGCATCAACCGCATGGTGCTGTGCTACCTCATCAGATTCCTCCAGGTATGCCCCGTCCCCGCCTGCCCTCTACCCTGCCCCATCCACTGCTCCATCCACCCTTCTTATCACCCCTTGCATAGGTGTTTGTGCAGCCCGCCAATGTGGCCATCACCAAGATGGATGTCAGCAACCTCGCCATGGTGATGGCGCCCAACTGCCTACGCTGCCAGTCAGACGACCCGCGCGTTATCTTCGAGAACACTCGCAAGGAGATGTCCTTCCTGCGTGTGCTAATCCAGCACCTGGACACCAGCTTCATGGAGGGTGTGCTATAGCGAGGGCCAAGGCAGCATGGGGCCCCGCTGCGGACCAGGAGCAGCCAGGCCGAGGCTGCGCCAC
This sequence comes from Fukomys damarensis, assembly GCF_012274545.1. NCBI lineage: Eukaryota > Metazoa > Chordata > Mammalia > Rodentia > Bathyergidae > Fukomys > Fukomys damarensis. Next base: position 66,026,181 of record NW_022900917.1, read on the forward strand.
CTCACCCCAAGAAGTGCCTTCTGTTCCCGGTGCCGAGCACACTGCCCTCCCCTTCCCAGGCGCGGGGTGGGCGGACGGGGGCGAGAGTATTTTTTCTTGGGGTACCCATGAGTCTGGAACCTGTGCATAGAGATATAAATAGAGCAACAGAGGCCAGGACGTTTGCTAAAAGACACAGTCTAATCCGACGCCCTTCGCCTTGGGGGCTGACCTCACGTCGCCACCCTGCGGACTCGACCAGCCCTGTGTCGGCTCCGGTCCACCCGGAATCTGAGTTCCTCCAACTGTTGTTAAATTTCATTTACCCCAGTTTTTATATATATATTTTTAGAGTTTTTATTTATTAAAAAGAAGCCCAATCCGCCGTGTCCCCTAGAGCAGGGTCCTCCTTCCGGTGAGCCCCGACTTTTTGAGGCGGCTCGGCGCAGGCGCTCCATCTGGCGCATTGTGTGAATAAAGTTCTTGTGAATACTCAGCGCACTGCCTGCCACTCGCTTTGCTTCTGCTCGGGATTCGCGTAGGTCAGGGTGGGACAAGGCTGCCCCCTGGGGGCCGGAACCCAAAGCGTACAAAAGTGGCGCCGGGGGGGACACTTATTGGAGAAACACGGCACCCCGAGTGACCCGCCGAAGGCTTCCGGTACGGAAGAATGTGGCCGCTGCAGCGTGGGGGCCTTTCCTTGTCCTTTGCCTTGGCTCGGTCTCGGGGAACCCGGACCTATAGCAGGGAGAAAGATGTCTCCTACACGCAGGGGCAGAGCCCGGAACCCCGGACCCGCGAGTACTTTTACTATTTGGATCATCAGGGCCAGGTGGGGGTGGGGTGAGGTTTGAGTCCCGGGGTGGGTGGAGGGGTCTGCTAAGATTCTACCAAAAGTCAGGCGCAAGCTGGTTGCGCCAAGGCCGTCCTGCCACAACCCACTGGGTCTTAAGTCTTACGACTGCGGGTGCCTTAAGGCAGCCTTGCCTATCTTAGGAGCCCTGCCTGGAGCATCCAGCATACCCTAGGGGGAATTTACCAGGTAGAAGTGGTACATCTGCGTGTGTGTGTGTGTGTGTGTGTGTGGTACCGGGGATTGAACTTGGGTCCTTATGCTTGCGAGGCAAGCGACGGAACCACTGAGTTAAATCCCGGCCCGTAGTGGTACATCTTAATTACAAACCTTAAGCCCGGGATAGTGGAGCATGCCTGTAATCCCAGCACTTGAAGGCTGAGATAGCAGAATCGCCCAGAGTTCGTGGCGAGGCTAGGCTACATAGCGAGTCCCTGTCTCCAAAAAAACAAACAAAAACAAAAACAAAAACTGGTGAGAAACAAGGATGCCGGCCCGGGGAAACAGCAAGTAAGCCCTGCCTAATAGTTCAGGCTGGCCTGGAACTCTCTATGTAGCCCAGGCTGGTCTCGCACTCGCTGCAATTGTGCCTCAGCCTCTGGAGGGCTGGGATTACAGGCGTCCGCTACCACGCTCAAAGAATCCCCTAGATTTACAGTGTACACAAAGAAGCAAGGACAGCTGACACAGGCCTGGGCCTGCCGTTGGGACTCATTGTCCACTGCCTTCCGCTGTCTGCAGCTCTTCCTGGATGATTCAAAAATGAAGAACTTCATCACCTGCTTCAAAGGTACGGCTGCATTCCTTCCTTCGCCCCTCAGGACGTCCAGCGGTCTCACAGAGGCCAGAGCAGGCCCTTAACACCGTGCGGGGCGTGGTGCCTCCTGGGGAGTGGCCCCTAGGGGTCGCGTAGTGAGTGTATGCACCTTCTCTACCCCTAGACCTGCAATTCCTGGTCACCTTCTTCTCCCGCCTGAGACCCAACCACAGCGGGCGCTACGAGGCCTCCTTCCCCTTCCTCTCGCTCTGTGGCCGAGAGCGCAACTTCCTGCGCTGCGAGGACCGGCCTGTGGTCTTCACGCACCTGCTGACGGAGGACGACGGGTCACAGCGCCTCTCCTACTGCGGCGGGCACGAGGCCCTGGTCGTGCCCTTCGAGCCCGCGCGCCTACTGCCCCTGGCGGCCAA
>NW_022900917.1:66028740-66077768 GCF_012274545.1 Fukomys damarensis
CCCCCGGGACCAAGGTCGCCCAACTTGGGGACTAAATCTGGCACTATCTCGGGTCCTACCCGCGCGCAGAGCGCAAAGGATGTGCGACCCGGTGAGCTGGGGGAAGCGCGGAGGCCACGCCCTCCACCTGCGGGGCCCAAGGCCCATCCGTGCCACAGGGTGCGGACTGGAAGGTCAACGTGATCTGGGCGCCGGATCCCAAGTGTAGTCGCGAGATGCTGACTCGGGAGGCCGCATGGCCCACTACATCCCTTCTACCCAGATCAGCGCCAGAGAGGCTGACGCCCTGCCCCCTCCCAACCAGATTAGGGGGGTTTCCACACTGGTAAAATGATTTCTGGGCTCTTCTCTCGAGGCCCCTGTTCCAGCCCTGTCGTCTATTCTACACTAATGCACACCTAGTGGGTCTATGTGAGCAGCAGCGCTGAGCCTGAGGAGACCATGGCTTTGCTGCTGATGGGTGGGCGGCAGGCAGGCACATCTTGGACCAGGGGCCATCCCTTCTTACTCTAGAAGGTGAATCCCAGGGCCCCAGATGATGCTCCCAACTTCTTGAATCTCATGCGCATCCTGAGACACTTGGGAACTGCTTATGTCTGGGCCAAAGCTATTCTATTAAAACTTTATTGCTGGACTTACCTCATTTCTAAACGACTTTAAATAATTATGTGACTTAACAGTTTTGGGGCAAGATTGAAACAAACATCAAATTCCACTTGGTACCTTTCAGTATGCCTCAGGAAGAGCAGTGAGACCTGATGAACAGGCAAACATTGAGAGAGGAAACACCGGGTGAGGCTAGAGGCCAGGAGACAGTACACTTGGTTGGTCCTGTCTTCCCTGGCTCCAGACAGACCCTTCCCTGGCTTCTCAGCCCTGGTCCTCCCTTTAATTAAAGTTGGCCTTATGAACCCTGGAACTGGACCCCAACTTTCCCATCCCTAGAGCCTTAGGTGCATATACATAAACCCCTACTAGCCACATACTCCTTGGTAATCTGTAAGGTCATTGTTCTCCGAGCCCACACAGGATGCCACACTAGAAAATGCTCAGTGGAGGAACATGTGCTTAGCTTGTGTTTCATCTGCATGAGGCTGTGGGGCCAATCCCCACCACACACACAGACACACAAAATCCAGATATGGTGGTGCATACTTGTAATCCCAGCACTCTAGGAGGCTGAAGCAGAAGGACTGCCAAGTTCAGGCCCAGCCTGGATAACTTAGTGACTTGAAACCTCAATTCAATATTAAGAAAAAATAAAAAGGCCGGGCGTGGTGACGCACACCTGTAATCCCAGCATTCTGGAGGCTTGAGGCAAGAGGATCGATGTGAGTTCGAGACCAGCCTGGACTACATAGTGAGTTCCAGGTCAGTCTCAACTACATAGTGAGAACCTGTCTCAAAAAACCAAAAATAAGGGCCGGGGATTTAGCTCAGCGGTTCAGTGGCCTGCCTTGCAAGCGCAAGGACCCGAGTTCAATCCCTGGTACCAAAAAAAAACCAAAAAAAAAAAAAAGAAGGGTTGAAAATGTAAAATATATATCAGTGTAAAATTCCTGGTTTATTCCCCAGTACCAGGAAAAAAAAAAAAAAAAAAACTATTTGGCAGCCTAAGCCCTTCTTTTATACCCTAGCTTTCCCAGGACTCTGTCTACCAAAAAGAGGCCTTGCTGCAGGGCAGCCTGGGAAGCAAAAGCCCATGGCTCCTGAACTGATTTTCCTATTGTCTCATCCTCCGATTTTGTACAAGTTACCTGAGAAAAGCCCCAACTCTCCAAGCACCCTGCCCACCTCCACCACTGAGAAAGTAAAATAGGTGCTGTGCCAAGCTCATCCTGGACATCCCTGTGGCTTATGGCTCCTCCAAGACCAGTTTTGCCATTTTCTCCTTTCAGGTCATGACGGATGAACCTCAAGGTGGGGACAGCACAGGTGCAAGGGACAAAAAGAATGGGAATTAACTGGGATAAGGTCAGGTAGGGACCTGGGCCTTGTCTTGGGGGTGCATAAGGGACCTCTGTTGTAGGCTGAGCCTTAGGTTCCTGCCAGTCCCCACAGTGGGAGGATAAGGAGACATGTCTACCCCCAGAGCCTGCTCTCCCAGCTTTTCTCAATTTTTGGTACCGGGGATTGAACTCAGGACCTTGCACTTGCGAGGCAGGTAGTGGTACCACTGAGCTAAATCCCCGGCCCTCTCCCAGCTTCTGCTCATGCTTGGATAACTGGGCCTTGGACTGTGCCATCTGGCATTCCCCAAGCCCTTGCCCTGGGAGTCACTTGCACTCAGCCAAGGAATATAGTCACCAGGGTGTAGATGTCATTGCAGGAGCAGGAGGACCTCACTTGCCCAGGAAGGAGCTGGGTGAGTTTCTCCATATGGCGGTGTTCTGTGAAGAAGCAGAGGACACCAAGAGTTAATTTCAACCTCATATCCTATGTCTTTATGAAGGTGGTTTGTCAAGGATGGGAACCAGAAAATTGTGTTCCTCTGTTTCTTGGGAGGGGGTACTGGGGATTGAACTCGGGTCCTTGCGCTTGCATGGCAGGCCACCAAACCGTTGAGCTAAATCCCCGGCCCTTCCTCTGTTTCTTAAAGTGACAAAACTATTCAAGAGTTAGACAGGCTGTGAGCCTCCATTCATGCAATTGCACTGGCTCTGGAGTATTGGCACTGGCCTGCCCACCTGTGTTTCAGGAAGTGTATCCGGTCTCCACCTGGACCCTGAGGAAGCCTTGGCCGCTCTGTGGGCACAGGCTGCTCTCCAAGGAGATGGCCCACAGGGCTCCTGTGCTGTTGCTGCTGCTGCTCCTCCCACCCCGTTCCAAGGGCTGCCCTGCTGCTTGCCGCTGCTACAGTGCCACAGTGGAGTGTGGTGCCTTACAGTTGCGCGTTGTCCCACAGGGGATACCCCCAGGGACACAGGTGGGCAGTGCGTGTAGCTACCACGCCTTGGGACTGGAGGAGGCACATGCGCAGGGGCGGGTGGGTAAGGGTGATCACGGAGAGCAGAAGGCCCTGTCCTGGTGTAAGCATGCCCCTCCCCTGGCCCACAGACGCTGTTCCTGCAGGACAACAGCATCGCACGCCTTGAGCCTGGTGCCCTGGCTCCACTTGTCTCTTTGCGCCATCTCTACTTGCACAACAATAGCCTTCACGCCCTGGAGTCTGGTGCCTTCCGTGCGCAGCCCCGCCTACTTGAGCTGGCGCTGACAGGCAACCGGCTGCGCGGCTTGCGCAGAGGCGCCTTCACAGGCCTAGCACATCTGCGTGTGCTCTACCTGGCAGGCAACCAGCTGGCTCGGCTGCTGGATTTCACCTTCTTGCACCTGCCGGTGAGCGCCAAAGGCCTAGAAGCAGGTCCTCCTCTGCCTGTGCAAGTAGCCCTGCTGGCTGTAATGGGAAAAAATTCAACCCAGCCTAGCTTCCCAGGTTATTTTTTCCTGATTATTTCCTGTCCCTACTTCAGCGACTGCAGGAGCTACATCTTCAAGAAAACAGCATTGAACTGCTGGAGGACCAAGCCCTAGCCGGGCTCTCCTCCCTGGCCCTGCTGGACCTCAGCAGGAACCAGTTGGGCACCATCAGCCAAGAGGCCCTGCAGCCCCTGGCCAGCCTGCAAGTCCTGCGCCTCACAGGTAACTCTTGGGCAAGAGTCTCTACCTTGGCACCAATGGCAGCAGAAGGGAACAGGCCCAGGTATGGAGAGGGCTTCCATGGCAAACCCTTGGGTAGCATTTGGGAGGGATACACCATTGTTTTGAAGCCGGTGTAGAGGACTGCCAGGAATGGGAAAGCTGGCAGAGACACAGCTCTAACCAGCATCTACCTAAGGAAGACAGACACAGGGTGACTTGAAAGTACCAAAGTTCTTGAACACTTTGAGGTTATCAGAAAGCAGGCAGGCTAAACAGAAAAGAGACAGCTGGCCAGGATTGGGGGCATTTCCAAGAGAGGGAATCTGAGGTCAAGGTTTTAGTGCTGTTGGGATATCTATGTGGACACGGAGGTTCCCCAAAACAGTGAGACTTATTTGGGTGAGAAATTTCAGAGGAGCAGAAGCTTTCTCAGGGACAGGCAATGAAGGGCCTGCCATCACCCCAGGGAGCTTGGAGTCAGAGAAGAGATGACAAGGATCCTGGATTCTGGTGAGATGCTCTGGGAGATGGAAAAGGGGTTTCTACCTGTGCCTGCAGAACCCCAACTCCTTAGGCTCTGTTCTGTTCTGCCTGCAGAGAACCCTTGGCGCTGCGACTGTGCCTTGCACTGGCTGGGTGCTTGGATCAAGGAAGGGGGCCAGCGACTGCTTAGCTCCAGAGACAAAAAGATCATGTGTGCTGAGCCCCCTCGCCTGGCGTTGCAAAGTCTCCTGGATGTATCAGGCAGTAGCCTCATCTGCATTCCACCCTCTGTACACGTGGAGCCGCTGGAGGTTACAGCCAACCTGGGAGAGGACTTGCGGGTGGCCTGCCAGGCCTCGGGCTATCCGCAGCCCCTGGTAACCTGGAGGAAGGTGCCCCAGCTTCGGGAAAACCAGCCACAGACCCAGGCCCAGTTGGAAGGCTGGGCACCAGGCCTGGATGGGCACGGAGCTCCTGACACCGGCAGTGGCATGCTCTTCCTCACCAACATCACACTGGCGCACGCCGGCAAATACGAGTGCGAAGCCTCCAATGCTGGCGGTGCTGTGCGCGTACCCTTTAGCCTCCTAGTCAATGCCACCCGGCCACACCCGCCGGTCTCTCCTGCCCCGGCCGTGCTCCCCGACGGCCACGAGCCGCAGCACGAGGAGGGTAGCATGGCCTTCCGAGCCCTGGGCCTTGCCACACAGACGGCCATCGCGGCAGCCATCGCATTGTTGGCGCTAACAGCGTTGCTGCTGGCCGCCATGATCTGCCGGCGCCGGCGCCGGCGCAAAAAGGCGCGAGCGCCGCCGGGGGAAGGCACACTGTTCGTCAACGACTACTCGGACGGGCCTTGCACCTTCGCGCAACTGGAGGAGCTCCGCGACGAGCGCGGCCACGAGATGTTCGTGATTGATCGTTCCAAGCCTCTATTCGTTGAGGGGCCAGTAGAGACTCCAGAAGACGTAGGCACTACTGAGGGCTTGGCGCCGGGGTTCGGCCTCCCACCGTGCGTTGCATATGAGATCCATTGCTGAGTGTGTCGCGCACTGATGACGTATGCACCGGTAATTGGCCGGTGCGGTCCCTCAGTAAAGGTAGAAGCCGCAAGTTTGCCGAACCGTGTGTATAGTCCCGCTCACGAGAGTCCTAAGGTTGCGTGGGAATGAAGCCAGAGAAGCCCCCAGAACCCCTTTTACGGGGAAGAATGCTGCCCCTGGCCAGATGCTGTTAGGGTCAGCAACGAGGCAGGGGCGGTGCGGACAGGCAAGATGATGGTTGTTGCCCAGTGGGTATGCAGGTGTTAACAGCAGAGATTGAAACAAGGCACTCTGACCAATTAGGACAGAAAAATCAGCCAGAGATCTAAGTTCCAGATAAACCGCACATTTGTACCTTCATAACACCCTCCAGTCCCAGAGCTAGCTGACAGGTTGGTTTGCATAGGAGGGCAGGGAACACAGTATGAGGCCTCAAGACTAGATGGGCCCCCAAGCCTCCCTAAAGCAGGCCCCCATCGTGACTTTGACCTATGCAGTTTTGGGAAGGGAGAGACTACTGTCCAAAGCTCATGGCTAGGGTCCCAGGAATATCCACAGAGAGGGCCACTACTCCAGAGTACAGCCACACTGAGTAGGGTAGTACAGGCCTGAAATCCAGCTCAGGGCCCATTTAGGAAGTAGGTGCAAGGCAAAGTGAAAGACACAATAGGGAATGGGAGGCTCGGGGTGTGCCAAGGAGCAAGGCAGACCCTGCAAGAAGCCTGAGACCAGTGCCTTCATGTCAGGCCTCCAGGAGAATCCCAACAAAGGCTCCTGACCTGTGTATCATCCAGACACTGGAGATCACAGGCTAAAATAGTCTGCAGCCAGGCGTCCATAGATGTCTGTGGTCCAAAGCACATGGGCACGGCCTGAGGCCAGCAGTAGCTGGTGCAACTCAGCTTCTACACGAGCAAACTTTTCCTCATTGATGGAGGCCTCCAGCAGGACAGATGCAGGAGGTGGCCAGGGCAGACCTTCGTAGCAGTCCACAGGAAAGGGATGCACCACAGTGCGCAACTCAGCCTGCACCACTGAGTCCCGCAGCAGTTCTTTAAGGCCAGCTATGGATAATGGATTGCCATAGAGGCCAAGGTAACGGAGATTGGCACAGCGAGTCAAGGTGGGCAGTGTGGCCAGTAGCTGGACATCAGCAAGCTGGCACTCAGTCAGCTCAAGATGCAGCAGTGTAGCCCCTGCTGCCTGCAAGAGACCCTGGAAGGGTGTCAGCTGGCTGCCTGACAGGTCATTCCCACTCAAGTCCAGCTTTTTGAGGTGGGCAGCGTGGGAGCTCCGTGCCAGGAACCGAAGGTCCTCAGGCACCAAAGCACAAAAGGCCAGCTCCAAACTCTCCAAGGGGCTCTGCAGGGTGCTGTGGGGACATAGGGTCACAGACAGGCAGACCTAAGGGAGGGTCCTCACATTAGGGAAACACAGAGCAGTAGTGGGCCCACTCACCTGAGCAGTTGGTCCAGCCTGCCTGAAAGGAGAGAAGAACCCATGCTGAGCTCCCGAAGACAGGTGAAGCGGCCCATCTGAGCCAAGAAGTAGCGGAAGTTGTCCTCGCCATCCACAGAGGGCTGCCTTGAATCCCCATGTACATAGTGCAGCCTCAGGCTGGCCAATTGCTGAAAACGGGCCACATGTGGGATGATGACAGACAGGCCACGCAGGCCCAGGTTGTTGAAGCGCAGGTCCACACGGCGCAGGCAGCCTGCATCCAGAAGCTGCAGCAGGGCCACGGTATTACGCATGGGCAGGTCCTCGGCCCGGAGATCCCGGCAGCAGAGCCGAAGTGGGCTGCCTAGGCTGCTTCGGAGTGCCTCACGAAGGAATGCATAAGAGGCCCGGTTCACCCGAAGGTCCACACGAACCTCTACAGGGACAGGAGCTGGCCCATGCTCAGCACTCCTACCCTGCTGCTGGGCAATGCATGTGCGGGCCACAGCTGCTGTGCAATCCCACATGCTCATGGTACCGGGGTCCTGCTCCACACCATCATCCAGGAGACCAGTCATATCCAGCACCCGAAGAGCATGCTTCCTGGGAGCAGGAATGGTCTGAGACGGGATGAGGGGACAGGGGAAGGACACAAACCCACTCCCACTCCCACACCCAGCTACCTTGGAATAGAAGCAATATACCTGGTCCCATAGTGAACTCTTGCTAACCCCAGGACCCCAGCCTAGACCTTCTTTGCCCCACCCCCCTTGTACTCCCAAGCTGAAGGGCCCCTCATGTAAGCCCATACCTGCAGAAAGGTTGTGTGCCAGCCTCACCCTCTGTGGTGTGGAGCCGAGCAGTCAGCCCCAGGATCACAGCCTGCATGCTCTCAGTGCTGGGTCGCTCCTGCAGCAAGGCCCGGCTGCAGTGGGCACATTCCTGCAGCAACTGCTGGAAGCTGAGCAGTGGGAAAGGCCATGTGTGTACCAACTCACGAAGTACAACTGTCTTCTTGTCCATGAAGGCCACCTTGAACAGCAGGGGGAAGAGTTCTCGGGGCAGCAGGGGCAAGGCCTGGCAGGCAGCTGACTGACACTGGAGCACCTGCCGAATGCTCAGGAACACAAGTGTGTGCATGGCGCTGGGCTGGGCAGGCAGCCACCTGCAGAAGAGGGGCTTTCAGTGGAGAAGACCAACCCTAAGCCACTACCAGGTCCCCTCCATATACCAGTGGTGAGAAAGCCCAATATGGTGCCTGGCATATAGAGTTGCCAGTCAGTGGAGGATAGCACAACAGAGGAGCACCTCTTAGATGCCTAGTACTGGGCTGCACCCAGTAGACAAGGGACAAGGCCACACCCCAGTCACCAACCTCCAATAGCATGCGGCTTCTTTAGGAAAACAAAGCATCAAGCAGTACATAAATGGGATGGCACCATCAATAACCTGCTTGTTTGTGTGTGCTTCTGACAGAAGGTGGTCGCTCTGCAGGTCTCCCATTGGTACTTCAGGCTTCCCAAATCACAAAGCTGCTTCAGAAATCCTTCTCAAAAGTAGAGCAAAGCTCGGTCCCAACCCTCAGACCTTCACGCCTAGAAGGCCCCAGGAGGCCAGCAGCCACATCATGTTTCCCTCTCTCACCTTCCTTACAGATGTGCTCAAGGGCTGTCCTTGGAATCCACGAAGCACAGACACAGCTTAATAAACACCAGGGCCGATAAAAAAAGGAGCAGAGGCCAGGAAAGAGTCCAAATAATGTGACCCATGAGAGCAAGGACCTCAGTGTGAGCCCCACAGTAAACTACTATTTTCTGGGAAGTCACCAGGCATAGAAACCCCTGAGAAAAAGCTTCTCACCTTCAGTGGTCCTTTCCACCTGCCTAGTCATCTCTCTTGCCTGAGGAACTAATGTGAGGAGAAACCAAGAGACTTAAATCCATGGGATACAGAGGGCTCAGGCCTGGGATTCCTCAAATAAAGCAGAGACGGCTGCCAAAGCAGCATCCAAGCTGAGAAGACGCACACAAACGACCCTTGAGGCCATCAGGATATATCTGCGACATAGGGCTGATTTTAGCGGACTTCCCGTGCGCCATGCAACTACACCATCATCCCCTTCTGACAGTTTAGAAAGCTAAGGCCAAGGACACAGCTCTCGGAAGGGGATGGAGACCAGACCGACTGCAGGTCCCCTGCGTTTGCTGACCTGGTCACACACAGCAAGTCCTTATGGAACCGGTTCCTGAGAAATTCCGAACACCCACCCTCGGCCTGGCTCTGCCATGCTCAAATCTCGCGAGGATGCTGCCGATCTCGAAGACAGGACAGACTCACCGAGCACCTGTCACGAGAAGAAATGAAAGCAGCCCGTCTGGCTGCCAAGTGAGGTGCCTCTAGGCGACGCCCACGCCGGGCCGGCAGCTCTCGGGAAAGCAGCGGCCCCAGCGCCGCAAGGAGCGCAGACGCCCCCAACAGGCTCTTCCAGGCCTCACCCGAGGCCTAAACCGAATGCCTCTCCCCCGTTAGATTGGCCTGCTCCTTCGATCAGGCGCGTCCCAGCCTCAGAGGCACTGCCTGGCCTCCGGCGCCCAGCCTCCCAACCGCCAACCCCGCCTCCTCGGCTAGGCCGCCCGCCTCCTAACGCTCCTCCCTAGGTGACTCTGATGCCTGCCCAGTTGAACGCACTCACCTGCCCCACAGCAGCCGTCATAGCCTCCTGCCCCGCCTTTACTCCAGATCGATCCCGCCCAGCGCCGCGGCGCGCCGCGATGACGTTGCACCTCCCATTGGCTGTTCCTCCAGGGCCCTGCTGATTGGCCTTCCGACCTAGAAGGCCCGCCCATATATGCTACTCTTGCTCCCATTGCTTGGCTTCCGGAAGACTCCCTAGCGGCGGGAAATTCGCTGGGCGCGAGACCTGGATGCGATGGAGCAGCTGTGGAACTTGCGGGCCCGCCTGCAAGAGTGGGAGCGCTCGTTCGCTGTACAGCACGGGCGGCGGCCGGGCCAGGTGCGGCCCTCCCAGAGGTGGGGTTGAAGTCTGATGCCGTGGCCTCTGGCTGACTTGCTCCCTTCACAGGAGGACGTGGAAGCGGCGCCTGAGGAGACCCGCGGTGAGCGAGTGCGCTGCCAGGATGGGAGGAGACGGGGTGACCGTGGAGCTACGGGGCCCCGTCCTGACACCGACTCCCTCCCTCCCACCCCAGCTCTCTACCGCAAGTATCGCGCCCTGAAGCAGACTATGAGCCAGAGGGGCGGTGGGCCCCACAGACCCAAGCAGTTACTCTCCACTGCAGCCAAGGAGGTACCCACATCCGGAACCCCAGCCTCCTGGTTAGCTTATTGCGAGGCCGAATGGCAGGAGTCAAGGGAAATCACAGCCAAGCCCGCATGGGTGCAGACTTGAAAGGAGAACAGGGCAGAGTGGGGAAGGGCCAGACTATCCTGCTGTTCAAGAATTGGAGGCCCATCTATTCCAGGTCACCCTTTCTCTGGTCTGGGTTGTTTCTGTCTTCTGCAGGCTCCAGAGTCTGGCTGCTGGGGATCCCACCTGAATCGGGCTGCAACACAGAATCCACAACCTGCTCCAGTGCTGAGCCCCCAGGGAACTGCACAAGAGTATGGGAAGAGACTTAAGACCAATCTGAAGGTCACTCTGCAGGTACGAAATGAAAGTAGACTAATAGTGCATCCAGTCTAGGCCCAAAGCTGCCCATGGCTCTTGGTTCATGGCAAGTTCACCAAGTGCTTTTTCTGTCCATCCTTCAACCTGTGTGTACACTCAGGTATCTTCTCCTGTGGTAACCAGGGCCTGACTGCTGAAGGGTGCTCTGGAGCAGTCTCTGCTTCAGCTTGCTTCGTGTCCCAGCTTTGTGCCCTTCTCTAACACTGAGGGGTGGGGACTCAGGCAAGTTTCTGAGTCTATAGCAGCCCATGGCCTGAGTCTCTGCTTACTGTTTCGTTTTGTTTTTTCCATCTTTTCTTTTCTTTCTGCTTACTGTTTTCTCTTCCTGTCCCAGGCTGAGCCAGCCCTGGGCTGCAGGCGCCAGCCTCCAGGAAGACTCTTGTCCAAGATGCCCACCCTAAAGCCAGTAGGCCCAGGGACTCCTCCCGCCTCTCCAGAAGAACTCATCAGTGCACTTACCAAGCCTTCTGAGCCCCAGCCAAGGCCAGGACGACTCCAGCAGCTTCGGGCATCCCTGAGCCTACGGCTGGGCTCCCTACACCCTGGCTGGTTGCAGCGGTGTCACGGTAGACCCTTGGATTCCCTGGAAACCTCTGAGGCCTGTGGCACAGAGGAGTCACAATCTCTGACCCCAGGGGAATTGGCAGTCTTTGGCTCCAATACTTGCCCTGAGACACCTTCTCAAGGCCCAGATGTGCCACAGGCAACACAAACCAGTGCAGGGAGGCCCCAGCTCAGCAGCCATAGAGTCAAGAAGCGAAGGTGGACTAAGGAGAATGGCAGCAGTCCTGTGCCGGCCCTGTTGGACAGCAGCCAAGCAAGACTCCAGTCTGAAGGGGCTGGGGCTGCAGTTTTTGAGGACCCAATAGGGGGTGCTATACAGGCCCAGCCATCTCAGCTGTACTGTGGCACTTCAAGGCCAGCTAAAGCAGAGAAGGCTGAGATCACATCCCGCCCCCACACCTCTCAAACAACCACCCTGGAGAAGGGTAACTACGTTCGGCTCAACATGAAGCAAAAACGATATGTGCGGGGTGGAGCCCTTCGAGGCAGGCTCCTCCGAAAGCAGGTGAGACAGGCAGGACAGGACAGAGTGAGCATCTCCTTGTCCCTCCATCTTCCCACGATTCTTCCTTTTGAACCCTTCCCAGGTATGGAAGCAGAAGTGGCAGAAGAAAAGAGAGCATTTTGGGGGTGGAGGGCCCAGAGCCATAGTTGAGGAGTCTTGTTTCCGATGTGGGCAGTTTGGCCACTGGGCATCCCAGTGCCCTCAGCTAGGTAAGCCTCTACCCTGAGGAACTGGGTGGAATACTACGTAATAAGGGTACCATACTCTTGGGGAGCAAAAGGCCTTACTAGCTTTCTACTCCTGGCCCAGGACCCACCTTGCCTCCCCAGAAGGACGGTGATGAGGACAAAGATGATACACAGACTTTTCCCACTGTGGAGGAAGTAACCCAAAGGATAAATACTGCTTGCTTCGACCTCCCCAGTGAGTAGGAAGAGGAAGGTGATTGTGGCCTGTGACTGTGGTGCCAGGCTGGTCTTGTCTGAGATTATGGTCCCCATGTCACCCTTTCTACTCTGCCCTTGCAGGTAAGGACACAGAGCCTGCTGGGCCTGAGTTACAGGTACCACACACAGTCTCCTCAGTGCTGCCTTTGTACCCACCAGGGCCCTCTGGGCAGGTAGTAGGTGAGCAGAAACCTGTGAGTCTCCAAGAGGTGGGGAGATTCAGGAGTTATGGTAACCAATATCTGTGTCCACAGAGACACCAGCTGAGGTATTCCAGGCCCTGGAGCAACTCGGACACAAAGCCTTCCGCCCTGGGCAGGAGCACACAATCATGCGAATCCTGTCTGGTAAGTGGGACTACCTGGGGCTGGGCTGGATAGTAATGTGCCACAGAGCCTTGCAGCTGCCTCTTGTCCTGCCCAGGCATCTCCACACTGCTGGTGCTGCCCACTGGCGCTGGCAAATCCCTGTGCTTCCAGCTTCCTGCACTGCTATATGCCCAGCGTAGCCCCTGCCTCACACTTGTTATCTCTCCCCTCTTGTCTCTCATGGATGATCAGGTGTGTGGATGGGGCCCTCATTACCTGTAGATGGCTAAAAACTGATGCCTATGATATCCTCAGGCTGCTTCCTATTCCCTGAACCCACTGAAATCTGCAAGATACCTGGCTGATCTCTACCTGAGAGTATCAAAGCCTGACCTCAGCACCCACCAACCAGGCCCAGCTAGGGACCTCAACCAGGACCCAGGATCTGGTGCTTTTTCTCCTGGAGATCCTGCTGGGTTAAGCAGCTCTGGGAGGATTCAGGAGAGGGCTGGGGCTGGGTTGGGCTGGGCTGGGCTGGGCTGGGCTGGGCTGGGCTGTGACAGCATTGCCTATGTCTGCAGCTATCCAGCCTGCCTCCATGTCTCAAGGCTGCCTGCCTCCATTCAGGCATGACCAAGAAACAACGAGAGTCTGTCCTACAGAAGGTCAGGGGACACTCCATGGACTGGGGGCAGTGGGGAACACAATTTGGGTAGTGCCACTGACATTGCTGCTTTCAGGTACAGGCAGCCGAGGTCCATGTGCTGATGCTGTCCCCTGAGACATTGGTTGGGGCTGGTTCCAGGGGCCCTATTAGCCTCCCTCAGGGTGCCAGGCTGCCCCCAGTGGCCTTTGCCTGCATTGATGAGGCCCACTGCATCTCTCAGTGGTCACATAACTTCCGGCCTTGCTACCTGCGCATTTGCAAAGTGAGCCACATGGGGCCAGCATGGGTGGGTGGGGCAAGGCCCATATGATTCTGAATGGCTTTCCTACTACCCTCCTCCTGGTGTAGGTGCTTCGGGAGTGTATGGGTGTGCAGTGCTTCCTGGGCCTAACAGCCACAGCCACCCGTCGCACTGCCCATGATGTAGCCCAACACCTGGGAGTAGCCAAGGAACTGGGTCCCAGAGAGGCAGCTGTCATTCCTGCCAACTTGCATCTGTCTGTGTCCATAGACAGAGACCCAGAACAGGTAGATATGTGCACACCAGGGGCCAGGATGGGGATCCCACCTCCTATGGCCAGCCTGGACAACACTGCTCTTCACCAGGCTCTGGTGACACTGCTGCAGGGTGACCGTTTCCGTACTCTGGATTCTATCATTGTTTACTGTAACCGGCGTGAGGACACAGAGAGAGTTGCTGCACTCCTCCGAACCTGCCTATTTGCAGGGCAGGACCCAAAGCTCAGAGGTAGGTACAGGCAAGGCTGGGTCTCCCAAATAGAGCCCAGCACATGTGCTTTTGTCCCACCAATATCAGTTTCCCCAAAGGTCGAACCCCCACAGATGTGGCTGAAGCTTACCACGCTGGCATGTGCAGCCGGGAGCGGCAGCGAGTGCAGCGGGCCTTCATGAAGGGTCAGCTGCGGGTCATAGTGGCCACAGTGGCATTTGGGATGGGGCTGGATCGACCAGATATTCGGGCCGTGCTGCATCTGGGGCTGCCCCCAAGCTTCGAGAACTACGTCCAGGCTGTGGGCCGTGCTGGGCGTGATGGACAGCCTGCCCACTGCCACCTCTTCCTGCAGCCCCAGGTAGTGTCCCACTGTTTTCTGTACCCTTCCTACCCTCACTTCTCTGGCCATATACTCATAACTGCTCTACTACAGGGTGAGGACCTCCGAGAGCTACGCCGTCATGTGCATACCGATGGTGCCGACTTTCTGGCCATGAAAAAGCTGATGTGGTGTGTGTTCCCGCCCTGCACCTGCACCCAGCAGGAAAGGAAGGAAGGAGGCAACAGTGAGACAAGGCCTGCAGCTGAGGCCCTGCCTCAGGAGGCCAAGCAACATGATGGCTGCCCAGCAGACTCTGGGCAGGGTCGGGCCTGCCCAGGACATGAGCGGGCACTCCCAATGCAGCCAACGGTGCAGGCCCTGGACATGTCAGAAGAGGGTGAGGGCCAGAGGATGTGGGGTGTGTGGAGGGGCTGTTCTTGCAGCACCCCCCTGACCTCAACTCTTCTCAGCCATTGAGACTCTGCTGTGCTACCTGGAGCTTCATCCACAACACTGGCTTGAACTGCTGCCAGCCACTTATGCCCGCTGCCATCTGTACTGCCCTGGGGGTGCCAACCAGCTCCAGGCCCTGGCCCGTAGGTGAGTATTCCCCATCCTAGGTTGGGGATTAGGGACAAAGCACCAGAACTGCTGGCTACCTGTCTCTTTCCCTGGGCACAGGTGTCCACCTGTGGCTGCATGCTGGGCCCGGTGGCCACCTGAGAACACAAAGCAGGGCAGCTGCTCCATGGAGTTCAATGTGGTGGAGCTGGTGGACTCAATGGGCTGGGAGCTGTCCTCCGTGCGGCAGTCTCTCCACCAGCTGCAGTGGGACCAAGAGCCTAGATCAGGTGTGCCCACCCCCACCTCACCCTAGGCCCTGTATTCCAATCAGCCACCTGTGACTGACACACTTCCTGGCAGGTATGCTGCAGAGTACTGGAGTGCTTGTGGAGTTTGGGGAACTGGCCTTCCACTTGCGCAGTCCTGGGGACTTGACAGCTGAGGAGAGAGACCAGATCTGTGACTTTCTGTACAGCTGTGTGCAGACCCGTGAGCACAAGGCTCTGGCCCGTCTTCGCCAAATATTCCAGGCTTTTCACAGGTGGGGAGGAGCGGGGCAAGGTCTGGGGCCACCCACTTGGCTCATAGGTAGCTCTGATATGCCTGTCCTGCTCTAGTGTGGCCTTCCCCAGCTGTGGGCCCTGCCTAGAGCAGCCTGATGAGGAGCGCAGTGCTCGACTGAAGGCCCTGCTCAGCTGCTACTTTGAGGAGGAAGAAGAGGAGGAAGAGGGGTGTGTGGACAGGCAGAGCCCAGAACCAGGGCAGGCCCAGGTGAGTGCCACCACTTTGAGAGTGGTTTCTAAGGAAGACAGCCATGATACACCTAACCTCCACTGTTTGGGTCCCATCCAGCCTGGCTCAAGGTTTCCTGGGTTGGGTTGTGTGGGGCATGATACCATGGATATACCAAGTCTGATGTGCCCACCTACCCATAGCTCCAGGACTGGGAGGACCAGGTTCGCCATAACATCCGCCAGCTCCTGTCCCTGCGGCCAGAGGAGAGTTTCTCAGGCAGGGCTGTGGCCCGAATTTTCCATGGCATCGGTAAGAGACCCAGGAGCTGCCTAAGGCAGGCAAGGACCAGGGACTGTAGCCAGCCCAGAGTCCTCAGGCCTGTCTTTGTGCCACTGTAGGAAGCCCCTGTTATCCTGCTGAGGTGTACGGGCGGGACCAACGCTTTTGGAGAAAGTATCTGCATCTAAACTTCCATGGTCTGATGCGCCTGGCCACAGAGGAGCTCCTATTGGCAGGCCGATGACTGCCCTCCTAGGAAAGTGCTTTCCCACAGGGAGACACTAGGCTGGGCCATGTGGCCAGTGACTGACCATTTGGCAAAGCCCACAAACAATCTTAAGGAAACAAGGAGGCTCCAGTGTACAGAATAAATGTGTTCAAGTCATTTTATGGGCTCTTCCTTCAAAGGAAGCCACTGTCAGTCTCAGGACAACTGCATCTCATATGTTGTAGACAAGCATTCAGCTGTAGACACAACTGACTTTGACAGCCCTGCTGCTCAGCTCAGCCTAAGGTGCTAGGTGCTAGATACAGGTCCAGAAGGGGCAGGGCTGAGAGCACAAGGAAGACACCAAAGCAGGGATTTGGACCCAGGCCATCAGCCAACACTCCAGCCAGGGTGCCCGGCAGCAGCTTGCCCAACAGTTCCAGTGTGGCCAAGAGGCTGTAGTGTGTGGCCTGGGGGTTGAAGTGAAGGTCAGGACCTATTGATTCTCCAGCCCTGCAACCCCTGGGTGTCCTTACCACATCCCCTCACCTGCAGGCCTCTGGGTGCCAGTTGGCTGCAGTGCATCATCACAGTGAAGGTGGTGGTGGTAACCAGACCCCCAAGAAAGTGCTGCAGACACAGACTCAGCAAGGCCACTCCTGGGAGGGCAGAGGTCAGAAGGGCCCAGGCCTCCTGGCCCTTCCCTCCCTCAGACCAGCCCCTCACCTCTCAACATGATGCCAGGGCCCAAAGTGGATCCTGGAGTGTCCAAGTGGAAAAGCAGGGCAGTCTGGCAGGCCAGGCCCCCGAGGCGAAGTCGCAGCACTGACCTCAGCAAAGGCAGCGGCTGCCTGGGGTGGGGATGGGAAGATGCAGGTCAGAGGATGCCAGATGAGGCCAAGGATGGTTGGAGAGAAGGTGGGGTAGGGAAGGCTCACCAGTGCCTGGTCAGTAGGGCCCCGCCCAGGGAGGAGCCAGCAATGGAGCAGGCTACAGCACCCAAGCCACTCCACAGCCCCAGCTCAGAGGCAGAAGCGCCATGGTCCAACAGGAGGAGTGGAAACAGGCTGCCAGCACCCTGTTCACCTGCAGGAAACTATGAGCAGCGATGGCCCCCATACCAACCCTGCCTCCCCTCTCCCCACCTGGGGCTTGTGTTCAACGGGGCAGGTCCCTGCCTGCCTCCATCTTCCTGGGCCACAGGTGCTGAGTCCATGATCAGCATGAAGCAACACCTGATCAACCCAAAGGGCTGTGGCTGGAGCTGAGGGAAGACGAGAGGCAGAGCCAGAACCCTTGCTGGGGCTGGGCCCCAGCTGGCAGATCATACCCCAGAAAGGTGATCAAAGTGTGTTCCAGAGCTCCTGGGACTCCAGTGCTGCCACTGCCTGACACAAAGGCCTCACTCACCCAACTTGTAGGTCAGCACAAAGCCTGCTGTCCACAGAGTCCCAGGCACAGCCAGCAAATCCTGCAGATGGCGGGGAGTGTGCTCTGAGGGTTGGGGCCAGGGCAGCTGTTGCAGAGCTGGTGCAGCCCAGGCCAGAGCAGCGGCTAGCCAGTAGGTGGCAGCCAAGAGTAGAAATAACAGTGGCCAAGAGAGACTGGGCAAGAGGGCCAGCAGCCCTCCCCCAGCGAGCGCTGACCCCAGCTTGTAAGCGACCACCTGCACGGTGTTGCCAGGTCCCAGCTCGGCTGGCTCCAGGAGCTGCACAGCCAATGTGTCCAGGGCCACATCCTGCACAGCCGCGCCCAGGTTCAGTAGTAGTAGCAGGCTCACTACGGTGGCGGGCAGCCCCGCCTGGCCAGACACGGTGAGAGGCAATGCGGCCAGTAACGCACACACCAGGCCCAGCGCCGCTGTGCTGAGTGCCAACCAGGCCCGCGGGGAGCCCCGCCTGTCTACCAGAGGTGCCCATGCCAGCTTGAACAGCCATGGTGCGTACAGCCCCTTGGTCAGCCCCACGCGTGAGAGAGAGAGGCCGCGGGCCCGCATCAGGAGAGGCAGAAGGCCAGACTGCAACCCATAAGGTAGGCCTTGCACCAGGTAAAGACCGGCTAATGGCAGCAGCTTTGCGCGCATGGCCAGAGTCGGGCGGTGTGGATTCTGAGGACTATGACGGGGTGCGGGCCCATCCGCACGGATTCACGGCTGCACGGCCGAGTACAGTTGGTGTCCACCCTCCAAAAGAGCCAAAGCTAGGGACAAGTAGAAGGGTAGACCAACGGTACTCTGCCAGACAGGAACTACAGACCCAGGCGCCTTCTTCCCTACCGAGCCCTCTGTTCTCCAGAGTCAGAAAGCGAGCTGGTTCGCGCATGCGCCCTAGCTCTGCAAGGCCGCGAGAGTCACCGAGGTGCTGACGAGCCTAGAGCGTTGCATCCCCAGCTCTCGGGCGCCCCCTGGCACCGACAGACTACTGGTAGCCAACATGGGAATCATCCTCCTGCTCAATGGTCAAGCTTCCCCACCCCTGGGCTATGACTCGCTCAGGGATGCTTCCCAGTGTCCACCCCAATGGAGGAGGCATCCTGTCTACTCATGGGTACTTCGGGCCCACTCCTTTGCTGTATGTGTGGCTTCAGCCCCCACCCCAAGGAAGTGGCCACAAAGGGCCACAAAAGGGAGAGAGGAGGCAAATGTGAAAATCTAGAGCCCAGGTTCAGCCAGGAGGACACAGCCAGCCACTGCCTGCGATCCCCACCACCACTGCCCCTGGTGTCTGAGACAAGGATAGACAGCCTGCTCAGTCAGGCCCTACCCTACCGGGGATGACCTTGTGTTATCTCTAGCCCAGAACCGTGGCCCCTGGGGACCCCAACGCTAAGATGAAGCCATGAAATAAGACCTTGGGTTAAGAACCAAGCCATCTTGAATGTTCAAGGATGCTTGGCCAGCTGTGTCACTGCAGGGAGAAATCCAGCACATTTCTTGGCTGCTGAGCAACTTTGAGTGGGTGTCCTGTCTTTCCAGATAATTTCTTGGCCCAAGTTTTTTCATGCATAAGATAGGAACTTCCATGTCTACCTCAGAGGAACACTGCAATTAGAATGCACCAAGCAGGCACTCATCCTGTGTTTTAGGGGCAAAGATGATGGGCCCTTCCCTGAGATGCTTATCAGCCCTCTCCACACCTCCCTGACAGAGGATTGCAAAAGAACCTCCCCCTGCTTCTGCCACACCCCATTGGGCAGGGTGTCTCCAGCCCACTGTTACTCCATTTTTGGCATCCAACCAACTCCTTCCTGCAGTTGGTACAGAAGGACTAAAATGAGGGATGCACCTTCTGTCTTCCTCAGGAAAGCAAACTAGGGCCAGGGATTTAGCTCAGTGGTGCCACCACCTTCCTCGTAAGTGCAAAGTCCCAAGTTTGATCCCAGCTAACCAAAAAAAAGAAAAAGAAAGAAAGTTGTTCCTGGTGTGTCCCTCTGGGACACATGCCTCTGTGATTCCGTAAAGCCTCTCACCTCCCTGAGGTTCTGCTGACCCAGGAGCCTGCCTTCATACTTTTTCAATTTATTAGTAAGGTCACCTGATTTTTTCATTTTTCTTTATTTCCCAGTACTGGGGGATTGAACCCAGGGCCCTATCAGTGAACTATATCCCCAGCCCTTAATTTTTATGTGAATGATCAATGTCTATAGACCAGAAACCACTGGAGACCCAGCCCAAGCAGGCAGTGTGTCTAGGACTAACAGGCAGACCCACTTTCTGGAAGTCCTCTTTGGCCACTTCTCCTGAAAGATGGGCCTAGTGTCCCTCATGCAAGGTTGCCCATGCAGGTGTGCCCAGTCTTCAGAGTCAGACTGGCACCCAGCTTTATTAAGGAACTGCAGAAGCAGGTGCCCAGACCCTGATGGTGGCCGCAGTAAGTCCCAAGGGCTCCAGACCTCTAGGTGCCTGGGCACAGTCTACAGTGTCCCAGCCTGGCTCCAGTAGTGGTTTTAGGAGTACTCTCGGGTGAACTTAGTGTGGAAACGGCTCAGCTTCTCCAGTAGCACCCGAAGCTTCTCCATTGGGGGTAGAATGGTCATTCTGAAAGGGGTGGATGATAAGCCAAGGGGCGGGGCCAGGCTCAAGGAGGGGCTGTACAGACTGGGCCTCACCGGAAGTGGTAGGTGCCTTCTCGTTGCCCAAAGCCGCTCCCAGGCACCACACAGATGCCAGTCTCCTCCAGAAGGCACATGCAGAAGAACATGTCTGGGGCCATGCCGAGCTCCTGGTATTGTGAAGGGCAGTCAGGGTACCATGCTCACCCTAATGCTCATCCCACCCCAGGCTGCCCTGCCAGCCCACCAGACCTGAGCACGATGCACTGCCCGTGGAGGCAGCTGCACACGTGGGAAGGAATACATGGCACCCTGCACTGGGTTGCAGTGGATCCCAGGAACTTCGTTGAAGACCTGCTCAGTGAGCTTGGCCTTGGCAGCCAGCTCCACCAGCACATCCTGCTTCTCCTATGGGCAAGAGGGGAGCGATCAGGGAGATGGAGGTAGCAGCAGACCCTAGCCACATGTTCACTTCTAGGCCAGACAACACAGCCCCACTGCTTACTGCCTGAAATTGCTGGAAGGAGGGGTCAGAGGGCGCAGGCGGGTTGACTACCATGTCCAGCAGGGCCTGGCCTGGCAATGGCGGACACAGCCGCACACTCATCAACTTCAGCATCTGCCGCTGCACCTCAGGGTCCATGTTTACCACCTCCACGTAGCCGCCACGGAACCCACACCTATGGCGGCAGGGTGGGTGTCACACTCGGGGCGGTGGCATCGTCCTTGGGCACACACCCCCGGGGAGGGCGGGCTGCACCTACTCGCCCATGTAGCCCTTGGAGACTGAGTGAAAGGAAGCAAGCTCCTGCTGCTCTGCGTACGGCGGCCCCATTTCCGTGAGCACCTTCTTAAACGAGTGGAAGCGTGAGCCCTCTGCATACACGTTGTCCTGGTACACCTGGCAGAGTATTGGCATCAGGCAGGCCGGCTGTGAGCAGCCCAGCTGCCCCCACCTCCGCCCCTGCCCTCACCTCGTCAGCCAACAAGAAGAGCCCCTCTTCAAAGGCGAAGCGGATCACAGCCTCGATGCACTCACGAGTCTGAACCTGCCCTGGGGTGCAGGGACAGCCGACACTTGGGAAGTGGTGTACGTTGGGGGGATGAGGCCCTCGGAGAGGAGCGGAGAGGAAGGGTGGAGAAGGGCGGTACGGGGGGGGGGCAGTCTTACCCGTGGGATTGCCCGGGTTGATGACGCAAAGTGCGCGCGGGCGGCAGTGGTCACGTGCCTGGTACAGCGCGCGCCGCAATTCAGCCACATCCAGCGCCCAGACGTTGTCTTCATCGAGGTAGTAGTCCACCTGCACAGCGTTCAGCTCGGCCAGCGTGGCAGAGTAGAGTGGGTACTGGGGAATGGGGATGAGCACTCCCGTACGCGAGAGGCCCTCACCAGCCACCAGCAGCTTCAGCACAGTCTATGGGTGGGGAGCAGCAAGGTGCCTGTGGGTCCAGGGCTGCACCCATCCCCTGCCCCGAGCCTGTCCCACATTAACCCCCCGTGTGCTCTGCCCTGGCGCAGCCTACCACAATGGCACTGCTGGCCCCGGTGGACAGGAAGATGTTGTTGGGGTCTGCTGGGATCCCTCCATCGCGTCTCTTAATGTACTGTGCCACATCCTCGCGGATCAGCTGGATGCCAGAGCTGATGCTATAGGCCCCTGGTCCCGGGCCAAGCAGAGCAGAGGACGGGCCCACGAGGGTGATGAGTCCCCCTGGGGCCCTCCCAAGGGAAATACCCCACTCTGTTCTCTGGAGCTTGAGCCTGCCTGCCACCTGTACTCACCCAGGCTGTGGCCCCCACATGCCTGCAGTATGCGCTGGGCCCTTCTCTTGGCATCCTCTGGGAAGTCAGGACTGCTTAGGAGATCCGGGTAAACGCAGAGGGCCAGGACCTGGGAGGAGAGAACTGAGGCCAGGGGACATGGATTAAAGGGGTCATCACAGACAGTGCAGGAATCTTACCTGGCGCAAAAATGTGATGGGCCTCTGCCCCATGGCCTGTGCATCCCCGATGTTGGCTCGGATGACCTCAGTAAAGGGTTTCTTCACACCCTGGAAGAGAAGGCAAACAGGCAATGAGATTGGGCAAACACCCGTAAAGCCCTTGTCTCATGTGCTACTGGAATCCAGCAAGAGGGACCAGAGGGCTGGGCCATACCTGGCGTAGCTCCTGTTCCAGCTCCAAGGCACGCAGCACTATAGGGCCACGCACTGCATATTCCACTCTCTGCACACATGGGTTCATGGTGTCCAGTGTCAGCACCTTCTCCTTCAGCCCATTCCTTGCTGCCTGACTCTGGGCACCTGCTCTCAGGGCCATGACTGCTCAGACCAGATAGGAAAGTAGCTCAGGAGGCAGCAGGCCCAGAAGTAAGAGTGGAGACAGCAGGATCCAGGATCATGGGATCAGGGCTAGATAGGACCCTAAGTAGAGGGCACCTTCTTTACTGCAGCCTGCTGTCCCCACTGAAAGGGACAGAAAGGGCTGAGAAGCTAGAACGGCCTGGGCTCCGCCCCAGTCTGGGCACAGTTCTGCCCCAGGGAGCCAGAGGGAGTGTGTGAGGTGGCAGGCGGGGCTTGGGACAGGGCCCAGTGTCCGCCCAATGTGCCCACAACAGGGAGCAGGAGACCCACATGGGGGGTAAGGACAGACGGACTGGGTGTTGGGGGAGGGGAGTACCTAGGCTCAGCACCTAAGCCTAGTGTCCTTGAGGAGTGGGCAGAGCTGAGAAGGGATGACCACATTACCCCCAAGGTGACAATGGCGTCAAGGGCCACTGGATATTTAATCTAGCAAGGCACTGCTGAGACCTAGTCTTTTCAGCAACCCCATCTTTGCTTAGGCCAGCAGACCTGTCTCCTTGGTAACTGGGCCAGGCCTTAGGAATCCTGGGGGGTGATGGGGGAGGGGAGAGAGTTCACACTCTGGGTTCCACTAGCCAGTGGTCACTGCCTGGTGGCTGCAGAAACTCTGGGGTTGGTGGACCTTGGTCCCTAAACAACACTGCAAGATGTTAGGGGGAGGGGGAGAAGGCTGGATGTGGGGCAGGCCAGCCCTAGACCCTCAGACACCTCACCCTGGGCTGCTCAGAGCTGCCCTCGTGCCCTTTCAACACACATTAGCTGGGGGTTGTCCTTGGAGCCACACCCAAGGCCCAGGGTAATCTTAACGTTCCTTCCCTCTTGCTCTTGATTGGTAGAAAGAAGAAATGAGCTACCATAGGCTGTCACAGCCCCACCTCCACAGGCTCTGAAGGGAGTCTGAGAGGCTGTGCTCAGAGTTGGCCCGCCCTCGTGGCATCAAGGCCTATGTGACCAAGGGTCAGGGAGCCAGCCCGCTGAGTTGAGCAGTTGGCAGCTGGTCAGACCCAAGGGTAGCCTTGCTCTTTTGCTTCTGTAGGCTCAAAGAAGCCACCAGGAGCCCTGGGTGGGATTCATACTCACAAACACATCTCTCACCTTGGACCTTGTTTCTACTGCCACAATGACCTCCTAGCTCATAGGCCATAGCACAGGTCACTGTGGACCTGGCCTCAGGCAGAGCTAGCCACTGCCCGCCTCCTGGCAGCAAGGTCCAAGTGGCAGCTGTACTAGCATGTGGACCTTAGGCAGCTGTACCGCCCCACTCACTAAATTTAACCAGCAGCCAACCCCTGGCCCTCCCCCAACCCAGCTAAGGACACCAGCCCTCCAATAACAGATGCTAGAGAGAGGGAGGGCCCAGGAGACATAGGGTTGACTAGGGTGGTCAAAAAGAGGAGCCTTCAGGAGGCTGAACCTGGCAAATGAGGGTGTAGGTGAAGGCTAGGCTTCTTGTACAGTGGCTGTGGGCCTCCCTCCCACACAAGCGAGCCCCAGCGTGCACCTACAGGCCTGGGTGCTCGTGGGCATGGGTGGCAGCCAACACAGCCACATGGTCTGCCCCTCCCCAGCTGAGACACAGGAAGACTTGGTGGCAAACAGCCCTTTATCAAGAGTCACAGGATAAAGTCTTTGCAGCCAATGTTGCAGGTATGGCTCTGCCACAGATCCATCCCTGAGAGAAGGCCAGTGTCCCGGGAGGGGGAAGCTGTAGAGACTACACTAGCTGATCTACCCAGATCTACTCAGCCCTGGTGGCCAAGCAAAGTTGCCTACCATGAACAGATGATTGGATAATGCTCTCAGCCCTCCAGCTTGAGGCCCCTAAAGGGCCCCTCTCACCCTGATGCATTGTTCCCAGCCAGCTCAGTGTAAGTGGCCAACTACTTGTCACCTATAGCAGCCCAGACCAAAGCTGGCAGTCAGGCCCAGTATCAGGGCTGTGTGCCAGGAACAGCCAGGAAGTGTCTGATGCCAGCCTTGTGCCTTTTCTGCCCCACTGGCTATAGCCCAGGAGTTCTGTGGAAAACACCACTTCCCTTTCCAGGCCAGAGTCCTGGTCCCTCTGCATGGACACCCTCAGCCCTGGCCCGAAAGGGTTTCCTGACAAAGCACCCTGTTGTCCTCAGGGAAGCACAGAGTTACAGAGGAGCCTCCAGGAGGCTGAACCTGGCAAATGAGGGTGTAGGTGAAGGCTAGGCTTCTTGTACAGTGGCTGTGGGCCTCCCTCCCACACAAGCGAGCCCCAGCGTGCACCTACAGGCCTGGGTGCTCGTGGGCATGGGTGGCAGCCAACACAGCCACATGGTCTGCCCCTCCCCAGCTGAGACACAGGAAGACTTGGTGGCAAACAGCCCTTTATCAAGAGTCACAGAATAAAGTCTTTGCAGCCGATGTTGCAGGTATGGCTCTGCCACAGATCCATCCCTGAGAGAAGGCCAGTGTCCTGGGAGGGGGAAGCTGTGGAGACTACACTAGCTGCTTTCCTGCAGTGCCAGGGCACATACTCTGGCTGGGCCTGGGGATGGGACCCTGCCACCTTGAGCACTGGCCCTCACATGAGGAGGCAGCAGGGCCTCTTTTCCATATGAGCCTCTTCTGAAGGGGCTGTGAGCTTGAGCAGGGGTGGGTCCCCGCCTGCCCTGGAGCCACAGCCTGGATGGGAGGTCTCAGTGTCAGTAGGCAGGCTAGGCTCAGGGGTCTCAGACCCCTCAGGTGACAGTTGTAATAGCTTGGCAGCAGCTCGCTGGCGCTTGAGATCTGCCAGAGTTTGATGGGCCTTGTCTCGGACCAGGTTGTTGGAGGCCATGCTGTCCAGTGGGCTCAGTTGGTAGGAGACCCTCCGGTCCAGCCGCTTGGAGTACAGGTGCCGCCCTGGGGGGCCCTCTACCTGGCCATTGTGTGACCTGGCCATGTCGGGGTCATCTTCCTGGGGACAGAACCAAGACCCCAGAAGACATCAGGAAGTACCCCCTTTTCACCTGCCCCAGCCTTAGGCACTAGGCTGTGAGGTTGAGAAGGGACAGACATGAGGGGTGAGGGTTGCAGCACATCCAGGGCAGGATCCTGGTCCTACCCCTTCCACAAGGAGTCTAGTACTGATGGAGATGGGGGCACTAAAGACAAGTCCCACTGCAGGCCCTCACATCAAGGCCATTTAAAAGATGGGGCTGCTGGGCATGAAGCACACAGCTGTAATTCCAGCACTGGGGAGGCTGAGGCAGGAGGATTATCACAAATTCAAGGCCAGCCTGGACTACATAGTGAGTTCAAGGCCAGCCTGAACTATGTATCGGAACCTTGTCTCAAAAACAAACAAACAAAAAAGATGGGGCAGTGTGTGGGCTGGGTCTCACCTCTGGGGGTGGAAGCTGGAGCTCAGCATCTGTCTGGCGGTCTTCATCATCCTCCAGTGGCTCTGGGCTGGTGGGTTGTGGTTGTTGCCACACAATGGCCTCCTGGGCATGCTCCTTGCGGTACAAGTTGGTGCGCTGGGTCAGGCTCACCCGTCTCACCACCTTCCTGGGGGAAAAGGGACAGGATGACAAAGGGACTCTGCCCAGAGTTCTTTGGTTAGCTCCTGCCAGATGACAGTTCTGAGGGCAAAGGGTCAAGCAGTGTTCTAGGTAAGTGGCTCACCCTCGGCTGCCTGCACTGGAAGTGCGGCGGCGCAGGAGGGAACGCTGACGGCCCTGGCCTCGCAAAAGTGCATCATGCTTGTGCTTCAGCTCCAGCAGCTTGGCCCGCACTTCCTCATCCCCACACACATCTGAGGAGAGGTGGGCACAGGTGTCATAAATACCCTTCCCACCACCCCCTCTCACCAGTGGAGGCTGCCTTGTGTGCTCACCTAGGGGTGTCTCATCCATCAGGGACTTCCCGTTCAGATCAGCCCCATGGGCCACAAGCAGCTCTGCCAGATGCACCTGTGGGCCAGTTAGCCAGGCCTGTAGAGTGCTCACACGAAAGCCAGGAGCCCCTGCCCACCTCCTCCTGCCCAAGCTCACCTGGCCCCAGTAGGCTGCAGCATGCAATGGCTCCCAGCCATCTCGGTCCTTGGCGCTCAGGCTGGCTCCATGCTCCAGCAGCAGGGCAGCCACCTCACTGAATCCATTGGCAGCGGCAATGTGCAGCTATAGGGCAAGCCACCCATCCCTGAATCCTTACCCCATACCCCTTTGGCAGAAAGCCCCCCAGTCCCATGGCAGACCCACTGACACGACCCAGAATCCTCACCAGTGTGGCTCCATGGTCCAGGGGGTCATTGAGATCAGCCCCAGTATGCAGCAGGCCCTGGAGGTCATCCAGCATGCGCAGCTCTGGCACTGTGCGGGCTTCCTCAATGCTGCCCTGGGTGATGCCTGTGGGGCAGCAGGCTAAGAGAGAGAACACCGAGGCTCTACCCTGTAGGCAGTCATGGCACACTTACCTTGGCTAGCCATGGCAGTCTCCAGGAAGTCCAGTGTCTGCTCGTCCTCACACAGGTCATAGGGCATGTTTCCGTCGGTGTTAACTGCCAGGAGGTCTGCACCACTGCAAAGAAGATGGACAAGGCCCTGGCCTCAGGACCCCTTCTCATACTCCATACTCCTCACTCAGGGAGTCCCCAGTTCACTTTTAAAAGGTCCTCTTGAAGAGTCCTTCAGCCTAGCACTGCCCGAGGATATGTAGGCTGGGACAGGTAGCCTCTGGTCCATGTGGCCAGCCCTTACCCTCAATCCTGTCCCTAAGCCAGAGTGGCCATCCTATATTCTCCCTATCTACCCCCACAAATACATTGGGTATAGTTGCAGTGGGTGTGCAAGGATTCTACTGAAGCCCCAAATAGCAGGGGAAGCAGGCCAGGGTACTGGGGAGCACAAAACACAGAGGAGGTCTTCATGTGCCATGGAGGAGGAGGGCCAGGGGATATCTAGGGCTTACAGCCCACTTACAGTCCATCACCAGCTCCCAGAGGAGCCCTAGGGTCCTGCCAGTGGCACCCCCACCTCCAAGGAGGCACTGCTATGTGAAGAACAGTCTTGAGAAGCATGGAACTGGGAAAAGGAAGCAGAGGCCCCTGAACCTGGTGTAGCCACCAGCCTTGCCTGCTCTACCTTCATCCTGCCCCCTTCCAGTCCACCTGGAACCTTTGCTCCCCTTTTCCTTACCAATTCTACCCTCAATACTGCAGACCCAGAAGGCCCTGGAGTTGGAGGTCCAGCCTGCCAGTCAGATCTAAGAGCATGCTGAGCACACATTCATTCCCCAGAATCCCAGGCAAGGTCAGCAGAGGAAGTGGGGACACAGGAATTCGGGACTGGGGGAGCTATGTAAAGGAGCCACTTGACCTTCCGTTGGCGAGTAAGACTGTCCCTATCAGAGGTGCAGTGGGTCATACCGGGAGATGAGGAGCTCCACCAGGTGCAAATGGCCACAGGTGGCTGCAGCATGGAGAGGTGTCCAGCTCTCACTGTCGCGGGCATTGACATCAGCCCCAGCCTCCAGAAGCTGCTGCACCATCTCTTGGAAGTCATCTATGCAGCACTGCAAACAAGCACACTGAGTGGCCTGAGCCCCAGCCAGCCCCTAACCACCCCCAACACCATCCACAGGCTGACCTGGTGCAGTGCAGTCAGGCCATCCTCATTGGCCAGATCAGGGCTGACCCCATTCCTGAGGAACTGGCAGACTGTAAGAAGTGGAAGGTGAGTTTGGGTAAGGCCTGTGACTGTCCCATGCTACTGCCCAGGGCTAGGGAAGGGTGCAGAAGGATGATGCAGATGGCAGAGGGTATACAGGCTGAGGAGAACAGGGCATCTATCTGACCCAGGTAGGCTAGAAGCACAGTAACCCTACCCTCCCACACCATGGCCCCAGCTGCTCAGACCCCAGAACATGAAGCTCCTACGTCCTAGAGCAGTCAAAGTGAACCTATGGCATGTGTATCACAGCCTGCTGTTTGTATCCCTGAAAGTTCTAAAAGGTTCGCTGTCATTGGCCTAAAGTATGAGCACAGGAGGCAGCAGCTCCCTCAATAGTCTGCCCAGCCCCAGCACAAGAATCATCCGCACCCTCCACTCCTCACAGGCTACCAGCTACAGCCTCACAAGCAGTGCCCATTTCCCTTTCTTCACTCCCTACAGCCCTCTGCCCCAGGGGACACAGGAAAAGCCCTCAAGAGACATCAAGATGCCCCTTCTTCTAGACCCTAGATCCCTGCACACAGTGCAGCTGCAAACACCACGACTAGGAAAGGAATGGGCAGCTGAAAGGCCAGGGCTGTCTCAGGCTAAAAAGTTCTGATGGAGAGGAAGGAGCCAAAGGCAGGGCCTAGGACTGTGTTGAGAGAAGCCAGCCCATGGGCACCCTGGATGTCAGCCACATGAAGGCGGGGACTTGGCACCCAAGCAAGCAGGGACCAGGACTTTGGCAGCCCCACATACTGGACAAATGCAGTAAGGGCTATCAGCCAGCATTGGGTACTTCTGCAGGTCCCCACCTCTCAGCAGGACCTTCCACATGTGGCCCTGCTGAAAGATAGCTGTCCCGGCACAAGCTCTCCTAAGGGTGGAACCCAGTGCTGCCCTGGGGTCAGAGGCCAGGTCAGACCCAAGGGCTAGAGCTCAGGAGCTGTGGACAAGCCTAGGCCCAACCCTAAACCCCAACACAAGACAGGGACACACCCAGTAGACAAGAGTACCCACTGTGTGCTCCTTGGGATTAAGCACACTCACCTTCCTCCAGGTCATTTCGGGCAGCAGCTTCCAGAAGGGCAATGCTGGGAAGGAAAAGGACCTTTTTCTGTGGCCCTTGGCCAGCTCCCTCCTTCTGTGGCCGCTCCCCATGGACTTTCTTGCCCTGGGCCTCCTTCTCAGCCTGGGCCCACAGCTTCACCTGCTGGGCACGTCGTTTCTGGGCGTGCTTCAGACGCTCCTGGGTGCTCATCCTGCCCACCATAGGCATCTCTGCCAGCAGCTCCAGGTGCTCGGCCATGATGGTAGATGTCTGCCCACAGGTATGCTCGGGGCACCACAGTGGGGGGATTGGGGGCCAGGCTGGGCCTGAGGGGTGGGGCAGCTGGCTGAACAGGCACCCTCGGGGGCATCACCTTCCTAAGGCTTGGTGCCCTCTGCCCCTGGCAAGACTGGGTCAAAAAGGCCCAGGCAGCCCTGAGGGGCAAAGCTCAAGCAGCAAGGGCAGCACAGGGGGCGCCCACAGCACTCCCAGGCAGGCCTGGCTCCTTAGCTGCTTGGACAGCAGGGCCTCTGCAGGGACAGTGCCTCACCTCCCTGTGGGGTCAGGGTGCACAACCTGTGGGGAAGTAGCCCTAAGACCTGACCAGCCTCAGTCCAGGGTCTGAAGCTAATTACCTAGATAAGACACCTTGCCAAGAGGCAGGAAGGGCAAGGCCCATCAGCAGTAGGCCCTTGAGAGCCCCTGGGAGCTCCCCCTCCAGGCGTCAGGAGCCCAGGAGGGGCCTGGAGCAGCCATGGCCAGCCCTGCCTACCCCTTCCCGCTGGCCTTCCCTTCAGTGCATCAGCACTCAGGAGGTACAGCTGCAGAGACCAGCACAGAGCTTGTGCTCAGTCCTAGGGTCTTGGTTCCCAGTGTCCAGGGGTGAGGATCTCTAGGTAGTCAGGGCACAGAGGGCACTGGGGAGCCTCCCCTTCCGGCAGCTGCACACACCTAGGGAGCAAATAAGGAAGCACATTGAGGCCAGCTCATAGGGCGGGGCAGCAGGCTCAGGTGTGACCAGTCTGTCTCCCTGCCCTCTCGGGGTCCTATGGGACCCTCCCTCTGCACAGAGCTGTAGGACAACACACTGTAGGACAACAGTTCTGGGTGGGCTGTTCTGCCCCACACACTCATGAAAGGGCAGGACCAGAAGCATCTTGGGCTTCCCACCAACCTTTCCAGAAAGGGCTGTGCAGCTGGGCACTCAGGGCCAGAAGGATGACTCCCAGCCAGGCTGTCCCCATGGGGCTGCCCCAGGGCCAAGCACTACCCCCAGGCTGTGAGGGCAAGGTCTCCCTGAGCTCAGCTGGGATGGCTCAAGGGCTTGGCAGGCCCTGCCTCCTAGGCCTTGGCCTGTCTTAACTTGCACCCTGGCCTCTCACCACCCAGCCCCCAGTCAGTCAAGACTTCAGCCATCTTGAGTTACACTAGCAGCCAGGGTCACAAGGAAACAGCACAGGTGACCCTCTAGGACCCACAGGCACAGGCTGGCACAGCCCATCTGATATGCCCACCCTGGCCCCAGTCCTGCCACACACCCTGATGCTGTCAAAAGGGTCTTCACAGGCCCAGCAACACTCAACCTAAAGGAACCTGCCTGGAGTCCCATTCTTCACCAGGCAAGGCCTTGCTACCATCTAAAGGCGAGCTTTACCTTCCCTCTAGCCAGACTGGTGCACCGTGGTCTCAGTAAACACCCCTATCCCTAGGCCAGGTCATATTAGGCCATCAGGTCCCTTCTGAAAATTGGAGCCACACTTCACAGGTCTTACTGGCTTGACATAGCCCCCTGCAAGTCTGGTCTGAGGATCACTGGGATGACAGCACCAGCACCCTCAGCTCCAGCCTGGTGTGTACTCTGCCAGGTCAAGAGCTTTCTCAGCAGCACTCTGACTCTGATCAGCCTGCTTCTGAGTTTGGCCACCTCAGCAGGCATGAGACGGCCTGACACCCTCCCAGGGCTCCCAGATTCTTCTGGTACCTTTGGACCCCAGCATCCCCACCCAAGACAGGCAAGCTATATCCTGCAGGCACCCTGCCAGCTCCTCTTGGGCAAGAACAGATCCTGCCATGTAACAGAGTGCTCCCTCTCTTCTGCCACCTGCAGTAGACACCCTCTTCCCTAAAGGGCTGGTGAGGTGGGACCCACAGATGTCTTTAGTACTCTGCCAGCGAATTGGCCCACAGCTCTCTCCAAGAGATCACAACAAAGAGCAAAGCACACTGCCCCTGCCTGCCTCATCTCTGGACACAGGAAGGAAAAAGATTTAAGGGACATCACCCTTACCCCAGCATTTGACAGAAGGAAAGACAGTCTGATGCCCCATCCTACAGAAGAGAAACAACCTTAGGATGGCTGATACTTTCCAAATGGAAGACATGTAGGCTTTTGAGATCCACACTAGGAGCATCAAAAGAGTTGCAGCATAACCCTCCTGGCTGCAATGAGAAGAGTGAACTACAGCAGGGGCTGCCAAGCCACAAGGAGTCTCTCCTTCCCTGGAGTTCAGGCCCACCTTCCAAAGGACCATCTCTACGGGACCTCAGGTGGGCTCTTGCCCCACTGACAGCTTCCTCTAAGAGAAAAGGAGGTACCCAGGAAGTACTGGAGTTGCAGGCCCACTATTCAGGCCCCAACCCGCATGGACTCAGGCAGTTCTCTTTCCAAGATGTCCAGTGCCCCACACCCTCCAGGCTGAGTCCTAAGAGTCCAGCCCCTTAGTTCCTTCCAACATTGCTTGGCCTCTCTGCAGAAGCCAGTTTTAGAAGGGATGTGCCAGCCAAAGGTCAGTGGGAGCAAGTCTGAAGTTTCACAAGAAAAGGCCACCTCCTGCCTACCTGGATCTTGGCTGTCCCAGCCAAACTTCTCCAAGGTATGGTCCTTTGTCCCAGCCACAAGACAGACTAGCCTATAAGGCCGGGAATTTAGCTCAGTGGTTCCATTGCCTGCATCACAAGCACAAGGTCCCGAGTTCGATCCCTGGTACCCCCAAAGGAAAAAAAAAAAAGCTAGATCGGCCCACCAGTACACTCAGTGGTCAGCTTGACAGAGTTCTACCGAAGGGAGATCACAACACATGCAGGCCAGGAGAGGGCTGAGCAGAGCAGCTCTTGCCCCAGTCCATAAATCCTCCCCCAAGCCTCTTTGGAATGTCAAAGAGATAATCTGGTTGATTTGTTCCAGTTCTCGGCTCTGAGTCTGGGTAAACTGCACAGGAATATGGGACCGAATTGGGAGGAGTCTCCTGGAAGGCTGCTGACTACTGCCCCTACCCAGCCCTCAGCCTGAACACCACTGGGCTGTCCCCAGACTACAGAGCACATATTAGGGCACCCATGATGAATGCAGAAACCCAGGCTCCAGCAGCTTCAGGGAAGACACAGGCAGACTACCTGACTGGCCCAGCCCAAGGGCACTCAGTACACCTCACCCATCCTACCGTCACAGCCCTCCTCCATCAGGCCCCTCCCATCATCTCTATTTTTCCACACTAGGAAACCAAGGCCTTGCCTAAATCCAGGCCTGCTCCGCTAACCACTTCACCATGGTGCTTTGCACACTTATTTCATTGTGTAAGACACAGGCAGACTACCTGACTGGCCCAGCCCAAGGGCACTCAGTACACCTCACCCATCCTACCGTCACAGCCCTCCTCCATCAGGCCCCTCCCATCATCTCTATTTTTCCACACTAGGAAACCAAGGCCTTGCCTAAATCCAGGCCTGCTCCGCTAACCACTTCACCATGGTGCTTTGCACACTTATTTCATTGTGTGTGTGGTACACAAGAACCGAGAAGGAGGGCGTAAGCATCACTTTATTCAACCAACTCAACGTCAAGGGATAGGCAGAAGCATGCCCTGTTAAGAGGAAGGAAAGACAGACAAGTGAGGGCAGGGAGGGAAGAGGCTCAGAGAAATGGCAAGAAGGTTGGGCAGCAGATAGGGCCCTACTACAAGCCCTATGCTCACAGATAAGCACACGGTGCATCATGGTCTTTGGAGCTGAGTGTTTGTCCGTGCATCACAAGACCCCTTTGGCAGCCCCCTTTCTCTTGCCCCTCCCCACACAACAGGTAAGGGAGAAGGGTAAGGACAGCCCTGGAGGCAGTGAGAAGACAGCACTCTGGTCTTGGGCTGCACACCAGAGGAGAAAGCCTGTGGGTAGCAAGGCAGTGGGCAATAGGCAGAAATTGGAGAAATGACACGGGATTCCCTGACCCAGCCTGCCTTCCCTCTCTCTGCTTCTCTCGGACTTCATATTCTTGTAGTACTTAAGCTGCTTAGAATGAGTTCCTATAATTCACAACCAGAATACTTTTGTTTGTAGCAATATCTATTACAAACATTCCTCCTTTAACGACCTACCTGTTCGACAACTTTCAGACTTATGACCTATTTTTTGTACAGCTGTACATCTTGTTTATAGAGCCTCAATGTTTTTTGTACAGTATACCCTGTTTATACAGTACTATAATTTTTGCTGATTGTACAGTACAGTACTATAGTTTTATCTTCTGTTATACATTACAGTACTGCATGTAAGAGTTATGCAAATAAAAGCAGTCATCAAGTCTGAGTTTCCTTTGACCATTTCTTTGTTCTGACTATTGTAATGTACATACCATATACAATTCCTCATTTAGTGACCAATCCATTTAACAACCTAGTCTCAGGAACTGAACTCAGTTGATAAATGAGGAATACCTATATAGCAAAAGATAGGATACTACCTAAATGCTCACCATCCTGGCCAAGTGAAATTACACATAGGCATTTTGTAGAGTACCAGCTAATGGGCATCTGTCAACAGGATCAGGTAGAGCTCAGTGCCCCCAGAAAGTGCCCAGAGGGAGCTAAGATCAGGTGCAAAGGCCAACAGGACTCTGGTTAAAGGTATCACAGATACAGACTTTTTTGCATGAGTAGAGCATGCATGAAGGAATCTCTGGCTATGGGTTTAGAAGAGCACTGCAGCTGCTAGAGAGGAGACCAGCAGGGGGCAGCTCCAGCCTCTTTAGCTTGTATCTTGGGGACAAGGCCACTGTGGCCACCTCCAGGACTCACTATGGGACACTCAGCCGCCTTTTATTGTTTGTTTTTGCTTTTTGAGAGTGTCACTATGTAGCTCAGGCTGGCCTTGAACTCATGACAGTTCTCCTGCCTCGGCCTCCCAAGCCACACTTTGCCATGATGAAGCTCTATCTATCTGCACAGCCACTAAGTACCTGAAGTGCTGCCTGGCCATTTGCTGCACTAGCACATGACAGAAAACACAGGGAGGACCTAAATGTTGAACAAGGGATCTAATTAAATATGCCCCCTGAAGGGTTTGTGAGGAAGCTTCCTATGAATCATGATGGAAAGAGCTCCAAGAAATGGTTTTATTATCTCCTCAGGGTGTGGTGGCATAAACCTGTAATCTCAGCTCTGGGGAGGCTGAGGCACGAGGACTGCCATGAATTCAAGGCCAGCCTAAACTACACAGTATGACCCTGTCTCAAAAAAAAAAAAAAAAAAAAAAAAATCAGAAATATTTTTCTTCTGCAAAGGAAAAAAAGTATAAGATTATACACAGAGCTAGGTGAAGTGGGACATATGCATAGTCCTGGCTACTCAGGAAGCTGAAGAAGGAAGATTACAAGTTCAAAGCCAGCCTTGATAATCTAGTGACAACTTGTTTTTTAAAAAATGCACTATGAGCCGGGCGTGGTGGCACACGCCTGTAGTCCCAGCACTCAGGAGGTTGAGGCAGGAGGATCACTGTGAGTTCGAGACCAGCCTGTGCTACATAGTGAGTTCCAGGTCAGTCTCAACTACATAGTGAGACCCTGTCTCAAACCACCCCCATACAAATAAATAAATAAAAATAAAAAATGCACTGTTACTCCGTAAAAAAGCAGAAATAAAAAAATGTATAAGTCAGACATTACATATGCCTATAATCTCAGCACTCTGGGAGGCTGAAGCAGAAGGTTCACAAGTTGATCCTCTAGGTTGAGCCAAATCTGGGCAACGTTGTGACTTAGTGAGGCTGTGTCTCAAAATAAAAAATTAAAAAAGTTGTGGAGATGTAGCTCAGAGTGAAGACTCTAGGTTTAATCCACCAAATATCAATCAATCAATCAATCAATCAACCAATCAATCCAATTTCACTGAATTTTCAAATGTCTGCATTATAAAACAAAGAAAAACCTACAAGATCAGAAGGCAGACGAACAATGGGGCAAAAACATTCACAGTGAACAGGAGTAGTGAACAGAGCAGCAAACCATGGACAGTTCAGAGGACACAAATCCCACAGAACCTCAGGCTATACCCACCTCCCTAACACACTTGCAAATCACAGGAGGAAAGAGGATTCATTGCCTACCAAGTCCTGACCCTCCTGTGTAAGAGACTGCAACACACACCTGCTGTCAGATTTGAGACTCTGTAGAGCAGCAGCCCAAGGGAAGGAGACATCACCCTGCAAGGAGAAAATCCTCCTGAGAATTTAAACTAGGAGGGAAGGAGACTTCTGATTCAGGCTCAGTTGTCTCTCACTCAGGAAAACCTTCCCAGGAGGCTCCTGCTGTCACCAGTCAGGACCCTGTCTCCTCTCCTAAGGGAATCTATTTGTTTCATCCAGCAACTCTCTATGGGAGCTGTTTCTCTCCCCCTACCTAAAAGTGGAGCACCCACCCCTCTTATTCATCACTGGAAGCCTGCAGTTCTGGTTGAGGCACAAGTCATCTGCTATAGTAGCCAGCCAGCATCAGCTCTTGATCAGCCATCCTCCCATCTCTGTGGCTGAATTCCTGGCCTCTATAGTTTTCACCTCCCTGGCCTCGCAAAGCCTTGACCTCCTCTCCCTGCTAATGGCCCTATCCTCTTTCCCAATTATTCCCTTCACCCTGTCATCTCAATTCCACTCCCTGTTTTCTTATCTCCTCACTCCTGTGACCTTCACCCCAATATCCCAGAGCTCCCCCATGTTGTCCTGTCCATGTCCCCATCCCTGTCCACCCCAAACTTCAAGTCAGAGTTCTTTATCCCTCTCATATCAGGTCCTGCTAACAGAGCCAGTCACAGTGACCCAACCCTGACCATACCCACTGATGCCCCATGCTGTGGAAATCTCACTGCTTGCCTGCCTCAGTCTCTTCTCATCTCCTAGGTAGAAACATGCATCCCAAGAGGACAGAACATCAGAAGAGGACACCACCCTCCCATGCATGAAGTATAACAGCATCTAAAAGGGTCAATGCTTATGAAGAAACCTAATAAAAGATATGCACAGAGAACCATAAAACAATATTGCAAAACAAGATAGAAGACCTAAATAAATGGAAGAAGACACCATGCTCATAGTGGGATGACTAAGTAGGTAATGATGTGAGTCAGTGAAGTTATAATCTAAATCTCAACAGAGTATTTGAAACTTACAATCTGACTTTCCATTCTGCATAAAAAAGGCCAAGAACAGTTGGCACAATCCAGAGAAAGAAAAAATTTGAAGTACTTACACCATTAGATACAAGCCTTATTGTAAAGTTAAGGTGGGCTGGGGATGTAGCTCAGTGGCACAGCACCTGCCAGGCAAATGTAAGGTCCTGAGTTCAATCCCCAGTACCAGAAAAGAGATAGATAGATAGATAGATAGATAGATAGATAGATAGATAGATAGATATAGATAGATAGATAGATAGATAGATAGAGTTTGGATGAGACTCTGAGGTGTTTGCTTAAATGGAGAAATAAGTCAACAGAAAAGGGAGGTCTACAAGTGAACCCATACATGTTTGGATGCTTGATTTTTTTTTTTTCTGGTACCAGAGATTGAACTCAGGATCTTGCACTTGTGAAGCAGGTGAGAGAACCACTGAGCTAAATTCCTGGCCTTTGATGCTTGCTTTCTGATGCCATACATCAGTAGAATTAGTTGTTTTAGTAAATGGTGCTGGGTCCAAGGGATATACACATATAAAGAAACTAATTCTTGGGCCGGGGATTTAGCTCAGTGGTTCAGTGGCCTGCCTTGCAAGCGCAAGGACCTGAGTTCAATCCCCAGTACCCGCCCCCAAAAAAGAAACTAATTCCGGCCCCTTCCCCAGGTGTACAGTACATCTAAACATAAAATTATAGTTGGTAAATAAGGCTATGAAAAGAGAGTCACTAACCACTAGGGAAATGCAAAGTAAGACCTATGAGATATGCAAATGAAGGACATGGGAAAAGGATGGGTCTCATACACTGCTGGTGGGAACAAAAAGTGGTTCTTCCACTTTGGAAAACAGTACAACAGTTTCTTTTCTAGTACTGGGGATTTAACTCAGGCCCCTGAGCATGCTAGATGAGAACTCTACCATTGAGCTACAACCTCAGCATTTTTACTTTTTGAGACAGGTCTCATTAAATTGCCTAGTCTGGGCTTGAACTAGAAATCCTCCTGACAAGAGCCGGGCGTGGTGGCGCATGCCTGTAATCCCAGCACTCAGGAGGCTGAGGCAGGAGGATCGCTGTGAGTTTGAGACCAGCCTGGACTACATAGTGAGTTCCAGGTCAGTCTCAACTACATAGTGAGACCCTGTCTCAAAAAACCAAAAAAAAAAGAAAAGAAAGAAAAAAAGAAATCCTCCTGACAGTGTCTAGAGTAGCTGAGATTACAGGCCACTATGCCAGCCAGTTTGGTGGTTTCTTTAAGAAAGTGGGGGACAAGGAGTCGGGGATGTAGCTCAGTGGCACTGCAACTGCTAGGTCCTTAGTTTGATCCCCAGTACCAAAAAAAAAAAAAGAAAAGAAAGAAAGAAAAAAAGAAAGTGGTGGGGAAGGGTTGTGGAGGTGGTGAGGGCAAAGTGTAGTAGAATAAGGGTTTAGCATGTATGAGGCCCTGAGTTCAATCCCAACACACACACATACACACAAACATAGAACCCAGCAGCTGCACTCAGGCATTTATCCCAGAGCAATGACATTTTAAAGCTATTACAAATGTTTATAGAGGCTTTATTTGTAACAGCCCCAAATTAGAAATAATCCAGATGTCTTCAACAGGTGGACAGTTAGACACACAGTGGTCTATTATCCACACCACAGAAGACTCCTAGCTGTCAAGAGGCACAAATACTTGATGCCGGGACTTGAGTGGAGCTAATCTCAAAGGTCACATGATGCATGACACCATTTAAAGAACACAGCTGGCATGGTACAGCCACAGAACTGGACAATAGATCTGTAGGAACTGGGGCTGGGGAAGGGTAGCTTGAGAAGGTAGCTTGACTGTGGTAATCCCATAAATCCATGTAGATGTGACAGAACTACAGAGAACTTGCAAACACAAGCACACACCAACGCACCCAAAGCTGTGCAGGATCAGAAAGCATGGTGACATTAACACCCTTCTGAGAAATGTGTGGTACAGTCAGGCAGAGTTGCCATGAGTCCAGGGAATGACATGACTCTGAACTACTGCCTTCAAAATAATGTGAATCAGGATGGGCATGGTGGCGCATGCCTGTAATCCCAGCACTTGGGAGGCTGAGGCAGGAGGATCGCTGTGAGTTCGAGACCAGCCTGGGCTACATAGTGAGTTCCAGATCAGTCTCAACTACATAGTGAGACCCTGTCTCAAAAAAACAAAAAAACAGAACAAAACAAAAAATGTGAATCAATCTACCTCTAAAAACAAAAAGCCAGGTGTGACAGTGCACACCTATAATTCCAGCACTTAGGAGGCTGAGGCAGGAGGATTGTCATGAGTTTTAGGCCAACCTGTGGTACACAGTGTGTTCAAGACCAGCCTTAACTACATAGTGAGGCCCTGTTTCAAAAAAAGCTAAAAAGAACAAAAAAGCAAACCATGGGGTAAGAGATATTTGCAATACAGAATCAAGAATTAAAAAAACAAAAAAACAAAAAAACAGGGTCAGGGATTTAGTTCAGTGGTGCCGCCGCATACCTCAAAAGTGCAAGGTCCTGAGTTCAATCCCCGGTATAAAAAAAAAACAAAAAAAAAACACCAGAAAAAATATCTACCTAATAGGAATATGGGCCAAAGACTTACACTGCTACTTCAGGAGATGATGAAAAG
This sequence comes from Fukomys damarensis, assembly GCF_012274545.1. NCBI lineage: Eukaryota > Metazoa > Chordata > Mammalia > Rodentia > Bathyergidae > Fukomys > Fukomys damarensis. The sequence goes on from NW_022900917.1 coordinate 66,067,564, forward strand.
CAATCAATAAACATAAAAGGTGCTCCAGTCCACATTAGCCATCAGAGAGATACACACTGAGACCCAGCACACACTGGTGTACATTTATCAGAAAGACAATTAAAAAGACCTTAGAGATGAAGTGTTGGGTAGGTACGAGTAACTGTGACCTTCTCTTGTGACCACTAAGTCTGTGGATAGTGGCTAAGAGGACAAATGCCCTGGCCATCCACTGTAGCTGCTGCCCCACAGAATCACAGGCCTCAGCATTCCACATAAAATTCTCTAATCACAGAGGAGGACTCAGGAAACAACACCCACATACTAAGGACATGGATAGCCTCGGGTGCCTAGCTCCACCAGCAGTGGGAACCATCAGGATAGCCAGGCAGCCAAACTCTGAGAAGAAATCAGCTGTCACATGATCCTGGCACAGACAGTGAAGCTGTCACAAGGCGACTTCAAGACCAGCCCTATAGCCAGCCATGGTGGTATGAATCTCATTCTGCCACTCTGGGAGGCAAAGGCAGGAAAATTCAAATTCTAGCCCAACCTGAATAATTCAGTGAGACCTTGTGTGTCGTTACTTTCTTGTCACTGAGGCACAATACCACAGCCTAAAGAAAAAGAGGTTTAACCAGGGATTTAGCTCAGTGGTGCCACGCCTGTCTCCACAAACACAAAGTCCTTAGTTTGATCCCTGGTACCTGGAAAAAAGAAAGAGGCTTATTTTGGCTCACATTTTTTAGAGGTTTCAGTCCAATCGTCTGACTCCAAAATAGGAAAGAATGGTGGGAAGGCCTGTCAGAAGAAAACTGCTCATGTTATGGCAGTCAGGAATCAGAGAAAGGGGAGGAGCCAGTGAGAGAGACATACTTTTCCAGGTCATGCCCCTAGTGATCTACCTCTCTGAACAAAAACCCAGCTCCTAACAGCAAGTCACCTACATGGACCCTATCATTCAATCACGTTCCAAACAGTCCCAACTATGAGCACATGAGGCTGTTGGGGGGAGGGAGGTGGCATACACCTGTAATCCCAGCACTCAGGAGGCTGAGGTAGGAGGATCGCATGAGTTCAAGCCCAGCCTGGAATAGTGAGACTCTGTCTCAAAAGAATAAAAACAAAGGTCAAAAAACATATTTCCAGTCCAGGGGTTTAGCTCAATGGTACTGCTGCCTGCCTCACAAGCCCAAAGACCCAGTTCGATCCCCGGGACCAAAGAAAAAAAATTCCACCCCAGGCCCCCAAAAGACTCATTTGCAACTCTTTATACAAAATGTATTTAGTCCAGCTCTAAGAATCATCAAAGTTGCCAGGTGTAGTGGCACATACCTATGATATCAGCCGTCGTCGCACTCAGGAGGTTGAGGCAGGAGGATCTCCATGAGTTCAAGGCCAGCCTGCACTACAAAGTGAGACGCCCGTCTCAAAAAAAAAAAAAAACGTCAGGGCCAGGGATTTAGCTCAGTGGTTCCACTGCCTACCTTGCAAGCACAAGGTCCTGAGTTCAATCCCCAGTACCAATAAAAAAAACAAAAAATAAAAACACAAAGTTAAACACTGCCTACAATGCACAGGGTAAACATTTCCATTCCAAAAGGAATGGGACCAAAATAAGACCAAAACCCAACAGGGCAAACATTAAATCCTCTAGTTTCATGTCCAGCATTCAGGACAAAGATGTGAACTTTACCCCACACCTACTGCACCGCAGCTTTTATGACTTAGGCAGCCCCGTTTGTGGACTTGTTATACAGAAATACATAACTGATACTCGGCCCATTTTCATATCTTCCCCATTCTGATTTCCAGCAGTTCTAGTACCATAGATTTTGAAGTCGCCTCTCTCCAATGTTCTGCAGTGACCCTGTTCACAAGTTGGGCTCCCATAGTGAGGAGGGGTTATTCCAGATTCAATTTTTTCCCACTAGTCCACATGGCAATAACTGCTCTGAGCAACATCCAACTCACTGTACATTATCAAGAGTGTCCTCCTTCATCCTGTGTTGCAGGCAATTAACACGTGCTGTCTTCTGATCTCAGCTTCCCTTTTGGTCTCTGCAGGAGGCTCTGTGTTCTTTCTCAATGTTCCCTCGAGTTCCACTAGCATTGACATTCAGCCAGAAAATCATAGGAAACTGAAAACTTCCACTATTGTTTTTTTTGGAGGGGTGAGGGACTAATATTAGGAATTAATCCCAGAACCTTTACACTGAGCTACATATCCAGCACATTTTTTTGTTTTGTGGTACTGGGGATCAAACTCAGGCCCTTGCGCTTGCAAGGCAGGTGGCAGAACCACTGAGTCAAATCCCCGGCTCCAGCACATTTTTTTTTTTTTTTCACTTTAAAATAAGGTCTTGGAAAAAAAAAAAAAGATAAGGTCTAACTTACTCAGGCTGGGCTTGAACTTGTGATCCTCATGCCTCAGCCTCCAAGAATGCTGAGATAACAGGCATGCACCATAATATTCAGATTCCTTCAACCATTTTTGACCTACAAAAATGAAACATTATTTAGTTCAATAACAACTCCTTCCTGGCATAGTGGCACAAGCCTGTAAACCAATCCCAGCACTCCAGAGGATAAGCCAGTAAGATCTCTATGAGTTCAAGGCCAGCCTGTGCTAAATAGTAAGTTCAAAGCTAGCCTAAGCAATAGAGTAAGAGACCGTGTCTCCAAAAACCAAAACCAAAACCAAACAACTGCCTGCCTGACTGTCCTCTAAGAAAGGAAAACCTCACATTTGTTTACTTCCTCCACAATACTCTGGTTTTGCTCAGCACCCAGGTCTGGAGTTATGTGTTGACTACATGGGGAATGGCATAGTAACCATGAGCTCTCCTAGTAGTATCTGTTAGGGTCAGAGGATCTGGGAGGGTCTCTCCCCAGAAATCAGGGGAGGCTATGAATTTCCTGCATCAAATTTCTTTCCCTTTGTCACAAGGTTATAAAATAAATCTAATAAACTGAACTCACAGCAAAGAGTCAAAGGCTATGCCCAAATGAAAGCAGCTAGCCAGGCATGGTGTCACACACTTGTAATCCCAGAATACACAAGGCTAAGGCAGGAGGATCACTTGGAGTTCGAGGCCAGCCTGAACTACACAGCAAGACTGTTAGAAAGAGAGAGGGAGGAGGGGAGGAGAAGAGGGCAAAAGGAAGAAAGCAAGAAGCAAGAAAGTAAGAGAAAGCAGCAGGCAGGCAGCTAGGCAGAGCCAGGAACATCTGCATTTGAAAAAAAAAAATTAACGTGAGCATGACACACATTGTGTAGATTCAGAAACTAAATTCTGTTAAGTACAACAGTGGCAAAACAAAATAAAAGTGAATTTTGAAGAGGAATTCCAGAGGCTGAGATAGAAGGATCATAAGTTTGAGGCTAGCCTAGGCAACAGCATGAGAGCTTGCCTCAACGTAAAAAAAAAGGGGGGGGTGGTTGTGGGGGACTTAGCTCAGTGGCACTGTGCCTGACTTGCAAGGCCAAGGTTCAGAGTTCGATCCCCGGTACCAAAACAAAACAAAAAACTCAGTGGTAGAGTGCTCCTGAGTTCAATCCCCAGAACCACAAAAAGAACTAAATGAAAATGAAATATTACCAAACCGAGGAGGACACTGTAGTACATACCTGTAATCCTAGCACTTAGGGAGGCTAACGCAAGAGTGTAGTGAGTTTAAGACCAGCTTTAGCTACACGGAAAGTCTGAGGTCAGCCTGAGCTACAAAGGAAGCTACAAAGCGAGTTGTGTTAAAAACAACAACAATAAAAACTACTAAATTTAGGGCCAAGGATTTAGCTCAGTGGTTCTTCCACCTGCCTCCTCGCAAGCGCAAGATCCCAAGTTTGAGCCCCAGTAGCAAAAAAAAAAAAAAAAAAAAAAAAAAAAAAAACCTACTAAATTGAAATATATAGAAATAATGAAATGAGCTGGAGATTTAGCTCAGTTGTGCCACACCTGCCTCAAAAGCACAGATCCTTAGTTCAATCACCAGTACCAGAAAAAGAAAAGTCAGGGTAGAAGTGTAGCTCAGTGGTAGAACACTTGAAAAATAAATAAAAATTAAAAATGAACAAAGTTTTTATTATTTTAAAAAGATACAGGTGGGCTGGGGTTTTACAGCTCAGTGACAGAGTATGTGCTCAACACACACAAGCCCTGGGTTCAATACCCAGTACAGTGGCAGGAGATATATATATGTATATATACACACGTATATACACATATATATACACACATACATACATACATACATATATATATATATATATATATATATATATCCAATAGAAGCAGAAAATAGCAGCCAGGAATGGTGGTATATGCCTGTAATCCCAGCACTCGAAAGGCTGAGGCAGCAAGAGCACCATGAGTTTGAGGCCAGCCTGAACTACCTGGTAAAACCCTGTGTCAGAGAAAAAAAGAAAGAAAGGAAGGAAGGAAGAGGCAGAAGAAAAGCACACTGACCGTCGCCTGCCTCACAAGAACAAGGTCCCAAATTTGATCCCCAGTACCAAAAAGAAAAAAAAAGTAAAGCACTCTGCAAAACTCAATATCCATTCACAATTAAAAAACAAACAAACAAACAAACAAACTCTCCAAAAACTTAGAAAGGAAAAAATTCCTCAACCTGATAAAAAAAACACCTCCAGAAAACCTACAGCTAAATCGTACCTAATGGGAAAAAAATTAACACTTTTTTCCTAGGATTGGGAACAAAGTAAAGACAGCTAACCTCATTCTATCAACCTTGTATTAAAGGTCCTTGCCATGTGCTAAAGCAAGAAATAAAAGACAGATGGAAAAACAGAAAGTCTTTTTTTTTTGGTACTGGGAATCAAACTCAGGACCTAGCACTTTCGAGGCAGGCAGTGGAACCACTGAGCTAAATCCCTGGCCCATGGAAAAACAAGAAGTAAAACTTATTAGATGCAGAAAAATATGCTTATGTTTTAAAGCCCTGCAAAAGATCTACCAGAACAAATGTGTATATTTAGCAACACTGTAGGCTACCAGAATATTATGACAAAATCATTTCTATGAATTTTTTCTAGCAAGTAAAAGCTGGACAATAGAAATTCTGAATTATTTACAATAGAATCAGAAAGCATGAAATATTTTAATGCTCCCCTCAGAAGGTGAAGCTCAACCTATTTCCTAAGCACAGATTAAATTTAATTACTTCCTTCTAACAAACAAGAAGACACAGAAGGCAGAAGTCAAGGTGCAAACCTTCAGAGGCAGGTCATAAAGGCCATGCAGCTTCTTGCTCTCTTCTAGACACTCACATTGGAGAAGATGGGCTGCCCCGTCATGAGACACTCAAGCAGCTGAGAGAGCACCCTGTGTTTGAAGAATCGAGGATTCCTGATCATATCTCTATAAGGAGCATCAATCTTGCCAGAGGATACTGCTGATCACCTAACCACCACCACAGGAGACAGAGCCAGAACCATCCAGCAAAGCCAGTTTGAATTCCTAATCCATAGACTTTAAGATAATAAATGTTTATTGTATAGCAACTATATTTTGAGATGATTTATTATTATATAGCAACAGATCTAAATAAGTGAAGAAACAGAACATGTTCTACATTGTTAAAATGTCAGCAAGAGCCAGTGTGGTGGGTTACTTAGCTAGACCCTGTCTAGAAAGAAATGAAAAAAGGTAGAAAGGAAGGGAGAGAGGGAAGGAGAGAGCAAGCAGGTAGGCTGGGGATTTAGATCAGTGCAAAGGTCCCTGGGTTCAATTTCCAGTACAAAAAATAAAAAATAAAAAATAGTGCTGAGGATTTAGCTCAGTGGTTCTACTGCCTGCTTTGCAAGCACAAGGACCAGAGTTCGATCCCCGGTACCAAAAACAAAAAGTCAGGCCCTATACATACCTGTAATCCCAGCATTCTGGGAGGGTGAGGCGGACTACAAATTGTGGTCCCACCTGGGCAACTTAGAAAATTTAAAAAAAAATAATAAAAAGGGTTGGGGATGTACCTATGTGGTAGGAGGTCTCTAGATTTGATCCCCAGTGTCACAAAAAGGGGTTGGGAGTAGAGCCAGCATACAGGCCTGTAATCCCAGCCACAGCAGGAGGCTAGCAGAAAGATCATGAGTTGGAAGTCAGTCTAGACTGCACAGTAAGACCCTGTCTCTAAAAAAAAACAAACATAAAAAGGTAAGGGGAGTTGGAGCAATGTAAATATCCACAGAGAAATCACTGGACCTTCACCCCTGCTTGTATCATAAAAGTATAAAGAAAAGAAAAAAATTGATAAATTGGATTTCATCAAAATTAAAAGAATCTTCTGGGCGTGGTGGCACACACCTGTAATCCCAGCAGGAGGAGGCTGAGGCAGGAGGATCACTCTGAGTTCGAGACCAGCCTGGGCTACATAGTGAGTTCCAGGTCAGTCTCAACTACATAGTGAGACCCTGTCTCAAAAAAAAATAAATTAATTAATTAAAAAAAAAAAAGAATCTGTTCTTCAGACTGCCAAGAAAAAAAAAAAAAAGACAAACTGTTCTTCAGACAATGCCAAGAAAAAAAAAAAAGACAAACTACAGACTAGGAGAATGTTATTTGCAATATATACACCTGACAGCCAGGGATTTAGCTCAGTGATGCCACAGCCTGCCTCACAAGCACAAGGACCCGAGTTCAATTCCCAATACACACACACACACACACACACACACAAAAAAAAATATATATATGTGTGTGTGTGTGTGTGTGTGTGTGTGAGAGAGAGAGAGAGAGAGACAAAGGACTTGTATTGTAAAAATATAAAGAACTCCTAAAAATTGTTTTGTTCTGTTTTGAGACAAGGTCTTACTGTACAGTTTAGGCTGGCCTTGAACTCACTATGTTGCCCAGGGTGGCCTCAAATTCACATTGATCCTCTCATCTCAGCCTCCTGCCTCAGTTTCCCAAATGCTGGGATTACAGGAGTGTGCCACCATGTCCTGCCCATGAACTCTTAAAATTTGGTAAGACAAACAATCCATTTTTTTGTATTTGTTTCTGCAGTGCTGAGGATGAAACCAGGGTCTCTCACAGGCTAGGCAAGTGATCCATCTCTAAGCTATATCCCCAGCTTCAGTCACTGGTTCATTCTTACTTTTTCTTCACTCATTCATTCTTTTTCTGTTTTTTAAGGTATGGGGAATCAAACTCAGGACCTTGCACTTATGAGGCAGGTGCAGCGCCACTGAGCTAAATCCCCAGGCCCATTCATTCATTCCTTTTTTGTTTTGTTTTTGCTAATGGAGATCGAACTCAGATGCTTGTACTTGTGTACGGAGATCGAACTCAGGTGCTTGTGCTTGTGAGGCTGGCAATGGAAACACTGAGCTAAATCCCCAGCCCCCATTCATTCATTTCTGAGATGGGGTCTCAACTCTCTAGCCCAGGTAAGCCTAGAACTTTGATCTTCACGCCTCAGGTTCCCAAGAGCTAGGAATACAGGCATGTACCACCACACTCAGTTTATAGCCTCCCCCACACACACTTTTTGGTTTTTTGAGACAGGGTTGCACTACGCAGTTCAGGCTGGCTTTGAACTCATTATGTAGCTCAGGGTGGCCTCAAACTCTCAGTGATCCTCCTGCCTCAGCCTCTGGAGTACTAGGACTACAGGCATGCTCTACTAAGCCTGGCTACCACCCATTTTTTTAAGGACAAAAGATTTAAACAGATACTCCACAAAAAAGATATAAAGTCAATAAAATAAACATGTGAAAAGGTGCACTCAACACTTTTAAATCTAGAGATATGCAAGTTAAGGCTGCAGTAAACTACCACCACACATGAATTCATGAGAATGGATAAACTTTATAATAATGAAGTTGAGGGAGCTGCTCCATGGTATAGCATTTGCCTAGCAGAACCAGACCCCAGGTTCAATTCCTACCACCAGAAAAAGAAAAAGAAAATGTGAATCTGGTAAAAGGATGAGAATATCTAAAGAGAATGTGGAGTCAGGCATGGTGGTGATCCCAGCACTCTAGGAGGCTGAGGCAGGAAGATCATAAATTAGAGCCCAGCATAGGCAATCTACCAACTTATTGAGACCTTGTCTTAAAAATTTAAAAGAAGGCCCGGGATTTAACTAAGTGGTTCCACCATCTGCCTCTCAAGTGGAAGGACCCGAGTTCAATCCCCAATACCAAAAAAAAAAAAAAAATTTTAAAGAGGCACTAAAAAGGACCCAGCAAGAAGCCCCTGGGTACACCTGAGAGGGAGAGGGAGAGGGGGAGAGAGGTCAGTTGGACCATGAAGTGAACTTTTTGGGGTGATGAAAATGTTTTATAACTAGATTATGGTGATATTTACAAAACCCAGAACTGTACACTTAAAATAGAGCATTCAAGCCAGGAGTGATGCCAAACATCTATAATCCAGCTACTTGGAAGCCTGAAGCAGGAAGATCCCAAGTTCAGGGCCAGCCTGGGTAACTTAACAAGACCCTCTCACAAAAAGGGGGAAGGGGGTGGCTGGGGATGTAGCTCAATGTGAAGATTCTGGATTCGGCTCCCAGTACAAAAACAAAACAAAACCCACACTAATGGATAAACAGGTGAACAGCCACTACATAGGCTAGCCCAGCACTGGGGGTACAAAATAATACAGGAAGAGCCCTGCATGGTGGTGCAAACCTGTAATCTCAGCCACTTAGGAGGCTGAAGGCAAAAGGACTGTGAGTTCAAGGCCAGTCTAGACAATAGAGAGACCCAGTCTAAAACAACAATCAGAATGGGAAATGAGATGGGACACAGAAAGGTGTTCATTCAGGTATGCATGGCCATGAGCCAGAGACATCCAGAAGGAAGTTCCAAGACAGCTTGAACATAGAGGAAGAGCCTGCAACTGCTACCCAGATGTCTCATTTTGGCCAACAGGTAGATGAGGTTCAGGCACTGGGGTTGGGCCCACTTGGAACACAGCAAGTGTGCAATCTGGGAGCTGAGACAGTCTGTTGGGTCACCTGGGACTAAGGTTCCTCAGCTGCATGCAGTGGAGACATCCACAGCAATCAGTTGTTGATACAGATCAAAGATTCAGGAATCCTTAGTACAGAGACTTCAAAGTTGAACCCAAAGTTATAAGTCCCCTCGCTAGCTGCCTGCCAGCCCAGGAAACCCTATGGAAAGAGCAGAGTCCAAGCACATCCCAAGCAGATGAGGGAGGAGGCTGGGAAAGGCCAATCGAGACAGAAGGGAAGGCCCCAGCCAAAAGGGGTAAATCCAGCCCAAGCATCAGGAGAGGGAAGAACCCACTAAAGTATCCCCAGCCCAGCCATGGGCAAGACTGGAGACTTGGAGCAGGGGCAGGCAGTTAGTACCTCATAACTCTGAACTTTTGTCACAATGACAAACACAAAACCAGGATTTGGGCAGATCCCACCAGCCAGCCACCATCCCTCAGGCAACTGAGCTCTGTGCTCCCTGTACTGGAGCTCCCCCATGCTGGCAAGTGGTGGCCCTGGGTCCCTGAGGCAAACTTGATGGCCTTCAGGAGAACCTGGCTTCTACAGGAAACCCCAATCCTGCCAGAGAAAACGAGGTGGGGAACCGTCCAGGAGGGCTCACTGCCGGGCTACAGAAAGTTTGAGAGGAGCAGTGTGGTGCCCTCTCCTGCACCTGCACCTGCACCTCCAAGTACAAGCAAGAATAGAAATCACATAGCTGTGGGGAGGGCTAGCTTCCAGAGCCTGTGACTTCTCTACATACCTTCCCCTCGTTAATCCCATAGAAATTAAATCCATCGTGCCCTGCCTGAGCCTCTTTGGCTCAGCCAGCGGCCCAAATAAACTCAGCTCTGAATTGGTTCATACTCTTGCCTGATCCCAGTCTATGAGGTGCAGCCCTGGCGCCCGCCTACAAAAGTGAGGTCACTTGAATCCCCCAGAAGCTCCAGTTTATCCTCTTACCTAACTACAAACGCAGAGAACACCTGGGCAAATGCTTTCTCTTCCGCGGCCTGAACGTCCTCACCTGAAAACAAAGTCCGTTCTGGCAATGCTCACCTGACTAACAGGGTAAAAGAACACTTAAGACTTCACACTTAGATCCTAGAGCCTCTAAGGGCGGCCTCTTCTGGAAGCGTCTCCTGACCTCAGCACTAGCAGCTAGCAGCCCGTCCCGGCCTGCTCCTCCTGCTTCCTCGCTCGCGCCCTCAGTGGTTCAACAGCCTGCCCGGCCCGGCCCGGCCAGGCCGGCTCCCCAACGC
>NW_022900917.1:66077922-66090990 GCF_012274545.1 Fukomys damarensis
CGCCTCACCTGCAGACTCGCAGGCCAGGCGCTGTATCCGGTCCCTCGCTTGGTCGGCCCCCAGGCTGGTCAGTCTACTCCTTGCTTCTGTAGGCACCGCGGGGGCGGGCCCCGCGAGGAGCATTGCCATGGCAACGCGACACTTCCGGGCCGTAGCGGAAGCCGCAGTGACCCGTGGGAGCCAGAAGCCGGGCCAGAGGAGCTGTCGCCAAGGGCGGGGCCTACCCCAGGAAAGTCTGGAGGCTGCGCGATTGTGTTGTGTGTGCAGCTCTGCAGCACAGGCCTTACTCTGGGTTGGGGAGGGATGAGAAGGGCAAGTCGTCAAACGCTCTTGGAATGGTAGTCACCTGTCTGTATTATGGGTTCTGAAAGAAGGGTAGGAGGAGTCCATTGCTCAAAGCAGAGGCGCCTTGGGTGGGCAGAGACAGTGGCAGAAGGGCTCAAACTGCACCGGTGGAACGGAAAGCTGCTGGGTAGGGGCAGCCAAACAGGCTGTGAATGTAGAAGGGATCAGCTCCTAGGAGGAGGAGGAGGAGGAGGCGGCGGCGTGAACGCCAGGAGCTGGGCAGAACCAGTAGGGGCGCCTAGGAGAAGAGAATGATGCGCTCTGAGTGAGGCTAAAAGACCATAGATTTTAGCCTCGTGTGAGACACAAGGACCCTTCAGGTAAAGTTCTGAAAAGGAAAGGAGGAGATGGCCCGGTGAGTAAGTGACAGAGGAAGCCAGATGAGGTCTTCGAGAGTTTAAGATCGTTGGGAAGAGGTCCAACCCAGCCAAGGTTGGGTGGGCAGGTGCAGTGGTACACCACACTCGCCCTCCATTTTGGCCCCAGGCTCCCCCCTCCAATGTATGAAGGGCGCATCTCTTCCCTGAGCCACTCCAGGTACTGGACACCCATTGTATACAGCAAGTTTTCAACCCTTTATGGGGAAAAAAAGGTAAGGGCTGCACAAGAAAAATCTCAATTCTCAGAATAAAGTGTTCAGAGTGCTAGGAAAGGGCTCCTTGAGGTCTGGGGGTATGGTTCTGTGCTACCAGCATGAAACACCTCTGCTGGTGCTCTGCCCCAGATACTCTATTGAGCAAACTTGCCCAGTGTGACAAGAACCTTGGCTTTGGGCAGGTACACAGCACATATCCTGACTGATCCCACAGGTACAACCAGATAAGATGGCCTGCGAGAAGAAGTGCCCACCTTGGCTCCTGTAGCATGCTCTTGGGAAAATCACTTGAAGCCCCTGTATCTCCCTTTTGCTCCTGGGGTGGCATTTCCCTCCGGGAGACTTTCTGATCACATCCAGCCCCTAGGACTCAGGATGCCCTTCTCAGCAGCTTGGCAAGGGCAAGTTACTCCCCATCTTTTAGGTGGGAGCTTGAGCCCTGACCCAGGCAAAGTAATCCTGGGTCACAGGCTCTTGAGGCTTTTCCTTCTAGCTCATAGATGCCAGCACCCAAAGACAGCCAGGAATGGGATGTAGCTTCAGGAGGTCACCAGAAGTCCCCACTGGAATCCTCTCTGCCCCTCCCTTTCAGATTAACTGAAACCTGCTAATTGTGGCAGCCTTTGCAAGCTCCCCTCCCCCCACAGCCTCTTCCTCCCTCCCCTCCCCCTTCCATAAGAATGATAAAGGGCCCAGCCCGCCGGCCCTGACCCGGCCTCCGGCCCCGGCCCAACCTTGCCACACTACCCGGCAGCCCTGAGCCTCCCCTAGGCTGGGCTCTAGACCACGCTGGCAGCCCCCCACACATGGGACCCCGCAGCGACTCCCGCCTTGGGCTGCTGGAGGCAGAGTCGCCCCCCAAGAGGAGGAAGAAGAGATACCTGCGACATGACAAGCCCCCCTACACCTATTTGGCCATGATCGCCTTGGTGATTCAGGCTGCACCCTCCCGCAGGCTGAAGCTGGCCCAGGTGAGAGGATCCCCATATTCCCCCACACTCCATGGTCGCCCCTTTCCCCACCCACTCCAGGCTTTGGTGAATCCTCAACTGCCTCCTGCCACACCCAGCTCTACCAGTGTGGGAGTTGAGAGGTTCAGGCCTCAGGATCCCCAACATTGCCCTCAGGCGCAAAAGTGTTTCGCCTTGTGGGGGGAACCCAGGTGCTTCCCATAAGTGTTTCTCTTTGTGGGGAGAACCCAGGTGCTTCCCGCAGCCAGGTTGTGGGGGAGGGGTGAGTGTTGCCACCCACCTGGCTCATGGCGCCGGCCGCTGCCTGGTTTTAGATCATCCGGCAGGTCCAGGCCGTGTTCCCCTTCTTCAGGGATGACTACGAAGGCTGGAAGGACTCTATTCGCCACAACCTTTCCTCCAACCGATGCTTCCACAAGGTGCGGCAGGGGAGGGTCGGAGCCCCGGGGCCCGAGACTGGGAGGTTGTGGAAGCCCTGAGCATAGGTGTTGGACAGTCCCACCCAAGCCCACTACCCCCAGGTGCCCAAGGATCCTGCGAAGCCCCAAGCCAAGGGCAACTTCTGGGCAGTTGACGTGAGCCTGATTCCACCCGAGGCGCTGCGCCTGCAGAACACCGCTCTGTGCCGGCGCTGGCAGAACCGGGGCACACGCAGAGCCTTCGCCAAGGACCTAAGCCCCTACGTGCTGCACGGCCGGCCCTACAGGACGCCCAGTCCTATGCCACAGCCCAGAGAGGGCTTCAGCATCAAGTCCCTGCTAGGGCACCCTCAAGAGGAGGCACCCTGGCCCCAACTTCCTAACCTGGCTAGACAGAACAGCCCAGATCAGGCGGGCTTGGGGTGCAGGGGCGAGGAGGTGGTGCCCACACCACCACTTCCTTCCTCTGAGAGGCCTCTGTGGCCCCTGGGTCCCTTCCAGGGGCCCACAACAGTGGAGGGGGACACTTCCAAGGGAGCAATCATCGGGCCCTCTCCCCTATCCCCACAACCCCCGACGTGGCCCCTCCATGTACTACAAGGTACTCCAGACCCTGGGGGACTGCCCAGTGCAGAATGCAGGGCCTCCTTATGGGGACAGCTGCCTACTTCCTACTTGCCCATTTATACCCCCAATGTGGTAATGCCCTTGGCCCCACTGCCACCCACCTCCTGTCCCCAATGCCCACCCTCAACCAGCCCAGCCTACTGGAGGATGGCCTCTGAGTCCAGGGCTTCCCCAGGGCTGCTTTGGGATCTAGACTCTCTCTTTCAGGGGGTGCCACCCAATAAGAGCATCTATGACGTATGGGTCAGCCACCCTCGGGACCTCACTGCCCCTGTCCCAGGCTGGCTGCTTTCCTGGTATACACTGTGAGGATCCCAAGACAGAGGCTGCCCCCGATCCCTTCAGCTTGATGGGGAGCCTTAGTTAGGCCAGGAGGAGGACATTGGCAGCATTCACCACAGCCTTGAAATACCAGGCACCAGTCTTGCTAAGAGTCCACAATGTTTATTGGACTACCCCAGAAAGGGTTGCAGCCCAACTGGGCAGGACCCTGGCCCAGGTCAGTCATGCCCCTGCTTCCTCTACACCTAGGAGTAAAGCTTGGAGGAGCAGGGTTCAGCCTGGAATAGCCCTTCTTGGTCTCACCTTCAGGCCCACCACCATTCATCTATCCATCCATCACCATCTGTCCCCTCCCCTCGCTGGCTCCAGGCTGGGGGAGGGAGAGACTAATGGTAGGTCCAGCTTGAAGTCCTGCTCTCCCTCAACTGTCTGGGAAGGAGGTAGCACCTTTTGGGAAAAGGGTAAGGGAATAAAAACTAGACCCTACATAGTCTTGGGATGATGGTGTGTGAGAGTGTGGAGGGGAGATAACAGTAAAAGAATTTATAGCATTTTAATGCCGTCTGATTTTTGGGAGCAGGGGTGGTGACTTGGGAAGTCATTTGGCTGGGGTCTGGCTCCTGTAGCTCTGGGATCTCCCGCTGTGTGCTGTGATAAGAGCAAATGGTGATAAGGAGGGAGCTGAGGGCCTCTGACCCAATGGGGTGGGGCACAACCATTTCTCCAGGCATAACACTCTTTTCTGGCTGGGGTAGGGGAGAGGAGATTGGGGAGCAGTTTTCCTACAGAGGTCAGGCAGGATGTCCTGGGAGGTGCAGTATAAGGGCTTTTAAACTGCCTCTGCCAGCAGAGGGGCATCCCCAGACCCCTTCCACAGCACTGCAACCCAAAACTAGGGGGGCAGGTCCCCTGGTGGCGCAAGGGCCAAGCCAGAATCCCCATGGGGGCTGGGACTTTGGCTGCCTGGAGAGGGCATGGGGGTGCAAGGAGTCTCAGTGAGTGGGGTATCAGTGCTGAGAGAAGAGGGCGTCCCAGATCTAGGGGTCTTCTGGCGCCGGGCGGGCCCCAGCTCCACCTGACCCACTCTCTCTGCGAACTTGAGTGAGCAGACAGTCTCCCCAAGGTCCTCCAGCCGTGTGGAAATCTGCAGGAAGTAGCACTGATGGGCAGACCCCATGCACACATCTCAGCCCCGCATGCCCGTTCCATTGGCACTCACCTGTAGCAGGAGCACCGCAGTGGCTCCTGGCCCAAGCGCTGGCTGTAGCAGGCGGGTGAGCTGCGAGTCTCGGAAGGGCACGTGTGGCCGGTGAGAGCGTAGTGCAGCCATCACGCCTCCCAGTGCCAGCAATGAGCGGTTGATGGTCTGTGCCTCCCGAAGACGCTGCACGCTGTTTGGGTCCCCCCGTGGTGCACTGGCCACCCCTGCCTTCCACACACGCTCAGATCCTGCCAGGTCCACCAGGTGCAGTGTGCCTGTGGGGCTAGGGCCTCGTGGGGGGTATGCAGCCTGCAGCGTCAGAGTGACCAGGGCATGAGAGCGCGAACTGCGTGTATTCATGGCGGTGGCTGCAGTGGCCCTGTTGCTCCTCCCCATGCTCAGCATCTGGAGGGTATTTTGTTGTTCTGTTTTTTTTCTCTCAGTACTAAGGATTGAACTCAGGACCTTGCATTTGCCAAGGCAGGCAGGGTGCCACTGAGCTAAATCCCCCACCCCAACATCCAGAGGGTGGAGCCACTGAGTTCAGCTGCCATGGGTGCGGGTCCAGAGGGGACTTGGAGGACAGCCCTACCTGATGTAGGGTCTCTAGGTTGGGCACATCCCAGTGGGTGAGGCCAGCCACCTGGATGCCGCCCTGGCCAGCTGGGCCCTGCCTCACTGCCAAGCGTTGCGGGGGGCCTGGGGCCAAAAGGTCCCTGGGGAGAAAAGAAAAGGGCGTGGTTTCAGGGCCCTAGGAGTAGCTGAAGAGATCCTGGGCCAGGGGCAAGGTAAAGGGAAGAGGCCTAACCTGACTGCTTCATTGTAGATCTCCACCATGCTGAGGGTCACTCGGTGCTGCCCTCCAGCCCCCATCTCCCGGAACAGGGACTGCAGTGCTCTAGGAGCTATGCCAGGGTCCTCAGGTGGGCCCTGAGGACAGTGTGGGGTGCTACTTTGGGTTCACATCCACCCCTAGAGCCTTCACCCCCAAATGTGGCCCCCACCCCACCTCCATGCTGTAGGTCTTCCCAGTCCCGGTCTGACCATAGGTGAAGATGCAGACACTGTAGCCTCGGAGGCAGGACAGTACGGTTGGCTCTAGTTCCCTGAAGACCTAGAGGAAGGGGAATGGGGAGAGGTGCTCTGAGACCTGCTCCTAGGTCCCTAGTCGTGATCTAGAAGGGTGGGAAGTTCAGTGAAAATGGTAAGAGCAGGGTGTAATTCCCCTGCAAAGTGATCATGGGGTGACCCAGTAACACCCTCTCCTTCCTGAAAATAAAAAGGAAACAAGCTGCTGAGAATGTGGAGTCCTGAGGTGTACTCAGAAGTCCTGGGCAGCAGGGAAGGGCCCAGATGCTGGGCTTGACCATGCAGGCTAAAGCCAGGCTGTGATTGAAGCAAGTTACACATCCTTCTTGTGCCTCTCTTTTATGTCATTTCCCTCTTCAACATCTCACAAGAGTTAATAGAGAATGTGTCCTAGAGGTCCACAGCAGCACTTGACATGTAGAAGATGAGCCCAAGGCAGGCTAAGGGGTATGGGGGATAGTGACCAGCCAAGACTGCTCCAGCCCCACACTGAGAGGTGCAGCAAACTGACTGAGCTGTAGATGGAACAGGAATATTTATCTTGTTGGCAACTGGACACAGCAGCCTTTTGAACCAGCTCCTGCCAGAAGATTGCTGGTAACTGGGCAGCTGTCACCTCTGTCTGAAGTCTTGGCTGATGGCCATGAGGCCAGAACCTAGAATTGCCAGGGTGAGACCAAGTCTATGACTAGATGGAGGAGGCAGTCGGGGTGGAGGTGCAGAAATGGGGAACACAGAATATTGGTAACAGATGCCTCTGACCCAGACATATTAAGTTGAAGAGCTCTGTCCAGAAGGGCTCCTTATCACCCCACCCAATTGGGTGACCATGATTCCAAGACCCTTTGGGAGCTCCCTTCCCTTCTCTTCTAAAGCTTAGCCACCCTTCCTTCTGCAGAGAGGTAAGGGGGAAATGAGCCTTTTTAGATTCCAGGGAACTCTGAGCAAGGGTCAAGATGTGCAAAGGTGGTTTTCACCTCTTCCTGGCTGGCATCTGGAGGAAAGACCCAGTCTAGGCAGAAGCGACGCTGGCGACCTCGATAACAGGTGGTGACAGTGCCCCCTGGCCCAGGCTCCACACTCACTAGGCTGGACGGTGTCCCTGGTCTCAACCGACACAGCACACGGATATTTCCTGCAGTGGAGATAAGGGATAGAGCTTACTCCCTTGGTCCTAAAGCACAGAAAGGCTCCATTTCCTCCAGCCTGACTCACTGCACCACCTCCCAAGTTTGCCATACCCTTGAGCTCCAGCAGCCTTCCTTGGCATCCAGTTGGGGATGCTTGATGCTCATCAGGGGGCTGAGTCCCGGCCCCTTCAGCCGATAGTGCCCCAAGGGCCCAAGATACCTGAAGGAACAAGAATGTGAGAAAGGCAAAGTCATGTCCAACCAGCTCCAGGTGGGATGGTATACTGAGAGCAAAATAGAGCCACTGTGCACCCACCAGTTATGGTAGTCTGCATCTTTCATTGGCCTTAGGCCTTTGGGGACATCATTCAGTATGCTTGGGATAGAACACAAGAATAGGCAAGGGTACTCTATCATCTGTCTCTTTGGGCTTCTAAGGAACTATCAGCTTGAATAGAACAAAAATGAGATCATACAGTCATGCAGAAAGTGTTCTGGTTCCAGATCCTACAATTGACACACTAGTATAGGCAGCTCCATAAAGCTGGGAAAGAATAACCTTAGGACAGTGAATAGGCTCCTCAAAGATGAGGTGCTAGGAGGCAAGGGGTCCTGACCTGGCCCCTGGCTTCACTCAGCGAACCCTGACAGCTCTGGGTAAAGGTGCTGACCAATCCTCGGAGGTCCCTGCAGCCCTGGCGCAGGCTGGCCATTCGTGCCCGTAGTCCTGGAAAGGGAAGGCCATTGGGAGGGAAAGCCTATACCCGAGGCCCTTCCATGAGCCCCCTGCCCCAACCCTTACCTGCCAGCTGCCCATGCACTTGCTGCAGTTCCCGTCTGCAGTTCTGCTCTGTCTCCTCCTGGAGCTGCTGGAGGGCCCCTCGAAGGCCCTGCAGCTGCACCTCCTGCACCCCCAGCTGCCCCACCCCCAATCCCACCCTTGTCACTGAGGAAACAGGCACTCACCAGGCCCTGTCTCAAATATCCATCCCTTCCCAGCATCCCAGCTTTTCTCATCCCAGGTCCCAAACCCACCTGAACTCGGAGGGCTTCTGTGGCATCCTGGGCCTCCTGAAGCCGGCCCTGGAGCTCCAACAATACCTCCACTTCCTCCTGCAGAAGGGTGGAAGCCAGATGGGTTATGGAGCTAGGTGGGAACTTAGGGAAGGACATTCTGTGGTCACATTTCACAGATGGGAAAGCCAAGTCAAGAGTGGCAGGCACCACTGAACCTGTGCTTCCAAACTCCATACAGGACTCCTTTCACAGTCCCTCTGCTCTCCTGAGGTCAGGTACTCAGAGGGACCATGAAGGGGGTTCTCCTGTGGGTATCAGCCTCCCTAATGAATCTTCCCTACACAGACCATCCCAGGGTCAGTCCATAGTCAGAGATGGCCCCCTGCTTCAGCAAGCATGAAGTCCTGAGGAGGCTTGGACACTGTGGCTGGATGTTCAATATGGAGGAGTCCTTGCTGCAGGAAAGGCATAGCCAAAGAGCAGGATACCTGTGGGGTACTGGTGGAGGAGCTGGAACCCCAGTGCAGCAGAAGATCCCTAGTGAGACTTAAACTCTGTTTCAGGGCCTCATTCTCCAGTGTAAGATGCTGAACCCTTTTCTCTGAGTCTGTTGCCCCCTACAAAGAGAAGCGATCTCAGGACCCACCTGAAAGTACAGTGGTCCTCCTACCAGGTCCCCACTGGCAGGCTTCTTGGGATCCAGCTCCTTTTGCCCCCTACCCAAGTCTCACCACTTCTAGGCGCAGTCTGCCCAGCTCTTCCTCCTGCTGCTCTAGCTGATGCTTCAGCTCTTCCAGCTGCAGAGGAGTTAGGGACAGGACAGAACAGAACTCCTTTTTTAGCACTCATACCCCCCTAATATCTGCCCATCCTGGGTCCCTCACCTGTCCAAGAATGAGCTGCTCCAATCGATGCCAAGCTCTCTGTTCTTCCTCCAACTGGGAAGTCGGTGGACCCTGGGCCTCAACACTTAGTACTTCTCCTAGCCCAGGGGAAGAGCTTTCTTCCTGCAAGGAGGATCCTGGAGAGGAGTGGGCCCAGTTAGAACTGAAGAGGTGTCTGGCCTCAATCTTCCTTAGAAGCAGAGCTGGGATTGGGACCCAGGGCTCAGACCACCCAAGATCTGATAGGCTTCACTTTTCCCATAGAAGGTACCCCTTACAAACCATCTGTAGTGCAAGGCTGCAGGTTTGAGGCTGGCTGAGTCCCTTGAAGCAGGACCTGTCTGCCCTGAGGACTCCGAATCCATGCCAGAAGAGCCAAGAGCTGACTTGTCACTGTCAGCAATGGGGGGACATCAGCAGGCTGTGTAGAAGATAACAATTTGATTTGGGGGGGTAATGGGGATTGAACTCAGGACCTTGCGCTTGTGAGGCAGGCGTGGTGCCATTGAGCTAAATTCCTGGCAGGAGACAACAATCAGTGCAGAGGAAACCGGGGAGCAGGACAGGGCACCACCACTAGGGCTAGGGAGAGAGAGAAGTGCTTGCTGGATACAGCCTTTCCCCAGGCTCACCTTGTTCAGGTGAGGAGGGTTCCCACAGCTCTCTTCTGCTCCTAGCTGGATGGAGAGGAACTCAGCCAGGCGCGTGAGAGCTTCTTCTAGGGACACCTCAGCTGGGCGGCCCTCAGCTCTCTCTTCCCGCCCATCCTCAGATGCCGACCTGCCTGTAGCCAGGTAACCGGACAGGGAGGCATTCTGTGTCACGTTATAGGCTGAGCCTCTTCACCTTCCCAAAGAGGTTGCAGACCCGCTTCAAGACCAGGCTCCCTCAAGGCCCCCTAAAGCGCCCCGGTCTCACCTACCGGCCAGACCAGTCAGCTTGGTCCACACTTCTGGTGTGAGCTGGTCGGGGTGACGGCGACCCCTGGGTTTGCAACCGGCTCTCTAGAAAGGGAGCAAGGGCTGCCCCTGAGGAGGTGGCAGGCAGCCTGTGGGGCTCCTTTTCGGGAAATGAGCCAGGAAGGTTGGGGCCAAGATCTACGCTTCCGATACCCAGACCAAGACGTGAGTCGTCGGCGCAGCCCGGCTCCCTCCCCAGCGCCCGGAGGAAACAAGATTGCCACCACCCGATTTCGGGTGGGGGCGGGGGTCGACCGGCGACGCAGGCCCCACCCTATTCACCTGAGCTGGGTCTCCGGGGTCGGCGGTCGCCGCTGCACCGCCATCCCTGCGAAAGAGGCTGTAGAAGATGTAGATGAGCAGGGAATAGAAGGCGTACATGGGCGCGCGGGGCGGCAGAGGGCCCCGCTTCGTGCCGCCCCGCGTCCCCGCGCCCGGACTCCACACCCGCCAGCCGCAGTGCCGGCGCGCATGCTCGCGGCGGCCGCCCCCACGGCCCGGCTCCAGCGAGCCGAGGGCGTGCGCCAAAGGGCGAACTCAGGACTGGGGTCTCCGAAAGAAGTATCCCCTGCAGCCGCCCCAGGGCCTGCCCTTCTCTCGACCCCCTGTCCCTACTTCGTAGACACCCGGGGCTGAGAGCACTCACGACTACCGCACCTCCTCCGGAGTCCTCGACCTTCGCGGAAACCCCACCACTACTCCAGGTTACGGAGCCGAAAGGTGCACAGGTGCACATCGACTCCTTCCCTCGCAGCTCGGCCTTCGGAAGAAGCCCCGCCCCTCTTAATTTAAGCCCCGCCCACAAATCTGGAAGATCCGCCCTTCCTCGAAGCCCCGCCCCTCTTGAAGCCCCGCCCGAACTCCCTCCACCCCAAGTCCATCCCGGTCCTAAGGTCCACCCCCACGCCGGTACAGAAAACCTTCTGGCCATGACTGGTTCCCATCAAACCCTACTCCCGGCTATAGCCTCCCACTAACCTCGACAAGGCCCCGCCCCGGCCGCTCTAGCCTCCGCTCCTCTCGCTGGTGGCAGCGCCAGGCGGCTCTGGTCTGGGCTGCAGGAGCTGGCCAAGGAATCTGTGCCGACGACGGCTGTGGGCAGCTCGGGTATTGGTGTTGTGGTCGCCGGCAGGTCTGCACCTTCGCTTCTCTGGACCGGGCGTCGAGGACGGTGCCTCCTTATTGCTGAGACCCAAAGGCCTCCGAGAGGGCCTGTGCTCCACCTCCTGCGCCTGATGCCCCAAACCTCGTTTCCCTGTTTTTTCCAGCCAAATTAGTTCTTCCTCTTTACAGGTGTGTCCAGTGGCTTCAGGACTCCGGAAAGCTTAGGACTGAAGCTATCTGAATGTCCAGTCATGGGACCCCGTAACCTGGTAGTATTCTTGGAAAGCTGGTCTTAGGGCTCCAGGTCATGGCTTTTCTTTCTCTCCAAAGTTGAAGCTCCCCTTCCTGTCTCTGCAAAGTCACTACCGCCCGAGGTGCCATGGTCCCCAAGCCTGGGGGTGAGTGGAGCACGGTCCTGTCCCATCTTGCTCTTGGAGTGGTGTCTCTGCATGCAGCGGTGAGCTCTATGCAGGTGAGTGTCCCCACTTCCACAGCCTAAAGACCTAGTTCCTGCACTAGGCAGATGACAGTAGGTGAGTCTAGGGCTAGGTCTCCATGAGAGCATCAAAACCTTTCATTTCTAAAGATGAGGCCCTGGCCTCTTTTTCCCATATGTCTTCCCTTCCCTGTGTTGACAGTCAAGTCGAGGAGCTGCTGCTGGCTTCCTACTCCAAGCCTTGGCTGCTGCCACTACACTGGCCCCAGGGCTGGGCACACATGAAGACTGTCTCGCTGGAGCTTGGGTGGCCACAGTCATTGGCCTGCCCCTTCTGGCCTTCGATTTTCACTGGGTGAATGGAGACCGATCCTCTGCCAACCTGCTTCTGGGAGGAGGCATGGTGTTGGCAGTGGCTGGTGATCATCTTGGCCCCGAAGGCTGCTCTGTGGCTGGTCAGGCAGTGTTGTTAGTGGTTGCAGTGACCATCGTCATTGTGGCCGTTTTCACAGGCAACACTTATGGGATGTGGGGGGGTGCAATGCTGGGTGCTGCAGGCCTCCTGAGCCGGCTGGAGGAGGACAGGCTGCTGTTGTTGCCCAAGGAGGATGTCTATCGCTGGGCCCTGGCTGCAGGCAATTGGGCATACTGCTGTGCCCTGCACACACAGCGCCTGCAGTGGGATTGACAATGGACACAAGGAGGCAGGCTCTACCCTGGTTATACCTTTCTTTCCCACCTTCTTGCTCTTGGGTATTCCCCACCTAGAAACAGGTTTTCTGTTTTTTTCTGAAGTGGGCCTGCTGCAGGTTTGCTGGTCAGCAGAAGAGCCTGGGAGCTGTCCCTTTTCTGGTCATATGTAGAGACTTGTATAGACCAAAATGAAAGGGACAGGATCACAGGTACATTTAGGACCTGTTTCTGGGTAGGTCATGGTCATGGGTCCAGATCTCTAATAAACCTTAGAAATTCTGCAGGAATATGAAATCTGCCTGTTCTTGAGAAGGATTGAGGGACCTTCAGGGAGCCAGTTCTAGTGATGTGCTAGAATTGGCATGGGCCTCATTCCACCTGGCACCTTTGTGAGGAGGATCCCTATGCTGAGAAGACAAGGTTCTAGGTCCTTGCTCTTCTGGGACATGGTGGATCTTTGGATATCCTTGCCCAGCCTGGCAAGTGGCCCTTCCAGTCAGTGACCCTCAGGTGCTGATGTTCGTGTTGGTAAGGGCACGAGAGGTCTGTGCATAACCGTTCCTAGAAACACATTCCTTCCTTGGGCTGATTCAGTCACTACCTGCTTGCCCTCCCGTCTGCAGCAGCCAAGTCCTATTCCCTAAGACTTCCACTTTTCAGCGTGAACCCCTGTTCAGCCTCCAACTCCAAGAACAGAAAAGAGGGATTGGGGAGAACAGTAGATTAGGGGTCTGGAATGCATCCTTCGCACCACAGACTCCGCTCGCGTCCTATGTAAGCACATCCGGTCCTGCACAATACTGAGAAGGGTGGTGGGCGGAGTCTTTCAAGTTCGTGTCCTTCCACTCAGGCAAGCTAGGCCAGAGCCACGCGCACAAAAGTGCGAGTCTCGGCGGACAACTGTGGAGGCACACCCGATTTAAGGGTGTGAGGGTGCTCTGTCCGCCTGTTGACTCGCAAGACGCGGATACTACCCGAGAAGATCGAGAGCTTCAGCACCCAGAAGCCCACCCCTCAACTAGCCGCCTGGGCTCCGCCCCCCTCCATTCACCTTAGCTCCGCCCCCTCCCACCTTTTGCAGGCGGGTTCTCAGGAGCCCTCGCGTGTTCATAGGCTCTGGCTGCAACCCGGTTTTGTCCCAGGAGGTACTCCCATTGGCCCTGCGTGGAGCCCACGTGATGGGGACGACGAGGGGGCGGTGGTGCTGGGGGGGGAGCGCAGCGAAAACAAAGATGGCGGCTGCGCCGGGGTCGTTGGCCGTGGTGGCGGAGGGGCTAAGCGCGGGCCGGGCCCACTGAGGCGACTGCTCGGCAAGC
>NW_022900917.1:66091817-66153629 GCF_012274545.1 Fukomys damarensis
ACCTCCCCACCCGTCCCGGGCTTGCTGGTTGCAGAGGCTTCTTTATCTGAGAGAGCTTTTCTTTTCTGGCGGCCACACCCCCAGCCGTATCCCTTTGCTTCTGAACTTCAGTGTGTGCATCTTTTCTGTTCTTCTGGTCCTAATGAACAAGAAGAATGGAGGAATTGTTTTCGACCCTCCACTTACTCTCTTGCTGCCAATCTGGAGGAACTGCATACAACAGGCCCCACAGTCTATTTTGTCTAGCCTCAACCTAACCCACACCTGGCTTTCTTGGCTGCCAGTGCTATGGAAGGTCTGTCCCTCTCTTCCTCATCTGAAAACCCAGCAAGACTGGACTCAGGTACTTTGACCAGCTCAGTGCTGTCAGATGGCGTACCTGGTCAAGGTAACAGAGGCAGACCTCTGGTTGATACCTAGAATCAGTGGGGAGAATGTGTCTACCATCCACCCCATATCTCTTTCCACCTCAGTCATATTTCCTTTGAGAAGCAAAGCAAGTTTATGGTCATCCTTTTATTTTTTCAGTGCCAGGGACTAAACCTGTGCTAAGCCAGCACTCTATCGCTGAACTATGTTCCCATGCATTTTATTTGTATGTTTTGTTTTGTTGAGACAGGGTCTTATTAAATTGCCCAGGGTGGCTTTGAAGCCTTTGCTAGCCTTTGGCCTCGGCTTCCTGAGCTATTGGGATTAGATGCGTGTCACTGTAGCTGGTTCCTGACAACTTTCTTTGTACTTGTAGGAGTTGGAAGTAGCTGGTGGATTCTTGTTTCCTTGCCTCTGCTTGGACTGGGGCCCTAGGTGAGGGGGCCGCTTTTGTAGTAAGTGATGTAGAGCTAATCTAGGTTGTTACTGCTCTAATCTCTAGGGTTCTACATCTGTCCTGTTCTGATCTGAGGTTGCTTGGGAGAACTCCAGGATCCCAGATGGTGATCTACCCTCCTGAGTGTTGGGGTAGGACCTGTGGGGGAAGTATTTCCTATAGCTGCTGATCCCAGCACCAGAATTTACTCCTTGCTTTGGGGGCCATCAGGATCTACTCCTCCTTTCTCACCCCCTTTTTATGCTCTGATGGAAGATCTCTTCTTTTCCTAGGCCTGGAATGAGACTCCAGCAAGCTAAGCCAGGGAAGGGGGCTCCCAGGAGCATTCAGGGAGCTCCTTGTCTCCCATCCCATGAATGAGCTGAAGTTGGACCCAGCTTGATGAGAGGCTGCATGATACTGGCTCTGGGCCACCAAAAGAGTCATAGGTCTGCTTCTGACCAGAGACTCTGGTGACCAGGCCATAGGAGCCATAGGCACTGAGACTAAGCTGTGGGCTCTGCTGCCAGACCCCACTTCACCTCCATTGTTCCCAGGTGATACCTGGAGCAAAGAGGTTTCCCTTTTGTTTCTAGAGGCTGAAAGAAGTCTCTAGAACTTGTGATTGTGAGAAAGCCTTTGAATCAGTGTCAGAACATACTTGGGCTGGTCACAAACCTTCAAGGGCAGGAGAAGGAAGGAAGCTTCTTAGTACCTCTGAAAACTGCCAGGGACACTTCCTGTGGCAGCTTTCTGCCATGTCCCTGTGGTGGGTCAGGACAGATTTGGAGACTTGGGCTCTTGTTTGGTCTTCTCTCCATAGAACCTGGATACAGATGACATGGACATGTGCCTGGTCAGGACCCATTGCTGGCCACCACCTTGGCCTGGCCTCAGCCCTTTTGTCTTTTGCTAACCTCCCCTTACCTATTGTTAGGGATTGAACCAAAGATTTTGCACAGGCTAGGCAAGGGCTCTACTATTAAGCTACACCCCCAGCCCTTTTTAAATTTTATTTACTTGAGACAGGATGTTTTTAAGTTGCCCAGGCTGGCCTCCAACTTTGAACTCTCTTTCAGCCTCCCGAACAGCTGGGATTACAGGAATGCACTGCCACACCTAACTCTGCTTAATCTTTGGTAATCCGTGTTGATTGGCTGTCTCTGGTGGGTCAGTTTCCACCTTCTGCTGGCACTATTTGCCTGATCCCAGCAGAACACATGGCTCAGGGTAGACACCAGCCTCAAATATCCTATACTTGGGTTAGAAGAGCCAGGAAGCCATATTGTGCTCAGTGTGTTGTACCTGGTACTGGGCAGTGGTGACAACTCCACAGGCTTCTGTAGTTGGCTGAGTGCACAGTAACTCAAGAATGTGTCGTCTGGCTGCCAGATGCCACCTGTGCTGCCAAGGAAGCTCTGAGTAATGGTAGGAGCAGACGGGTGCCATCTTGACTTGTCACAAGGAGGGAAACTTACTCAAGTGTAAAGCTCTTAAGCAGGTGATTCTTGCCACTATGGCCTGTGTCATGTGAGGTTAAGGGCCACAGCAGGTAACAACAGATGAACACTTTGATGTTCTCTGTGTAGGTGTTAGGTGTGTCTTGGGCAACTGGTCTGGCGAGGTAAGTAGTCACAATTTTGAGGCTTGGGCAGGGACCCATGTGGGTGGTAGGAGGGCTGAAAGGGCAGCAAGGAGCACCCATGTAGGAGTTTTAGTCAGGTCTAGGCTGGGCTGAAGGATAGGCAGCCTGTGCTGCCACCTTACTCTGAACACAGCCCTATAGCCTGAGGGTAGTGTGACCTGTGGGTACTTCTAACTCTAGGGAAGACTCAGCATTGGTGGTATCCAGAATGTTGGAGCCACAGACTAACTCCTGACCTTCCTCCCATTTCTGCTGGCACAGCTCTTCACAGGAGGTCACGTCTGGTTCTCCATAAGATAGATTAGCCCAGGGCTGGGATTTAGCTCAGTGGTGCCATGCCTGCCTCAAAAGCATAAGGTCCTTAGTTTGATCCCTGGTACTGGGGATCGGGGGAAAGAAAGACCAGCTGTGATGTCAGCGAGGCCCAGAGGCTTGATTCTGACACCTGGAGGCACCACCTGTTATTCCCACCATGCACAAGTTCTTGGGCAGGGGGCAGGGGGTGATGTGGCCTAGCCTGCATTTGATGTGACTCCAGCTGCTTCCCTGACCAGGGTCCTGTATGCTTTCCACTTGAGCTATCTGCTCTCCATCCCTGCCCCTTCTTTTCTTGGGCATGAGGCAGTGTTTCTCAAACTGATGCCTTTCTTCTTGCCCATATCTCCAGGCACTTTCAGCACTCTAGGAAGGTTAGTATGTCCCACCTCCATCTCTTTCTAAGGTCTTCTGCCTCTATGCCAGATCTCAGTTCCACAGGACTGGTTTCCATTGGTAAGAGGCTACTCCCTCTGCCAAACCCCCATCTGAGAGTATATGGTGTTCTGGGAGACTAACTCCTTGTGAGCCTCTGGCACCGCTTGTTCACTCTGAGGCAGAAAAGAGTTTTGGAAATAAGTCTGCTTAGGAGTCTAAAACTTAGGACTCAAACAAGGAGGATTTCTGGAATCTGGCTAGGTTGTCCTTTTGTGGTGGTAGCTTGCCGTTTTGAGTTACTTTTAGATCTAAGTATTTATTTCCGAGTAAGAGTCACATTCTGGGCTTTCTGGGTCACACTGATGTCCTGACATCAGGAGGAGAGGTCATCCAGGCTAACCCTGAACTTCAGTTTCAACCTGGATGGAAAGTGCAAGGCCCCACTTCCCTTTAGGGGCTTTATGACCTTGGCTTTATGATCTGAGCTATTTCTGCTCAGATCAATGCTCAACCAAGGAGGTTAAGGAAACTGGGTTGAGCATATGGGGTATGCCAGTGAGCCTGGCCTAACCTTGCCTAAACACTGGACATGGAAGAATGTTTGGGAGGACAGCTGGCTGAGCAGTGCTTTACAGTTAATGCCCAGGAGGAAGCCCCTTGGCTGCATTTTGGAAGTGATAGCTTTTGTTAAAGGCCTGAGGGTCCCTGACCTTCTGAACAGGAGAGAGCTATTCTCATGGGTCTGGGTACCATCTGTCCCGTAGTAGAATGACTGGGTCTCCAGGATTTGAAAGGACCATGTGGTTCAGGCTTGAAAGAGGTGCTAAAAGTCTAGCTGACCACAGGGAACATGTAACCTATTGAAAGTTAAAGGGGTCTACTTCCTAAGACACACTTATGGTCCAACTGCAGGACCCATCCTTAAGCCTGGCCAGTCCATCTGGCTTCCTTAAACCAAGAGAGGGGCCAGTACAGAGGGACCCTCTTTGTATGTGCAGCCTGAGTCACATGTAATCTGCTTGCACCTGGGCTAAAGGAGTGGCTAAGTGCCATTCCGGGGGTGCAGGTGCAAATGGCTGTTTCTGGGCCACTTGTGTGTATTAAGCATGTGCCAAAAGGCCTAGGGCCTTGGCTTTCCTGGGGATGGGACCTCCAAGGGTTCAGCTATGGAGGACATAGGTTTGGTGTTTGTTCTGAGCTTGCTCTGGTAGGGCTGAGCCTTGCTGCCAGATGTATTGTCCCTCCCACATTATCATACTTGTCACCTGTGCACATGAAGAAATTTAGACCATATATGGAATATCATGAACCCAAAGTCATGCTGCTAGCAACCTCTGAGCCTGAAGTCTGAGCTACAAGCCAACATCCATCCTAGGAGGGAATGGGATGTCCTGCCTTGTCATTCTAGATTGTGAGTCCAGTATTTTCCAATTTGGTGGTAGGGCAGCCTGACCTAGGCGTGCAGAGGCTGTTTCTGGAGTTCTTGGGGGACCTGGATCTAGCATATTGAATGGGCACTGTGGTCAGCACTTGTGGAGTTATCTGGCACCCAGCTTCTTACTGGGCAATGGGCACAAGTTGGGGCAGGTGCAGTCTGGCCCAGCCATAGCTGAGGGTACATGTGGCCACCCCTTGGCTAGTCCTGTATGAGAAGTCTGGTCTTGCTGGGGTGGTTGAGGAAAGAAGGCTCTGGAGCACGGTGACTACCATGCTGTAGGCAGTTCGGTTGGGCTGGATGTTGATCTGGAACTTAACCTGAAGAGCATCCCTGAAGAGCTGGTGAAGGGCTGTGTATGTATGTGGCTTATCTTTTTGCTGGGCCAGCTCAGGCTTGGGTGGCTTTCCAGGTGGGTAGACACGTGGTACTAGGAAATAAGTGATGATATGTTTGGCAGCTTGAACGGCCCATGAACTCCTTCCTGAGTTTGGTTCAGCTACTCAAAGCGAGGAGGAGAGGCCCAGTACCCAAGGGTTGGGGCACATATCCCCATCTCTGCTTAGAAGCTCCAGAAGGGCTAGGCTGCACCCAGGAGGAATGTGATTGCCCTCTGCTCGGACTAGTGGACTCTGGAGGTGACTTTGCAGAGCTGGACCCAGAACCTGGACAAGGCCCAGGTAACCTCTCACCAAGAGGTGCCTAGAGCTGTCCACATGGAGCATTTTAGGAATACCAGGTCCTGTGGGTGTCTCACTGCTGGTGTCCTACTGGGCTTCCTCAGTGGCAGTGCCACATAGTGTTGTGTGACTGGCCCTCATTTCTGAGGGGCACCCAGAGGTTTCGTCCCTGGAATATATGGTCATTTACTACTTCACTACGGTGCTGTATTCTTCCCTGCCTTCTAGAAGCGACAGCAGTCCTTGATCCAAGCAGCCCCCAGACAGGTAGGAGTTATGAGAGAGCCTGTGACTTAGGCCTTTGATCTGTGTGTCTCTTACATCCTTTTTTTTTTTTTTTTTTTTTTTTTTTTTTGAGACAAAGTCTGGCTATGTAGTTCAGGCTGGCCTTGAACTCACTATGTAGTCCAGGCTAGGCTCGAACTTGCAGTCATCCTCTCCTGCCTCATCCTGCTGATTGCTGAGATTACAGGCATGCACCACCATGCCCAGTATGTTTCCACATTTTAATCCACCCTTAGTACCCAGTCTACTCTGCGCTGACCCCTGGTGATTGTCAGGGCAGATGGATTTTTCCCTCCCAGGATTAGCCGCATCTACTACTTCAGCCAACCCATGTATCAGTACCTATTGTTGACTGGCCCCTGCCAGGCCATGTTCATTCAGGCCCAGCCAAGGCAGGTCATTTAATTTTTAACCTAACTTAGTACTTGAGATTTGAATGCAGATAATACGTGGCATTCATGCTGGATGAAGGATTCAGTGGAAGGTCTCTATTGCTATCAGTCCTTAGTATGTAGGTTACAGCACTCAGAGCTCCAGACTTGGCCCATGGAGACTGAGAAAGCCTGCTGAAATAATAGGATGGCAACTGGAGTTTACCAAGGATGGCACGTGTGCAGCTTTGGCCCCAACACAGCCAGGCTTAGGAGTGGCCTTAGGAGGATTTCCCTCTCCTATCCATACTGCAGAGAGGCTGTAACATGGTGAGCCTAGCATCTAGGCCTCCGTTTTATACTATGAGCCCCTCGAGAGCCAGGCCTACAGCCCACCCTGTGTCTCTTGATGGGACCAAGTGGTGCTTAGATAATGTATGCTGACACCCAGGATGAGAATGATCCTGGAAGCCCACCATCCATGTGAGGAAGGGACCCCCCCACCAAGACCTGACTACTGCTAACCCACCTAGATCTGCCCAGCTGAGTACCATGTCCCACTTGCAGTCCAATTCCCACCTGCCTTCATCCTGGGCCAACTTAGCCTTCTGCCTGCCATTAACTCTGTTCCATTAGCTCTGGGAATGGCACTCTCCCAGAGTGGTGGTGGCTGCCCACTCTCCACTGTGCTCACTAGCAGGACTGGGGTTGAAGGGCCAGGGTTGTGTCAGCCAGGACCCTGTCCCCTTCATGAGGAGGCTTTTCAAAGGCTAAGGAGAGAGTGCCTGCCTCAGTGAGGGGAAGCAGCATCCCTTCCCCCATGGATAGCTGCTGGCTGAGTGCCCTGCTATGGCAGGCCAAGAGCCAGGTATTCTCGTAGAGCAGGCAAAAGCTAGTTTCCAGTCCCTGGTATAGTCAAATTAGTCACTTCCGGGCCGGGGATTTAGCTCAGTGGTTCCACTGCCTGCCTTGCAAGCGCAAGAACCCGAGTTCGATCCCTGGTACCAAAAAAAAAAAAATTAGTCACTACCAGTTTGTCCTGCATCAGGGTAGAACTGAGACCCCAAAGATTTGATGAGGCCCCACTCCACAAAGCCTAAGCTGTCAGTGTCCTGCTCTGTCTCCTTGAACAGCTCTCAAATTTTGCTAGACACCAGCACAACTTGGAGACTACCATGTGCTCCTCTCCTCACCAGCTGGAGTCCCTTGAGACAGCTGGCCTGGCCTGGCTGGAGTTAGTGCACACAGGTGGGCACGTGTGTGTGCACCCATCCTACAGGTCTGTGAGCTTCATTTCCCTTTCCTTCTTCGCAGTGTACTAATGGTCACTTGATGTGCGCTGGCTGTTTTATCCACCTACTAGCAGATGCCCGGCTGAAGGAGGAGCAGGCCACGTGCCCCAACTGTCGTTGTGAGATCAGTAAGAGCCTCTGCTGCCGGAACCTGGCCGTGGAGAAAGCCGTGAGCGAGCTGCCCTCAGAGTGTGGCTTTTGCCTACGCCAGTTTCCCCGCTCCCTACTGGAGAGGCACCAGAAAGAGGAATGCCAGGACAGGTGACTGCTGGGGCTGGGGGCATGATCACACAGGTGGAGACCCTGATGCAAGCATAGCCCCATACAGGATGATTTGGCTGGTACAGCCTATTAACAATCCTGTAGGCCTCAGGAGTGGGGGAAATGTGGGCTCCACAGAGCTTGGCATGGAATCTGTACCTAGTTGGTATTAACATGTTTGACACTGGCTTGCAAAGTTCTCTGTGGGTAGCCCTTGAAGGCCCACAACAGTGTAGCTAGTTTAGGAGCTCTGGGAGCTTGGTGTGAGGCTGCTCTGCAGTCCAGCCTCTGCAGATGAACATGGCCGCCCAGCTGGCAGGGCCCTAGCACCAAACCTCTCCTAGAATGTGAAGTCCAGGACCAGGATCAGGCAGCCACTTAAACTGCCAAGCTGAAGAGGGACACCACAGCAGTGGGTGCAGGAAGTACACTGGCTCAGAGCTTACTCTTGGCTCTTTTTCCTTCTCCTTTCTTTCCTCTCTGTCTGCCTCTTCCCTCTCTTTCACACGCATGCACATGTGCACTCTGAACCAACCCTGGTGGCTGGGCTCAGGGCTAAGTGTGTCTTACAAGGAGAGGTTTGTGGCTGGCAGAAGCTGCCTCTGGAGGACAACTGAACACAGTCACCTGTTCTGGACACAGGTGTGACTGCTGTGCTCACTTCCTCCCAGGGTAACTCAGTGCAAATACAAGCGCATCGGCTGTCCATGGCATGGCCCCTTCCATGAGCTGACAGTGCATGAGGCTGCATGTGCCCATCCAACCAAGACAGGCAACGAGCTGATGGAGATATTAGATGAGATGGACCAGAGCCACCGCAAGGAAATGCAGCTCTACAACAGTATCTTTAGCCTGCTCAGCTTTGAGAAAATCGGCTATACAGGTGAGGCACCCCACCACCTGCTGCATGCTGCACAGGTAGGCTGGAGGGGAGTGCTGGGCAGGCTTTGGGCAGTGGGCACAGGCTGTTCCAGGTGGCCGGGGTCTGGAAAAACTCCAGGTGAACAGGAGGATACCTCAGGGAAGAAGACAGATTGGAGACTAAACAGAGGGAGGGGCTAACAGGGCCCCAATGTGCAGCTCATGGCTCTCACAGCAGCCCTTCCTTCCTGACCTCCCTACCTGGCCCACAACCCCAGCAAAGTGTATGGGGCTCCACAGCCTTGGTATGGTTGGGGTCTAACTGGAAGGTGGGTTGTGTCGTGGGCAAGCCTGGGAGCTCCGACCTGAAACTCCAAGCCCAGAGCAAGAAGAACACTGTCAAGTCAGATCCTGCCTGCAAATGGTCACTAAAGTGGCATGAAGCTGTTCAGTAACAGGGCTGAGGGCGCCCAGCTCAGACTGTAGAACTGGGAGTGAATGACCACAGATGGGCAGACTGGACTGGGCCTAGGCCCACTGGATATCCTCGCTCCCAGGCCACTGCTGATGCCTTTGAACTTGTTGGGGAGCAGGAGCCAGGCCAGAACCTGGTCCAGAGGACAGCAAGAAGCACCTACTGACACTGTGCCCACTCAGGGAGACTCCATCCCTCTTGTTCAGGCAGCCAGCCCAGAGCACCGAGGGCAGATGTGGCAGCCAGTCATGCTGTGCTGCCTCGCCTGAGCCTGGCTAGATGGGCCCACAAGGCCCAGGAGGCCAAGGGCCTGAGGGCTGCAGCTACAGAAAACCATGGCCCTGGTTAAAACAGCCTTGCCTGATCTGGTGGCCCATGGGGTCTGGGTGGGCTGGGACATGTGGTTCCATCAGTGGACGGGTGGGACACCCTATCCATGCAGGAAGAACTGGCTATCTGCAAGCCTGCGCCTCCACAGAGGGACTTGCCAGCCACAGGCTGTGGGCTTGCAAGAGGACTGCAAAGGCAGATCTGCCTGCTGACTGATGGCCCCACCAATGGCCAGGCAGAGCCCGCATCACATCCCAAGGACCTGGGAGTCTCCTTGGGCAGGACTGGGTACCACTTGCCCACCACCAGCTTTTCTGGCAGCTCTGTATCAGAACCAATAAAGTGCAATTGTTCTCAGAACTGCATCCTGTCTGTGTGTCTGCTTACCCTGCTCCTGCGAGGAGGGTGAGGGTGAGGAGGGTGGCCCTATAGGTTGGCCACACCTGGAACATGGCCTTAATCTCCCACAACCTCTGAACTCTCCAGCTAATTGGTGTTAATTCTGTTTGTAGTTTTTCCACAAAGCTTGTGCGCCTCCGTTTGCCATAATTACGTTTGACTTGCCCTGTGACAAGTAGAGCTTGCTGTGCCTGGGTAAGTTGCCTTCCTCCTGGGCTGAGCCTCTCCTTGGCCTGGTCGGGGAAGGCGCTGCCACCCAGCCCTACCCAACACTAACAGCTGGCTGTTTCTGGCCCTATCTGTCTCCACAGAAGTCCAGTTTCGGCCATATCGCACAGATGACTTCATCACACGCCTGTACTATGAGACACCACGGTTCACAGTGCTGAACCAGACATGGGTCCTGAAGGCTCGTGTGAATGACTCAGAGCGGAACCCCAACCTGTCATGCAAGCGCACACTTTCCTTCCAGCTCCTCCTCAAGAGCAAAGTCACAGCGCCTCTGGAATGCTCCTTTCTGCTGCTCAAGGGCCCATATGATGACGTGAGGATCAGTCCTGTTATCTACCACTTTGTCTTCACCAATGAAAGCAATGAAACAGACTATGTGCCCCTGCCCATCATCGACTCTGTGGAGTGCAACAAGCTGCTGGCCGCCAAGAACATCAACCTGCGGCTCTTTCTATTCCAGATACAGAAGTAGGATGGGTCCAAGACTCCTGAGGAACAGAGGGCTATGGCCTGGCACCACTCTCCTGTTCACCCCTGGCTTGGCAGTGGCTTCACACAACTATCTGATCATTTTAGCAGAGGAGAATGTGCAAAATCAAACACTGGGAATGTCTGCGTGTGTGATGCAGTCCCCATCTCCAGCTGTCTCCTTTACCCCTGCCACCCCCTCCCAGGGCAGCTGGAGGCTGGGCTGACTTCAGAGGAGACCGTGCCCTGGACTCAGGATCAGGGTTAGCAGCAAGGAGGGTGAGAAGCTTGCAGCCCCTACCCAATCCCATCCTCACAGCTTGGTTGCACTTCATGTCCTGGTTCCTGGCTGGGCTCAGGGGCCCTTGTTGACTTCAGATGGCATATTTGATTGTGATTAAAAAGGCAGCCTTGTTTCCTACGTGCTGTTTTGTTGGAGGGGAAGGCACGCCTGTGAATGGACGCCGCAGGAGCTTTGGTTTGGCCTGGGAGTCAGAGCCCACCCTGTCTCTGTTACTGCACCATGCATGCCCCCCACCAGGAGAAACTTGGAGACACTGCCTCCCCTACAGTCTGTCACAAGGTTCTTGGGACAGGCCTGGGCAGAGAGAGCCAGGAGGAGTTGAGGCTCCCCCAGCCACCCAACTGCGCTCCCAGGGAGGTAGGACTGTGACCAGGGCTCAGCAAATGTTTTCGGAATGCAGGGTGAAATTCTTTCTCTTCCCAGGAAAAAAATTAAACTTTACAGGCTCTTCTATAAGTGATAATAGTTTTAGTGAGAGAGAGAATCCATTCACTACTCAGCCTGAGGGCACAGTATCCTAAGGATATAAAGGAGCAGGCATAGGCTATGCCGGCTTGGTAGGGCAAGGTTTGCTGTCAGAGACTGACTGCTAGCCACAGTGTGGTTTCCTGACTGACAGAGGTGGGTTCACCCCAGCATTGACTCAAAGTCGTCTGATGTTCTGAGGGGTGGCTCTGACCAGGACCAGTATCTGGGGCTCAGAGGGTGGGAAGCAGCCCTGTATGGAGGAGCTGGGCTCTGGTCTGTTCTTCCCTGGAACTCTCAGAGGTACTAGGAAGTATAGAACTTCATTAGGAGATGGGGCTCGTCTGATAGTTTTCTGTTGCTTTAATACCAAAGAGCTGGTTTCCTCTGTCCTGACAAAGCCTACCACATGCCTCGGAGCAGCCACCTGGCCCCTGTGGGCTGCCTTGGCTCTCACTACTCTGCCCTGAGATCCTGAGGGGCAGGTAATCCTGGCTGAGTACAGAGCTAAGGCCACTGACCCCCACCACCACCCTAGGGCTCCTCCCTGACCTTGAAGGTCAGGGGGCTGAGAAATGGTGGGAAGGGACTATAGGATAGGGTGCGAGCTTCAGCCAGGATAGGGTGCGAGCTTCAGCCATATACCTGAGTATGGCTGTTGTGGGCTAGTGTGTCTCCCTAAGTAAGTTCTGCCCTCCTCACAGGCAAAAGCCTCTCAAAGCTATTTCTGAGAATCTTGTTTGGGTTCCTGTTCTCAGCTCAGGGTATGGGCCTGCTGGGAATGTTCCTTGGGGAGCCTTCTCTTTTGTAAAGCTGATGGACCAGGGGATGGTTGGGAAGGCCATGGTTGCTCTTTGCAAAGTCCCAGCCTAGGCCCCAGTAATTCATGGGTCCTGTGGCCTCTCAAGTTCAGCCAGGTAACACCCCATGTGTGCCTGGCAGTACACAGAGGCCCTCTGCGGAGTCCCATCAATTCCAAGGCATGGCTGGCTTGGCTTATCCACCTGTATTTGGGTGTGAATGACTGAGGAGAGGGCAGCCCTGTGAACTCCTAGTACAGGTCAGGGTGAAAGGCTTGTTCCTCATAGGCATAGCTGAGATTGGGGGCGGGCAACTGGGCTAGCAAGGGCTGCAGGAACTAGGAGGCCACGAAGGGGACAGAGGCCTAGCTGGCAGTCCTGCAGCCTCAGTACCCAAATGCCAGCCCAGTGTGTAGGGCTGGGGATAGAAGGAGCCTTCCCAAGACATGGCTGAGGATGAGGCACTCCTAGAGGTGTGTGTCTTGAGGGTTAGGCATCCCAATGCCGTCCCCAGCATGGCCCTGCCCTGTGACTGTCCCAGTAGCTGAGTCAGCCTTAGGGAAACCAGGTGACTGAGAAGACTCGTGTTCCCCAGCTATGCTGGTGCCACAAACCTTGTGGCATTGTCACTGTGGGCCCTTTATTGCTGGGAGTGCTACATCTACTGGTTTGTCTACAGAATCTTCTGTCACCTTGCTGTCCTGACTGGTTCTTTATCTGTTATCTCTGCAGATGGGAGGCCCAGCCTTAGCAGATGAAGGGGAGGCCTGGGGGTTGCAGGCTAAGCAATGCCTTCCCCTCCTCCCCCACAGGTCTTACCCCTACTCCCTGTGAGCACCATATTCCTGTTTGCCCAAAGTGAGACATTTACAAAAATAAAAATAATTTTTTAAAAAGCAGAGCAAGAAGTGTTTTTATGGCTATTGGAAATGACTGTCATGTCACTTTTGTGGTCTGCGTTTTCTCTGGATATTTTCTGTATGTAACTGTAGTTTAAAAAAAAAAAAATTCCAAACCATGTATTGTCTGTGTTTCCTTACCAGAAGACAGCTTTGTGGGTGGGTCCCCTGGGCTCTGCCAGCCTCCCAATTGCCTATTGCCTGTAGCTACCTCTCTCTCCAGACCTCCAGCCTGTAGCACCTCCTAGCTTGGCCAGTAGGGAAACAGGCATAGACAAATCATATAGTCTCTGAAGGAGAACTGGTCTCCTTGGAGCTACATTGTCCTGTGACCCCTGGACCAGAAGAGAAGGCAGTTTGTGGTCTGCCCAGCAACCTCGGGCAGGGTGTGGGAGCTCCTTTGTCTTCTGACCCACCTTATTCCCACCCCACTTGAGGCAGCCCCTGCTTGCATGCCTTCTCCTCTATCCCTGTGCCCCTCATCTCACTTGTCCTCTGCGAAGGTGGCACACGCCTGTAATCCCAGAACTTGGGAGGCTGAGGGTGGAGGATCGTGAGTTTGAGACCACCCTGGGCTACACAGCGAGTTCCAGGTCAGTCTCAACTACAATAGTGAGACCCTGTCTCAAAACAAAAATAAAAACAGCCACACTTTGGATAGGGAAAGAATTGGTGGTACAGGCCTGCAAGTCTCAGCCCCAACACTCCCAGGTGCAGCTGGGGGCCTGTCAGAGAACCTCAACCTTCAAAAGAAAGGCTATGTGCATTTGATTTCCCTTCTCCCCCAGTGCAGCTATTCAGGCTTAGCTCACTGTATTCAGCCCATACCAGGAAGCCATCGCTTGGCTACATTAACCTGGCTCTGGAACCCTTTATACGGCCCTCCACATCTTTCTTCTGATTAGGCCTCACTGTCCATTCAATGCCTGGGATTTTTGCCCTACCAGGTCTGCTTTGATCACAGTAGAAAAAAATCAACCCTTGGCCAGGGATTTAGCTTAGTGGTTCCACCATCTGCCTCGCAAGCCCAAGGACAGGGGTTCGATCCCAAGTACCAAAAAACAAACGTTTCCCTGGTAACAAAAAAATAAATAAAAAAAGACCCTCAGTTGGGGTTTAGCCCAGTGGTGCTGCCTCCTGCCTTGCAAGTGCAAGGTCCCGAGTTTGATCCCCAGTACCAAAAAAGAAAAAACAAAACCCTCCATCTTCCATTCTTCTGGTCCTCCATGGAATTTTTCACCCATTCTCTAGGTTCTTCAGTACACAGTGAGTGCCACCAGGTGCCCAGTGCTAGGCTTGAATAGCCAGGAGTGACAGCCCTGTGATATATCACGTTTGGCCTCAAGGTAAGAGGGGTGGGGTACCCCCAGGATTCCAGACATTTGTCAAAACCCTGGTGTAAGTGAGAAATCTAGGTGAAAATACTCCCAAACTAGTCTCTAACTCCCTCTTTACCTGTCAATACAAAGCAGCTTTGCAGTTTTAATGTGCCTTCATTGAATCTTCTAGTAACACATCCAGCACACACAAGGAGGAAATTACTTTGCTTATTTTGGAAAACACATTCCTCCCACCTCCTAACATTCTTGGGCTTTGAACCCCCAAATATGATGGGCTGTGTCCACCACAAGCAGGCAGTTCCCAGTAGCATCCACTCCTCGATTAAGTTCACATGCCCAAATTGCAAGTGTATTTTACTACAAGTCACTTTTTTGTTGTTTTTGAGACTGGGTCTCACTATGTAATTCAGGCTAGGCTTGAACTTGCGATCCTGCTGCCTTGGCCTCCAGTGTGTTGGGCTCAGACGTACGCCACCACGCCTGGCTACAGATCGTTTTTATTTCCTCTTCAGAGTAGTAAGTCTCTTTAAGAAGTTGTAGTTTAAGTACTGTAGGTGATGCGTGGTTTAATCTGAAGAGGAAGTGGGAAGAGAGTTACAAAATGCCTGTAACAAAAGGGTCTAGTAGTCTATTAGGGGGGCGCCTGAGCCAGCGGCTGCTGCGGACTTCAACCCACAAGACCCCAGCTCCCGGGGGGGGGGGCAGTCTATTAGGGGGGCGCCTGAGCCAGCGGCTGCTGCGGACTTCAACCCACAAGACCCCAGCCCCCGGGGGGGGGGGCTGCTGCAGTGGAGGCCACCCCCTCCGTGCCCAGGCCTCGCCGCGACGCCGGCCTAGGGTCTCGCATTGTGCAGCACTCTGAAAGTGGGTAACCCTCGTGAGAAAGCGGGACCTCGGCCGGGATTCTTTCCCCGCAGGATTGAGCGGGCGCCGGGATCTGGGCGTGGCCAACTCGGAGGCGGGGTCTGGGCGGGGCCTCGGCGCGGAGCGGGAAGTGTGGATTTCGAAAACAAGGCTGAGGCGCGATTATGATTCTGGAGCGTGAGCTTAGGCGTGAGTCCCTCAGGGCGTAGGTGCCGTGGGTCGGCGTGGGGAGTGGACCCGATTCAGCATACCCCCTTCCTCCCGGCAGAGCTGAGAAAGGCCAAGGCCAGAGCTAAGAGGAGCGGGCAGCCGCGGGAGGAGGCGGCCTTCTGCCACCAGCTTGGGGAACTGCTAGCCGGCCATGGTGAGCGCGCGCAGGCGCCGGGAGCGGTGGGGATTCGACCCTTCCGGGCAGTCCATCCGGTAAGGATGCTATGCTCCTACCCAGGCCGCTACGCAGAGGCCCTGGGGGAACATCGGCAGGAGTTACAACTGCTGGAGGGCGCCCAGGACCCCTTGGGCTGCGCGGTGGCCCACCGAAAGATCGGAGAGAGGCTGGCCGAGATGGAGGACTACTCGGCGGCCCTGCAGGTAAGACACTGCGGCCTCCCCAGAGATAGTAGGAGCCGTTAGAAGACTATTACTTGAGCTCTATATGTGGGAGAGGATAGAGGACCCATTGCTTTAGGGACCATGGGCAACATACTAGCAATTCACCACAGACAGCCCTTGGTGCAGAGAGGAGGTGGCATGTGTGACCAGCTTTGTGGGGCTTTGGGACAACAAGGTTCTCTTCTGGGCAAGAGTAGCTTTCCCTGAGGTCAGGACTTGTGGGTTTGTTTGAGGTGGGGTCAGTTCAGTTGTATTTCCTCTCCACACCAGCACCAGCACCGCCATCTGGAGCTGGCTGGCTCCCTGTCCAACCACACTGAGATGCAGAGGGCCTGGGCCACCATTGGCCGCACCCACCTGGATATCTATGATCACTGCCAGTCGAGGGAGGACTTACTGCAGGCCCAAGCTGCTTTTGAGAAGAGCTTGGCTATCGTGGATGAGAAGCTGGAAGGTGGGTGCCCTTGCCCAAGCCTCTCTGCACTTTTGCCTCTTTGGGACCTCCCTTTCTAAGGTGCCTGGGTGAGGGGCTTCAGGCCTGTGTAGCTGTCTGCTCCAGTCTGGTAGGCATCTGCTCTTTGTGCTCTTCACGCTGTGTGTAGCAGGACCCCTGACTTTCACTGTGAGAGGCAAAAGGAGTGGTGGGGGAGAAGCTGGATACCCCACCTGGAGAGGAAACCACTGAATGTTGGTGGGCATCTTCCAGGAACAATGACCCAGCGAGAGCTGAGTGAGATGAGGACCCGACTCTACCTCAACCTGGGTCTTACCTTTGAGAGCCTACAGCAGATGGCCCTGTGCAATGCCTATTTCAAGAAGAGCATCTTTCTTGCTGAGTGAGATCCCAGCCCCACCCCAGGAGGGAATGGGTAGCCACCACCATCATCCCGAGCAGCCTACTTGGGCTCTTGATTCTCCATCAACAGAGAGGCCCCTCACATCTGCATTATAAGCTAGGGAAGAGCAGACTTTGGTCCCAAGACCATAGCAAGACTGGGATCTGCATGGCATTAGTACCTGTGACTGGCTGGATGTCCCCTCCGCCTCAGTGGCATTTTAAATGCTTTGGTGCTCTCTATCTACTCTTCTAAAGCTAGAGGGTCTTGGGTACTCTCAGCACTTGTTGTCTCCACCCCTTGTAGGCATAACCACCTCTATGAAGACCTGTATCGTGCCCGCTACAACTTGGGTGCCATCCACTGGCGTGCAGGGCAGCACTCTCAGGCCATGCGCTGCCTGGAGGGGGCCCGGGAGTGTGCTCGTGCCATGAAGAAGCGGTTCATGGAGAGCGAGTGCTGTGTGGTGGTCTCACAGGTGCCACTCTCACCCGCTTCAGGTGTATCACCAGGTGGGCATGGGCCTTGGGAAGTGTGCAGGCTTACCTTCCTTTGCTCCTCAGGTCCTCCAAGACCTGGGAGATTTTTTGGCTGCCAAACGAGCTCTGAAGAAGGCCTATAGGCTGGGTTCCCAGAAGCCTGCACAGAGGGCAGCAGTCTGCCAGAGCCTCAAGTATGGTAAGGCTGGACAGATGCCTGAGTGCTGAATAGCCTGAAAGGGTGGGGAGGGCTCTGCTGTCTTGGCAGAGGAGGCCCAACCACAGGTTCTTGGGGAAGCAGCAGCTTCAACAGGGATCTCTTCTAGCAAGAGGGGCCCCTCACTTTTGTCCAAGCCCAACAAGGGGCACTGAAATGTGAGAGGGATACTGGCCTTTACTCATGAGGCAGAATCTTTATTTACAAGTTGGACATAATAGTCATCCCACCATTCTACTGGGATGTGAGAGCAGGTGGTATGCCTGTGGTATGCCCACTAACCGCACTGACAGTCAAGTAGTAGTTAGCAGCGGTTGGCCTGTGCTGCAAGCCAGGCTCCTTTTCAGGCTGTCATGCCTGTTCTGATCCTTAAGGTGCTCCACCCAGATTCTCCTACTTTCCTGATTTTACCGCTGGCAAGGTAGAGGCATGGAGAGGTTAGATGACCTGCCAAAGGGAACTGACTGGCTGTAGTGAAGCAGGGTCAGGCCCTGTGCCATGCTG
This sequence comes from Fukomys damarensis, assembly GCF_012274545.1. Classification (NCBI taxonomy): domain Eukaryota; kingdom Metazoa; phylum Chordata; class Mammalia; order Rodentia; family Bathyergidae; genus Fukomys; species Fukomys damarensis. The sequence continues at coordinate 66,109,369 of NW_022900917.1, forward strand.
CCCCTCACACAGGACTCTTTCTACCAGTGTTGGCAGTGGTACACTTGCAGCAACGACTGGAAGAAGTTGAGGGAAGTGACCTTCAGGGTGCCATGGGCATCTGTGAGCAGCTGGGAGACCTGTTCTCCAAAGCAGGTGACTTTCCCAAGGCAGCTGAGGCATATCAGAAGCAGGTGTGTGACCCCTGGCTGGGATGGGAGGAAAAGGCTTGCAAAGTGCTGAATGAATGTGGACCTCATTACACTGATTTCCCAGCTGAACTTCGCTGAGCAGCTAAACAGACCAGACTTCGAGCTGGCCATCATACATGTGTCCCTGGCCACCACACTGGGAGACATGAAGGACCATCGCCAGGCTGTCCACCACTATGAAGAGGAACTGAGGCTGTGCAAAGGCAATTCCCTGGAGGTGAATCCCCCACCATCACCCTCACCATCCTCCTGGTAGGTTTGTCCCCATATCTCTGCTTTGGGAACATTATTGTCCAGCCAGGTATAGGTGGATGCCACCGCTCAGCAGACACTTCCTTCCAAGGAGATAGGATAGAATCAAGGCACATGTTCCTGTTTCATGTGGGCAGCTAGGGAAGTCCGCTTATGGCTGTGGTCAGCTGGATGTGGTGGACAGCAGTACCCAATCTCATCTTTCTCTGCTCTAGGAAGCTAAGACCTGGCTCAACATTGCACTATCCCGAGAGGAGGCTGGTGACGCATATGAGTTGTTGGCACCGTGCTTCCAGAAAGCTCTCAACTGTGCCCAGCAAGCGCAGCAGCCCCAGCTGCAGGTACAAGAGCTGGTCCCACCCACACTGGGTCCCCAACAAGCTCAGCATCCTTGCAACTTGACTGTCCCCCTTGTTCCACACTCACATCTCCCTGCATGCCCTATGCCCCGAGCCCTAAGCAGGACATCCAATCTGCTCCTCAGAGGCAGGTCTTACAGCACCTCCATGCTGTGCAGCTGAGGCTGCAGCCCCAAGATGCCCCTGGCACTGAAACCAAACTTGAGGAGCTAAGTGTGGCCAAAGAGGAAGAAGAGGAAGAAGAAGAGGTGGAGGAAGAGGCCATTGAGGCCCTGGAGACTGTCGAGCTAGAACTCTCAGAGAGCGGTGAGAGCTGAGCGCTTCCTTCATTGTTGTGGTGGCTACACCTATTGTTGTTCCACTGCTCTGAGCTGGGCCTTGTGCTGGTGTGCTGAGGACTGGTGCTGTACCCTCACAGAACCTGCTGAGGACTTTTGGTAGGGAAACAGCCACAGGCACACAGGGCAACAAGTCCTTATGTGGAATTGGATGAAGGAGGCTGGTGCATGCAGGGAGCCTGGGGAATCCCAGTGGTCAGGTTGAGTGGGCATCAGCCAGAAAAGGCTACCTGAGACCAGAGCTGGGAGATTAGAGGCATGTGTCTAGTGTCCAGGGCAAATCAGACAAGAGTGTGTCACAGAGGGCCTTTCTGCTCCGTGTCAGAGCTGAGCACATTCAAGAGGCCAGCTCAGCCAGGTGTGCAGATGGTGAATATGAGAGACTGGCTGGAGCAGAGACCTTAGATTGTGGGAACAGCAGAAGAAGCAGATTGCAGGGGCTGAAAGCAGGGTGGGAGGTGTACAGATGTAGGGTGGCTTCCACCTGAGCAGCAGGTGGTAGGGAGCCTGTCCATAAGATTTGGGGTATGAGTTTCTGGAAAGCACCTACCTTCAGGTATGAATTTAAGGGGTTTCCACAATCTCAAGGCAAGTGGCCTAACAGCCATAAGAAGCTGGGACTATGCTTTGTAAAAGTGATCAATTTGGGTGTCACTGGTTATGTAGCTGGTGTGGAAAGAGAGGACTAAGGACTGGAATTTTGGGCTGGGCATGGTGGCGCATGCCTGTAATCCCATCACTTGGAAGGCTGAGGTAAGAGGATCACTATGAGTTCAAGACCAGTGTGGGCTACATAGTTCCAGGTCAGTCCAACTACATAGTGAAACCCTGTCTCAAAAAAAAAAACAAAAAAAAAAACAAAAAAAACTGGAACTTTGGGGAATGCCCTCAGCAGGCAAGCACAGCATGAGAAGCCAGTGAGCTGGGTGTGGTGACACATGCCTATAATCAGCACTCTGAGAGGCTGAGGCAGGAGGATCACATGCCCAGCTTGGGCAAAGTAGTGACTTAGCACTGTCTGGGGGGGTGGTAGGGAGGAGCCAGTGAAGGAGAAGAGTGTAGGGTGGTAGGTATAGAAAGGATCCAGAGACAGCCAGTCGGGAACAGAGAGCTTGGTGAAAGGGAGTCTGGCATTAGAAGCAGAGGAGGAGGGTAATGGGAATCTAGGAGCATGAAGGCACCTGGCCTAAAGGAGTGATTTAGTCTCATAAGAAGGCTTCCCAAGAGAGAAAGGGGCAAGTTGGGGTGGAGACTGTTCACCCACCATGCTCCCTGGGTGCAGGGTGAGAGGCCAGGACAGGCTGGACAGAGAGAGAGGCAGGCTTGGGTGGAGCATGGAGGCCAGATGTGTGTCTCATGTGGATGGAAGTGGGTTGTCGGAGAGCTGCAGACTGGGGGAGACAGCTTTGGCCCCACCTGGCTAAGGAGCCCTGGAGCCCACTGTCCCCAGAGTGCTTTTCTAGGGAGCCTGGGTGGGGTAGGGGCTTTTCTGCCGGCCTTCCACGGGCTCAAGGCTAGGCTGGCTCTGTTCCAGAGAATGATGGTGATGACCCATCCCGGGAGCCAGAGGAGGATGAGGAACGTCAGGGCTGCCTGGGCCGGCGGAAGGTGAACAAGGTGAGGACAATGCTCCCTGCCCTACCTTGGGACCAGCAGCACCATCTGTCCCTCACACCTCTGCCTGGCTCCGGCCTGCTGTCTGTACAGTGGAACCGGCGCAATGACATGGGTGAGACCCTGCTGCACCGAGCCTGCATCGAAGGCCATCTACGTCGTGTCCGGGACCTTGTGAAGCAGGTGGGCTGCCACCCCAAATGTACCACCTGGCCCTGGCTCCAGTCCAAAGGAACTGTGGCCTTGGCCTGGATCTCTGTCATCTTCAGAATGGGACCTGAGGGCCCAAGCCCACCAGGGACAGGGCAGCTCGAGTGTCAGAGGGGGACTGGTGGCTGCTCAGCCAGCCAGGGGGATAGGGTAAGCCCTGTTCTCACTGTTGAGACCAGGACCAGAGGAGAAGAGGGCTGAGCCAAGGGGTAGACTGGGGCCTCAGCCTTTCTGAAGCCACAAAGCCCCCTGGGACTAGGGCATGAAAAGCCAGGTCCTTCCTGTCATTGGTCACAGGGCCACCCTCTGAACCCTCGGGACTACTGTGGCTGGACACCTCTACATGAAGCCTGCAACTATGGGCATCTGGGTAAGCAGAGGATGGATAGGACCTGGCACAGCGGGGAGGGTGTGGGGATTGAGGAGGGGTCTGATCTGGTACTCAAGCTAGGTTCATGTCCTCTGGTCCACAGAGATTGTCCGCTTCCTCCTGGACCATGGGGCCTCAGTGGATGATCCTGGCGGCCAGGGGTGTGAGGGCATCACCCCTCTGCATGATGCTCTCAACTGTGGCCACTTTGAGGTGGCTGAGCTGCTCATTGATCGAGGAGCATCTGTCACCCTCCAAACCAAGAAGGTGAGCCTGATGTGGGTGGAGGCAGGGCTGGAAGGTGGGGCTGTCCGTCCCCTGCTCAGCTGGGTGCTACACAGGGCCACAGCCCACTGGAGACACTGCAGCAGTGGGTGAAGCTATACTGCAAGGACCTGGACCTTGAGACACGACAGAAAGCAGCAGCCATGGAGAGGAGGCTCCAAGCAGTCTCCTCAGGCCCAGGCAAGTAGCGCTTCCTCTGTCCCATGGGACATCACCGCTGGACCCTGAGCTCTGACTCCAAGGGATCACTGTAGCATAGGTAGTGGTGGGGTAGGTGGTGCAGGGCACTGTCTCATGACAAATTCTTTTTCCTACAGCCCATCATGGCACTCCAGCCCCCCAGACTGTCCTAAGTAACCATCTGTTTGACCCTGAGATGTCTCCTCCCTTAAGCCCTTACCCCCAGCCCTTAGCCTCTACAGCCCATGCTAGGATCTCACCAAAACAAACTACATTAGCTGAGGCCAGGCCTCGAAGGAGCAGGCACAGGCTGGCTAGCAGCAGCAGCAGCTCAGAAGGTGAGGACAGTGTGAGCCCACATGGACCGTCCCAGAAGAGGCTGAAGTGCTCTGCCTTGACACAGCAGGATAATGCCTGGACATCTGGCTCTGCCAGCAATAGGGAGGCAAGCACCAGCCGAGCAGCCTACCGGGCAGCCATCAGAGGTGTGGGTAGTGCTCGAAGCCTCTGCCGGGGACCTGGCCCACTTCAGGGCAAATGTGAAGGCCCTGTACCCAAGGCAGCACTCATTCCTGAGGAGGAATACCTGGCTGGAGACTGGTTAGAGCTGGATGAACCCCTGATGCACAGCCGCCCATCTCACATGGCCTGCCCTCAGCGCAGTGGGGACAGTGACAGCAGTGCCTCAGGGTCAGACGAGGAGCGTCCCATCAGACCTGGAGGCTGGACCAAACAGAGCAGCCTGACCTGTCTCAAGAGTTGGAGTATACTGGACAAAGTGGGAGGCGTGGCTGCAGAGCCTCCTGGGGATCCCATCATGCCCAAGGCCTTGGGGCCCAGTGGAGAGAGTTCTGATGCAGGCCAATCCGTGGTTGGTGCACAAATCGGGGCTAGAATTGGCATCCCAGCATGGGGAGGTAGGGTGGAGGCCTCTGTCTTTTCTGATTGTCCCTTCCTCTGTGCCCACCTGCCAGAGTCTGGTTCAGCCCCCTCCTATCCGGGTTCGTGTTCGAATTCAGGATCACGTTTTCCTCATCCCTGTCCCACACAGGTAAGGCATCATTTGCTTTCTCCCAGCTCTAGCCCCTATGCCCACCCTGCAGCTCCATTCCAGGAAGACAGCGTCCTTGTGGGTGCATGTCAGGATGGGATGTACTCCATGATGCCTGAGTGAGCATATCCTGTACAAGCTCAGGAACAAGTCCCTGGAGTATCCAGGGTTCCAGGGAAGACGATGCAAAAGCAGCCAGATGAGGGTGGTGTAGGTGTTCAGCAGATATGTCAAGATCTCAGGGTATTTCCTTCATTCAGTATGACACCCCTCCCCACAGCAGTGAAGCCCATTCTGTGGCCTGGTTGGCAGAACAGGCTGCCCAACGTTACTACCAGACCTGTGGGCTGCTGCCGAGACTCATTCTACAGAAGGAGGGGGCCCTGCTAGCCCCTCAGGACCTCATCCCCGATGTGCTTCAAAGCAATGATGAGGTGGGCAGCTGGGCCATGGGAATGGGCTCCCCCTCTTGCTGGGATGATCACCCACCATGCTCCCTAGGTGTTGGCTGAAGTAACTTCATGGGACCTCCCCCCGCTGACTGACCGCTACCACAGGGCCTGCCAGAGCCTGGGGCAAGGTGAGGGCTCAAGAGAGCCTTGGCTTTGGTTAGAAGCTTGGGCTTGAAGAGCTGGGTATGCAGGCCTTACCCACTTATGCTATTCCCAGGTCCACTGGGCACCACCCTCTCAGCTTGGCACTTGCCACACATGAGGGCAACTGGTGGGACAGATAAGCTAGAGCTCATAGGAGGTTTGGTGGGATGTTGTAAAGTAACCCACATTGCAGAATTAAAGCCCAGGGAGGACTATGTGGCGTGGTCTTTGATCCAGCAGGAAGCTTATCTTGGGATGAGGAGAACTGCTTTGTGCTAAGGGCTCCTAGGACACTGAATTCCAGGCCTGTGGGAGTGGGCTCAGCCTACCTCCCAGGTGCCCTGGTTTTCCTACAGGGTTCAGAAGGCAGTGTTGGCTCTGGCCCTAATGACCCACATCTCTCTTCCCAGGGGAGCACCTGCAGGTGCTGCAGGCCATGGAGCGCCAGGGCTCAGGCCCCTCCTTCAGCACCTGCTCCCTAGCGTTGCGCCAGGCCCAGCTCATACCTCTGCTGAGAGCCCTTAAGATGCACACTGGCCTCCGTGAGCTACGGCTGGCAGGGAACCGGCTAGGAGATGGATGTGCCACTGAGCTGCTGGCTGCCCTGGGCACTATGCCCTGCCTCGTCCTCCTCGACCTCTCCTCCAACCACCTGGGCCAGGAAGGTCTGCGCCAGCTTGCTGGGGGCCCTATAGGCCAAGCCACTTTGCAGGTACAGGCCCAGCAGCCTGGAGGCTTCAGGGCTTTCATTTAGCCAATCACTGTGTTGTCTGGGAAAGCTGGCTCATACGTAAGATTACAGCAGAACTGAACAAGAGACCAGACCCTCTGAAAGGACTAGGAGCTCAGGGCCTGTTTATGTCTTCCACAGAACTTGGAGGAGCTTGACTTAAGCATGAACCCCCTGGGTGATGGCTGTGGCCCAGCCCTGGCCTCTATCCTGCGAGCCTGCCCCTTGCTCAGTACCCTGCGCCTGCAGGCCTGTGGCTTTGGCCCTAACTTCCTGAGCCACCAGGCAGCCCTGGGTACTGCCTTCCAAGGTGAGCTGACTACGCAGGTCTATTCCTTGAGCCCAGGTAGTGAGGAGACTCGGGCCTTGTGTGGAAGGCCCTGGGATGTTGGGCAGGTCAGGCATGGCTTCTTCAGCTTCTGCAAACAGACAAGTAGACCTGCCTGGGTTCTGAGAGGCATCTGATAATGTATCCAGCCAGGGTTGTCCCAAGACTCACCCCACCCTCTACCACACCACACCTGGTAGCGTGCGAGGCAAGCTAAAGATTTCCTGTGCCTTTGGCATGAACTGTTTGCAGGCCCAAGCAGTTTCACCATGAGCCACTAGAATGCTAAGACAGAAGCCCCAGTACCAATAGTTGGGAACTGGGGCCACTCAAAAGGAGGTGCATGGGGCTGGGCAGTTGTGGTGGCAGTGTTCCCTGGCCTCCAAAATGATGCCCTGCCCCAGAGCCCCATCTCCGACAGGAGAAACAGCTTTTTCCTGGGTACCTGTTTCTCCACACAAAATTCAGGCTAAGTTCCTAAAAAGGAAAGGGGTCACAAAGGTTCTGGGCCTGGAACTCTGGGTGTGGAGTTTAGGGTGGGTGGTGGCCACAGGCTGACAGGTTCTGCCCCTGATGCAGATGCGGAGCACCTAAAGACCTTGTCCCTGTCCTACAACCCACTTGGCACCTCTGCCCTGGCCAGGACCCTGCAGAGCCTGCCCACCGGTGCCCTCCTGCGCCTAGAGCTGAGCTCTGTGACAGCTGGCAAGAGTGACTTGGGCCTCATAGAGCCTGTAGTCAGATATCTATCCAAGGTACAAAGTGGGGACTTTTCTGATGAGCCAGAATAGGAGGGTATTAGAGGCCAGAGGCCAATGGTCAAAGAGCTGAAGACCTGGGGATCTAGGAGGGACTATAGGAAGAGGGTGGGTCTTGGGAAGAATAGCCATATGCCTGCTGTGGGCTGTGACTTCCTCCTGGTCACTAGGAAAGACAATTAGGACTAGAGTGGCCTCCCCACACCAAGGCAGGTCCCAAAGGACACACCAGCCACCCCCCACACACATATACACACACATACACATGTACTCTGCCCTCTCCTAAGGTCTACTCCAGACAGGCTGGGTCCCTGTGATTTCCACATCACAGCATGCCAAGTATAACTTACACCTGGGAGGAGTGGTACTTATATCCTACCTCCAAATTGAAAGATTTCCTGCTGTGGGGGCCTCTGTGGAGAAAGGCAGGGCAGGTATCATTGGGCTTGGGCTGTGCTTGTTTCCAGGAAGGCTGTGTTCTCACCCATCTGATCCTGTCTTCAAACTACCTGAGCGACAAGGCTGTGGGAGAACTGAGCAGGTAACACCCCTGCCCCACTGCCACCATCCTAAATAGACCTGACCTCATGGCCTGGAAGCCCCCCTAAGAGCTGGGTCAGATGGTACTACCTTCCTTTCTGCTTTGGGGGCTAGTCCTGGTAGACATGCTACCTTCCTTGAGTTTCTACCCACATTCTTGGAGATTTTAAGAGCTTTTCTCTGGTGTGTGCTTTTTTTTTTTTTTTTTTTTTTTTTTTTTTTTTTTTTTTTTATTTTTTTGAGACAGGGTCTCACTATGTAGATGAGACTGACCTGGAACTCACTATGTAGCTCAGGCTGGTCTCGAACTCACAGTCATCCTCCTGCCTCAGCCTCCCGAGTGCTGGGATTACAGGCGTGCGCCACCATGCCCGGCTGGTGTGTCCTTTCTGGTTGCCCTTTGTGCATCAACCCACTCTTGTGCCCCTAGACCCTTGGCTGGTTCTCAGGGCAGTATCAGGTGGTACCCGAGCGTGGCCAGGCACATACAGAGCTGGCTAGCCTTCCCTGGTGATAGAGTGAGGGCTGCCCTGGGAGCTAATTCCTGATTTTCCATGTTGTCTCAGGTGTCTCCCTCTCTGTCCTTCACTCATCTCTCTGGACCTGTCTGCAAACCCCAAGATCAGCTGTACCAGCCTGCAGGAACTCCTATCTGTCCTCCAAGAGAGGTCCCAAGGCCTCAGCTTTCTTGGTCTGTCAGGTGAGGGATGGGTGTGGCTGCCCCTGCTGTATCCCAGCCTACCACACAACTTGCTTGTCTGAGGCCCAGGCTGCTTCTCCTAAGGGGATGTCACTGCTTCGAGCCAGGTGGCGAGGCTCCAGGAGGCTGCCTGGTGAGAGGATTTGTACAGCAAGACAAAGGGCATAAGGACTGGGGATGAAGCTCAGTGGTAGAGTACTCACCTAGTATGCCTGAGGCTCTACGTTTGACACCCCCCCCCAACAAAAGAAGAAAGGGAAAGTAGGAGGGATAAAGGTAGGAAGGGAAGGGGCATGAGCCAGAGGCAGGGGAGCTGGGGGCTCTTTGCCTCTTGCTCATCCAGCTGGACCTTCAAGGTATACCATGGCAGGAAGGACCCTATTCCATAGGATTTCCTCATATTTGGTAGCAGGAAGAGGAGCCCCATGGCCCTACTGGTGAAAACTACCATCAAAGGATCCTTCCACCTGGTAGAGACTTCAGATCCTATCTGTCCAAGCTTCGGCCTAATGTAGTTCCTTCCCAGGCCGTACCAGGGCACCCCCACCTCAACTATCTGGAGGCTAACTCCAGGAGAGTTGCATCTGGTCAACAGGACCAGCAGCCTGGCAGGTCCAGCTGGGGTCTGCATGGAGAACCTGGGGACAAAGGCTGTGCACAGGGGAGGCCCCAATTCTTATGCTTCCTTCATTCCCTGTGCACATACCTGAATCCCTGGAACCTGTACTTTTCTCACCCAGCTTCCTAAGGTCCAGAGCCTGGTGGGAACTCTGATCTGAGGATCAAGCCCTGGTAATTCAGTCTCTCTGGCCCACGATATACAGATTTGCAAGCAGCCTTGTAAAGTCCATTTTATGGGTTACAGACAAGCGCAGGCAATGTGGGGTACATTTGTCCACCTGACCCCACCTATGGGAGCTCCTTCCTGTAAGTTAAACCTACCCTTTGCCCCTCTCTGCAGGCTGTGCAATCCAAGGCCCCCTGGGTCCAGGCCTCTGGGACAAGATCACCGCACAACTGCAGGAGCTGCGGCTGTGCAGCAGATACCTGTGCCCTGAGGACCGCGATGCCCTACGCCAGCTACTGCCGGGCCAAGGGGCATGCTCACTCGCCCGGGGCTCCAAGCTCTTCTTCCAACGCCTCTAACCCTCACCCTGTCTTCCCCACCTCTGAAGCCTCAATAAACAAAGCTACTGTTTTCTCCCTCTCGTTCCTGAGGGGTGGGTGAGCGCTGTGAGATTTAACCACAAAGTCTACGCAAATCCTAGATCAGTACTAGCGAACCTTTTAGACAGCTGTCTGTGTGTGTGTGCGCGCACCAGGGATTGAATTTAAAACCTCGTACTTGCTAGGCAGGCGTGGCACCCTTTTAGAGCTTTTAACGTCAACAAATACCCCACTGCTACATATTCACCATATATTTTCCAGCACTACCCTCAAATCTAACCGCTCAGGTTTGTGTACAACTTCCTGCCCAGCGGAGGTGACCCGGGCGACCCGGGCGGGCCTGGCCATGAACCGGAAGTATCACAAAGACACAGGTGGGAGGGTCGAGCACCGAACTGCTGATCGGAGTTGTTTCCGCTTTGCGCAGGCAGATGGGAGAGAGCTGAGTCACTGATCCAGAGTGCCCCGCCCCGTCGCCATCTCCCGAAGCTGCTGAGCGAGCTCCAGGTACTCGCGGCGGGTGGCTGGAGGGCACCAGGGACTCAGCGACTTGCCTCCACACTTCCACACTTCGGCAGGCGCTGTTGAGGGCTTATATTTGCTTACTCTCGGTCGCTGTCTAGGAGTATCTGCCTCGGTAGTCCGGCCAGCCCTCCAACCCAGCCCCCTGACTAGCCCACAGGTTTTCCCCGCTGTCTGGACCGCGCCTCCTGCCTACAGTCCACCCAGTCTCAGTTCACCTACGGTCGTGGGTGCCACGAGGCCGAAAACAAGGGTATCATTCCTAATTTCTTTTTTTAAATGTCCGCCCTATTTCAGATCTTAGCGTGGATCTGTGGTTCCACGTCCAGGGCATGCTGGGACTGGTCCCAGCAGCAGGACCCTCCCTCTGCTTTTGGACCCAGAAGGCCTCAAGCCCTGTCTTCGCATGCTATTTGTTTTGCCCAGGTCTTCCAACAGCTATTGCCTCCTTTTTCCTCTGCTTCAGAGCAGCTTCGGCCAGAAGGCAAGGCACACCCGCCCAGCAACGTCACTCTCCTCACCGTTCCTTGTTCATGACTTGCTTCCTCCTGATGGCCCCACAGTGTCCTGTCTATTGCTTGTGTGGAGGGTGGGCACGAGGCAGTGAGCCCCAGGAACCCTTGCTCTTGTGGTTTCATGGCCTCCTCGAGATGCTGCTGGCTGTGTCCCCCAGGTCTCCCTGCTGTGGAGCCAGAGCCTTCAGGATGTTTCACGGGATCCCAGCCACTCCGGGTATGGGAGGTGAGTGGGGTGGTGGGTTGGCTGAGGTTCCAAGCTTTATCTGTTGCAGGGGCTGAAGTGGGTGGTGTTGGAGGAAGTGTTCTGTATGTCCATACCCCCATTCCACATTCATGTGCCAGGGTGGTTTATAATAGAACACTGAGGAGTTGGCCCTACTGGGCAGAGGTGATGGCTTCATTGTGGCCAGAAACCCAGGTATCCTGAGCATCCCTGTGTCACTGAGCTTAGTTGTGTGTGACAGGCTTGTTGTACCATATTATGGTTCTGTCAGCAAGATGGGGGTGAATAGCCAGGCCTGGCATGTGGTTCTCAGCCTTTAAGAGGCAGAGTCCTGCTCACTGATAGGAGATGAGGTTGGAATCCCCATCCTCCAGTTCCTTCTGAGCTTTTCAGGACACAGCAGTGGGGAGGCCTCAAGCAAGGAACTGAAATGGGATTAGGACCTTGTACCTGGCCTGCTAGCTCTCTTCCTACTTTGTTGCAGTCCCCGGGAACAAGCCAGAACTATATGAGGTAAGTGGTAAGTGCCCACCTGGTCAGGGTTGGCCTACAGCAGATGTCCACATGATCTCACCATTCCCTAGAGCTACCCGATGACACTGGTTGACATGGTGCTGTTCTCCCCAACAGGAAGTGAAGTTATACAAGAATGCCCGGGAGCGAGAGAAGTGAGTCAAACATCCAGGCTGTCCAGTACACACACTCATGCCCACAGCTTCTCCAGAGCAGCCTTCCCCAAACCTACTGCCATACTGATGGTGGGATGGAAAGACAGTATCTAAAGACCTCCTGCCAGGGATGGGGTCGGAGGCAGACTGATAGTTTTGCCATATTTGTGCCCTTGGTCCCCATGCCTTTGGCCTCCTGGGCTCCAGAGACCTGGCTTTCTCTGTCTGGGGCTTTCCTTGCCTCATGGCTGTGGCCTGACAGACAGGTTGTCTCAGGTATGACAACATGGCAGAGCTGTTTGCAGTGGTGAAGACGATGCAGGCACTGGAAAAAGCATACATAAAGGACTGCGTCACCCCCAATGAGTGAGTGATACATGGCCCTCAAGTGGCCAGGATGGGCACCCATCCTCCAAAGCCTGGTTTTGCCCAACATGGGGTACGTAAGATGGGGCTACCCACCGTGGGGGTGCTCTTAAGTTCTAGGGAGTGACCTTAGCACCATCTTAACTTGAAAAGCCCTATAGGGGTGAAGTATCTATTGCAGAAGGACAGGGGACAGGTGCTCAAATGGGTGTGGTCTGGGCCCTGTCTCCAAGGACAGACTGGTTTGCCTTGCTGGTGGAAAAACCTCTGAAGGTGAGTGGGAGCCTCACTACCCAACCTGAGAGGTGGCATTGCCCAGGCCTTGTACCTATCGTGGATACAGAGGCTTCATTCAGTGAGGTGACGAGCCTGACAGGCTGGACCCCCAGGATCACAAACATAGTGGATGGCCAACACAGGAGGGAGTATCTAGGCCTCTGCTCAGATCTGACCACCAGTTCATTGAGCACCTTCTGTGTAGTGGTCATATTTTCGTCCTTTCTGTTCTAGTTTAGAGGTCTTGTACAAATCTGAGGTTTTGTTTTTTTGGTACTAGGGATCAAACTCAGGACCTTGCACTTGCGAGGCAGGCAGTACAACCCCTGAGCCCCTGAGCTAAATCCCCGGCCCCTCTTGTACAAATCTAATGAGAGCCCTTGATCCATAACAGCTTCCTATCTATAACCTGTCAGTCAGTCTTTCATTAGAACTGCCCTGTGTCTGAACTGGCAAAGCTGAGAGAGCAAGGTGGGGTGGCAGTGCTGGTCCCAGCTCTAGGCAGCTGCTGGCCCTCTCCTAGGTACACTGCGGCCTGCTCTCGTCTTCTGGTCCAGTACAAAGCCGCCTTTCGGCAGGTTCAAGGCTCAGAAATCAGCTCCATCGATGAATTCTGCCGCAAGTTCCGAGTGAGTGAGCCAGTCCCTTGACCCAGCAGCAAGAATGTGGTTGGGCACAAGTGTGGGGCCATTGTGGCAAGGTCCCAGAAGCACCAATACCTATGTCAACTCCCTGCAGCTGGACTGCCCACTGGCCATGGAGAGGATAAAAGAGGACCGACCCATCACCATCAAGGATGACAAGGGCAACCTCAACCGCTGCATTGCAGATGTCGTCTCGGTGCGCCTGGCCTCCCTGGAGGGCCCTGTGGGAGTTAGGAGAGAAGCATTCCTGCTGCAATTGCTTGAGGGGGAGTGGGGGCCTTTCACTGTGGATGAGGGTGGGCATTCAAAGAGCCCCTCCCAGTCCATCTGGCTGCCTACAGAGCCTGTGAAAGGGACATGCAGAGGGTCTATTCTGGTGCCTTCCTGTTCGCATTACAGCCCCCAACCCCCTTCACAACCAGAATCCCAAACTCCCACAGTCCCAGGAGGCTCCCCACAGGTGGGGAGGAGCCCAAGGCTTGGGGAACAAAGTGTGAGGAAGAGATAGGGACTTGGCCCTGAGACTGTGAGCAATGAGAAAGGTTTCTGCAACTTGAACGGGTCCAAGATGCCTCATGTCCACCCCCACAGCTCTTCATCACAGTCATGGACAAGCTGCGCCTGGAGATTCGCGCCATGGATGAGGTGCAGGACTGGGGTGGGAGTGGGGGTTAGGAGGAGGGGAGAGGCAAGAGGTCTCAGCCCTATCCCTGTGTTTGTAGATCCAGCCTGACCTGAGGGAGCTGATGGAGACCATGCACCGCATGAGCCATCTGCCCCCAGACTTTGAGGGCCGCCAGACAGTCAGCCAATGGTGAGTGCCTCTCAAGACTATAGAGCTGCTGCTGCTGCAGTGATATGGCCTGCTGCCCTCACTCAGACACTGCTGTGCTCCTAGGCTGCAGACCCTGAGCGGCATGTCCGCCTCTGATGAGCTGGATGACTCCCAGGTACGCCAGATGCTCTTCGACCTGGAATCAGCCTACAATGCCTTCAACCGCTTCCTGCACTCCTGAGCCTTCATTTGGCCCATGGGAGATGTGGAGGTAGCAGCCCAAGGGGATGGTTCCTGGTTTCTTGATGCAATGCCTGCACCTGCCCAGGACAGCTTCCTGAGTCTTGATGTCCACGGCAGCCTGCCCTGTGCTGCCAGGACTCACCCCCAATAAAGAGGCTATCTTCCTGCCTGCTGTGGTCTGTCCAACTTCTTGACCTGGCAGAGCTTATCTCCTGGGGCAGGCCCTAAACACAGCCCCTATAGCCACTGTCCCCCAAACCAGCATGGTGGCATGGTCCTGTTGCTCGTCCCACACACAGTCCATGTCATTCAGACCCAGCAGTGTCCTCGGTGGATATTACCTTGATTTCCACAGCCCGACTTGGGAAACAGACTTCCACTTGGGCCAGGTATGCTTAGACTCTGGCAACCAATGTGGCTACTTGCCACCACCCGTAATAGGCTGTCATACCTCACAGGCTGGAGGCCAAGAACTGTGTTGCCCCGTCAGTGGCTAGGCTTTTTTTTTTTCTTTTTTTTTTTGAGAGAGTTTTGATATGTAGCCCAGGCTGACCTGGAACTGCCAACAATCCTCTCAGTCTCCCAAGTGCTGATATTACAGACTTGCCCAGGGAGGCCTTCTACAGTAGCAAGCCAGAGGCACATTGTTTCACACTGTAGCAGCTATGACATACTTCTGCATAGAAGGCATGGTAAAATTTATTTATTTTGGTACCACAGATCAACTCAGGACCTTGAGCTTTCAAGATAGGCAGCGGAACCACTGAACTAAATCCCTGGCCCTGGCAGCATAGAATTTAATCTTAGCACTTGTTCTCAGTAGGTGGGACAACAAATGTGCTACATTCCATTTATTTATTCATTCATTTACCCAGGACCTTCACATTGAGCTACATCACCAGCCCTTTTTGACTCAGGGTCTCACTGTATTGCCTAAATTTTAAATTTGCAGCTCTTATGTCTCAACCTTCCACAGTGCTAGGATTAGCGAGATGTGGTACACACCTATAATCCAGGCACTCTGGAAGCTAAGGCAGAAGGCTCACCATGAGTTCAAGGCCAGCCCCAACTACATAGTGAGTTCAAGGCCATTTTGAACTACATAGCAAGACTATCTCAAGAAACAGTGCAGGGATTATGGGTGTGTGTGCCACTACATCTAACAAACCTGTGGGGTTTTTTGGATGGGGGTTGTTCAGATAGGGTCACACTATCTAGTTCAGGCTGGACTTGAGCTTTGTAGCCTATGTTGGACTCAAATTTGAGGGGGTTCTCTTGCCTCAGCCTCCCCAATGATGGGATTAAAGGTGTGCTCCACCATACCCAGCAAATCTGCTTGATAAAGCTATTTAGAGCCACTGAAATAAGGCATGCAGAGGAAGGAGGGGATACTGATGGCTGGGGAGCATTGTTTTTGTTTGTTTGAGGCAGTGTCTTGCTATGTAGTTCAGGCTGGCCTTGTACTCACTGCATAGCCCAGGCTGGCCTTGTACTCACTACACAGCCCAGGCTGGCCTCAAACTTCCAGAGATCCTCCTGCCTCAGCCTCCTGAGTGCTGAGATCACAGGCATGTGCCACCATGCCTAGTTTATTGTTTATTTTATTTTTTCTTTCTGGTACTGGGGATTGACCTCGGGACTTTGCACTTTCGAGGCAAGTGGTGGAACCACTGAGCTAAATCTCCAGCCCTACTGCTTTTATTTTTAACTCTTGGGATAAAATACAAAACTTGCTCCTGTAACCACTCTGAGCACACAGTCCCATTCTCTAAGCACTTTCCCTTTCCCCTCACCATCCAGCTCCAGAACTTTCCTCTTCCCAGGCTACACAGCCTTGTCCTTTTGTGACTACCTTATTTCACTTAGCATAATGTCTTCCATCTGGGTTGTACCATGGGTCAGGATTTCTTCCCTTTTAAGGTTGAATAATATTCCCTTGTACATATATACCACATTTTGTACATATGGGCTGCTCCATCTCTTGAATGTTGTAAATGATACCAGTATGAACATGTTTTTTGTTTTTGTTTTGTTTTGTTTTTGAGACAGGGTCTCGCTATGTAGTTGAGACTGACCTGAAACTCACTATGTAGCCCAGGCTGGTCTTGAAATCACCGTGATCCTCCTGCCTCAGCCTCGAGTATGAACATGGGTTTTATAATTAGGACAAATACAGTGAGCTTGCTGGTTGATGGGACAATCCAGGATCAGCCCAGATGTGTAGGAGACAGGGTACTCAGGACAGCTGTGCCCAGAGGAAAACCAGCCCCAGGCTGGTGGTGTGGATGGCAGATATGCCAGAAGCTGGGGACATTTGGGCTAGAAAAGAGGGTGCTGGGGGAGATGAGAACACGTGAATCAGGAACAGTACAGGCTGTGGGCCAGCACTGAAACCTGTTAGATGGCTGGTTGAGTACAGATCCTCAAAGATTCAAGCAATTCTGCCTTTCTGCACAGAGAGGAAGGCCTGGTTTGCCACACCCAGGCCAAAGCCACGTTTGAACAGTGGGTGGGTGGCCAGAAACTGGCTTGGCCCAGCCTCCAGTGATCTTAGGGCAGTCCAGGAGGAAGATCAATTATGGCCCATGGCAACTTCATGTGGAGGTGCCCTCTTCCTTTTCTCAGGTGGTATCTCCCTATCCCCTTCCCTAGTTGCCCTGTAAGGACAGGGTTGGACGCCATACTGCAGGTATCCCAGCCAGAAGGAGCAAAATGTGATGTAATATGTCCGAGGATACAAGTGTGCGCCCCTGCTGTGGAGCAGGCAGAACAACCTGACCCCAGGCTCAGCATACTTACTGAGTCTAATGACTGCCCCACCCTGCTGCACCCTGCCCTGCCCTGCCCTGCCCTGCCCAGCAGGATCCGCAGGACAGAGTCCTCAGGCATTAGGCTCTCAGATTCCCACTCGAGCCACACCTTACAGGGAGGGCTCAGGGTCAGAGGCTGGTGACACACAACCCCCCCACCCCCGCCAGAAGGCAAGTCTCCCTTGGGTCAAGCCCTTCCCCTATATTGCCACCTAGGTAGAGATAAGGCCCAGGGGTCAAAAGCTGGAGACAAACCAGCAGGGTGGATCAGGACTGGAAAGCACAGCCCTTCCCCAACCCTCATTGGGCCCAGAGCTCAGGATATTCCCCCTACTTCCTCCAGACCCAAGAGGCCCACCAGGTGGTAGCTGGGACAAAGGTCCCACCTTCTCTTCCTGTTTGTCTCCTGGGGCTTTGGTCACTTCCTGGATATTTTCCCTGGAGGGCTGGTGGTGGGGAGTATGACTCAGCAAGCACCTGCTGGATTCCTTCCTACTGCCGCCCAACCTGAGCCCAAGACCACAGCCTAGAACTTAGCAAGAGCCCTCATTCCAGGTCCAGCTCCAGCCACAACGCTCTGGGGATTTTATCTGCAGTCGGGGTCGGGGTGGGGGTCTGCTGGGATGGGATAGAGGGTAAGTATGGGGGGCATTGAGGTGTAAACATCTGGGATAGGGCCCAGGTGTGACCTGGTAGCATCTAAAGTGCTTCCCTACGCAAGAATCGCAGCTTGGGGACAGGTCTCAGGGTCACAGCAGGGGATTGCCAGGGGCCCGTGGAGGAAGACGGGGGGGGGGGGCTGGGGGGTGGCCCTGCATGCAGCTCTGGGCATGGAGGGCAAGGGAAGGAATACCCAAGCTGCCCACCCAAGGGAGGGGGCCCAGTCCTCACCCCCAGCAGGCAGTGGCCCAGCTCCTTGCTGTCAGGGAGGATCTGCCACTGGAATGGTTAACCAGGGTACCTCCAGCAGCCAATCACAGAGGCTTGCAGGAAATATCTGGGAGAGGTCTTGGAGCCGGGGCCAGGCAGGTTGAACCCAGCCCTAGTCTGGCCAGGGCAATCCACAGCTGATCTAGACAATCTTCACACAGCACCAAGTACTCTGGGGCTCCAGCATGGCGATCCTAATGCAGCTCACGCTGGGGCCACTGCTGGCCATGCTGATGGTGATGGTGACGATGGCCCAGCCCACCCATCTGCTGAGCTTGCTTACCTCAGGCCAAGGCGCTCTGGATCTGGAGGCACTGAGCAGCCTGTTAAATACACTGGCGGACCGTGTGCACTGCGCCAACGGGCCGTGTGGAAAGGTAATAGCCCCACCCGATGGGTCCCCCAGCCCCAGCCCCTTCCTGGGCGCTCCACCCCACAGCCGACTGCAAAGGGACCTGGACAAACTCCAGGAGGCGGGCCAAAGCCAGTATCTGAGCCTACCCACAAGCCAGAGCCTTCCCTCTCCCTTGGGGGTGCATTCAGGCATTCCCAACACACAGCTTCTCTTCTTCCCTGAGCTCACAAATTGACAGTGACTCCAGGAAGAAACCATACCAAGACAGAAGACTAACTGCTGGGGACCCTCTGTACGTGCCCCTAGTTGGGCAAGCTGAGCAAGCATAGGTCAAGAGAGGGGAAAGGTGTGAGGGAGGTGACAGGACTGTCTGGCTTGCCTCTCTCCTCTCTGGTGGGCTCAGCCTACCTCCTGACTACTTGCTTCTGACCACAGTGCCTGTCTGTGGAGAATGCCTTGGCCCTGGACAAGCCAGATAAGCCAGAGCTCACCCCAGCAAAGGTTCTGCAGTCAGGATTCATCGTGCGACTCAGCGCTGCCATGGCCCTCTACCTTAGTAATCCAGAGGGCACATGTGCAGACATCCAGGCCGGCCGCTGGGCCTCTCGTGCTGACCACTTCCTGGCCCTGCTTGAAAGTCCTGAGGCCATGACCCCTGGCCTGAACCAGCTGCTCCTGAGGATCAAGGCCCATGATCTCAGGCAGCCCACTGGAGAGAAGGTAAAGGCCCACCCAGGCCAGCTAGCCAGGGCAGTGGTGGAGGGCTTAAGGATCATGGAAGAGGCCCATGAAGGGTGGGCTTTGCTGCAGCAGAGGAGTAGCTGACCACACACAACCTTGGGGTCATCTGGGGACACACTTGGGAGGCTGGAGTGGGCCAAGGGGTCATAGATGGGTGTTTACTAATGAGTAGTCAGGGACTGTAAAACTAGGGGCAAGGGAGGGGAGGCTCCAGTCTGGTAGGTGCACAGCTTGGGGAGGTGGGGGTGGGCAGGAGGCTGGGGGCATGTGGCTGTGTACTAGGATCAATGGTGATGATGGAGCTGGAAGCCAGAAGTTCACACAGGGTAGGACTGAGGTCCAACTCCTCCCCAGACTTGTGTAGAAGTCCCTCAGCTGCTGCAGGAGGTGGTGGAAGCAGGGGCTCCCAGCAGTCCTGGCCCAGTCCTGGCTGCCCTCCTGGACCATGTCAAGAGTGGAGCCTGCTTCCATGCCCTGCCGAGTCCTCAGTACTTTGTGGACTTCGTGTTTCGGCAGCACAGCAGTGAAGTTCCCAATATGACCCTGGCTGGTGAGACTTCATAGCTTCTAGATCCTGGGGGGAGCGGGGAGGCTGGAGCCCACAGACTGTGCACTGATGCTGTCCTTCCTCCCAGAGCTGGAGGCTTTGATGCAGCGCTTGGGGGTGGGTGGAGAGGCCCATGGTGACCACCATGACCATGATGACCACAGCCAGCTGGGCAGAGAGGCCAATCACCAGGACCTTGTGCCCCTTGATGCCCTCAACAACAGCTCCAGCGTATGGGACACGGTGAGCCACCCATGCAGTGAGCCTCCATGCTGGAGGAAGATGGGGTCCCCTGAGTCTGCTTAGGTACCTGACCCCTGTCCTGCTCTCCCCCCAGGTATGCCTGAGTGCCAGGGATGTGATGGCTGTGTATGGGCTCTCTGAGCAGGCTGGGGTGACCCCTGAGGCCTGGGCTCAAATTAGCCCTGCCCTACTCCAGCAGCAGCTAAGTGGGGCCTGCAACCCCCAGCCCACATCCCCTACCCAAGACCAGCTCAGCCAGGCAGAGAGTGAGTGCCCCCTTCCACTATGTCTACCTGGTCATGTTCCAGAGTGTGGGCCATGTGGTGATAGGGCCCAGATAGGGGAGGACGGCAGCTACTGAGGGTGGAGAGGTAGAAAGAGGGGAGCCAATGGGGTATGGAGGTGCAACCCATAATCCCAGACACTCAGGAGGCTGAGGCAAGAGAATTACAAGTTTTAGTTCAGCCTGGGCAACTTGGTGAGTCCTGTCTCAAAATAAAAAAAGGCTGAGACAAAAAAAATAATTAAAAAAGCCAGGCATGGTGGCACACACCTATAATCCCAGCACTCAGGAGGCTGAGGCAAGAGGATCAGTATGAGTTTGAGACCAGCCTGGGCTACACAGTGAGTTCCAGAGCAGTCTGAACTACAAAGTGAGACCCTGACTCAAAAACCCAAAATAATAATAATAATTTAAAAAACACACACATAAGGAAAAAAGGAGGGGGCTGAGAATATAGTTGAGTGGTAGAAAGTTTGCCTAGCATGGTTGAGGTCCTCAGTTCAATTCCCAGTTACTGGAAAAGGGGGTGTGAGGAGAAAACAAGGGTAGGGGGAAGACAAGCAGATGCCTGACCCCTGCTGACTACAGCCCTAGACTGCTCCTGGTCACTCTCAGGTCCAACTTGGGTGTCTCCCTGGAAAGCAGGGGTCTCAGTGTGACCTCACACCACAGGGTACCTGTACAGCTCTCTGGCCACGCTGCTTATCTGCCTCTGTGCAGTGTTTGGACTCCTGCTACTGACCTGCACCAGCTGCAGCACAGTCACACACTATGTCATGCAGACCTTCCTGAGCTTGGCTGTAGGTGCACTCACTGGCGACGCCCTGCTGCACCTGACACCCAAGGTCTGTCTTCATCCTTCCCCGTCTGCCCTTGCCTCTCTGTGCCCCAGTCCAAGTCCCAAGCCCGAAGCCCAATCATTCCTGCTCCCCAGGTACTGGGACTGCACACACACGGCCATGGCACAGAGGACTTCATGCACCAAGAGGGTGTGGGCCCACAGGCCACCTGGCGCCTACTGGCCATGCTGGGAGGCCTCTACCTCTTCTTCCTGTTTGAGAACCTCTTCAACCTCCTGCTGCCCAGAGACCAGGTCAGGCTCATGGGGACCTGGTAGGGGTGGGCAGGGTGGGAGCTTGGTAGACCCTGACCACCACTCCCACAGGACCCAGAAAAGGCCGGGCCCTGCACTCACAGCAGCCACAGCCAAGGGGGCCACAGCCACGGAGTATCCCTGCAGCTGGCACCCAGAGAGCTCCGGCAGCCCAAGCAGCCCCATGAGGGATCCTGCGCGGACCTGGTAAGTGGGCTGCCCCCGCAGATCCCACAACCCTTGACCTCCACCCCACCTGGCTCACCCATGCTCCTTTCAGATAGCCGAAGAGAGCCCAGAGCTACTGCATCCGGAGCCCCGGAGGCTGAGCCCAGGTGAGCCTTGAGGGGGCCCCCAGGACGGCTGCGAACCTGTGGTTTGGGGGGTGGGGGTCCAAGCTCCGGGTACCCACTCCTACCGGCCCCTCAGAGCTGAGGCTGCTGCCATACCTGATCACGCTGGGCGATGCCGTGCACAACTTCGCGGATGGGCTGGCCGTGGGCGCGGCCTTCGCATCCTCCTGGAAGACTGGGCTGGCCACCTCCCTGGCTGTGTTCTGCCACGAGCTGCCACACGAGCTGGGTGAGTGAGGGACGGGAGCTGCGGGGTATGGGTCGGCCAGAGAGTTGTTCGGGGCTACCCGCCTGAAGGCGAGGCCTCACGCGACCACGCCCCCAGGGGACTTTGCTGCTTTGCTGCACGCGGGTTTGTCGGTGCGGCGCGCTCTGCTGCTGAACCTGGCTTCGGCGCTCACGGCCTTCGCCGGTCTCTACGTGGCGCTCGCGATCGGAGTCAGCGAGGAGAGTGAGGCCTGGATACTGGCGGTGGCTACCGGCCTCTTCCTCTACGTGGCGCTCTGTGACATGGTTCGTGCAGCGGCCGGGCGGGACCTGTCCCGGGCTGGGTGGCTGAGCAGGGGTGCGGAGCTGGCCGCCGACCTGCTGCCCACCACCTCCCCAGCTGCCCGCCATGCTGAACGTGCAGGACCAGCGGCCCTGGCTGCTCTTTCTGCTACACAACGTGGGCCTGCTAGGCGGCTGGACCATCCTGTTGCTCCTGTCGCTGTATGAAGACAACATCACCTTCTCATAGCTCTCTCCCAGTCTGCAACCCTTGACTGCCTCCTGGCCCTAGGCCATCTCAAATTTTCTGAACTGCCCAGGGGCGGAAGTTGCCCTGCTCAGCTTTCCTTTCAATAAAGATGCTCCCACCCCTGCAACCTGTGTGCTCTCCTCACCTTCCGAGGGCTAAGCATGCAGAGCACTGCTTCCTACAGACACACCTGGGCATAGCCTCACTTGGGGATCTCCAGGCGGCCAGCTGTGTTCTCTGTGACTGAGACTCACCTGGAGAGTGAGGTCAGGAATTGTCCAGGGATAGGGGCTGCAGGTGGGACCTTGTCCCCAGTCAAAACTGATGTCAAGCTGCACGTGGTGGCGTACCAGTACTAGAAGGCTGAGGCAAGAGCACCGCCTCAAGTTTGAGGCCGGTCTGGACTACACAGTAAGTTCCAGGGCAGCCTAGACTACATAGTGAGACTCTGTCTCTACAAAACCCAGACCAAACAAAACACGTCAGTGACAGTTTGCCTAGCATGCACAAGGACTTGAGTTCAGTCCCTAGAACCACAAAAACAAGAACAATCCTAAGCCAGAGATTTAGCTCAGTGGTTCTCCTTCCTGCTTTGCAAGCACACGCACACACAAAAAGAACAATCCTAAAAACATCACCAACCGTCTTACATAGACAAGACTTGCTTCTCTCTGTCAAGGAGACAAGCCCAGGGATCATCAGATAGAATGTGGTGACCCATGGCCATGGGACTGCTCCACTGTTCTTGGCTGGGGTGTCCATGCTGGTCCGCGAGCCTCCTTGTAGTAGTCACCTGCGGTTGCTATAACCAGTCTGCTGGAGGCTGGGTGCTTAAAACAATGGAAGTAGAAAGTCAAGGTGTCAGCGGGGCCACACTCCCTCTGAAAACTAGGATAGAATCTATTCTTTGAGCCTTCCCTGGCTTGTGGTGGGCCCAAGTGTTTCTTGGCTTGTCACAGTATAACTCCAGTCTCTGCTTCCATCTTCACATGACATTCTCCGGTATCTACCTACTTGCTGATAAGAAATCAGTTATATTAGATTACTGGCCCACTCCACTCCAGTATGACCTCATCTCTCTCCCCTAAGTTTTTTTTTTGAGTGTGTGTGTGTGTGTGTGTGTGTGTGTGTGTGTGAGAGAGAGAGAGAGAGAGAGAGAGAGAGAGAGAGAGAAGGGCTTGCTATGTAGCCCAGTCTGGGCTTGAACTACTGATCCTCCTGCCTCAGTCTCCAACTGCTGTGATTACAGCACCACTATGCCTGGTGAAAACTTTATCTTAACTATTTCTATTTATAATGATTCTATTTCTAAATAAAGTGACATCCTGAGGTGGTTAGGATTTCAATACATATTTTTGGTGGACACAATTCAATCCATGACATCTATCATTGTCCAAAATGGCTGCCAGACCTCTAGCTATTAAATGTACTCTCCGGGTAGAAGAAAGAAAATAGGAGGAAAGAGTTAAAGGGGTAAGGGGCCCAGAGGTTTCATATGCAATCTGTCATTCTCTCAGAACCACAGGCACAGGACCAAGATGGCCAGAAGCTATTTCAAATTATGTTCCAAAGGCCCACCTGTGTCTGTAGTAATCAGAGGAAAATGGGCAGGAAAGACTACATCTGAGATATTCCTGGCCAGACACATGTTGCCAAGACTGGTGGGACACAAGAAACCATATGCCCCAGCTACCTATAAATGACACTGATTTCCTTCCTTCCTTTGCTTTTTATTTTGAGACAGGCCCTTGCTAAGTTACTTAGGCTAGGCTTGAACTCAAAGTCCTCCTGCCTCAGCCTCCTGAGTAGATAGGATTACAGGAATGTGCCACTGGGCCCAGTTAAACACTAATTCTTCTTCTTCTATTTTTTTTTTTTTTGGTGATATTGACTAAACCCAGGGCTTTCTCACTGAGTTGCATCCTAAGCCCTTTTAAAAATTTTTTTAAAATTTTGAAACACATTCTTGGTAAGTCCCTAAATTACCCAGACTGGGCTTGAATTTGAGATCCCCCTGTTTTAGCCCCCCAGGATGCTAGGATTACACATATGCACCATTGCAGCCAGATGAGACAAAGTTCTTTTAAATCCCATAGCCAAAGCCAGGTGTGGCTGAGTCCACCTGTAATTCCAGCACTTGGGAGGGGCAGGAGGATTGCCCTGAGCTCAAGGCCAGCCTCAGGATACAAAGTGAATTCAAGTCTAGCCTGAACTACATAGTGAAACAATGACTCAAAAAAAAAAAATCCTATAGCCAATCAAGAGACAACTAGAATTTAGACTCCCTCCTAAAACTTGCCCACATTATTGCACAAGTAGAGGTAGCCAGGAGCACCCAGAGAAGATGCTGAAAACAATGGGCTTCCAGCGTTATTCTTGCCCCAGGAGATATCAAAAGCATGGCCTGGATAGCAGTGTCCACTGGTCATAGGTCTAGGCTGCTAGGGCTGAGGAGGCCTCAGCTGGGTTGTGGAGGGTAAGGTCTTCTGAACAGTGGCACTGAGAGCCTTGAATATGCCAAGGCTTGCATTCGTACTCCATTACCCTTCCTCCTAGCTCATGATGATGCTCAGATGCTCCTTTCCTTGGACCTTGGATCATAGCCCCTCGCACTGCCATCTTTCACCAGTGTTTCCCAGCCCTCACCTTTGCTGACAGCCTCACCTTGTCTTTCATGAAGTAGAGGCCCCTGCAGCTTTGCACCCTGCAGCCCTTCTTCTGCTCATCTCATACAGATGGCCAGGAGCTCAGGGCACCTTCTATCTGCTGCCCTCCCTTGGACTCTGCTCCTTCAGTCTCTGGCTCATTCCCTCGAGGGTCCTCTTCCTCAGCTTGTGCCAGGCTTCTCTAAGTGTTCTTTGCCAACTGTATTGTTTATTAAAAACAGACATCCTCACCTGTAGTACCAGTACTTCAAAGGCTGAAGCAAGAGGATGACTTGAATGCAGAAATTCAGGGCAAGTTTAGGCAACCCATCTCAAAAAAACCAAAGAAAGGGCCGGGGAGGTAGCTAAGTAGCGCTGTGCCGGCCTGGCAAGCACAAGGTCCTGAGTTCGATCCCCGGTACCAAAAAACCCAACCAACCAAACAAACAAACACAACAACAACAAACCAGAGGCCCTATTATGGAGTCAGGACAGTGACCATGTGTTTGGGAGTCTGGTAAGTCTTAGGACTCTTTATTTATTTATTTATTTATTTATTAGTTTGGCTCTGGGTTTACCCATCATCAGCCTGGGCATCCAAATTACACTTCGTTCATTGCTCAGGGAAGAAGCGGACGGGTTTGGGTGTGAGATAAACACTTTTCCATGTCCTTTTCTGGTGTGTGACTATACTAACTTCCTTTATTTCGTAGGACTCCGAGTCCCTGGACGCAGGAACCTTGCCGCCCTACGGGAGGGCCACTGCTAACATCTCTGCTCTCATGAGACTGGGACCCTGTTCCGCAGCCTCAGCCGACGGTACTTCCGCCCAGCCGCTAGGGGCCGCTGTTAGTCTGCAGTCGCTCCGCCTGGCGGGCCTAGCAGGCACTGGACCTGGGAACCTTAGTGAGAGCACGGAACCTTGGGACTCGGCTTTCGCAAGCGGCCGGGTAGAGTCCTCCAACGTCCGGGTCCCCTGAGTTTCTTGTTCCCGCGGGGTGCACTGAGCAGGCGCGGGAGCCCGAATTCTTAGAGTTTGGCTTCCGCGCGGCCGAGCCAAGTCGCCACGATCAGGGTTCCCTTAGTTGAGGCACCGGGTGGGCCGCGGCGGCGGTGACGGCGCCATGTATGCCGTGTACAAGCAGGCGCACCCGCCTACCGGCCTGGAGTTCGCGATGTACTGCAACTTCTTCAACAACAGCGAGCGCAACCTCGTGGTAGCCGGGACCTCGCAGCTCTACGTGTACCGCCTGAACCGCGACGCCGAGGTAGGCTGGGTGAGGGACCGCGGAGAGGTTGCGGGCAGCGATGTCGCTAGGTCCCCCGGCTGTCGCAGCCCGGAGTGGTCCCAGGTCTCTTGTCTTTAGGGCCTGCTTTTCGACTCCGTCTCGCCCGGCGCTGGCTCGCTTGCACTCGCGCCTCTTCCTTGCTCTTCTATGTCTTAGGCAGATGATCAGCGTTCACTTGCCGTTTGATACGTGGTAGGGATGCGACGGTGAACTAGACCTGCTTATTCCGGGGAGAACTCCTCCACTATGAAACACACTTGCGGACTGTCAGTGTGCAACGGAGGGAGGGAGGGAAGGAGGCTGAGTGTTTTCAGTCGGAAGATCAGGGGAACTTCTCTGTGCTAGATAGAGCAGGAATTTGTTGAGGAAAAAGCATTCCTCTCAAGGGAGCAAGGCTGGGTGTAGAGGGGGACAGACTACTAACAGGTGGCGTAGTAAAATGGAACCAACCCATCAGTGGGATGGGAGGAAACTTGGGTGCTTTGACTACCGGAGAGAATGGCGTTGGTCTAGGAAGACTTCTTGCGAGAGTCAGCTTGTTAGGTGTTCTTCAGAGAGGAGTAATACTTAGGCTGGTCAGGGATGGGGAAGGGAGGAGAGATGTTCCAAGCAGAGGAAGAAACAACCTGTGCACAGGCCAGAGCACTTGCAGGTGATATGTGCAGTGTGTGGGGTAGTGGGTACCTCTGGTCAGGACTGCACTCTCCAAAGCAGAGGGAAGCCACCAAAAGGGTTTTGAATAGGGGCTGACACCAATAGAGAAGCAAGCTGAAGTAGGCTGCCTGTCCTCAGTACCCATCTAGCACATGTATGTATATGCATGTAATGTGCCTAGTTTTGCAGATACATCCATCCCAAAACAAGCACCAGAAAAGAATGGGATATTTTAGTGAGAGCTTTGTATTTGGATATGTCATTAAAAAGACTTGGCTTAGGGCTGGGGTTTTCGCTCAGTGATACCGCCACCTGCCTTGCAAGCACAAAGTCCTGAATTCGATCCCGAGTACCAAAAAAAAAAAAGACTTGGCTGAAGTTTTGGGGATAGAAGTTAGGAAAAAATGGACATGTAGCACAGTGGTAGAGTGCTTGCCTAGTTTGCCACCTCCTCCATTCCCATCAGAAAAGTTTTGAAGTCAGACCTTGTCTTTATTATCAAGAACTGGATGAGACATTTTTGTTGTTGATTTTGGGTTTTTTTCTCTAATAGTGGGGATTGAATCCAGGGCTTTTGCACTGAGATACTTCCCCAGCTCTTTTTATTATTTTTTATTTTAAGGCAGGGTCTCATTAAATGGCTGAATTGCCCAGGCTGGATCTGAACTTGCAGTCTTCCCGCTTTACCTTTCCAGAGTGCTGGAATGACAGCCATGTGCCACCATGTCCAGCTGAAGAATTTCTGTAGGTGAACTTGTGAAGCTCAATATACATAGCCTCACATCAACTGCAGTCTCGCTGGGTATATTTTGAAACTAATTTTCCCATTTTTGAAAGATCCAATTTTTTGTTTGTTCCTTTCTTTTGAGACAGGGTCTCACTATGTGGTTCAGGTTGGCCTTGAACTCACGGCAATCCTCTTGCCTCAGTTTCTTGAGTGCAGGGATTTCAAGTGTGTGCCACGTGTGGCCCAAATTTTTAACTATAGTAAAAGTTTTTCTTCCCTGTTGCCAGTAGATTTTTACCAACTGAAACTGTTATTACATCATCATTCCTTTTTCTTTTTTCCCAGTAGTAAGGGACTCATCCATACTAGACAAGTGCTTTATGACTGATATAGAGTCTTCCTAAATTGCCAGGCTGGCCTTGAACTTGCAGTCCTCCCCACCTCTGCCTCCTGAATAGCAAGGATTACAGGTGTGCACACCATAGTCATACATTGTTACATTTTTAACAAATGGGTTCAAAGCCCACTGGAGTTTGTCTTCCCTCAGCAGATATTTATTAAGTCTCTACTGTGTGCAGGCAGCTGGTGAGATGTTGGTACACACTACAGTCAGAGTTACTTGCCCTGTGGAGCTTGCATTCTGGACAACAGGCCATGAACAACCAGTAAAATGTGTGTGAGAGATGAATGGTGTTGTGAAAACAGCAGAGCAGGATGAGATTGAGGAGGCAGGCTGTGGTGTTAAATCTTGCCTCTTTGGGAAGGTGAGATTTTAAAAAATGAGGTGGTGGTGGAAAAGCCTATGCAAGTCAGGCAAAGAGGTTCTGGATGGAGGGAGCAGTTCTAGCAGAGGTCGTGTGGCAGGAGGGACAGGGAAGAAGGGAGTGAGATGGGGAGAGCAGGTGGGAGAGGTGACAGGGTGGGAGTGGGGCTCCAGTGTGCCATGCACAACTAGAAGTCAAATAGGGAAGCACAGTTGTGGCAGAGAAGTTATCAGGGCCGGGGATTTAGCTCAGTGGTTCCACTGCCTGCCTCACAAGCACAAGGACCCAAGTTCGATCCCTGGTACAGAAAACAAATGAAACAAAAACAAAAAATTTAGCCGGGTGTGGTGGTGCATGCCTGTAATCCCAGCACTTGGAGGCTGAGGCAGGAGGATCACTGTGAGTTCGAGACCATCCTGGGCTACACAGTGAGATCCAGGTCAGTCTCACTACATAGTGAGACCCTGTCTCAAAAAAAAAAAAAAAAAAAAAAAAAAAGTTATCAGACCTAACTTATGTTTTCTGAGAGTCACTCTGGCTACCATATTCAAGAGAGGCCAAGAGGAGTCAGGGAGATCAGTTAGGTGGCTATAGCCATTAGGTGAGAGGCAGTGGTGTCTTGGACAGTATGATAACCATGGAGGTAATGTGAATGGACAGGGGTGAGGTGTGAAAGCGAGGAGCTGAGGGTGACATTAGGGTTTTGCCAGGGTCTGTGCATAACAGGTCTGAGATTAAGTCTGAGCACTTGAAGGGGTGTTGTTGCTAATCCATGGAGTGGAGAAGACTGTGGGTGGAGTGGGGCTAAGGAATTCATTTCTGGACATTGTATTAGTTTCTGTCTGTTGCATAACAAATTATCTCAAGACTTAGAAGTTCAGAAAATATTATTGCTCAAGTTTGGAATCAGGAATGGTTTAGCTAGGTTCTGGTTCTCTCATGAGGCTGGGCTGTGAACCTCTGAATCTTCCACTTGCTGGAGTCTCTCCCTTTCTGCAGGAGGCCTTTTTCCTCCCTCATGGACCTCTCCATGGGCTCACAAGGCAGCAGACAGACACCCTAGAGTAAGAGTACCAAGACTGACCACTGAAACTCTTGCCTTGTTTGTTGTACTGATCATGCTAAACAACGCTGGTAACAATGTGGGGGCTGCAGAAGCCTGAGTGTAGGGGCAGGGTTATTGAGGCTGTCTCAGGCATCAGCCAACTCTGATTTCTTGTCAGCTGGCACTGGGGAGGCGCAGGAGTAGGGTCTGAGCTAAGGCAAAGTTGAGGTCTTCAGCCTGTGGTTGTTTTCTGCCCTCTGAAGCTGGTGAAGTTCCTCAGAAGGTGGCCAAGGATAGTAACCCCGGCATTAAGAGGGGAGCCACTGAAGAGTTGGAGAGGATGTGGCCAGGGAGATAGAAAGGAAAACTCAGGGAGGGCTCTGGCACTGGGTCCTTCACTGCTGAGCCTGATGTGACAGAGACAGTGTGTTCTGGAGACAGGTGAGGATGCAGCCCAATTGGAGAAGGGTGAAGAGTTCCATGAGGGAGGGAACAGTGAACCCAGACAATTGTCCAAATGAGATTTGTACAAAAGGAAGCAAAGAAATAGACCAATAACTAACATGGAAAGAATGTTTTTTTCCTTCTTTCTCTCTTCTTCAACCTGTTTAAAATTTTTATTAGTACATTTGCAGTATAATGATTACATTCATTGTTGAGACTTGGTACATGTACATAACACATCTCAATTTTTGTCCCCCCTTCTCTCTTATTACTTTTCTTTTCTTGTTTTGTTTGTTTGTTTTGAGACAGGCTCTTGCTATGTAGTTCAAACTGGCCTTGAACTCACAGCATCTTCCTGATTCAGCCTTCTGAGTGCTGGGATTAAAGTGTGTGCCACTATGCCCAGCTACTTTCTGGTTTTTTGGTGTCTTTTTTTTTCCTTTTCCTGCCTTAGTCTCCTAAGTGCTGGAATCACAGGTGGCTGTCACCTCACCTGGCTAAAGAGCATTTTCTTAAAAATAAGGAAGGCTAAGACAGGAGGATTACAAATTCAAGTCTAGCATGTACAATTTAGTGAGACCCTGTGTCAAGATTAAAATAGTCTGTAGCTCAATACAAAGGTCCTCGGTTCAGTTCCCCAGAACCAGGAGGTAGTTGGGAGATAAGAGAAACAGCAGCGCAGTGTCTACTCACCAGTCACAGCCCACAGGAGTTAGGGAGCCTTTCACATTTTTTAATGGGCATAGAACATTTCAAAGGAGGATCCTTAAGGCACCGGATATAGCTACAGAGCCATAGCTGCCTGTTCTCTGGCCCTTTCTAGGTCAGTGTGCTGTTCACCAGATAGTGAAGCAAGAGAGGTCAGGGATGGAGATTGATAATGAAGGGAGGGCTCAGCCCAGTTATAGTTGCTGCGTGGACAAGCTGCCCAGGACGGCCCGCCAGGCAGTCACAGTCACACACACCTGTGTCTTGGGTTGGCATAGGACAGCAGGAAGGGGCCAGGTGTGCCCGTGTCTCCTCCATCCCACTCTGCCCCCATGTGGCCTTCTTGGCAGTGTGATGGCCTCAGGGTAGCCAAGCCACTTTCAGGAGCTCACGCTATGGGAGATCAAGGCAGAAGTGGCCAGTCATTGCCAGGACCAGACCAGGAGAACACAGGGTACTTCAGAGCAGCTCTCCTTTGCAGCTGCCTTGAATCTGTCCCTGGGGGTTTAGCACATGTGTAGCCCCATGGGGGTGGAGAGGATCCTGACCCAGTGGCACCTGATCATAGGAAGATCTTAGAGCTTCCTATGTTTCCCTCTTTGAGACTGGGTCTTGTTATGTAGTCTGGGAACTCCTGGGCTCAAGTGATTCTTACATTTTGGCCTCCCAAGTGCTGGGACCACAGCCCCTACCATGTCCTGGCTCTTCAGGAGCTCCTGACAGTCTTGCCTGTTGTAGCTGTGGCTGAAGTATGTTTTGTGCTACCTGTGTTGAGCCTGGGCCAGGGCCAGCACGGTCTGTGTGTCCAATGCGAGGCAGGTTGGGGGCAGAGGATGAATATATGTGGTATGGGATGGCCTTCTGAGGAAGCTGAGGGGCTTCCTGGGGAGCCCATGGCCAGGCTGGGAGCATCAGTATGTGAGGGTGTGTACAGCTATGTCCATGCACCTGGCTTGCACACCACCCACTGAGGAGACCATTTGGGCAGAGCTTCCTGGTGGTGGGGGCCAAAGATCTTCCAGATGAGCAGCAACTCACTGTTCCCTCTTCTCCCCTTTGCAGGCTCTGACCAAGAATGACAAGACCACAGGTAAGTGTGGGGGTCTGCCCTGTCCCTGCCTGGGCGTGTGCATTGATCAGAGTGCAGGTGTTCATTCAGATCCTGGCCCTCCCCAGAGGGGAAGTCCCATCGGGAGAAGCTGGAGCTGGTGGCCTCCTTCTCTTTCTTCGGCAATGTCATGTCCATGGCCAGTGTGCAGCTGGCAGGTGCCAAGCGGGATGCCCTGCTCCTCAGCTTCAAGGATGCGAAGGTGAGCAGGGGTGTGGTGGGGAAGTCCTGGGTACTGGATGGGTTGTGGGGGAAGTGCTGGGAGGGGCTGCTGGTGCCTGCGGGGCTGGTGGTGTGTGGGCCACAGCTCTGACCTCCTGCCCACAGCTGTCAGTGGTGGAATATGACCCAGGCACCCATGACCTGAAGACCCTGTCCTTGCACTACTTTGAGGAGCCTGAGCTACGGGTAGGCTTAGTCACATCCCTCTCCCTGCCCTGATGCTCTCCTGGGTCCTGCCCTGCAGCCTGGCTGACGCTTCTCTATCCCCAGGATGGGTTTGTGCAGAATGTGCACACGCCTCGCGTGCGAGTGGACCCGGATGGGCGCTGTGCAGCCATGCTCATCTATGGCACACGGCTGGTGGTGCTACCTTTCCGGAGGGAGAGCCTGGCTGAGGAGCACGAGGGGCTTGTGGGTGAGGGGTGAGTGCCAGCAGGGTGACTATGGGCACCCAGTTCCCCTCTGGCCCATCTGCATACCTCCTCTGATACCTCTGGCCCCCAGGCAGAGGTCCAGCTTCCTACCCAGTTACATCATCGATGTGCGGGCCCTGGATGAGAAGCTGCTCAACATTGTCGACCTGCAGTTTCTGCATGGCTACTATGAGCCCACCCTGCTCATCTTGTTTGAGCCCAACCAGACCTGGCCCGGGTGAGCCCTGGAGACCCCTATGCTGTGCACTCCTGGCTGCCTCTGCCTTGGGCGGGCCAGAGGGAGGGGATGCAGTGTGTGGCTCCCTTAGAGGGAAGGACTGGGCCACTGGCTCTGGCTGACCTACCTCTTGCTCCAGGCGGGTGGCTGTGAGGCAGGACACATGCTCTATTGTGGCCATCTCACTGAACATCACACAGAAGGTCCACCCTGTCATCTGGTCCCTCACCAGCCTGCCTTTCGACTGTACCCAGGCACTGGCTGTGCCCAAGCCCATAGGTGAGGGCCTAGAATAGCTGAGTGGTTACGGGGTGGGGGATGCTGAGCCTACTTACCAGCCTGTGTCTACCTCCAGGCGGGGTAGTGATCTTCGCAGTCAACTCACTGCTGTACCTGAACCAGAGTGTCCCCCCATATGGCGTGGCTCTCAACAGCCTCACCACGGGCACTACAGCTTTCCCCCTGCGTGAGTGCAGTGGCCGGGGCGGGTGGGGTGTAGGGCCTCCAGGTGGCCTCACTGCCCTTCCCACAGGTACTCAGGAGGGTGTGCGGATTACTCTGGATTGTGCACAGGCCGCCTTCATCTCCTATGACAAGATGGTCATCTCCCTCAAGGGTGGCGAGATGTGAGCTCTAGCCCATGAGTCCAGTCCACCCTGGGACCCCACATGCCCCCCATGTCCGCTCAATGCTCCCTATCCTGACTCCTCACCACACCCCTGATCCCCTTCTCCATTCAGTGCCCACCACATCGCCCACTGATCACCTCCCCTCCCCCAGCTACGTGCTGACTCTCATCACTGACGGCATGCGTAGCGTCCGTGCATTCCACTTTGACAAGGCTGCTGCCAGTGTCCTTACCACCAGTGTGAGTAGGGATGACAGGGAAGGGCTTGCCGTGGAGCCAGGCATGGCCCTGTCTTCACTCACGTCCTCCCTCAGATGGTCACCATGGAGCCTGGGTACTTGTTCCTGGGCTCTCGCTTGGGCAACTCCCTCCTGCTCAAGTACACAGAGAAATTGCAGGAACCCCCAGCTAGCACTGTCCGCGAGGCTGCTGACAAGGTGGGTGTCCATGGGGTGGAGCCCTCAGCCTAGCCTGTCACTGCCCTCTGTGTGGGGCAGCCTCAGAGGTTGCTTACTTCCTTCTTGGGCCTCACAGGAAGAGCCTCCCTCCAAGAAGAAGCGGGTGGACTCTGCAGCAGGCTGGGCAGGTGAGGGGCTGGGCTGGGCAGGTGAAAGGCTGGAGTCCCCAGGGCCAGGCTCAAGGGGCTTTGTGTGCCATACCACAGGGAACAAGACAGTGCCACAGGATGAAGTGGATGAGATTGAGGTATATGGCAGCGAGGCTCAGTCAGGCACACAGCTGGCCACCTACTCCTTTGAGGTTTGTGCAGAATGTGCTTTTGAGGTGAGGGTGTGCCCGCCCCTACTGTCCCCCCTGACTGCTGCTGTACTCACAGGTGTGTGACAGCATGCTTAATATTGGACCCTGTGCTAATGCTGCTGTAGGTGAACCTGCCTTCCTCTCTGAAGAGGTACCTTCAGAGGGGCCTTGGGCCTGGGTTGGGGCCTGGTGGGGACAGCATCCTGATCTCATCCTGTACAGTTTCAGAACAGCCCTGAGCCTGACCTGGAGATTGTGGTTTGCTCTGGCTATGGAAAGAATGGGGCCCTGTCAGTGCTGCAGGTGTGCAGAGGAGGGAAGGAGAGGCGGGTGGACTCTAGGATACCTGAGTGGGCTGACTCCCCATCCTACCCCATCTTCATTCCAGAAGAGTATCCGGCCCCAGGTGGTGACAACCTTTGAACTTCCTGGCTGCTATGACATGTGGACAGTCATTGCTCCTGTGCGTAAGGAGGAGGTAGGCAAGAGTGAGCTGAGGAGGCCTGGATGGTGTGGTGGCCTGGGGACAGCCTGGTCCAGGCAGTCATGTCCATATGCTTGTATCACCAGATCATGGCTCCCACCCTACCTATCTTTGACCCTCACAGGAGGAGACACCAAAGGCAGAGGGCTCAGAGCAGGAACCCAGTGTTCCTGAAGCAGAGGATGATGGGCGAAGACATGGGTTTCTCATTCTGAGCCGGGAAGACTCTACCATGGTAGGACTAGGCCTGGGCCTGGGCCTGGGGTTTGGGGTCCCCAGAGAGGGCAAAGCTCACTGCTGCCATCTGCAGATCTTACAGACGGGCCAGGAGATCATGGAGCTGGATACCAGTGGCTTTGCCACCCAGGGGCCCACGGTCTTTGCTGGAAACATTGGGGACAATCGCTACATTGTCCAAGTATCACCACTGGGCATCCGTCTGCTGGAAGGAGGTGGGTGGGCCCTAGGGAGACAGGTTCTGGAGTGTACGTTCTGTGGGGTGTGGGTGGATGTGGATCAACTGACCACCCTGTGTCTACAGTGAATCAGCTGCACTTCATCCCTGTGGACCTGGGTGCCCCAATTGTGCAGTGTGCAGTGGCTGATCCCTATGTGGTTATCATGAGCGCCGAGGGCCACGTTACCATGTTCCTGCTGAAGAGCGATTCCTATGGTGGCCGCCACCACCGCCTGGCACTGCACAAGCCTCCACTGCACCATGTAGGTCCCTCACGCCATGCCTACTCTGTCCCCACCCACTTGTCCCTGCTGTGGCTGAGCCCCATTCTCCCTGCAGCAGTCCAAGGTGATCACGCTGTGCCTGTACCGTGATGTCAGCGGCATGTTCACCACAGAGAGCCGCCTGGGTGGTGCCCGCGATGAGCTGGGGGTTCGCAGCATCTTGGAGGCTGAGGGCCTGGGCTCAGAGACCAGGTGCGTGGGGGCCAGAGACCAGGGGCCTGGGTCCCCAGGGCAGTCTGTGATGTTCTCTGGTCCCCAGCCCTACAGTGGACGATGAAGAGGAGATGCTGTACGGGGACTCCAGCTCCCTCTTCAGCCCTAGCAAGGAGGAGACCCGGAGGAGCAGCCAGCCTCCAGCTGATCGAGAACCCACACCCTTCAGGGCAGAGCCCACACACTGGTGCCTGCTGGTGCGGGAGAATGGCACCATGGAGGTGGGTGCGCCTGCACAGCACCCCAGCCCATCCAGCACAGCTGTCTGTCGCTAACCTCCATCCCCCACAGATCTACCAACTCCCAGACTGGCGGCTGGTGTTCCTGGTGAAGAACTTCCCTGTGGGGCAGCGAGTCCTGGTGGACAGCTCCTCCGGACAGCCAACCACGCAGGGTGAGGCCCGCAAGGAGGAAGCCACACGCCAGGGCGAGCTGCCACTGGTCAAGGAGGTGTTGCTCGTTGCTCTGGGGAGTCGCCAGAGCAGGCCCTACCTGCTGGTGAGTGTTCTGTGGGCTGCCTGCCCCTGAAAGCCCTACCTGCATTCACAGCCCTTCCCTGTCTGGTCCCCAGGTGCATGTGGACCAGGAGCTACTCATCTATGAGGCTTTCCCTCACGACTCCCAGCTCGGCCAGGGCAACCTCAAAGTCCGGTTTAAGAAGGTACCAGACCCTACTAGGGCATAGGGGAAGAGTGTGTGGGAGCCCAAGCTCATAGAGCCTGGTATTCATTGTGACCTTTGCTAGGTCCCTCACAACATCAACTTCCGTGAGAAGAAGCCAAAGCCATCCAAAAAGAAAGCAGAAGGTGGCAGCACTGAGGAGGGGTCTGGGGCCCGGGGCCGTGTGGCACGTTTCCGCTACTTCGAGGACATTTATGGCTATTCAGGGGTAGGTCAGTGCTGTGTGGGAATCTGGAGGTCAAGGTGCTCAGGACCGCACTCAAGTGTCCCGTGGTACTTGCCCCCAGGTGTTCATCTGTGGTCCCTCACCCCACTGGCTCTTGGTGACTGGCCGGGGGGCTCTGCGGCTGCACCCTATGGGCATTGATGGCCCGATTGACTCCTTCGCCCCATTCCACAATGTCAACTGCCCTCGGGGATTTCTGTACTTCAACAGACAGGTAGGAAGGCTCAGGCTGTTTCCCTTCTGCGCCACAAGCCTTGCTGGGCCAGATCAGGTACTGGGACCCCAGAAATGGAAGCCCTTGTCATCTGGGGCAGGGAGGACTCTCAGCTATCCCCAGAGCCTGGAGTAGGTGTCTGGAGGAGGATGGGATCTGGCCTTCATAGCAAAATGTCTGGAGGTTGGGGCAGTTGGGAATAGAGGTAGAGATGAGGTCACCTGCCATAGAAAGCCCTGCTCCAAAGCCTAGCTGAGCTGGCTTTAGCTCCCATTCTGCCTGTAAGTTGGCTATGTTGACTTTTGAGACAAGTACACCTTTTCTGCGCCTATTTTCTCACCCATGCCACCCACTTGGCAGCAGTGACTCCCTGGGTCACTCAGGGACTCTCACTGACATGGCAAATGCCTCCCAGACAGCCTGGTCGGGGTATTATCTACTTTTTTTGTAGTTCTTGGCACAGAGACTTTTCTGCCTATTTTTCTAGTCTGTGAGGCCTCCTTTGCCTGCAGTATCCAGTGTCTTCTGGGCCAAAGCCTTTCCATACCCTGTGCTAGCATTCCCCAGCCTGGGGTGAGCTTAGGCGAATGGATGGGTTTGTGAATGGGAAGAGGAACATAGCCACCCTCCAGGCCCTTGCTGGGCAGTGGCATCTGCCCACCATGCCCTTGGCTGTCCCAGGCCTCATTTACCCTCACTCTTAGGGTGAGCTGAGGATCAGTGTCCTGCCCGCTTACTTGTCCTATGATGCCCCATGGCCCGTCAGGAAGATCCCTCTGCGCTGCACAGCCCACTATGTGGCTTACCATGTGGAGTCCAAGGTCTGTTTCCCACCCCACCCTACACACCCTTCTCACTGTCTTCCTGGTCTGGTCTTCTATATGACACCCCTAACCCCTTAGGTGTATGCTGTGGCCACCAGCACCAGCACACCATGCACCCGCATTCCACGCATGACAGGGGAAGAAAAGGAGTTTGAGGCCATTGAGAGAGGTGCGTGGTGCAGGGGAGGGTGGGCTGTGTTCAGGGCTAGCTCTGACCACCCCTCTACCCATCCCTGCAGATGACAGGTACATCCACCCACAGCAGGAAGCCTTCTCTATCCAGCTCATCTCCCCAGTTAGCTGGGAGGCCATTCCCAATGCCAGGTAAGACTGGGCTGTGAGTGGAGGCTGTGCCTTGCTTACCAGGTAGGGGTATCCTAAGGAGGTCTAACCTTGTGCAGGATCGAGCTGGAGGAGTGGGAACACGTCACATGCATGAAAACAGTGTCACTGCGCAGCGAAGAGACTGTGTCAGGCCTCAAGGGCTATGTGGCTGCTGGAACCTGCCTCATGCAGGGGGAGGAAGTCACATGCCGAGGACGGGTAAGGGACCAGTGGGTAGAGGTAGGCAGCACCTGGCAGCCCTTCTGCTATCTCCATGTGTCCCTTCCTCACCTAGATCCTGATCATGGATGTGATCGAGGTAGTGCCTGAGCCTGGCCAGCCCCTAACCAAGAACAAGTTCAAGGTCCTGTATGAGAAGGAGCAGAAGGGTCCTGTGACAGCTCTGTGTCACTGCAATGGCCACCTGGTGTCTGCCATTGGCCAGAAGGTCTGCTACCCAGGCTTTTCCCACCCACCCTTATCCATGTCATCTGCCTCTGCTCACCCACACCCTCCCCATAGATCTTCCTGTGGAGCCTCCGGGCCAGTGAGCTGACAGGCATGGCCTTCATCGATACACAGCTGTACATCCACCAGATGATCAGTGTCAAAAACTTCATCCTGGCTGCAGATGTCATGAAGAGCATCTCACTGCTACGCTACCAGGAGGAGAGCAAGACACTTAGCCTGGTGTCCCGGGTATGCTGCATGGCTTAGCAGTGGGGGTGGGCACCAGCCCAAGGTCCAGCCTGACCTCCCCTTCCTTCCCCAGGATGCCAAGCCCCTGGAGGTGTACAGCGTGGACTTCATGGTGGACAATGCCCAGCTTGGCTTCCTGGGTAAGCATGCAGGAGCTTCCTGGGTGAGGGCTGTGGGACTGACATTGAGGGCCACTGGGGCTGACTCTGGGCCTCTGTCTTCAGTGTCTGACCGAGACCGCAACCTTATGGTGTACATGTACCTGCCTGAAGGTGAGTGCCCTGCCCCACCCCCCATCACTGGGCACTAGGCACTAAGTTGGCAATGACCTCAGTCCTTCTGGCTTAGCCAAGGAGAGTTTTGGAGGCATGCGCCTGCTGCGTCGGGCAGACTTCCATGTGGGAGCCCATGTGAACACCTTCTGGAGGACTCCGTGCCGGGGGGCTACTGAGGGACCCAGCAAGAAGTCAGTTGTGTGGGAGAATAAGCACATCACATGGTTTGGTGAGTGCCGGGGCAGGTGTTCTTAAGGTGGGGGATGGCAGGTGGCTCACACTGTGCCCTCTGATCCTTCAGCCACACTGGATGGTGGAATTGGGCTCCTGCTACCCATGCAGGAGAAGACCTACCGGCGCTTGCTGATGCTGCAGAATGCATTGACCACCATGCTGCCCCACCATGCTGGCCTCAACCCCCGTGCCTTCCGGTGAGCGCCTGCCATTGCTCACCTCCCCACCTGCATTGCCTCTGCCAGCTTGCCCTGACCTCCACCAAATGCCCACCTTCCCCAGGATGCTGCATGTAGACCGGCGTATTCTGCAGAATGCCGTGCGTAATGTCCTTGACGGGGAGCTGCTTAACCGGTACCTGTACCTCAGCACCATGGAGCGTGGTGAGCTGGCTAAGAAGATTGGCACAACGCCCGACATCGTGAGCACCCTGCTGCCTGCCTGTCCATCTCAGCCCATTCCCACCCTGCTCAGGTCTTGCGCTGACCTCCTTCATTCCACAGATCCTGGATGACTTGCTGGAGACAGACCGTGTCACTGCCCACTTCTAGCCCTGATGCTACTCACCCATATACACCACCTCTTGCCCTTTTTGTACAAAATACAAGGAGAACAATTTCTTTGAGAAAAGTGTGATTACTGTGTTGTCAGATCCCCAGGGTATGGGGTGTCTACACTGCTAGCCCTGGGGCCTATGTCTCCAGATACTGGTAGAGCTCTTCAGTCCAGGGTACAAGGCCCAGGTGGGCAAGAAGACGAACCAGGAAGGCAGTGAATCGCATAGTCAGGGTCTCCAGCCTGGGTGGCAAGACCAAGGGATCATGGTCTATGGAGAGCAGGCTCTGACCAGCCCGCCTAACTAGTCCTATGTGCCTGCCTACTTACCTGAGGGCCACTTCAAACTTGAGCATCTCCCAGATGACCCTGGCATGGCGCAGGAGGCTGCTGCCATAGATGCCCTGGTACATTGCACTTGCCAGGCGGCTCCAGCCCCGAACAGCACTGTGTCAGACACATGTATAAGACACTGACTTGACCTGCCCCCAGGATACCCCTCAGGTTACCAACCTCTTGGCCATGAGGAAGTAACGGTCCACAGGGGTGCCAAGGGCCACATTGATGGCACGCACGGTATTGATGTTGCGCAATACAAGCAGCATGGGCCGTGGCATTGCCTTGATCACCTGCATGACACTCTCAAAGTGGTCGCGGGCCATGTCCTGCATGTAGGCTGTTTCCTCGTGACTCAGCAGGTGGGAGCTCCACAGCTGCTCCAGGCGCACAGGCCGCTGCATGAGCACCTCGGAGAACAGCATATAGTCTGCAGAGGTACAGCCTGAGTAGGGTCTGTAGCCAGCCCCACCTGCCCACCCTGGCAGCCAGCAGCCACCCTCACCTTGTACACCAAGTGCAGCTGAGTGTGCCTTCATTGCTGCGTTGTCCCTCAGGATGATGGCTCGCCACAGCTGGCACAGGGATTCCCGGTCCCTGTGGGAGCCTGGCAGTGAGCCTACATCCCAGGGCAGGGAGATGGGCCCAGGGAGAGCTTTGCCTGGCCCCCACCTACCCCCACTTACTTCTGATCCAGGAACTGGTAGAGCCCATGGTCCAGCAACACCAGCTCTGCCTTCCCATCTGGGGCCTTCCTCACCAAAACTAGGGACACAGCACATCAGTGAACGCCACCCCCACCAAGACCCTACCCTAGAGTGGTTTCCTACCATTGCCAGGGTGGGGGTCAGAGTGGATGAAGCCTGTATAGAAGATCTGCTCAGCAAAAGCCTGGATCAGCTTCTCTGCTACCTGGGAGAAAGACGGGACATGCAGTAGGCACAGGCAGCACCCCTATCCTACCCTGCATACAGCACTCACATCCTGTAGTGCCAGCCCCTGGCTCCTGATGGCCTCCACATCATTAATCTTGCATCCGTCACAGAAGTCAGCTGTCAGCACACGCTGGGAGAAAGTGAGAGGCTGAGCTCAGTAGACCTGTGCTGCCCACCCTCCAAAGGAGCCATCCAGCTTACCTTGCTGGACTTGTCCCAGTGTACTCGGGGGACCACAATGTACTGGAAGTGCTTCAGCTCCTGTGCGCAGCGCTCTGCATTGCGGCCCTCGTTCTCAAAGTCCAGCTCCTGGGCCAGAGTCCCCTTCAGATCCTACAGCCAGACGGGAGCCAAGGTCCAGGCCCAGCTCCTATCCACCACCTAGAGGATATGGCTCCCGCCTACT
Source organism: Fukomys damarensis (assembly GCF_012274545.1). Lineage (NCBI taxonomy): Eukaryota > Metazoa > Chordata > Mammalia > Rodentia > Bathyergidae > Fukomys > Fukomys damarensis. The sequence continues at coordinate 66,150,158 of NW_022900917.1, forward strand.
GGGGCAGTGCTACCTGCAGGACCCAGCTAAAGCCAAAGCTGGGGTGCATGAGCTCCACAAGCCGCAGCAGTAACTCCAGTGTGTGCACGTCTGCCTCAAAGCGGTCCTGCAGGTCAATGTACTGCACCTAGGAGGGCCAGGATCTGTCTAGGACCAGTATGGTCACCATGCTGAGAGCCTCCCCCTGCACATGCAGCCCAGGTACCTTTACGGCCACAGTGGTACCATCCTGTAGCTTGGCACGGTGCACCTGTGCCAGGCTTGCAGCAGCCATTGGCTGGTACTCAAACTCCTGAAAGAGCTCCTGGGGCAGCGCCCGAAAGTCTTCAAGGAACAAGTCATCCACCTGGTGGGAACAGGAGTTGCAACAACAGCTGGCAGTCCTTGTCCCCTATCTTCCCATGGGTGGAGCTCACCTCCCGGAAGCCACGTGTGAGGGCCCTATCCTCCAGCACACGAAGGGTTCTGATGTACTCCGGTGGCAGTAGGTGGTTAAAGGCACACAGCCCCTGGCCCAGCTTCACATAGAGGCCGCCATTGCGGATGGCCCCTGTCACCAGGGCATCAGCTGCCCGCTGGTGACATGCAGACATCACCTCCACGTACCCTGGGCTGTTCTGACCACAAGCATGGAGGGGAGGATGGGGCAGGTGGCCACCTCCTTAGCCCCCCAGCTCCTGCCACCTCCAGTATGTTCCCACATGCCCAGGCATGACGACAGACCTCTTCGACCCCTCGCAGGATGACGTTGGTACACCACCAGTAGTCCAGGGAGATGTGCAGGCCGATCCTCAGGGACCTGTGCGCACAGACAGCCTCAGCCAGGTCCCAGGAACTGGGGCTCCAATGCAGTCCCTTATTCCCCAAGCCTTGCTGAGGTCTATCTTCATCCCTGACACCACCACCACCATCCCCCCATCCCAGCCCCGTGAACTCATGGGCACATTTTGGTCCTTCTACTTGGGACTTCTCTAAAAGCCTCAGCAGCCTGACACACCCATAGGCACCCAGGAGAGGGAGACTGGTGTCAGAAAGTGAAGCCACACCCTCCTGCTGAGACCTGCCCTCCACACGCGGTGTCTTCCTGCCCATCCTAACCAGGCACAGAGGGCCAGCAGGAACCTGGCAAGGCAAGGCATGCGTGGGTGGCCAGGTGTCCTTTCCTAAGCAGTACAGTCCCAGAGGTGAGGGAGGTGGCTGCCTTCACAAGAACCAAGGATGTCCCAAATGCAAAGGGAGAAAATGAAAATGATCATTCAAGGAGGGGAGGTATCTGTGAGCTTGTGGACTTTGCTATCTGAAGATAGAAATAAATAGTAAAGGTTAGAGGATGTGTATCTCAGACACCCAGCTCTGGCCTGTGAGAGGCATGGACATGCAGTCATTCTCCACTGAAAGGCACCAGCTAATCCCAGGGCAGGGCAGGAAATGACAAGGATAACCCCAGAACATTCTGTGGGATCAAAACACTCAAAAAAGGGAGCTGAGCCAGAGGGTAGGGAAAGTTAACAGTAAAATCTAGGGGTGGGTATATTGGGATACTGGAGACCCTTTTAACTTTGCTGTTTCAATTTTTTCACAACAAAATGTTGGAATAAAAAAAGAGGAGAGACATAAAAGCCTGGTTGAAGGGACTCCCTTGAGTTAACTCAGGAACAGTCTTTGCAAAATGATGCAGGCAGTAGCACACTGGATAAAATAAAATCCCTCAGTCTTGAATGGTGTGAATAATTCATAAATGGGGGAAGAGAAACTTCCTTACAGGAAGACAGATAGTAAATGTTAATAGAAAGACTGAATTTGAAAAATTATCCTTCGCCGAGCGTGGTGGCGCATGCCTTAATCCCAGAACTCAGGAGGCTGAGGCAGGAGGATCGCTGTGAGTTCGAGACCAACCTGGGCTACACAGTGAGTTTCAGGGCAGTCTCAACTACAAAGTGAGACCCTGTCTCAAAAAACCAAAAAAAGAAAAAAAAAGAAAGATCATCCTTCGACAGCTACTAACAATTAATTCATCACGCTGGGGAAGCACAGTGCCTGCCTGGCAAGCACGAGGTCCTGAGTTTGATCCCTGGTACAAAAAAAAAAAAAAAAAAAAAAAGAAGAAGAGAAAAATACCCCAAAACACTTGATTCACGCCAGTGTGGTGACACACACCTATAATCACAGCACCTGGGAGGATCAGGCAAAATAATTACTGTGAGTATAAGGCCAGCCTGGGCTACATAATGAGCCCCTATCTCAAAAAAACAAAATAATAAATTCACCCAAATATCTGCCAATATTAAGTGGGCAGGTGGGAGGGCCACAGGATGGAACTAACATCATCTCAAAGTGTCACTCCTGGGTACTTATCAATGACAAGGAGGAAAGTACTGAAATTTAAGACAAACAGATTATGTGCTACTTGACTGGACAGGGCGAACACAGCACATCACTTCAGCAGTGTTCCAACAAAAGCACGTCAGCTGGGGTCAGGGATTTAGCTCAGTGGGGCTGCTGCCTGCCTTGCAAGTGCAAGGTCCCAAGTTGGATCCCCAGTACAAAAAAAAAGCACGCCACCTGAATCAGACCTCACAAACAAGACAACCCGTGAGACATCGCCAGAAAGATTTTCCCATAGGTGAGACAGTAACTGTTTTAGTCTCTGTGACACTGTGGCAACCCTACTTCTTCAGGGATGACATGGGCACTTCATATTCCAATAAAGCTTTAGTGACACAAGCAGCAGCATCCTGGGTGATTGCATTTGCCCCAAGGACTATGGTTTCCCTACCCCCTTGGTACAATAGAATTACTGGTCTGTGGTCTTCAAGATTGCTCTGTGGTAAAGAATTAACTATATCCAGAGACCTTTGCCCTGGAGATTGCCTCTAACCATGTGAAATCTCCTGAGTGACAGGAGCACCTTTGTTTTTCATTGGGCCCTGGCAGCATATGTGACTTGTGACTAAAAAGACCAACAAGTTTGAGGGTTTAGGGGAACTAATAGCCAATGATTCAATCATCTATGCCTAAGCCCTAATAAAAATAGGGCATGGTGATACATGCCTGTAATCCTAGTACTCTGAGAGGCTGAGGCAGGAGGATTACAAGTTTGAGCCTAGCCTGAGCAAATGAACAACTTAGCAAGAACCCTTTCAACAAATTAAGAAAATGGCTGGGAATGTAGCTCACTGCAAAGGGTCTGGGTTCAATCCCCAGTACTGCAAAGATAAGTCAACAAGAAAATAAATAAATGCACTTTCCTGAGTTCTGTGCATCATTCTAGAGAACTATCAAAGCTGAGGAAGGGGCTGGGCTGTGGCTTAGTGGTACAGCACTTGCCTAGCATGTGTGAGGCCCTGGGTTTAATCCTTACTACAGAGAAGGAAAAAAAAATATTTTCAGGATTTAGCTCAGTGGTGCTGCACCTGCCTTGTAAGTGCAAGGTCCTGAGTTTGATTCCCAACACACACACACACACACACAA
>NW_022900917.1:66153851-66171054 GCF_012274545.1 Fukomys damarensis
ATATATATGGTTTTTTGTTGTTTTTTTTGTTGTTTTTTTTTTTTTCCAGCAAGGCACAGGATGGTAGACACCTAGAATCCTAGCTACTCAGGAGGCTGAGATAGGAGGATTGACAGTTTGAGGCCAGCCTGAGCAACTTAGATTCTGTCTGGAAACAAAACCAAAAAACCCATCTTAGCCAAGCTTGATGGTACACACCTATAGTCCCATCATTCTAGGAGGCTGAGGCAAGACTGCCAGTTTGAACCCAACTTGGACATTTTAGTAAGACCCTGTCTCAAAATTAAAACAAAATAAAACAAAAGGAATAGGGACAAGGCTCAGCACATCTCAAAGGCCTTGAGCTCAATCCCCAGTATGTGGGATGGGGAGAGAAGTTTTAAAATATATACATGGTGGGAGTTAAAAACATAGGTCTCTGGGGCAGAGAGAAACCCTGCCCCCAAATCATCCCAGGCAGAAGCTGAGCATCAAGCACCTCTAGTACAGTTAGAAACAATGGAGTACCCACCCTTATTGAGTCACCTTTACCCACCCTTATTGAGGGTCCCTGAATAGACGTTATATTTCACGCATGTAATTAAGATAGAGTGAATTCTGGGGCAGGCATGTGTACTGAGAGCCCCTGAGGTGACACAGCTCCTGTCAATCATTCCTGTCATATCTAGAGACTTGGAAGGCACCTGGGATGAGATGCACATCCTTTAAAATCCAAAAGCCTGATTTATCAGGAGCTGCTGTGTGGTGTGTTCTGTGCTCTGCCTGCAGTGCTTTTGTTTTCCCATCATCCCAGCACTGCTTTTCTGTTCTGCCATATTTTTGTGGCTTGAACTTTCCCTGAGCACAACTTTCTGTGAGCTTCAATAAATGTAGCTGCTTTCCATTTGCCACTGAGTATGTGCTTGCAATTCCTTGCTCATCATACACAAGAGCCTGGATTTTACCCACTGAATTAATCACTTGATAACTCCTTGAACACCTTCCACCTCTGCTCTTCTGTACCAACACCTTCCCAGCATTCTGCTTATAGTGAGTACTCCTGACTGAGTTCAACCTTGCCCCTTCCCTGTGCCTGATGGGGATGCTTCCTAAGCCTGCCTATCCTGGCACCTATCATCAGGCTCAGGGACAAGGAGAACATGCAGACTGTTAAGGAAACTGACAGTCTCTACTAGACCCCAGAAGCAAGTGGTGAAGCACATTTATTTCCCTGATGAGTGAGCCCAGAAGGCTGAGGTCACCACACGGGGAATAGCAGCACTGTGACAATGATCCACACAGTCGTTGTCAGGGGCTGCCAGGGCAGTAGCAGAAGCAGGAAGAGAACTCTAGGTTCTGCTCTCACTGACCCTGGGACTATGGGGATAGAGGTCTGCAGGACACAGGGCACACTGCCCAGAACCTTCCAACAAGGGAGACTGGCATGGGAAAGGACCTTCTGTCCAAGGCTGGAAATCACTGGGCATCCAGCCACCTACATGGCCATAGCCACACTAAAGTAAGTTTTAGTGAAAGGCTGGATAAAGTATCTGAAGATCTGAACCCTAAATCTTCCCTGGGACGGGGACCCAGTTAGGAGGCAGCAGGGGCTCAGAGCTGGAGAAAGGCAAGCTCTGTCCAGCAGCCTATCCCCATCTCCACCCAGTTCAAAGGGCTTTTGGGATAACCGGGTTTTTTCCAATGCCGATAGCTAGTGCTGAGGAAGCGTGGCTCAGTAGGGCTGATTTCTGCACTGAGAGAGGAACACAAATACAAGATTTTGGGTCCTAGGAGAGGGGTACCAGCATCTCCATCTGGGACACTAGCTCACCTAAGGTGTGGGCTGGGAGTACAGGCAGTTGCTGTCTGTAAAGAGTCAGAGCTTCCTACCCCAAAGGCCAAGGCTGATCTGCCCAGTGTGATGGGGGACCCTCATCCGCTGGCCCCGCCTGCATGCCAGCAGGCAGCAGTGATTGCTGCCCCTTCAGGCAGAACCTCACAATCCCCAAGACAAGCAAGGGCAGCTACCCCACCCCTCCTACCTGCCAAACCGCCCGATGCCATCCACCATGAGCCGCATCTTCCTCTTCTCCTGTGCCTCTGCCATGGCATAACGAACTCCGAGGAGCAGGGGCACCCCCACCACTGTAGCAGAGAATGCCCACCTCCACAGCAGCGTTGGTTTTGAGGGCCTATAGGGAGTCACAGTGCTGGGGGTGCTGCCCTCCCTCCTCCAAGGCCAGCCCTCACTCTAGGCTGCTGGGTTTATGGGATCTACAAGCAGCATCTGACTCATCTCGCCAGGCTGAACCAGCTCCTGTGGCAACCGTTTTCCACCCTCAGAGAGTCTCTGCTCAGAGCCTCCTGCCTTCCTTTTTCAGGCTGTTCCCACCTTTTGCATGGTCCCTACCTATAGCAACTCCACCCCCGCACACCCTGAAAGGTCATCCAGTTTGTTTGCTGGAACAGATGGCTCTATTTATATTCCTCATGATTTGACTGCATTGGTAATGCTGCGGTCAGGAGTGTCTGTGCCTGAGCAGTGTGCCAGGAATGGGTCAGGACCCTGTTGGCCTTGGGTCCCAGGGGACAGCATGGACATGCAAATACTTCCTGTTTAACTTGGGCCCCTTCACTTCCCGTGTGCCCACACAGATGGTTATCTCTCTGCCTGGGGCGGGTGCATGCCCACAGATTACAGGGTGACTACCTGGGAGCCTGACACCTGAAATTTCTCCTGAAGAACATGGCCGGACACAGCCATGACTTCCTTCTGGTCCGCAGCAGCACCAAGTGAAAGTGGCACAGTCGTACCTGTAAAGAACAAACAGCCTGGCTCAACAGAGGCAGAAGCATGCCCAGGACTTCCACCATCACCCACCCAGCACTTGCACAGGCAAAGGGCCAAGGATTGGGCATGCTATACTACCCCGAACTCATTACCCAAGGGTGGCATCAAGATAGGCAAGGCCGCATGCCTATAATTCCAGCACTTGGGAGGCTGAAGCAGGAAGATCCACAAGTTCAAGGCCAGCTTGGGTTTCATAGTGAGTTTAAGGACAGCCTGAACTACACAGTAAAACCCTATCTAAAAAACAAATACAAACAAACAAAAATGGGCAATGCCAGGAGCTCATTGCTGAAAGTGCCCTGTCTCTGACCATCCCCTCAGTCTCTGTAGGAAGAGAGACTCTGGCCACTCTTTTTTTTTTTAATGTACTGGGGATCGAACTCAGGTCCTTGTGTTTGCAAGGTAGGCGGCAAAACCACTGAGCTAAAGCCCCAGCCCTGGCCACTCTTTTGGTGGTACCTGTGACCTGTCATTTACTATTTCCTGCTCCTGAGACCATGACTGGTGGCCACAAGCAGGCACTGCAGAAGTGTCAGTAATGTCCAGGTGCACAACCAGAAAGAAGACATAAAGGAAGTGGAGCCCAGATAGGACACTGTTCCGAATGCAAAAAGTACAAGAAACTCATGACTTAGCAAGACCCCACAGGCAGGGGCCCCGCCTGGGGGAGGGCAGGAGAGGCTGAGTGGACGATGTGTGTGGCCCTGGGACACATGGAAAGAAGACCAGGAATACCAGACTCCAACTTTCACTGGCAACCTGGGGTTTTTTGTTTTTTGTTTTTTTTTAGACAAGGTCTCACTAGGTTGCCCAGACTGATCTCAAATCCTTAGACTCAAGCAAACCTCCTGCCTCAGCTTCCCACGTAGCTGGGACTACGGGTACCATTATTAAACCTAGCTACCAGTATTTGAAATGTGTGGTCTAAAAAGTTCCTCAACTGCTAATTCTTCTAAAAAGTCAGCATTTAGGGCAACAAGACCCAAATAGCATGATACTCCCGGAGCACAGATATGAATATCATTTATAAGAACATTGAATCTGCCAGGGATTTAGCTTAGTGGTGCCATGCCTGTCTCACAAGCACAAAGTCCTGAATTCAATCCCTGATACTGAAAAAAAAAAGAAAGAAAGAAAAAAGAATCTGGACCAAGGGCCAGGGATGTAGCTCAGTGGTACTGCACCTGCCTGGCAAGCATAAGGTCCTGAGTTTGATCCCCAGTACCATAAAAAAAGAAAAGAAAAGAAATGCCTCACTTTCTGGCCAAGGCATACAGCCCTACAGACAATTTCAAGGACTGCAAAACAACACAGAAGTCAGGAAAGGACAAGGTCCCCAGGAGAAGAGGCTGACTGAACCCTCTACTCAGCAAGGTCTACAGCAGGTGCTGATTCTCCGGGAAATGACAGCAAACAGCAGCGCAGGCCTATTGGGCGTGCATCTCTTCACCTCTGCCACCCTCAGTGCCAGGTGAGCAGAGGAGGCGGCCCAGAGAAGGACTGCTGTGACCATGGACTATGGAGAGACACTTGGAGCGTGGGCACCAGCTGCACTGGGGTGGGGGTGTCCACATGGACACAAGCTGAAAGCTGAGGCTAGGAATAGCACAGGCATCTCCGAGTAGTGGGGCAGGCCCAACTGCCTGGAAAACAGCACTTATACTCGAGGTAGAGGATACTCCAAACAAGAGTGGGCACAAGATGAGCTGCAGTCAGAAGGATGTTCTAGGAGGAAGTGAGGGGGACCTGGGCTGGGACCCCACTTGGGCAGGGGCTATAAGTGGGGAGGGGGAAAGTGAGTGGGGGGACAGGAAGGGAAAAGGAGGAAAGGTGTGGTTCTAATGCCCGGGAGAAAATGTTTTCCTGATCAGAGTTACAAAACATCTGCTCTCTCATGCCGGGCGTGGTGGCGCATGCCTGTAATCCCAGCACTCAGGAGGCTGAGACAGGAGGATCGCTGTGAGTTCGAGACCAGCCTGGGCTACATAGTGAGTTCCAGGTCAGTCTCAACTACAGTGAGACCCTGTCTCAAAAAATACAAAACAAAACAAAACATCTGCTCTCCCTATGGAAAGCTCCAGCTGAGAAGGTGGATTTTAGAGATGAGGCAGCTAGCACAGAGGAGGGGTCCTCACTGGGGGTGATTCTGTGCCCAGGATGTTTGGCTTCCACTGCAAATGTCCTCTTGTTGTCATTTGGGGGTAAGATCCTTCTGGCACCAGGGATGTTCCTCACACCAACAGTGTCCCTACAGGATGCCCCTGACACACTACAGGGGAGTCTGAAGCTGAGAACCTCAGGTAAACTTTGGCACTTACCAGCCATGCAGCTTAGGGTAAGTTACTTCCCTCTATGTGCCTCAGTTTCTCTGTTCATAAAGCAAGGATCACTGCATAAATAAAGTGCAGGTTAAGCCACAAAGCCATTCACAGAATTTGGAACAGTACCCGACTCACTGAGCCCCGAGTGGGTGTCTGGTGGGCACTGGAGCACTAAGGTGCAACCCCCCTGATGCAGTCAAGAGTTCTCAAGATTCTCGGCATGGCTTTCCAGAACTCCCCTGCAGCAAACTCCTCGGGGTCTCAGTACCTCCCCAGCCTGCCCCAGCCATCAGAGATGACAATCCTGTACATACTTGCTGACTAAATTATTTATGTTAAGACTGGGGCCAGGGATTTAGTTCAGTGGTTCTGTCGCCTGCCTCACAAGTGCAAGGACCCGAGTTCAATCCCTGGTATCAAAAAGACTGCCTGAAAAAAAAGGGGGGGGGCTGGGGGATTTAGCTCAGCGGTTTGGTGGCCTGCCTTGCAAGCGCAAAGACCCGAGTTCAATTCCTGGTACCAAAAAAAAAAAAAAGACTCTGCTTCCCACTGCTTTTCAAAAGGAAAAAAGGGTTTATTTAGCCTAGAAGAGAAAGAAGACTATTCCTGACACACTTGGGTGGTTATAGAGCGAGAAGGAAGAAAGGGTCCAGCCACCTTGAGCAGACAGCAGGGAAGAGGCTGGCACTGATTCAGAAGATGAGCTGCTGCTGACAGGGAAAAACCACCAAATCGGACAAAGTTAACAGATTGATTACATTGGGATGTAGCCAGTTTGCAGAAGAGAAAGATCCATGTGCATCCTGACCACAGTCAGGTCACCCTGCCACAGGTACCCATGCCTAGAAGCCAGGGAAAACTGAGCCCCTTTGGGCTGGCCTCAGGCACAGCTGCCCAAGACCATGATGAACCCAGCAGCGTGTGGCCCCAGCTGATGCTGAGGGCTGAGCAGGAAAAGCCTAATGCCTCAGTTAGGTCTGACCTAGAGGTGGCAGGAGGGAAGCCAGGCCTAGGGAGGGCTCACCCTCCTAGTCTGACCACCTCTACCTGGAAAACGAAGCATCCTTTAAGAAGGCTAGAAGCTCCAGGAGAGTTCATTTCCAAAGGACAAGTGTGTGCAACCCCAGCCAGATGTGAGCCAGTCAGGTGCAATAGCACAAAGTGTGCAGACAGCATCCTCATGCTAAAAAAGTGCCATCCATTGAGAGGGCAGAGCCCACTTGCGTGTGGAGTTGCCAGATCTGCCTGCCTCATTGCCATCCACCAATTGTTATGGTTGGGATCAAAATTGTCCCCCAAAAGGCTCATGTTTTCAGAGGAGGGGCTTTCGGAAGACAACTGGATTGTGGGGGCATTAATATCACCAATGAATTAATCCACCGTTCAAAGCTGAATGTGCTGTCTGGAGATGGGAGGAAGCAGGTCACCAGGGGTGGGCTTTTGAAGCAGATATCCTGTCCTCAGGAGCTCTCTCTTCTCTTTCTCTTTTCCCTCCTTCTCCCTTTTCCTGCTCTCTCAGCTACCCAGGTGCCATGGAGCAAGCAACTTTCTTCCCCCATGCCTTTTTGCCTTGGAGCCAGCAAACCATGGACTGAAATCCCTCAAATCATGAACCAAGATAAACCTTTTCTCCTTTAAATTGTGCATGCCAGGTATTTTGTCACAGTTACGAAGAGCTAACTAATATATGTGGTGTACCTGGAGAGGGGTCCTACCCTCACAACTCTCTTCTGTGAAGAGGATGGACTCCTTGCAGGGTTAGAGAGGTGAGCTCATGTGCAGCCTGGCAATTAAAGATGAATGTTTATGACAGGGGATTTTCATATGTATTTATTCACACGATCCACCACTAAAATTCCTTCAGGCTGGGGATTTAGCTTAGTGGTTCCACCGCCTTCCTCGCAAACCCAAGGTCCCGAGTTTGATTCCCAGTACAAAACAAAACAATACAAAACAAAAATAAATAAATAAATACAATTTCTGCAAAGCTGGGAATGGGACAAAAATCTGTTTCCTCAGCGACACCCTTCTATTGCATGCAGGCAGGCTTCATCATCCTGTGGTAAAATCTCACCATACCCAAGGGTCTCCACAGCCACAGTGAAAAGCACATGTTCTCCAAACATTTAGGAAAAAAGTTAAGCCACCGGACAAATAACTTCAGCATTATTTTCATATTAAAACAGGGTTCTTTTGCAGAGAACACTAAATTTTAATTATTATTATTATTTGTTGTTTGTTTGTTGGTTGTTGTTTTGGTACTGGAGATAGAACTCAGGTCCTTGAGCTTGCGAGACAGTCACCGGAACCACTGAGCTAAATCCCCAGCCCTGTTTGTTTAGTTTGAGACAGGGTCTCACTATGTAGTTGAAACTGACCTGAACCTCTCTATGTAGCCCAGGCTAGTCTCGAACTCTCAGCAATCCTCCTGCCCCAGACTCCTGAGTGCTGGGATTACAGGCATGCACCACCATGCCCAGAACTAAATTTTAAAATGAAGTGAGGCCAGGGATATAGCTCAGTTGCACCACACCTGCCTGGCAAGTGCAAGATCCTGCACTGGATCCCTGGTTCCAAATAGAATTTAATTAATTAATTAATTTTTGTTGTTTTGTTTTGTTTTTTAGACAGAGTCTCACTAGGTAGTTGAGGCTGACCTGGAACTCACTGTGTAGCCCAGTCTGGTCTTGAACTCACAGCGATCCTCCTGCCTCAATCTCCCAAGTTCCGGGTATGTGCCACCACACCTGGCTAATTAATTAATTTTTTAAAAATGACGCCAGGCCGGGTGTCGTGTAGCGCATGCTTATAAACCCAGCACTCAGGAGGTGGAGGCAGGGAGAGATACCTGTGAGTTCATGGCCAGTCCGGACTACTAGCAAGATACTGTGTCAAAAAATGAAGAAGGCCGGGGATTTAGCTCAGTGGTGCTGCCGCTCCCCTCACAAAGCCTGCCTCACAAGCAGAAGGTCCTGAGTTGGATCCCCAGTCCAAAAAAAAAAAAAGGAGGAGGAGGAGAAAGAAGAAGAGAAAGGGGAGGGGGAAGAAAAAGAAGTTGCTGGCAGAGGCTCTTGAGTATTCCCCAGCTAATGACTACACCAAGGTCAGCCCCTGGCACATCACTAGCATGGTGCCAACTGCACTTAATGGTGAGGCCAGAAGACCTGTTGCCTGACCATTGTGCCCAATCACAATTTTCTATTTTAGCAATAGGAACCAATGCTATGGCAGGAAGTCTGGCTGAAACCTGACATTCCACTTAAGTCACCCACTCAGGATCCAGGACAGGGACCCCTAAGTAAACCCAGCATGATATTTCGCCTTCCTGCCCTCTACCCTGCCTACCATTGATCCTGTCTCACTTCCTTTTCCTTGGGTGCTCTGCAACTCCTTGCACACTCCCCTCTCACATTAGTGCAAAGGTAAATTACAGTATCTGTCTCCCAGCTAGACTGTGAGCAAGAGCACACCTTGCAAGCATCTTTTGACTTCTAGGATCTACCACTGTACTGAAGGCACTCAACAGCTACATCAAGAGACGCCACACACCCGACATGGCTTGAGCCAGGACTTCAGCCAAGTGACAGGTAGATGGTCAGAGTCAAGTAAGAGACAGAATGAGACCCTGGACAATCAGTGGATAGAGCCTCCTGCTGACAACTCCAGAGTCCCTGAAGGCTTCTGGCTCCTTCTAGCGTGGTGTACTCAAAGCTCGCCAAGCTATCCTCTCTAAAATGCCCATTACATGAGAGGGATTCTCAGAGCCCAAAAAGGAACATGGGGGCAGGAAGCCTGTAGTCATATTCCTAAAACCCAATCAAGATCAATTCCTACCACATCCCACATACACCAAACCCAACCCAAAAAATACCACCGAACTGCCACAAACAGGCAGAGAAAGCTGGCTCCCAAAATACTCTCCCATACACCAGCTCCTTTTACCAGGACCACACACTTTGGTCTAGTGGGAATGTTTTTGGCCTTAATTAGGGTCCTTCAATCTTTTTTTTTTTTTTTTCTGGTACCGGGGATGGAACTCAGGACCTTGTGCTTGCAAGGCAGGCGGCAGAACCACTGAGCTAATCCCCTGCGTCCTTCAATCTTAATTGAATGAGAAGGCTCCTTCTACCCTGGACTTCATGTTTTTTACAGAGAGTATATGCATGGTCTGTCTGAAGAAACAAAACAAAACAACACATGTCCAGAGAGCTCTTTTCCAGTGACCACTCTGGAAAAAGAAACTTAAAAAGTAACAAAAATGAGTTAAACTAGCTGTGGTGGCACACACCTGAAATCCTAGCACTTGAGAGGCTGAGGCAGGAAGATTGCCCTAAGTTTGAGGCTAGCCTGGGTTACATAGTGAGTTCAAGGTCAGCCTGAACTATATAGCAAAATCCTCAAAAAAGTAAAAAAGAAAGAAAGAAAGCAAAGTGTGTGCTGGGCCGGGGATTTAGCTCAGTGGTTTGGTGGCCTGCCTTGCAAGCGCAAGGACCAGAGTTCAATCCCCATACCAAAAAAAAAAAAAAAAAAAAAAAAAAAAAAAGTGTATGCTGTTAGGCAGAATCCATGGATCACTGTAGGCACAAACTGAGAAGTCCGGTTTCCCAAAGCCCAGTAGATTAAGATGAAAGGTAACTAACGACAAACAAGCTAGCTCATGGAAGAAAAAGAAGCAACTGCTTCTCTCACGATAATGCTTGAAACAAAAACACCAAAAGAGCTGACCAGAACTTGGTAGCTTAGTGGGAGGGTCAATGACTCTATGCCCCTGAACAGGAGAGGAAAATGAGGCACAGAATAGCCACCACAATCATGAAATGAAGACTGGGAATCCAGACCAGTCCTCTCAGCACCATCCAGCACTCAAGGAGCCTGATGGAGCCAGCTGCACTTGCTTGTCTTGAGCAGTTCCTAGTCTGGGACCAAACTCTGCTCGGTCTACTCCCTGGGCTTGTCTGAAGAATAAAATGACCTGGATTGCTGAAGAAACTTCAAAAACAGTAAAGTGTTATATCGAAGAACTTCCCCAAGTCTCTTCTCGTAGACTTAACACTGCTCCCTTATTTCGGTCCAGAAAACACTGATACACATCAGTGCTTTTCACGTCAAGCCCCAATTTAATAGAATTCCTTATCTATCATTATCTAAATCTTCCAAGGCCAGGCTTACTAGAAAAATAGCAAGCTCTGCCAAAAAGCCCTTGCTGTGGAGAGGGCCATACTCCAGGAAGCCTCCAAGGACGGGGTAATTGAGGCTATCTCCAAGGTTGGAAGAGAGAGGCGGGTTAGCGTGTCATGGGCCCTCAAGTCCTCTCCTACCCTTGAAGCAGGAGAGGGAACAGTTTCTCCAAGGGAGGGAAGGGGAGGGTTCAGAGCAGACAGGGGTCCGAGGGCCGCCCACGTGTTCGGGAGGACGGCGAGGACCCAGGGATGGGGCTTTTAAGTGGCGCTGGATCTCCCCGAAGGGTGGGGGGACCACAGCGAGTCTGAGGGCTGAGCCTCTTTGCCCTACGGCTAGCAGCACTGGGCGGCGGGGGGCGGGGGGGACGACTAAAGGATAAGTCAGACACCCTAAGCGGGGGATTGGGGTGTGCAGGATCGGGGCCCGGGGGAGTCCGGGGCGAGCGAGTCCTCACCGGCCGCCACATGTCCCCGATGCGATCGCTCCACACCGCGGTTCGCGTCCAGTCGCTCAGCAAGATCGGTGGCCGCGCAGTGCGCAAGCGCGCCGTGCCACGAGCCCCGCCCCACCGGTGGGTCGGGATTAGAGGTCCAGCCCTAGTCCTGCGGCCTCTGCGGCGCAGCAGCGACTCCTGGCGGCTATGGGTGACCTAGCCTCTGGCGTCGGGACCAAGCTACCGGGGAGACCCCAGGTTTTAGCCCCGCCTTAGGTGCATGGCTGTTGGAACTTCCTGACACCCGCAGTAAGGGATGCTGCAGGAAGCAACCTGGCTGAGATGTTGGAGGGCTGGGGGCTTCCCGAGATCTTCCGGGCTGGTCCGCGCTCAGCTCTAACTAGCCATGCGCTTGTGGTGACTCTGTTTAATTTTCTCAGGCCTCACTTTCTTCCCTGCAAAATAAGGTTGCAACTCCCAAGACCAGGCAGCAGTCCTCCCGTCTTCAGTGGCCTGGCTGCCCTGTTCCCCTGCCCCCAGGCTTATGGCAAGGCACCGAGGCCGGAGTGGAGCCAACCACTCCACTTTCATTTCCCAAGGACCTCACACCTCAAAAGCCATCATTCCAACAGGACCGGCTCTGTGCACCCCACAACACACCAACCCCTCTCTTCAGGTCTTCCCCCACCTGTCTCTCAGGAAACTGGTCCATATCTCTTTAGGAATGCACCCTAGGCCATCCTGTTCTGGGGACTCTCCCTGCTGTCTTGGGAGCCCTTCCTCCTGGGCTCCCCTATCCCTTACTGCTCCCAGAACTGCATCACGGGATCAGGCCCTCTTCCTCCTGCACTCACAGCTGCCTCATCCTACTGGGTCCAAATGAGCACTCGCCTCTACCATTAAACAAGCATATCTTGCTTCCTTGGTATTCTGGGCCCTGAGTCTCCTCTGACACATCCCTGGCAAGCCCCACTCCCAGCTCACCCTCCTCCCCTGAGGACACAAGCACTCTGTGCATCAGAAGGACAACCAGGAAGGGGCCCATTCCCACAGCTAAGCCTTCCCTGAGCCAGAGCTGTCAAATCTGGGGGCCACTTGGATCCCAAGTATATCTTCCAGTGCTTTGAAGGACATCTGTAAGGGCAGCATGGCCTCTGGTGCTCAGGCTGCTCACTCCTGCTCCAGCCAGCAGGACACTCACTGAACTTCCTATCACAGTACCCTCAGGCAGTGGCCAGGGGTCAAAAAATTACACCAAGACTCCTGTCACTTACCTGTGGAAAGCCCTTCTGGAACTCCGCTTTGAGCATGAAATACAACCCCTTCATGGAGCCCTGAGCTAGCCCACCATGACAGGCATGCACAGTGCCCTTGTCCTCATTTCCCCAAGATTCAGTATTAAATTTTGGGTTCCCCTACTAGCTGAACACAGGCAATTGTCCTCACTCATCTTTTGTCTACCTTGCCAGGAGGACAAGGACTTGGCTTCTTATTTGTATAGCCTGATCCCTGGATCCAGGCTAGGTCTTGAAGGGTGACCTAGAGCCCATTCCAAGGGTTGGATCTGGAAAATTCTCCATGGCGAGCATTTGACCTGCTATGTACCTCTGTAGAGTTGAATGAGTCAGGACAGAGAGATCTGTGTGGGCCAATATGTAAGCCTGCAGGACATGGGCAGAGCCAAGGTGAGCTGCAGGCCAGATAACCATGCCGTGTCTAGGACACAGACTCTGCTGGAATACTAGTACTAGCCTGACAACGTCCACCCCTGTCCCTGAGGCTGGGAAGGGGCAGGTTGAGAATGCTCTTTTCCATGTCTTTGTTTATGTATTTGAGACAGGGTCTCACTGTGTATCTCAAACTGGCCTCAAACTCATGATCTTTCTGCCTTAATTTTTAAGTGTTGGGATGACAGGTATGTACCACCATCCTGTCCACTTTTGGGAAACAAGGTGCAGAAGAAGGTTTCCTACCCCCAGAAGAATACAGGGATGGAGTCTATCCTATTTTTACATTAAAAGACCCCATTCAACCTGGGAGCCTGTGCCAGGCTACAGAGTGTTCTCTGGGTGGACAGCACATGCCCTGCATCTTCACCCTGGTGGTGTCATAGGGAGTTCCCTCCTCCCATTGGGTCCTTGGGACACTAAGAAAACCTCCCAAGTGCCCATCTCTTTAATCTTAGATATAGATATAGGGGATTTCACTATGTAATTCAGGCTGCCCTTGAACTCGCTATGTACCCCAGGCTGACCTCGAACTTGTGGCAATCCTTCTGCCTCAGCCTCCCAGAAGTGCTGGGATTACAAATGTACATCACCACACCCAGCTGGTCTCCCTGATCTTCGGCCCTTGTGCTTCCCCAAAGACTTTCTCCAGTCAGGTGTGGCGAGAGGAGGCGTTCATGTGAAGATGGAAGCAGCTGAGTGACCTTCACGAGTCAAGGAAAGCCAAACTTCATGCAGTGCCTGGGACTAGGGAGGGTCTAGGAGCATTCTCTCCCCTCACCTTCAGAGGAACCTACCCTGTCCACACTTTGATTAGGGGTGTCTGGTCTCTAGACCCCCAGAACTGCGAGGGAAAACATTTCTGTCATTCTAAGCCACCACGTTTTTTACCATATAGTAATTTGGTGTTTTTTAAATTAATTTTATTGGCACAATTTTGTTTTGCTTGGTTTGGTTTTTGGTTTTTTGAGACAGGGTCTCACTATGTAGTTGAGAATGACCTGGAACTCATTATGTAGCCCAGGCTGGTCTCAAACTCACAGCGATCCTCCTGCCTCAGCCTCCCGAGTGCTGGGATTACAGGTGTGTGTCACCACGCCCGGCTCTGTCTACTCATATTTGTAGGGCACAATTTGTAGTAGCTAAATCTTGGAAACAGCCCAAACACCCATTCATGAATGAATGGATAAAGAAGATGTGGTTTTTTAATACAATGGAGTACTACTACTCTGCCATAAAGAAAGATGAGCTTGAGACAGTTATGGCTAAATTGATACACCTTGAGACCATACTCTTAAGTGAAAAAAAATCAAACACACATGTTCAAATATCACATGTTTCTCTGATCTGGGCACCAAAATTGAAAATAAGGACTAAAATGTGATATTGGGACTAAAATAGATATTGGGAAATGGGAAGAAAGTGTTCAAATGGAGGGCCGGGGATTTAGCTCAGTGGTGCTACCGCCTACCTTGAAAGTGCAAGGTCCTAGGTTTGATCCCTGTACCAAAAAAAAGAAAAAGAAAAGAAAATGTTCAAATTGGAAGGGGAACAAGGGAGGGGGAAAAGGGGAAGGAAGGGCCAAGAGAAAATAGAAGAAAAAATGGAAACAAAGCTTTTGTATATAGGAAGGGGGTGGGAAAAAAGAAGAGGCAGCAGGATACATCATGTACAGGTGCAAATTCCCTGTGATGAGTGTTATTATTATGTATATCTAAAATGTACCAATAAATGTTTTGCTTAAAGACACTATGAAAAGTGGAAAACAAATAAATAAGCATGTGTTTCTGATTTATTTCACTAACAGTATGGTACAATAATTTGTCCTTCCAGCATAGGAAGCCAAGAAAATGTATGAAGGATAACCCATTGGTGAATAGAAGAGCCAGAAAAGTCATTGTAACAAACCAAGAAGAAAAAGCTCAAACCAGGCATGGTGGTGCACGCCTGTAATCCCAGCACTGTGGAGGCTGAGGCAGGAAGATCTCTGTGAGTTCAAAACCAGCCTGGGCTACATAGTGAGTTCCAGGTCAGTCTCAACTACATAGTGAGACCCTGTCTCAAAAAACCAAAAACCAAACCAAGCAAAACAAAATTGTGCCAATAAAATTAATTTAAAAAACACCAAATTACTATATGGTAAAAAACGTGGTGGCTTAGAATGACAGAAATGTTTTCCCTCGCAGTTCTGGGGGTCTAGAGACCAGACACCCCTAATCAAAGTGTGGACAGGGTAGGTTCCTCTGAAGGTGAGGGGAGAGAATGCTCCTAGACCCTCCCTAGTCCCAGGCACTGCATGAAGTTTGGCTTTCCTTGACTCGTGAAGGTCACTCAGCTACTCCTTTTCCCTTCTTTTTTAGAGACAAGATCTAGCTATGCAGTTCAGGCTGGCCTCGAACTTGTGGCAATCCTCCTGCTTCAGGCCAGCCTAGGATACATAGCAAGTTCAAGGCCAGCCTGAACTGAATAGCAAGATCTTGTCTCCAAAAACCAAAAAAGTATGGCCAGACATGGTGGCACATGCCTGTAATACCAGGACTGGGGAGACTGATGTAGGAGGATTTATAGCAGTCAAATAGTAGAAAAATCAAAACATTTTTCAATTAATAAATGGGTAAACAAGATGTGCTGTGTCCCACAGAATAAACTGTTAAACAGAAACAAAAAAGAACTGGAGGGCCGGGGATTTAGCTCAGCGGTTCGGTGGCCTGCCTTGCAAGAGCAAGGACCCGAGTTCAATCCCTGGTATCCCCCCCCAAAAAAAGAACTGGAGCACTGTCCTGTCAGGGACAAGGAGTTGAAACAGACAATACTAGCCCTGGTTTCCACATAGACGTGTGCCATGGACTGATCACTTGGTGTTGCTGCTTCTTTCTTTGGAATCCCAACCAGCACCATTTTGTGAAAGACTCTGCCTTTGCTTTTGTTTGTTGGTTGGTTGATTGGTTGGGTGGTGCTGGGGATTGAACTCAGGGCCTTGTGCATGCCAGCTGATTGTTCTACCACTGAGCTATACCTCCAGGCCCTGTCCTTGTTTTAGCGGTGACCCCCAACCTTGGATTCAGTTAGACAAAAATGCTAATTTTTAAATATAGAAGTTTACTGTTATAAGCTTTGGGGGGCATGTCCTAGGGATGGAACCTAGGGCTTCAGACGTACTAGGCCAGCAATCTGCCACTGAGCTATACCTGTAGGCCTGAGTTTTCCTCTTACCACTCCTTTCACTTTACCTTGTAAGTTGTGGCAGGTAGTATATTCATTCTTCCCTTGTAACTTTTTGATCCACTGGCTATTTAAGAATGCATTTACTTTTCCCTTATAAAAGTTGTGAATTGGGCCAGGGATTTGGCTCGGTTGTTCCGCCACTTGCCTTGCAAGTGCAAGGATCTGAGTTCGATTCCCCAGTACCAAAAAAATAAAAAAAATAAAAAGTAAAAGTTATGAATCTTGTATCTCTCCTTCTGTTATTGCTTTCTAGCTTTTAAAATTAATTTCTAGCTTGTGGTCAGAGAACATGTTTTGAATAACTTCAATCTATAGAGACTGATCTTGACCTGACTCATAACTGCTGTGACTGTGAGTGTCCTTGAGTAGCCTGGTTGGTTTCCCAACAGGTTGTAAATGAAACTATTAGAATGGTTCATGGAGCTTTATGACTGGACCCTGGCACCATTAGCAGCAGTAATGTGCTTGACCCTTTGATCTTATATTGAGATAAACATTCTGGCTTAGATCAAGTCTCTTTTGTCCTGACAAATATATACACCCCTACTTCTGACCCAAATCACAAGAATAAACTGGTCTTGTAGCCACCCGGGACCACACCTACCCTCAGTGACTCCCCAGTAAATTTTACTCTACAATTTTGTATCTGTCTGCCTCTTTATTCTGTCTCACAGTGATTGCAATCGACCCCTCCCCCCAGTATTGTGAGTTGAAACCATGGCCTTGGCACTGATCTGCATCTCCAACCCCAAGCCTTGCCTTTATTTATTTATTTATTTTTATTTTTTGGAAACAGGATCTTGCTATGTATGTAGTTCAGTCTGGAGTTTGAACTCACTATGTAGCCAAGGCTAGCCTTGAATTCCAAGTAATCCTCTTGCCTCAGCCTTCAGAGTGTTGGGATTATAGGCATGCATCACCATGTAACTCTTTTTAAAAATATTTTTTAGTTTGAAACAGTGCCTTGCTAAGTCACTGAATTGCCCAGGCTCAGTTTAAACTTGCAATCTTCCTGCCTCAGCCTCCTAGAGTACTGGGATTATAGGCATGTACCACCATGCCCAGGAGCAATTGATTCCTTTTTGTGTGCATTTGTTTGTTTGTTTGTTTCAGACAAGGTCTTGCTTTGTAGTTTAGGCTGACCTTGAACTCACTATGTAGCTCAAACTGGCCTCAGACCTGCAGTGATCCTCCTGCCTTAGCCTCTGAATGTGCACCACCACACCTGGCTAAAAAATAAGTAAATTTCTTAGTAGTGCCAACTAAATGATGTTTGTAGCATTTTTATCATACAGTAAATTTCATCTATTCACTTTTTCTGGGTTTACTTACATACAAGTATGTTTCTAATGTTTTCTGACTTCTATGCTGTTGCTGTAAGTTTGTTACATTAGACTATTAAAAAAAAAAAAAAAAAAAAAACAGGGCCAGGCATGGTGGCGCACACCTGTAATCCCAGCACTCGAGAGGCTGAGGCAGGAGTATC
>NW_022900917.1:66171330-66176972 GCF_012274545.1 Fukomys damarensis
AAAAAAAAAAAAAAAAAAAAAAAAAAAAAACCGACACAAAGAAACAAAAAAACCCCAAACCCATGGAACTCTGTATCCAATAAACACTCCCCATGCCCCCCTAACAAGAAGAAAGAAACCATCATTGTACTTTTTGTGCAGTGTGTGTGTGTGTGTGTGTGTGTGTGTGTGTGTGTGTGTGTGTGGGGCTGGGATCACAGGATCAAACTCAGTGACTTGTGAACGGCAGGCAAATTCTGTGCCACTGATCTATATCCCAGTCCTACAGCTGTATTTCAAATCAGAAGAATAAAAAGAGTTACTAAAAAAACACAGGGCTGGGGATTTAGTTCAGTGGCAATGCGCCTGCCTCGCAAGCACAAGGTCCTCAGTTTGATCCCCAATACAAAAAAACAAGGAAAGAAAGAAAGAAAAATGAACACTGAATTTTAAATTAACCTATGTTGTTCCCTTCACCAGTGCCCTTTATGCTTTCACGCAGACTCAGTTTACTATACTACACCATTCATGTCAATCTGAAAAGTTGCCTTTTTGAAAAATAAAGTACACTAACAACAAATTCTCTTAGTTTTTGTTTGTCTGGAATTGTCAGCCTCCATGGCTTCTGAAGAGAACATAAACTTTATTAAGGATCTCTTGTAGGGGCATAATTCTTCACTTAATGAATGCTCCCGATTATCTTTGGCTTTTCATGGTCTGATTAAGAAATACAGTGATACCTCAGTTTACGAATGCTTTTGTTTACAAACAATTTGGTTCTGGTTCCAAAACAGAAGAATTTGGCAAAATTTTGTTTTTGTTTGATAATTCTACATCGAATGACAAACACAACCACAGCCATCTATTTTTCCCACATGAACATAAATGTAGCCATCTTTTCCAAAATTGTAGAACTAATTAAGTTCATGAACCGAGGCATTACTATATTTGGGGTAGATTTTCTTTGTCCTAGTTGGGATGTGTTCAGATTTTTAAATGTGTAAATTAACATTTCCATCAAATTTGGGGTATTTCAACCATTGCTTCTGTAAATATTCTTTCTTCTCTCTCCTGCTGACTTCCTGTCTCATGCATGTCTGGCCCACAGGTTCTTGGTTGTTCATTCTTAGACCAACACATCATTAGCATATGGTAGATTTTATTAGTCATTGTAGGGAAAGGGGACAGAGAGACAGACAGAGAAATAATAGGATAAAGGCCTCAATAAGCTTTTTGGCTAGTCCTGACTAGAAAGAGTTAACAAGACAAGGAGAAAGCAATTAACAAGACAAGAAAAAAAGCTGATAAACCAGGCAGGTGCCCTAATCAAATCAGCCTAGCTGTATCTCCCCACTTTACAAAGACAAGAGGCAGCCACTTAAAACACAGTATATATATACATATATATATGTATATATATAGCTAATTAATATTTAAGTTAATATGAGTTAAATAAACAAATATGAAAATATAATTGGTTTCCAGACAATTATTTTAAGTCTATAGGACACAGTCATACTCTTAGCTAGGCAAGAGCCACTCCAGAAAGAAGCACTAAAATTGGGGCTGGGGATTTAGCTCAGAGGTGCTGCCACTTGCCTCACAAGTGTAACATTCCGAGTTTGATCCCCACTACCAAAAATTATAATAATAAAATTTTTTAAATTATAACAAATCCTAGGTAGGGGAAGGATCCTAATACCCAATAAAAAGCAGCTGAGAATAAAAGGCCCTCCCTTGAGTTATCTATCTTTCTGGAGCTCCCTACTCTGATTTATCATGCTAACTATCTCTCCTGCTTTTCCTCCTTTCCAATAAAGCATCCAACAGACTGTCTTCTTTTCCTTAAACTTTGTATCTCTAATTTTCTTTTGGCATGAAGTTGACAAATCCTAGTGAGCCACCCTCCCGCAAGAGGGGCAACTTGCTATCCGCACCATGGCCCGGGGTGGTACCTGGCTCAGAGACACAAAATCATTATAATGGGAGGCCAGGTTTTAAGGAAGTCAAAGAATCACAATAAGGCCCTTTTGAAAGTAATTTAGCAGTGGCTTTTTCCACTACCAGCCAAGGGAAATCAATTAAACCTTAAAAAGACAGAATTTACTTTCAGGTCTATAAAAAAGAATGGTTTGTGTTGTTATTTGGTTATCTACAAATACATAGTAAAATAGCTGAAAGAAAATAACAGGCATCAACCTGAACAATCAAATACCTTGAGAGGGTGTACTCTAAACAAACAGTTTTCCACCAGACAACCTAATAATGTGCTTTGTTTATTGAAAATCTTTATTTTTTTTTTAGATCAAATCCAAGAGGTAGAAGCAATATAACCCCAGCCCTTACTTATTCTTTTTCTTCTTAACATCTTGCTTTCCACTTTTTTTCATTGAGCTTATTGGTACTTTTTAAGTATACAGTATAGTTACATTTATCATTGGGATCTTGTACCTTTACATGACAGATCTTGGTTCTCATTTTTCCTTATTTATTCTTTTGCTTATTTATTTGTTTCTGGTACTGGGAATTTGTTTGTTTGTTTGTTTGTTTTGTTTTTTTGAGACAGGGTCTCACTATGTAGTTCAGACTGGGCTTAAGGTCACTATGGAGCCCAGTCTGGCCTCAAACTCACCCCTGCCTTAGCCTCCTAAGTGCAGGGATTATAGGCAGCAAGGCATGTGCCACCACATGGGGCTCAGCTTGTTTTCTTTACCTCCTTGTTCCCATTCCCCAAGCACCTAAATTTCCCTGGACTGTGGAGACTATGGTGAAAGCCCTTTCCCTTCTTGCTAAGGATTGAACTTAGGACCTTGCGCTTGCCAGGCAGGCACAGTGTCACTGAGCTACATCCCCAGCCCTCCCACAGCCTTCTTTTTTTTTCCTCCCCCATTAAGTTTATTGGTACATTCTAGGTATACAATACAGTCACATTCATCACTGGGATCTTGTACCTTTATATGATGTATCTTGGTTCTTATTTTTTTCACCATTCCCCAGCCCTCCCTTCACCCCCTCCACCCTTTCCTATTTATAAAGACTTTACTTCCATTTTTCCTTTTCTTATATTTTTTCTTTTTCCTTCTTTTCCTTCCCCTACCCCTCCTACTTCCCCTACTCCTTTAGACCTTTTCCCCCTATTTCACATTACTATACATTTTGACCCTTATTTATACTTTTAGTTTTTCATACCAAAGAAACTATTTGGTATTTACACGTGTCCTCTTTATTTCACTGAAGAGTATGGCCTCAATGTGCATCCACTTAGCTATAAATGTCTCTATTTTCTTGTTCTTTATGGCTGTGTAGTACTCCCTCCATTTTATAGAAAAACCACATCTTTATCCAGTCTCCAGTTGATGGGCACTTGGGCTGTTTCCAAGTTTTAGCTATTACAAACTGTGCTGCTATAAACATGGGTGCGTATATATCGCTGTGGCATGATTCTTTTAATTCTTTTGGGAAGGTACCCAGCAGAGGAATAGTGGGGTCAAATGGGACCTCTAGGCCGGGCATGGTGGCGCATGCCTGTAAAACCAACACTTGGGAGGCTGAGGCAGGAGTATCACTGTGAGTTTAAGACCAGCCTGGGCTACATATTGAGTTCCAAGTACATGAGACCTTGTCTCAAAAAAATGAAAAAAAAAATGGGACCTCTAATCCTAGTTCTTTGAGGTATCTCCATATAGATTTCCACAGTGGTTGTACCAGTCTGCACTCCCACCAACAATGGAGAAGGGTTCCTTTCTCTGCACAACCCTGCTAGCATTTGTTATTGGTTGATTTTGTGAGATTAGCCATTCTTTCTGGGGTGAAGTAGAATCTCAGTGTTGCTTTCATCTGCATTACTCGAATGACCAGTGATGTTGAACATTTTTTCATATGTTTATTTGCTGCTTTTACTTCTTTGAGAAATGCCTGTTCATTTCAGATGCCCAATTTTAAATGGGGTCTTTATAATTTGGGGGTCTGATTTTTTAAAGTTATTTTTATATATTCTAGATAGTAGTCCTTTGTCTCCCACAGCCTTCTTTTTCTTTTTCTTTTTTTTTTTTTTTTTTTTTTTTTTTTTTTTTTTTTTTTTTTTTTTTGGTGCCAGGGATCAAACACAGGTCCGTGCGCTTGCAAGGCAGGTGGCGGAATCACTGAGCTAAATCCCTGGCCCTCCACAGCCTTCTTGACATACCACAATGCTCAGACCTTTGGACATATAATTCTGGTCAATCTGTCCAGGGTAGTTAACGATTCTCCTGGCTCCTTTCCCAGACTCCTATCATCAGCTCCCTTACTAAGTATATCCCTGATTACCTCCTTGCCTTTGAGGCAGGCTCGGTGGCATCTGGCCCTCCCAGAACAAGAGCTGGACCCAATGAGAAGTTGGCAGTACCTTCCTGCACTGGATCACCTCAACAGAGCTCCAAGGTGGCCACACACGGGAAGTCAAGGGCACACTTGCCAGTTTGGCCTTGGTGTATTAGTCATTTTCCTGTTGCTAGGACAAAATACATTACAGTGTCAACTTGAAAGAGGAGAGGTTTATTTTGGCTCACAGTTTCAGTGGGTTCAGTCCATGTTTGGCTTCAAGGCACAAACAGCATGGTAGAAAGTCCTGGGGAAGAAAGTTGTTCAACCCAGCCAGGAGGCAGAGAGAGAAAAAGGAGACGGTGACAAGAGTACATCCTTTCAGGTCAGGCCCCCAGTGACCTGCCTGTCTGACCTGCCTCTCTCTCCCAACTCATGAGACTGAACCATTATGTCTTGTTTAAGGGTCCACTGTGCTAAGTGTACACTCCTGCCAGGGCACTCTGCTGAGCAGCTGGCCCGCTACCCAAACTGGTGTCATGGGGCTTTGCTCCAGGGTTCTCAGAATGAAGAACATCACAGTTCTTCATTTCTGAAAACACACCAACCCTCTCCCTACTAAACCAGGGGTCAGCCATGCTCAGACATCAGTGGGTCTGCCTCTGCATCCTAGATGTGCCAGAACTGTGGGGCTTCTGGGCCTGGTGAGCTGGGTGGTCATTTCTTCTCAGTCCCTGAGAATTACCATTAAAGCTGGTGTGTAAGCAACCAGGGGAAACTCGAGTAAAGGTAGTGTGAAGGCTAGGAAATGCAGACAACTGGAGGAATAAGGGCCTGGGGTGGGATGAGAACACAGAAGATGGGTCATATATACTTTTAGAGATCTGGGGGCCTATGGGAGCTTGAGTGGGTAGAACAGAGGACTGGGGTAGCTTTAGGCACAGCTGGACCCAGGTGACTCCATCATGTTCTGTTTCTCTACCTCTCTGCTCTATTTGTTTCTGGGTGCCTTCATTCTTAGGCACGCTCCTTCAGTACTTTTGAGTAATTTTAATAGTTCTAAAGATAATTGATACCGCCAAGACAGATCTTATGGTGGACTGATTTATTCCACTTTAGTGCTGTGATTAACACCCCCTAGAACCCAAGTGGCCTCTAAGCCCTCAGAAGCTGCAGTGAGAAGTGGAGCAGAGAAAGCCCAGATCCAATGGAAGTGTGTGGGCAACAGGGTCTGGGAGCAGGGCACAGAGTTGATTCCCAAATGTAGATGGCCATGTCCATCCCTGACCACTCCCATATCCTTTTTTTTTTTTTTTAATCCCCCTGCCCCAAGCCTCCTCTCCTTCCTATGTACAAAAGCTTTG
>NW_022900917.1:66176985-66181224 GCF_012274545.1 Fukomys damarensis
TTTTTTTTTTTTTTTTTTTTTGGTACCGGGGATTGAACTTGGGTCCTTGAGCTTGCAAGGCAGGTGGCAGAACCACTGAGCTAAATCCTTGGCCTTCTTTTAAAACCAACCAACAAACAAAATCTTGCTATGTAGCTCCAGCTGGCCTTGAATTCACATCTATTCTCCTGCCTCAATTTCTTCAAGCGCTGGGATAACAAGCATGTGCCATCATATCACTTTTTGGCCACAGGGATGTTGAGAATTCCCCAGAGTGCTGTAAGCCCACTGTCCTATGTCCCCAAGGAAGGAGAAGGGGTCTAAGTGGGCGTCATCTGAGGTTGGAGGGCCAGGGATTTAGCTCAGTGGTGCTGCACCTGCCTAGTAAACTCAAGGTCCTGATTTGGATTCCTGGTACCAACAAACATCTGAGGCTGGGGCTTATTCTCCCAGTTCACATCTACAATTGCAGAACTCACACCTGTCTAGAGCCCCACTGGGCCAACAGTGATAAGCCCCACCTTGTCATTCTATCAGAGCCATGGTAGTCTTGTCCCAGCACTCAGGGGTTGGGTAAGGAGGCTGGCCCTTTTCTAGCTTCAAGGAACCAAAGAGACTTTTTTTGGTGGTGGGAAGAGAATAGTGGGCCTGGGGGCTCTATGTTGCTCCTACGCTTGCCCTCTGGGCCTCAGATGCTGCCTTCCCTGGGGATGTCTCCTCCAAGCAGGCCCCTGTGGTGTGTAAAGGATCATGTGCTTGACAGAACTGCCTCAGCCCTGGGCTTGTCATCTCCCTCCTCTTGTTATTTTGACCCTTGTCCCATTTCCTTGAGCATGACAGGAAAGCCCTGGAGACTTCAAATAGCAGGGGGTTCCTCAGCTTGCCTACCACATGCCCAAGCCCTTTCTTTCCAGGAGACCGTGCATGTTTGCAGGGTTGGACATGCCTCTCACTCCTCTATGGCCCATCCTGCATACAGCACTTGTGGCTCGAGGGCAGAGGCTGCAGAAGCTCTGATCATCTACTTGTGATAAAGGAGGTCAGAGAAGAGCTGGGAGGGGCCCCACCAGCCTCCAGCCCAGGTGGCCAGGGGAAGAGTGCTGGAAGAGAAGGGGGAATGGGGCTAAGTCCTATTGACCTTAGCAGTCCTACTGACTCCACCCACCTCAGCCCCATCCTTCTGGGTCTCTCTCCACTGCCACCTTAGGCAACTCCTGAAGCATACCCCAACCTTCACTGCCCCAGTACCTGCCCACCCTCCAGAGGGAACAACCTTGTTAAGATGCCCTGCACTTCCTCAGGACTGGACTGAGCTGCCTGGGAGTCCCTTGGTCCTGCCAAGGTCATGTGACCAAGTCAAGGACAGGAGGTTCTCAAATTCAGAAAAGTGCTGGGTGTGGTGGCACACGCCTATAATCCCAGTACTTGGGAGGCTGAGGCAGGAGGATCACAAGTTCAAATCCCACCTAAAGAATGCAGATACTCCACCTCAAAAAAACAAGTAAATAAATAAGCAAAGGCTCAGCTTCCTTGGAACCAGCAGTCTGCCAGCAGCCCAGGGCACAGATGCAGCATGTCTGGCTCAACAGAGTATGCGAGGGCTGTAATGGCAGAAAGACCTGGAAACTAGAAGCTGGTGGTTTATAGATAGGGAGGTAATGCTCTCCTACTAAAGGGTGTTGGATCTTCTAAGTTTCCTCATTGCAACCCCTCTGTGCCTCAACACTTGTACCAAAGCCAGGTGTAAATTCCCCAGCAGGACAGGTATGGTCATTCTCAGGTCATGAAAGAGCAGTAGGAACCGCAGCAGGTGACAAACCAATCCTGCCTGACCCTCACACCAAGAGATGCTGTAGAGCAGTGGCTGCTATTTATCAGGCAGGCTCCATGCAAAAGAGGCACCACATTGCCTCTAAGCCCACGAAGGCCCTGGGAACTGGTCTTCCCCTGCAGAGCAGTTCCAAGGGGTGATTCCAGAATCTGAGAGAGCAGCCAAGACCTAAGGAGAGAGACAGTCCCTGCTGAATAGGCCACAGCAAGCTCCTGGGGAGGGCAGCTGGCCTATACAGGGAGATGTGCTCATGGGATTAACCACTGCCCACTGAATAAAGATGCTTTATTCTGCAAATCACACAAAGGTCCCAGGTTTCAACCCATTCCTGCTCTTTGGCCAGGGTCTCCTGTGGAGTGTGCCAGTGTCCTGAGTGGGTCAGCATAAGGGCAGCCTCCAGGAAACACTTTCAGGTACTCAGGAACTTGTGGAAGCCCCAGATGGAGACAAGAAGTGTGGCATGAGCTCCCACCTGCTCTAGTTCAGTGGCCACATGAGTCCACACAATCCTGTCCACTGTGGAATACATGGTAGATGCTGGCAGGAGGGAACATGGCAATAGCACCAAGCAGGGAGCCCATCTGGATGGTCACACCAGCTGCTAGCAATGCTGGCTGGCCTCCACCATGTAGCACGGAGCTGATCGACACCTTGACATATGAGAATAGGCCCATACACAGCACCCAAGACAGCACCTGGGGGAGAATCACAGGAGCAGGCTGAGAGTGCATGCTCCTGCCCCAGGGAAAACTTTCCCCATCTCTCATCTCTTCTGTACTTACCACAAGGACCATGCCTGTAGAGGTGCCCACTAGAGGAGGGCAGGGGCTCAGGACTGCCAATGCCATCAAGTAGGCCCCAAAGAGCATGGCCAGCAGAAAGAGGCCACAGAGCCCTGTCAGGGACCTGCCAGGGATGGGCTAAGATTCAGGATTGGCTCTGCAGTACCCAATCCCATCCTGAGTTCCTCCTGTCAGGGTTTGGATCCCACACGCACCTGCACAGGATGCCCATGGCCAAAAAGCAGGCAAAGGGGTTGGCAGAGCTGCCCAGTACCACGGCCAGGTGGTAAGCCAGGCGTCCATAGGGCAAGCAGGAAAAGCTCTGCACAGCAGGCAGCACACCATTGGTCAGTGCACTGATGATGGCCAGCAGGCTCAGCAGGTAGGCACCACGGGCTGAGAACAGCTGATGGGCCTTAGGGTCTGGGCTGACAGTGGTGCCTGCTGCCTGGTTTGCTGGCTCCTGCAATGGTGAAACCTCTTCTTCTTCCTCCTCCACTCCTGGTTCTGTCACTCGAAGGCCCTGTGCTGGGCTGCCTGTGGTTACAGACTGTGATGGCAGCAACAGCAGGAGACCCTGGAAGGCGGCAGCCGAAGTGACCAGAAGGGCAGTCAGTGCCCAGAAGAAGGTGCTGGCAGAAAAACGCTCAGGGAAGTAGATGGGCCCAGAGGTACCATTGACAGGAGCAGGCAGGCACTCAAGGCGGCCCACACCCTGAATGAGGGCCAGCATACAGGGCAGCAGGGCACTGAGGCCTTGACCCAGGAAGAAAGACCGTAAGAAGGGAGGTGGCAGGTGGCTTAGGAAGGGCAGGAAAGTGACATTAGAGGCACAGCAGGCTAGTGCCAGCACTAATGTTAATGTTAGAAATGCCACAGAGTGGGGCTGCCCTGCCACTGGGGCCATGTGGTGCCACAGAGGAGCCAGCAAGGCTGTGCCCACTATGCCCAGCCCCTGCACCACCTGGATGGGGACCCGCTCGCCCTTGCCCGGGGCCAGCTTCCTCCACAGGGTTACCACCAGCAGACCCAGGTTCCCCAGCGCCACAAGCACAGAGAGGTAGGAGGGTAGGCTCCAACCTGTAGAGGGGGAGGAGGCCGTGTCAGGACACCTGGAGGAGAGACAAAGAACAGCCTCAGTCCCTCCTCCTTAACTCTCCACTCACTCTCGGGGAGGTCTTTCACCACCACGGGCAGCTCCACCCAGATGCCGTTCACAGCAGCCCAAGAGCCCATGCCGAAGAGGGCCACCAGCAAGTGGGTCAGCACCAGACGGCCCAGCGGCGGTGCTGCCATGAGGCCAAAGAGGGCTCTCCAGGACAGGGCGAAAGTCACAGGCCGCTCTCTTCCCAGCAAGGTCCTAAGACACTCTTGCTCTTCTGGCCTTGGAAGACCTCTTCCAGCTGGAAGGAAACAGAAAAGCATGCGGGACAGGGCCGGAGACAAAGGAGGTCGCTGGGGCACCTGGAGGGGACAATGGGTGAGGTGAGTCGGTGGCCGCACATATCACGGAGCCCACACGAGGCGCAGCACGGGGAATGATCTAGGAAAAGAGCTCAGCGGACCGTTACTCACGGAGGACCAGCCTTCTGCACTGCCAAAATACTTCAGCCTTCTCCCGACGTCCCGGGAACCAAGACCACTCGG
>NW_022900917.1:66181628-66181855 GCF_012274545.1 Fukomys damarensis
ACTACTGACGCTGCGTCTGCCCGCCCTCCCCGGAAGCGGAATTTTGGGCAGGGCTCCCTGTGGAGCCGGAGGGGAAACCAGGGCTTGGTGGCTCCGCCCCTTCCGCCAGATCCTACTTCCGCTCGGCCCGCGGCGGTAGCGTTAGTGGCGATGGCTCCAGCACCAACTCGGCGACCTAGGCGCAGAGCCGGCCACCGAGCCTGGAGCTCGCAGCTGGCCGGGTCGCG